>NC_083243.1:134663418-135336418 GCF_032191835.1 Heteronotia binoei | reverse complement strand
GTAAAGCTCTGGTGCATGACAAATTTTTATTTTCAAGATTTTTTGTGACCATATATTAACTTGGGCCCAGTATTTTCTAGCATCTTCACATTGCCACCAAATATGAAACAAAGATCCTTTAACTTCTCGACATTTCCAGCATTTATTCGAATATTTGGGGTATATTCTAGCCAATCTATCAGGTGTGAGATACCATCTATATACCATTTTGTATAAATTTTCTTTAAAATCCGCGGGTCTTATTAATTTCAAGTTCTGTTTCCATAATTTTTCCCACTCAGCTAAGTCTATATTAAATCCAAAATCTTTCAACCAACGAATCCATGATTCTTTTACGGTTTCATCTTGCATCTTAATTTTGAGCAGCCAGTCATAAGCCTTAGAAATAATCTTCTGCTTGGTCTCTATGATAAGATCTAATTCAATTGGATTGTTCAAAAATCATTTTTCTTTATCTTTTTGAAATCTTGATTTAAGCTGACATTGTACCCACCAATTCAGCTTGGAGAGCTCTTCCTCAATCAGGGCATTTTGATTGTCCAGCAGGTAACCATAGTTTTGTTGATTGTCCCAATTATACAAGTTGGGGTGGGTCAAAGCCTCTATTGGAGATAGCCACTTTGGGGTATAAGAGTAATGCCAGTGATTTGGGACGCATTTAAAGCCTTTTTTTAGAGGAGTCGCCATTAGATATTCAATAAAGAAGAAGAAAGAACAAAGGAAATCATACAATGAGCTCATAACTAAGTTGAAGACTTACGAGAAACAACAGAAGACTGTGAACTTAAGGGAGACGAAGGCTAAAATGACTTTTATTCAGCATCAGATAAACCTCCTTTTGGCAGAAGAGATTGAGAAAATTAAAATGGGCGAAGCAAAATTACTTTGAAAATGCTAACAAAGTGAGTAGATGGCTGGCTTACAGATTGAAGAAGGAAAAGGAGAAAAAGATCATAAAAATGTTGAAAAACGATGCGAAGGAAGACGTTTTTCAGAACTCCCAAATGAAAGATATTATCCAAGACTTTTACCGGGATCTTTATAAAAAACAAAAAATAATTGATCAAAACCAAAAAGATTATATGGAGGAGGTTAAAATGAAGCAAATAACGCAGGAACAACAAATAATCTTGGAGAATCCCATTTCAATTCAGGAAATTGTTGACGTGATTAAAATCCAAAAAAGCAATAAGATGCCAGGCCCTGATGGGCTCCCGATTGAATTTTTTAGAGCTTTTGAAGATATTTTATTGATTCCTTTTAAAAAAGTGATAGAGAGCATCCAAAACACAGGGGAGATTCCAGATTCCTGGAAAGAAGCTCTAATCACCCTAATCCATAAAGAAGGTACTGACCCATCAGAAATTAAGAATTACAGGCCAATTTCACTCCTGAATAGTGACTACAAGATCTTCGCAGCAATTTTAGCAAATAGATTAAAGAAAGTAATTGCTGGTTTAATTCATGAAGATCAAACGGGATTTGTTCCGGGACGCCTTATGAGCCAGAATGTGAGGCTGCTGCTAAATACGATTGAATATTACAGAGATCACCCTGATAAGCAATTTGCGGGCATCATGGTGGATGCTGAAAAGGCATTTGATAATGTGAACTGGAATTTTATTAGAATGACACTGACTGCGGTTGGATGTGGTGAGAAGTTTTGTAAAATGGTCGCAGCAATTTACTCGAAGCAAGCTGCGAAAGTCAACTTTAATGGAGTGATGTCGGATCCAATAGAAATAGAACAAGGCACTAGACAGGGATGTCCTTTATCGCCCCTGCTCTTTATCTTGACTTTGGAACCTCTAATTAAGAAAATTAGATACGACTCAAAAATCCAAGGAGCTAGAATGAATAACGAAGAATATAAAACTTTGGCGTTTGCGGATGATTTAGTATTTATTCTGGAACAACCGATTTCCTCTATAGTCCTTCTAAAACAAAGATTAAGAGAATTTGGAGAAGTCTCCGGTTTCAAATTGAATGTTGCTAAGACTAAAATTTTAACGAAAAACATGGATAAAGCGCAAATTGAACAATTAGAACAACTTTCAGGATTTAAGCATGAAAGAAAAATAAAATACCTTGGAATCTATTTAACAAATGACCTAAAGAATTTGTATAGAGACAACTATGAAAAAATACTGAAGGAGATCCGTAACGATTTAACTAAGTGGAAAGATCTTCAAATATCATTTTTAGGCAGAATTGCTACAATTAAAATGAATATCCTCCCGAGAATTTTATTCCTTTTCCAAACAATTCCTATTATTTTACCTAAATTATTCTTTCAACAACTTAATTGTATGACCAAGACGTTCATTTGGCAGGGCAAGAAAGCCAGAATAAAATTGAAAGTTTTACAGGACAGCAAATTAAGAGGAGGTCTGGCTCTCCCTGAATGGAACTTATACCATAAGGCCTGCTGCATAGCATGGTTAAGAGACTGGTGTACGCTGGGAAATAAGACTATATTAGTTATAGAAGGTGCGGGCCTGGGGGAAGGCTGGCACAGTTACATGTGGTACCATACTCCTAATAAATCTGGTCGATTTCTCAGACATGAAATAAGAAGATCTCTATACAGGACTTGGCTGGAAATTAAAGTCCCTAGAGAGACTTTAAAAGTGATGGCCAGAACTACCTTTGGAGTTCAATTATGCTTGTCGCACCCTTGCTCCTAGCTTCGCCCCCAAAGTCCCCAGATATTTCTTGAATTGGACTTGGCAACCCTAAGGCAGGCCGTGGTGGTGGCAGTGGCAGCAATACCGGTCCCTGGTGCCAAAAAGGTTGGGGACCACTGTCATAGATGACTTGTGGTAACTCCCAAAGGCAAGAGACATTAAGAGGTGTTTTCCCACTGCTTGCTTCTGTGTAGAGACCCTGAACTACCTTGGTGGTCTCCCATCCAAGTACTAACCAGGGAAGACTGTGCTTAACTTCCAAGATCTGGTAATATCAGATTAACCTGAGTCATACATATCACTACTATGGTAATGTGTTTAGAACATGCATATCTTACTTCCTAGTGCCCAATGAAAACTAAAGAGAAAGAATTATTTCTGTGCACATTTCAAAATGTGAGTTCCTTTTTCCAAATTTATGGCTTGCTCATGAGATATACAATTAAATATCCCTACAATCAATTAGATATAGCCAAGTGCTTACAACCATGAGAATCTGGATTTATACTCTGCATTCCGGGGTTCCATTTTGGTTGAATGAGACGTGATTTGAGCTCACTTGTTTCAGCACTACGATATTTTGTATGATCTACTGTATCTATAAGAAGCAGACTATCTTTTGAATATGAGAGTTTGCAGCTGATACTTGTGAATGTTTAATACAATGAAGTAATATTGCTTAATTGCTATTTTAATAAGGTAGTTATAACTGATTCACATGTTAGCATTTTATTATTTTTGTTTAAACTATTGATGTGCAGTAACTGAAATGGAAGAGGTTGGTCCCGAAGAAGAAAATTTCAAAATGGGAGGAGAGTCATTACCCCATCCTGTCAACACCTTCTTGCTGATTACAACGAAGATTTACAACATTTCTCAATAAATTGCTGTTTATATGTGGCTAAAGGGACATCTTAACCCAAAGGGTTTACACCCTGTGATATATTGTGACAATTTCCAATCAAACTGGTGCAAGCCTGTTCAAAACTATCGGCTGAGAAGTGATCTCTCTCCCCAGGCACTCTTATCCTGTGGAACAGACCAGGCAAAGAAAATTAGTTAAGCAGAGAACTGATCATACAGAACACCAAACCAATCTCTCTAGTTTACAAAATACTATGATGAGGGGAAGTATCAAAAACACTGTTGAACCAGCAAGCTATTTAACATCTTTGGAAGTAAAAAGGCTTAGAAGAAGCTTCACTCTGGCAAGGTGCTCCACCCTCCCTTCTGCTGTATTCGAAGGGAAATATAAGAATATTCCACTCATAGAAAGGCTCTGTACTTGGCCCGTTAAGGGAGGCTGAGACTACAGAGCACATATTTTTCATATGGCCATATTATAAGGTGGCACATAAGGAGACTGTCATCGCACTGATTAATTTGGGCCTGTCAGGAAAAGCTAAACTTAAGTTCCTTCAATCTAACAGATACACCAAGATTACCTACCAAGTAGCCAGTTTTTGTATGACAATACTCAGGTTATGGAAACTGTACGGTAAATTAGATAGTAGGTGGTTATGGTGACTACATAATAGACAACATTTTAAACTGCTTTTTAATGCTTTATTCAAATATTTTAAAATCTTGGAAACTTTGTACATTTGTATTTTCTGTATGAAAAGTCTAAGGATCGCTCTAATAAGAAAACCAACCAACCAGTGCATTACTGCCAATTTGGATTTTTAAATTAGTAACTTATTGTGTATTTATTTGAACTGATATTTTGTGATATGGGACTATCCCTAATGGATTCCTCACTTACAAAATATGTGGCAGGGTATGAGGCTTTCGTGAGTCACTATTTACTACCTGGCAGCCAGTGGGGGGGGGGGGATCATTGGTGGTCTGCAGGAGTGTCTCCTGCACATGCAATCACCTGGAAGTGATGTCATCATGTTGCCAATGCCAGGGGGTGTTGCTCTAGTTCTGGGCAAAACTCTATAATTTGTAGCCAATTTTACCATTGAGTTTTGCTCAAAAACTACAGCATCACTGCGCAACATCAGTGATGTGATTATATCACTTCTGGGTAACATCATCATGCTGCCTTTTGGGCCACCTGGGGGAGGAATTCTTCCCTGTAGGGCCAGCTGGCCAGTGGCAGGGTGCCCCTGCCTCCAGTAGAGGCCTGGCAGCCCTATCACTTCTTTAGATACTCTCACAAAAGCTTATACCCTGCCACATATTTTGTAAGTATTAAAGTATCACTGGACTGTTGCTTTTTTTCTGCTACTACAGACAGACTACCAATCTTGACTTCTCACTTAGTATTTAATGTTTGGTGTCAGCACTGTGAAATAAATCCCTATAACAATGTGAATAAATTTTTTACATGCTACTCTGAAGCCACATACTTATTGCTGGACAAATAAATCATTGCCTATCATAAAGGCAGAAGAATAAACTGCTGCAACCAAAGCCTTTCAATGTTCACATTCGGAATACTTCTATTCAGGGCTTTTCTTTGAGCAGGAACGCACAGGAACACAGTTCCGGCTGGCGGGCATGCAAATGAGTTCCCGCTGTGTTTTTTCTACAAAAAAAGCCCTGCTTCTATTAACCACCTGGTCTACTATTCAGTTTTTAAATTAAAGACAGGCAACAAAAGTGAGTGCACCCCTAAGTGATAATGTCCAGATTTTCGATGCGCGTAGAGAGACCAAGAGGGTGATGCTTAGCGACGCAAGAATGAAGGCTGTACACAGTAGCTGTAAAACCACTATATACATTTATTTACACCAACTCACTCTCCTGACTGACAATATGCTCCGCTGCACTCCAACTCCTTTAACCCACAATCACCACAGTTGCTCTGTACATTTATACATGGGACAGCCAATCAGCAACTTGCTGTGTCATGCTGACTCTGCTGGCTGATGTAAGACTTCTGGCAGCCAGCCACCTGCTGTCAGGTAGATCATCTAAGCCTCTCAGATCTACTTTCTGTTTTGCAGCACATGCTATAAGCTGTCTCTTTATACATAATAGTGACACAGATGGGGCCCAAAGTGTCAATATTTTGTGTGGCCACCATTATTTTCCAGCACTGCCTTAACCCTCTTGGGCATAGCGTTCACCAGAGCTTCACAGGTTGCCACTGGAGTCCTCTTCCACTCCTCCATGACAACATCACTTAGCTGGTGGATGTTAGAGACCTCGCGCACCTCCACTTTCCGTTTCAGGATGCCCCACAGATGCTCAATAAGGTTTAGGTCTGGAGACATGCTTGGCCAGTCCATCATCTTTACCCTCAGCTTCTTTAGCAAGCCAGTGGTCATTTTGGAGGTGTGTTTGGGGTCGTTGGAATACTGCTCTGTGGCCCAGTCTCCGAAGGTAGGGGATCATGCTCTGCTTCAGTATGTCACAATACATTTTGGCATTCATAGTTCCCTCAATGAACTGTAGCTCCCCAGTGTTGGCAGCACTCATGCAGCCCCAGACCATGACATTCCCACCACCATACTTGACTGTAGGCAAGACACTTGTCTTTGTACTCCTCACCTGGTTGCTGCCACACACGCTTGACACCATCTGAACCAAATTGGTCTGCAGGACTGTTGTCCCAGAAGGAAGCCTCTTCTAAAGATTATGCACAAGAAAGCTGGCAAAAGGTTTGCTGCAGACAAGCAGACTAAGGACATGGATTTCTGGAACCATGTCCTGTGGTCCGATGAGACCAAGATAAACTTATTTGGCTCAGATGGTGTTCTGATAAGCTGATATGGAGTCCCATAGCACTTCAGAACACTTTGTACAGTAATTCCTTTCTGGTGGTCTTTTTTTTTATTAGAAGAACTGCTAACACACTGTTCAGTAGGCAAAATAATATCCAGAACACAAAACCCAGTATTTTTCTCCATACTTGGAGTGTCCTCAAGATATGAAGAAACCATCCTCTTAATAGGTTGTCCTACTTAGTAGGTGAAATAACCAGCATGGAGCTATTAGACAAAAAGTGATAGACCCTAAAGGACTTGCAAGGGGACATCTCATTTTCTCCTCCCCCAGTATTATCCTTTTCCCTTCTCTGAAAGCTCCCATAGCTTCTATCCTTGTTTTCTTCCTTCTCCTTTCCCATCAACAAGCCAAACTACCTTTAATCTGCCCCCTATCTTTGGCTATATTTATTATTTCATTTACACCTTGCTTGCAACACAGTGAGGAAAATGATGAAGACATCATGTTCTCTTCCTCCATTTGATCCTGACAACAACCCTGTTAAGTAGGTTAGGCTGTGAACATCTGATTGGCCCAACTGAGCTTTGACAGCATATTGGGGATTCGAACCATTGGTCTCAATGATCCTAGTCTGAAACTCTGAACACTGCACAACACTGGCTTTTACGTGGTGGCTGCTTTTAAACAGTAGCAAGCAGCCAGGGCTGGGTGAGTCTTGCAAGTCACCGGTGGTTGCTGCCATACCTTGCTATGATGAATCTGCCCTCAAACCAAAACAGCTTTGGAAACACCCTTGCCACTTTGATTTTTACTAAGACAAACCACACTAGAAGGCTGGTAATACTGTTAGGTAGCCTAGAACTGGCCACAATGCCCACTGAAAGGGCATGCATTTCTTCAACCTACAGATACTCCTTTTCATCAAGGGGGAGTTTAACTACATTTTTCATATTTTTCTACAAACCTGCAGCCTCTCAAGCTTGTAGGAAAATCTTCCTCACCTGTCAATGGTCCCAATCTCCATTCTCCAGATTTAAGTATTAACAGATGGGGCCATGTTAAGAATTAGATATAGTGGCAAGTGGGAACACAAAGCATCTCATTTCCCTCTCCCCCACTATTTCCTCTTTCACTTTCCTAAAAGCCCCATAACTGCTCCCCTCTGCCTGCTTCCTTCTAGGATTGCCAACCTCCACATGAGACCTGGAGATCTCCTAGAATCACAACAGATCTCCCTACTAGAGATCAGTTCCCCATTAGGGTTGCCAGCTCCTGGTTGGGAAATTCCTGGAGATCTGGGGATACAAGTAGTTGGAGAGTAAGGTATGGTGGAATGGAATTGACTTTAACTGGATATAATGTCATACAGTCCACCTTCTAAAGGAGTCATTTTCTACAAGGAAACTGATTTCTGCCATTTGGGGAGCTGTTGTAATTCCAGGTGATCTCCAGCCCCCACCTGGTTCTGCTTTAGAGGGTGAAGTTTATGGCACTACATCCCTCTGAGGTCCCTCCCCTTCTTAACCCCCTCTCAAATAATTAGGAATTTCCTAACCTGGCAACCCTATCTCCTTCCTACCCAACAGCCAACCTACCTTTATCAGCCCCTCTGTCTTAAACTCCTCCCCGCCATGGCCTCTACCTAGGAAAACTGTGGGCCAATTATGTGGTGCCATCTACTAGGCCAGGCCCCCTTCATTGTAGGGAGCCCACAAGGATCTGTGGGGGGCACCTCACTTTCCCCTGTATCCAGCACCCCACACTATGTCCTCTTTCTCTCTCCCAACAATCTCCATATCCCTCCCCCTTTCCTGCCTCATTCTCTTTCTCAGCCATTCACCAACCTATGTTCTATCTTCAGCTAGATTAACTTCACTTACCCCACTTTTCTTCACAGTAAGGACCAAACCAGCCTGCATATTCTCCTTTCCTCTCCATCCAATGAAGCAGGGTTGCCAAATCCAATTCTAGAAATATCTGGGGACTTTGGGGGTCAAGCCAGGAGCAAGGGTGTGACAAGCATAAATGAATTCCAAAGAGAGTTCTGGCCATCACATTTAAAGGGCCACACAACTTTTAAATGCCTTCCCTTCATTGGAAATAATGGATAGGGGCACCTTCTTTTGGAGCTCATAGATTGGACCAGAGGTCCAATCCTTTTGAAACTTGGAGGTGTTTTGAGGAGAGGCACTGGATGCTATAATGAAAATTTGGTGCCTCTACCTCAAAAAACAGCCCCCCCCCTGAGCCCCAGATACCCATGGATCAATTTTCCATTATACCCTATGGGAATCAGTCTCCATAGGGAATGATGGAGTGCCCAGCAGACATTCCCCCCCGCCGCCTTTCTGATGACCCTGAAGTGGGGGGAGTGCTTCCAAACTGAGGGATCCCCCGCTCCACCTGGGGACTGGCAACCCTACTATGAAGTAAGTTAGGCTGAAAGTATGTGACTGGTCCAATATCACCCAGTGAGCTTCCACAGGGATAGGGATTTGAACCTGGGTCTCCCAGATTCTCCTCTGAATCTCTAACTACTACGCCACGTGGGCTGTCATACTGTAGCTGCTGTTGAACAGTAGCAAGCAGCCAGGCCTAGTTCAATCATGCAAGCCAAGTAGTATCAGGTCACCCAGAGATTGCTTCCAGGCCTAGTTTTGCCAACCTCCAGGTGGGACCTGGAGATTTCCCAAACTACAACTGAACTCCAGATGACAGATCTATTCCTTTAGAGAAAATCATGGCTTTCAAGGGTGGACTCCATGGCATTATATTTGGCTGAGGCCTCCCCCTTTCCCAAACCCTGCTCTTTTAAGTCTCCATCATAAAATCTCCAAGAATTTCCTAACCTGGAACTAGCAACCCTAATTAGACCTGGCCCCAAGGGGTCTTCCCTCAAAGATAAAATAGGCCTGGAAAGGACCATGCCCTCTCCCTTGTCTGTTTATTCATGGAAACCCAACCTGGGATCCATGGATGCCTAGCAACAGCTGCTGAGGGTATCAACTGCTTAAAGCTACAGACACTGCTTTTATGATTTTGGGTGTTTTTAACCTTTTATGCACTTTTCGAAAAGATTTCACGTTTTTCTGCAAACCTGAAGCCCTTTTCAGTTTTGTAGAAAGACTTGATATGCTCATTCATAGCTTCAGTCACTGGATTTTGGTATCCAAACATTTGGTCAACCTTGCTATTAGTATATAGACAAGCAGGGACCCACTAGAAACTTGCAAGGAAGGAGTATTCACCCACCTTTGTTTCCTCCCTCTCCTTCTCTGCCTCTCATTCTTCCTCCATCCCACCACCTCTTCTCTTATTCTCTCTCCCATGCCTGTCATTCTCTCAGCCCCCTACACCAATGACTCTTTTTCTGCCTTTCTGCCCCCAACTCATCAGTCTCTTTCATCCCACCTGCACTCTCTTTCTACCTTCCCACCCAGCTATGCTTCTCTCTTTCTCTGTCTGTTCCCCCTCCACCATCACCCCCGTCTTCCTACCCACCCCCATTGCTGCTCTGGGCAGGTCAGCTGAGGGTTCCCCTTCCTCCTCCTGCTTTCAGCAGCTCACCTGGCATGGCTCTAGGCTGTCCAGTCCCAGAAGCAGCTTCTGGACTCCACTGCCCCCCAGCAACAGCTGCCACCACCAGGACTTTCAAAGTCCTGCACAGACTGTTTTTCCTTCTTTTTTTTAATTTGGAGGAAAATTTAAAAACCTCTCAATTTTTTTAAATGACTTTTTTTTTTGCAAACCTAGGGGGTCCCTCAAAGTTGCCAAAACAACTGTTTAGTTCAAGTGTGGCCTAATCTGCAGATTTAGGTATCTGCAAATAGGGAGCACGCTTAGGAAACAGTACATAGATATTTGTCAGAGTAACTGGCCTTTACTTCTCATTTCATCAGATGTACTTCAATGCACTTACCTAACTGTTCTGCAATTCCCAGATGGATATTGGGGGCATGACGTAACAGTGGTTCCTTCTTTTGACTGTAGTAGCTACCAATGGTATCAAAAAGGAGCAGTTTCCCCACATGTGTCGTATCGGGCTTATCAGGTAAACTTCGACTAACATCAACCACCATCTGATCAGGCAGATAATCCAAACAGTCTATTGCTGCTGAAAGCCATTCATCTGTCCTAGAAAATGAGAACCCATACATCTTAAAAGCTGCATGTTTTCCAAGATGCTGGCCCTAACGCAGGTGAAGTAAGTTATTACCAAGTGTCATCAGATAAAATTGAACATATCCTCTTAATTTCAATGGCATTTAAGTCCTCAGTCATGATGGGGTATCTCATATTTGTTGTCTGCATGTCTGTCTGTTTTGGTACATTGCTAAGAACTAGAAATACAACATAGTTTGCAAAATAAGTTTACATAAAGTGACCTTGTATGCGAGTCAGCATTTTTGTCTTCCCATACAAATATATACCTACTTAGAGTCACCAAAAGCTTTCAGAATCTCTCTGTCCAGGTAATTGCTTGTGACTGTATGTTTATTCTCTTGCTGGGCTTGTGGTAATCTTCCTGCCATCTCTCCATACTCAAGCAAAGAGTCCAGAAGTGGAAGATCAATCAGCTGCAGCAAGCGGGCAATGGTTTGCTCTCTCCAGACTTCATTAATAACTGGACAGGGAAGCATAAGCCAAGCAGCAAGATCAAGTAAACAAAAATTGTTTGAACATCAAGAAATAATCTTATACCATTTTACTTTTAGATTAAGAAATTTCATACTTTACTGCCAAAAGGGACTCAATTCCTTTCCTTACAAGTATACTTCAGAGTAAAATAATGGTACCCAGTAGTCCTTTCTGTAGCACTTCTTTTGCAAGTGTTAAAGAGAAATGTTCTTGGACTTACCCAAAATGCTTTACATACTTCCCTGTGTAACTTGCAAGTGATCTTTGCCAGACCAGGGTCTGATCACATAAATAATGCTAATAAGGATGTGCAAAGAAAGACGTTCTTGTTCTGAAGGCCTTTGGAACTGAACAATGATATACTTAGCTTCAAGGGTCCCTGCCCATCCAGATTCCAAAACTGAACCTAATGACTTCTCTGCTTGCTAAAATTTCTAAGCGGTACTCAGTTCTAAAATGCTTTTAAAAAAATATTTATTAGAATTCAGGCAAGAATACCAATTTATTTCCTTGTAGTCTAAGCACTGTATTTTATAACTGACATCAGTTTAGTTTAGTGTAAAAGTTCCCTCAAGTTTCAAATCAGACGTGTTCATTCCCATAGCTGCAAGCAATTATAATATCTTTGTGTCACTTACCTTGGCGAGACAAGCTTGAAAAGTTGTTTACTTGAGGTGAACTAACAGGTTTTAAACTCAAGTTTTCCAAGAGATTCTCAAAGCTTTCAGATTTCACTGTTGTGCTGAGTAGTTCTTTTGCCTCCTGTCTGAAACAAGGAAACTGGCTGATTCACACACTTATGAGAAGAATGGTCACACCAATAGTTTGGTGAAGTCTGTCTGCACACATTCTGAATACTCTGGTATCAAATTGAAAAGGGAGAACAAAACATCTGTTCAAGCTTTCAGATTACAAAAAAAGGAACTAAAAGTCATTTACAGTGCAATCCTAAATAGAGTGACACCCTTCTAAGTCAACTGAAGTCAATGTGCTTTAAAAAGTGTAACTCTGTTTAGGATTATACTGTCACGTTGTTATTTCTCTCAAGAGCAGTAAAGGGTAAATTTACCCACTTTTTGTTTAAGGAAAAATTGTGACAGTTGCTTAAATTTGTGATTACAAGAACACAACTGGTATCTTCAGGCTTAAACAGAAGATCTGAATGTGGCAAAGGAATTTTACGAAAGTGCTAATTACTGAAAATATTGATGGACTGGATATTGATGACTCTTGTTAATACAAGGCTCTTGGGGGTTGAAACACAGCTTAAAAAATACCAGTTGAAGCACTTGGTGCACTTCTCTATGTATGAATGTGAAAGTTGGACAATGAAGTTAGGGATTCTAGTAGGTCAGTCTCCTCCACTTTCCAATATTTTATTTTTTGGAATAGCTGTGGCTTAATGTCTTGTATGCAGAAAATCTTAGATTCAATCCATGGCATCCCCAGTTAAAGGTATCCCCTCACACACAAAAAAGAAAGAAGAAATATGTTCTCTACAGAAAGTTGATGCCAATGGTCCAATTCATAGGGCAGCTTTATATATTCAACAAACAAAACCAAAAAAATGCCCGGAAAAACATCCCCTTCCCATTCTTGCCATTTTTAATTACCATGGTAAGAACTTGTATAATAGAGTTTATTCAAATTGTACAGTCATGCTACATTTAACCTCAAACAGTAATTCATATATAATGGACATTAACAAAATACAAGCCAGAAATGTAAAAGCCAGAACCTATCGACAGAATTATGTATTCACAGAATTACTTTGTAAAACAATACCATATAAACTTAAATTAGGCTTATAACTGAAGTCCTGCACCTAATCATGCATTGCTAGTTCCACTGACATTAATGGTCTTAACCACATATGAATCAATTATCTGTATTTTTCCTATAATGATTAAATTAATCCTCTAGTCCACTGCTGATGAAATGGTTGTCCAGGAACCAGAGCAGTTTCAAATTTACCAGCAATAATTTCTATTGCACTTGCAATATGCAGCAGTTTCTGTAACTCATCACATTCATTCTCTTTCCATATCTTACAAAGTTTTAGTTATTTCCAATTTACTTGCCAACAGGGAAATGTAGCTGAAAGAAATCAATTTGCCTGGAGCTGAGTGGTACCAAATAACACTTCTTCCATTCAGTGTCTACTTAAGAGCTTTCAGTACCCTAGGCCAACTGCTAAGTTGGGCATCATTCTAGGTGGGGTTCAGCAGCCCTTGTGGAGTGATGCCAAGTTTGAGAGAGTCCCAAACTTGCAAAGCAGTAGTAGCTGACATTGCTGGGCTAACTTGAAAAAGATCAAGCTTGGCTACAACCAAGAGTAGGTACCCCTGTGGCAGCAGCCTGTTGGGGGCCCTGAGTCAGTGGGAAGTAAACTCTGCAGTTGCAAGAAACGCTGGTTGTATCGTCACCCAATCACATGGCTTGAGCAAGCATGGGTCCCACCTCTCCAAAGAAACGGAAAGTGAGTGAACAAGCCAGAAATGTAGAACAGGGCCTGCCTCTCCAAGCCAGCCTGCCATAAGCCCTGCCACCCCAAAGGAGGGAGGAAGAACAAGTAAGCAAGTCAGTCTGTTGAGCCAGTCCCACATACTTCAGAGGATGGAGGGACAGGAGGAACAGCCTGCCATGTACTACTAGAGACTGTGTAAATAAAAACTAAGAGACACCATACATTTTAAATGACAAAACAATAATGTGAAGGTCAGTGGTGTTCTTACCAGGCTTGCACACAGAACTTCAAATGAACAAAAACATGCTTCAAAAGGATATTCCCACAACTCAGTTCAAAAGCAGTTCAACAAGCTTTCCAATCACAAAGGAATATTCATATTCCAGTATTTAGTTCATAGGGCTAAAGGAAGCCCTTTCAAAGACATCTGTTCCAGATATCAAGATGTTTCATCAGTCTTTCTTCAGTTTGGAGGCTTATTTTTCACTGGAACCCAATCTCTTACAATACATTCATAGAAGACCAACAAGGTTCAAGAAATATCTAATAGATTTCCAGGTTCTCCAAGTAGCACAAAGCAGCCCATGGAAAGGAGCCACTGGGCAGAGGCCAAAAGGAATGCCACAAAAACAAATAATTAACAAATGAGAAGGACCATAAAAACCCAGTGTGTGCTTGCAATATTTCCTTCTCTAGCCACACTTCCTTCTTTTAGAGGCTGTTCTGTAGACTGCAGCCAGCACATGGAACATGTTGGTTTTAGGCATGTCCATGCTATTTAGAGAAGAACATAACCACTCACTTCACTGGCTGTGCTGGCTGCAGTCTACAGAATGTAGATGCGACTACAGTAATAAGTAGGACTCAATTTGAGTAAGTGTGCAAGGATCAGACTACAATCCTAAGCATGATTAATAAGTGAAGTAGCATTTGAACACAATCAGATGGTATGTAAGCTAGAGCAACAGCTTCTTGGTCTTCAACACATCCATGGATACTTACCTTTGATGTAGAAAATGGCCACACACTATCGCAGAGGGGCTATTTGCTTGGCTTGATGCATTTGAAAACCGATAGAGACTGCAGCTACTATCTTCAAACACGGACTGTTTATCTTTCCCAAAGACTCTGGTAGAAACTGCTTCAAACACTTGGTAGTCCATTAATGCCTGGCAAAGCCTCACAACTTTAGTCCGGGAAATATCCATCTCACCAAAGTATTTGTTCTGGAGAAGGTGGGCATAAACAACATCCACAGCATTGGAGCCAATGAAGCAGTCATTATAACATTTCAGGTTTTGACGGCGCTTTTTCACTTCAACTTGGGTATGAAGTGCATTGATAATGTTGCTCCAGACATATGTGGCACCAAAAGGTCTTTGTGCCAAACTGAAACCTAACAAACAATGCAGAAGAATTATTAGATGCATCTTGGTAACAGTTCTAAAAAAAAGTTCTAGAGGACTTTCCTATAAAAACAAAACTAAAACCTAAGCTTTGAGAATTTTTCTGAAGTGCTTAGTTTACCAAGGAGATACAAGCTTGCCTTTAACGCCATACTAAAACCTCTCCCTCTTCCAGCTGTTGCAGGGGATTACAATAGTAATTTATTTACATTACTATTGTCCACCTTTTTCACCTGGACTCAAGGCAGATTACACAGATTGAGCAATAGGAAGCTATACGAGCAATAGGAAGGAATATTTAATAAACAATGCCATATGATTAGGATTATAAAACCAACAAGAAATCTAAAAAACAGAACTTAAGCGAAGTATTACCATGACACTAAATGATGCCATATTACATAGTTTTTCAGTTCAGACCTTTATTGGCATAAGAGCAATAATGATTCACAATCAAAAGTAGGTACAAAGGCCTGCAATATAGTAAAAACAATACATAAACAATTAAAATAGCAGCCAATAATACTAATAAAGAGTAGACACCCAGCAATTAACATACAGTAGTATGACTAGATTTAATTTTATAGGCTTCTGCTAAGAAGTTCGCAACACATGTAGTAATATAGGGATTAACATCTTCTAAAAGGTAGGATAGAATTTTCCTTTTAGTAAATACATTGTGTTGGAGATATTCAGCTAAAAATTGTCTACGTTGTGAGGCCAGGAGAGGACATTCTAAAATAATATGGGATATAGCAGGGTTTCCCAAACTTTTTCCCTTCCTGGCCCAGTAAAATTTGGGGATGGAGCCAGGAGACTTTGGGTGTGGAGCTGGGAAACAAGAATTTTATTTTATTTATTTATTTGATTTGATATATATCTTGCCCTCCCGCTGTAGCAGGCTCAGAAATGATATCTGCTGGGGATACTGCAAAGGCAGACGATCTGCCACACACACCTCATTTAAACACCTTGCCGGGGGAGTTTAAAAAGGGGGGGGGGGACTTGGAGTTCCCTTTACCATCTCCCTGCCTGGCGGGGAGACAGCAAAGGCAGGTGATATCCTCCCCATCCCGTTGGGGTGTTTAAAAGGGAGGGGAGCCCAGAGCTCTCTTTGCCATCTCCCTGCATTGCAGGGAGACAGCAAAGGCACCCCGTTGGGGTGTTTAAAAGGGGGGGGGCGGAGCTGCCTTTGCCATCTCCCTGCCTGGCAGGGAGATGGGAAAGGCAGGTGATCTTCCCCCCCACCCTATTTACACACCCCATTGGGGTGTTTAAAAGAGAGGGGAGCCCAGAGCTCCCTTAGCCCGTGGGGGGTTTAAAAATGGGGGGGGCGGAGCTCCCTTTGCTGTCTCCCTGCCAGGCCGGCGATCTTCTCCCTCCCCCCGTTTAAACACTACATCGGGGTGTTTAAAAGGGAGAGGAGCCCAGAGCTCCCTTTGCCGTCTCCCCGCCTGGCAGGGAGATGGGAAACGCAGGCTATCTTCAGGTGTTTAAAAGGGGGGGGGGGAGCCCGGAGCTCCCTTAGCCTGCCTTTCCTGTCTCCCTGTCAGGCAGGGAGATGGCAATCTTCTCCCCCCCTCACTTAAACACTCCGCCCAGGTGTTTAAGGGGGGGGGGGGAATCCGGAACTCTCTTTGTCATTTCCCTGCATTGCATTGCAGGGAGACAGCAAAGGTAGATCTCCCCCCCCCCCTTTTAAACACCCCGTTGGGGTGTTTAAAAGGGAGGGGAGCATGGACTCCCTTTGCCATCTCCCTGCCTGGCAGGGAGACAGGAATGGCAGGTGATCTTCTCCCCCCCCCCCCCATTTAAACACCCCACTAGGTGTTTAAAAGTGGGGGATGCCCGGAACTCCCTTTGTCATCTCTCTGCATTGCACGGAGAAAGCAGAGGCAAATGATCTTCTCCCCCCAACCTGTTTAAACACCCCGCCTGGGTGTTTAAAAGGGTGGGGGAAGCCCGGAGCTCCCTTTGCTATCTCCCTGCTTGTTGGGGAGATGGGAAAGGCAAGCAATCTCCCCCCCCCCCCCATTTAAACAGCCAGCAGGTGTTTAATTGGGTTGGGGAGCCCAGGAACTGCCTCTGCCGTTTTCCCACCTCACGGGGAGGCTGCAAAAGTGGGTGAGTTGCCTTTCCCCGCATTTAAACACTTGACGGGCGTTTCAATGGGGGGGGGGAGCCCAGGCGCCGTGTTAGTCTCCCTGTGGACCGGAGGCCGGAGGTCTGGGCCCCGACCCTGCGGATGGGAAATGCCAGGATATAGAATCAAGGACTCCTAATTCACATGTAAATAATCTATTTTGGAGAGGTATCTGTCTAAACCTACCATAGAGAACTGTTGATAGGAAGGCATTTAAACGTGCCAAAGTGAAAGTCCGACAATGGAATGGGGAGTGTAAAGTGAAAAAACAATGGGCGTTTTCGCACTTACCTTAAGCCGGAGCGACGTCCCTCTTCACCGCGCAGCGTCTGCACGGTTTTCGCACTAATTGCTCCGGAGCACCTGGAAGAGCCGGAAAGTCCCACGGTTTTTGCGGCACAAATGTAAACTGCCAAAAACCGGTTTACATTTGCGCCGCAAAAGCCGCAGGACTTTCCGGCTCTTCCAGGTGCTCCAGAGCAATTAGTGCGAAAACCGTGCAGACGCTGCGCGGTGAAGAGGGACGTCGCTCCGGCTTAAGGTAAGTGCGAAAACGCCCAATGTCTTTGGGATATACCTAGATTGGCTGCAGAGTAAACGGGGGAATGTGAGGGGAACACTTTTTGGTATTCATGATCCATAAGCCTTAGTTGGATTGTTCTTTATATAATTCGTCATATAAGAAAAGAGTGTCCACCTCAATACCAAGTTTTTGCAGTTCGTGGGTAAATGTTAGAGAGCCAAGTAATGCTATGCCTGTCTTTCAGTGTAATAAACTTCCTGAATCCTTTCTGAAATGAATTTTTAACCAGAACTTAAAAGCCGTAATCCAGGCTCTGGTTTCTAGAAGGTGTAAACCTAGCTCTGTACAAATGGATGAGTGGGGGACACATTTGGGAGCACCTAAAATCTGACGGCAGAATGGTGATTGCACGTTCTCCACGCAGGGACTAAAGGCTCCAATCCACAAAGGTATTCCATATAGCAACTGAGGGTGGATTTTAGCATTGTAAATTTTCAGAGCTGCTGGAATGAACTGGTTACTTCCTAAGAAATATAACTTTTAAATTTGCACCAGAAAACATCTTACTAGACTTACAGCTCTATTATGACCCTTTGGCCATCTAAGGTTGTAATTAAAGGTAATTCCCAAATACTTGTAAGCCTTCACTTGTTCAGTTTCTTCTGTACCAGGATTTTTGATTTTCCATAATTAATTACCAAGCGATTCAATCTACAGTATTGATGAAAGGCTTTCAAGTATTTTTGGAGGCCGATTCTGGTACGTGAAAGAATAACAGTGTCGTCAGCATATAGCAGTAAGGGTACTGCTAATTGTTCTAAGAAGGGAGGGTGGCCATTCACAATGGACGCATGTTGGTTCAAATCAGAAACAGATTAAAGAGATAAGGGGCAAGAACACAGCCCTGTTTTACTCCTTTAGTAGTTGGGAAACAGGAAGAGACTTGACCATCAGGGGATACTTTATTAACACCTGAGGTAGCATCATGTAGTTTCTTGATTAAGAAAAGTAGGCGTGGTTTCATCCCCAAAGTTTTAAGTTTTTCCCATAGCAGATCTCTGATGACTGAGTTGAAAGTGCCCTTTAAATCGATAAAGGCTGTATACAATTTCCCTCTTTTAGGCTTCAGATATTTATTTGCCAAGAAGGCAAAGGTGGAACAATGATCAATTGTAGATTTACCTTTGAGAAAACCAATTTAGTTAACCAATTTAATAGGTGATGTTCGAGATGTTTAGAATACAGTATACATGAGATGGAGAGTAGGCTGATTGGGCGATAATTTCCAGGGGAAGCTGAATTACCTTTTTTATATATTGGGCATATTAATGATCTTAACCAGGATTCAGGGATGTTTCCGTTCTGATAGATAAGAGTAAATAGGTTTGCCAGTGGAATAGCCCAGTCCACATACTTCTTAAAGAGTTCAGCTGGAATCCCATCTAGACCAGGAGCCTTGCCAGTCTTCAATTCAGAGATCAATTATTTCCTTGGGACTCACAAGAGACCATTCTGGATTGGTTGAAAAGGTAAATTCTTCTCTGTACTCTATTGAAATATCTTGGTCATTAAATATTTCCAAATAATAATCAACCCATTTTTGAGGAGTAGGTGTAATCACAGCCGAGGCTGAATTACTTTTCAAGTAACCAGAGACCGTTTGCCAGAATAGTTTACAGTCTTTGGTTTTAATTGTATTCAGCAAATGGTCTCATTTTTTTCCTCCCAGTGATAAGGCTATGATATATCTCCTTGTGTGCAGAGTAAATTTTTAGATTGCAGGAATTATTGCATTGCCTATAAGTTGTAAATGAGTCCCTGAGAAGTTTTTTCATAATCCTGCATTCTGAGTCAAACCATTGATTACAGGTGGGATTAGGAGTACAAATTGGTTTGGCTACAGAATTACAGGAAACAGTTATCTGAGCATAGGCAAAATTGGCCTCCTCCATAGAACAGGTTTTGGCAATAATTGTTCTAAACCCCAACATTCTGTCTGATTGAAATAAGCAGAGTAACTCTTTGTCAGTTTCGGTAGTCCATTTGATTCTTTTAACAGAGTCTTGGGAGACATTATCAGGGGATATAGATACTGGCATATGAGTTATAAGAGAGTTACCATGAAGTGTCAGCAGGAGGGGCAGATGGTCATTCTCAGTGCGGATTCCAATGGAGAAAGAGCTAACTAGTGGGGATAGATCTGAGGAACAAAGGCAATAATCGATAACACTACTACCTCTTGTTGAGGAGTAGGTAAATTTATTTGCATTTGACCCATTTAGGATATTAAGATCATAAGTAATACAAAATTCCATAAGTTGTAAACTCGCCTTATTATATAATGTATCTTTAGAAATTCGTATGTCGGCAAGGGGTAGGGGTAGTCAAATCCTTCAAAGCCTAAAGGGGAAATAAGATTTTGGTTACTTGGTCCTATCCGTGCATTTATATCACCCATTATAAGGAGTGGGGTACATGGGAAACGTTTAAGCAAAGAAATAATAAAATCAGATAGTTTGTTCCAATTGCTCAAAAGCATTAAATCGTCCTCAGGTGGAGGAAGATAAACAATTACCAGAATCAGCATAGAATTAGTTAAGTGAATTAATAGAGCTTGTGCTAGGGGAGGGGAAGAATCACGTAAAGTGATGTCGGAACATATATTTGCTTTAATCATAACTGTTAATCCAGCTTTAAATCTGCCCCTGGAAGCATTTCTATGAGCAGCAAGGTTGAATGGAAGAAATCCAGGGGTACTGATTTCTAATTCTGACCAAGTTTCTTAAAGTAGAATACAATCATAATGAGTAAAGAAATCGATAAAGTCAGGATCGCATGATTTATTCAGCCAGCCGGCAATATTCCAAGATGAGTCAGTCCAGATAATTTAGTCTTGCAGTTTTTGAGAGTCTTAATATATACACCCATTGGTAGATGGAAAACCAGATGGTGTAGAATTAGAGGCCAAATTGTCAGAATTAAAGTTGGTCTGAAGAGAATGGCTGAAGATTATAGGAGTACAGGCTGCTTCTTGTTGATCTGAATTTGTTGGTAAGGTGTCCTGTGAAATTTCTATTTGATTATTTAATTATTTAATTTATATCCTGCCCTCTCTACCAAAGGCAGGCTCAGGGCGGCTCAGAAGGGTCAACACTAACACATTAGTGCGACCAATACAACAAACAACAATAAAAACATAGAACAAAAACAATTTAAAACATTTGCATGTGCTACTGTCATAATTTCAGACAACGATTTAAATTCTGGTGGTTAGCTATACTCAGAGGTCTCAGGATCGCTATAGCGTAGTACAGTAGGCCACTGGTGGTGTTCTTATGGGCCAGTCCCATTGCTGCAGATGTTACCATTCATGTAAACACCTGGTGGAAGAGTGCCGTTTTGGAGGTTCTGTGGAACTGTAAGAGCTCTTGCAGGGCCCTAACCTCCTCCGGCGACTCATTCCACCAGCTAGGGGCAGCAACAGAAAAGCCCCTGGCTTTCATAGTTTTGAGCTTTGCTTCTCTGATACTGGGAACTGTCAACAGGTTTTGAGACCCGGACTGAAGTGCTTGCTGGGGTATGTGCAGGGAAAGGCAGTCCCTAAGGTATGCAGGACCCTGCCCATATAGGGCTTTAAAAGTAATGACTAGCACCTTGAGGCAAATCCGGTACCCTATCGGTAGCCAGTGCAGTGCTTTCAGCATAGGCTGGATGTGTTCCCATAAAGGAACTCCCATTAGCCTGGCTGCAGCATTCTGCACTAGCTGAAGTCACCGGATTTGGGACAAGGGCAGCCCCATGTATAGAGCATTACAGTAAATCCAGTCTCGAGGTGACCGTTGGATGGATCACTGTTGCCAAGTCGTCACGTTCGAGAAAGGAGACCAATTGGGAATTGGTCTCTTGGATTCTCTTTTGGAATTCAGTCTGTTTTAATACAAGATTTTTCCTCAATAGATCCAGTCTCTTTAGGATATCCTGTTGTTCTTGCGCTTGAAGTGATTGGAAGTGATCTCTGATATTATCTTTCAGAATATTATTTCCTGCTACTATATCCATAGATTCAACAAAATTATTAGGCGGGGAAGGGCAGTTGGTTGAATCAGTTGGCTCTTCCCTATTTAAATTATTGTTGTCGACCTTTGTAGTCAGGGGATAATTCCGTTGAGTTGGACACTTCTTGGTGGGTAGTAGTGGAGAGATAATCTCATTCTTAAAAACATGGGATAGGAAGACTCCCTTAGATGCCAGATAACCTTTAGATCATAATAGAAACTGAGGTATACGTGTTGAATTAAATGGTAATATCACCCTCTGAGTCTGGGCATTGCTACTCACAAGATCCACTTCTAGTAGATCAATCTGGCTCATTTCCCTTGGAAACAATTGTTTTCAAATGTTTCCTAGTTAGTTGCATAGTATTCCATGCAGGGCTCGTCCTCTGTAGTTGCAAATAGTTAGGCAAATTTTATTTGGGGTGAGAACCAATTTGTAGGGTTTTATTAAGTTCTTACTCAGTGAAAAAGGCTTATCATATTCCTTTGTCTGTAATTCATTAGCAGATGGGGTGCCGTGTTCCAAGGTGCTTCTTTTAAAAGTTAGCTGCTCAGTAATGTAGTCCATTTTATTATGAAGTAGTTTCAACTGGCTACAGATGAAGTCTACTGTTACAGATATTAAATGTGTTATATTAGAGAGTTCTCTGCAACCCATTTCAAAACCATTGCTTTCAGTAGAATTTAGAGAGCTAATCTTGTCTGCGGCTTCCTCAGAGTTTTCATTCATATTAATCATGCCTGGAAGGTCAGCAGACTTTTGTGTAAGTGAGGGCTGCTCAATAACATCCTCATTGTCAAAATTAGCCAAAATCTCAAAACGATTAGATGTGGGCACTTGGGCTGAATAAAAGTCATATATTTTCAGTTGTTTAGCTGGTAATGGAGAATCTTCAGCTTCTCTCTGTCTTTTGGTAACGCCCATGTTAATTGGTAGACAGAGTATTGAATGCAAGCGCAGAGAAGGATAGGGTAATTAAAAACAACTCTGCATGTCTCCCATGTTTAAAAGACTTCAAATTCACTGTTATTAAAGGAAGAGCTTGCAGAGCAACTGAGGAAAAATAGTAGCAGTAAGTTCCTAAGAAAGCAAAGCTCCCACTTGGCAACCTTCCAGAGTCAGAGACGGTGAGGACGCCAGCCAATTATCCAGTTAAGCAGGGGAGGTTTGCATTCCTCAAAAACTCTGCTTACAGTTGAGAGAGTTAAGATGGAAAAGGTAAAATCCTCAGGGTTAAAACAAAAATTTAACATTAAAAGAGGCTTATCATAGACTTAACATTACGGAGCTGTAGAGCCGCACATCTGCCTCCCTCCAATGCTCAACTGGAAGTCAGCCATATTACATAGCAGGATCCTAGTTTTAGCAAACTATATACAGAAGTATAGACCACAGTACACAATAATTTATCCAGGTAACTTTATATATGCCCCTCAGCCCCAAAGAAAGAAAAGCCCTTTGATAGTAAATAGTCCAGTAGCACCTTTAAGACTAACAAATTTTATTGTAGCATAAGCTTCTGGAAACAAAGCTCTCTTCATCAGAAGCCCTTTGACATTACCCTGGTAGTTAAAAGCTGTTCTCACGTTCAGTATTTTCAATCAAATAGGGGACTTTCCACCATAAATTTATAAATACTACATTTCACTAGCAATTTTAATTACAAACATGTATTACCACAAATTAAGACTAGGCTATTAACAAACTGTATGAACTTGGGGGGGAGGTCAATAAAATACCATATGAAATAGATTAAAATATTTATGTACTTTTTCACATTCATTTCATTCTATGTGCAGGAAGAAGTCCATAAAGTAATAATTTACGGAGGGGACAACCACCTGTTATTAGAAGGTAGCACATTAATTGCATGCAGATGTACCAAGTTCAGAACCCAAGCTCTCCAGGTTTAAAAGGTGGTCATGTGAGGTCTGCTGTGAAGGAGTAGGCGAAAACAGTATTTAACCACACCAAGAAAGATTACATCGGATTGTCCAGATACTTCTGAAATGGTGTCTCTGCTTAGTATTGCTTGGGAGGAGGCAAGAAAAAGATGAAAGAATAAATGGGGTGGTCAAAACTGTGGGCTAGTGCTGAGGAGACTCAGGTTCTCATTCCTATCCAGCCACAAAACTGACTGGGTAACTTTTGGCCAGTCATACTCTAAGCCCTGTCTACCTTTGCAGGGTTGTTGTGAGGATAAAATGGTTAAGTTGAGAGTTATGTACACTACCCTGAGCTCCTTGAAAGAAGAGCAAGGAATGAAACTGATAGAGATATGAGAATTGTGACCTCTTTCACTGGACATATTCCAATGATAGAAAAAGCAACATACTCCAAAAACATTTGTTATGGCTACTATTTTTATCTTATAATATCTACAACAAAACTATCCACACATTATGGCCATTTTTGAATCAATGGGTTAATGCCTTTGCAATTAACACCTAGCACCATTTAATTGCTTATAATAAAGGTGGGAGTACAGAACTCATTTTATCCTTAGGGGAGGGACAGTGGTTCAGTGGTAGAGCATCTGCTTGGTAAGCAGAAGGTCCCAGGTTCAATCCCTGGCATCTCCAAAAAAGGGTCCAGGCAAATAGGTATGAAAAACCTCAGCTTGAGACCCCGGAGAGTCGCTGCCAGTCTGAGTAGACAATACTGACTTTGATGGACCAAGGGTCTGATTCAGTATAAGGCAGCTTCATATGTCCATATGTATATGTCCAACTAATGATCTGACCAGAAATAAGCCTGCTCCCAAGGAATAATAATAAGCAATTAAAAACAAGGGCAGTGGTTGGAGGCTCCCTGTGGCCAATGTTGACAGCATTCCACCTTGCCATCTGATTCAAAAGCACAAAAACATTCCATAGTGAAGCTGTTCTTTTATTTCTCATATGCTTACTACAGAAGAGTAACCAGCAGCAATACAGTTGTTCTTATTGTCAATGCTAATAAAACTCCAGGGGCAGACATGTTTATTAGCACCCTTCAAGTTCAGGTAGATTCCCAATAGGTAACCCAAATTGGAAAGACAGTATACTACCCCCAAGAAAAAGATTCTCAAGAGACCCGTTCCTTCACATATTGACTTCCCAAAGATATCCTGTAGAACAGAAACTTCACATATTTCATGTAACAGCAATGTATTCATAGCTTTACAATATATCTCATAAAGCAAGGTGATAAAATCTATGCCCACAGAGAACTTTTGGTGAGCTGTATAAATTTGGTGGAGAACTGCCAAAAAGAAATAAAGGCTCTCAGAGAACAAATGCCACAATGCCATAAAGAGGCAGGGCATCCAAGTAGGGGAGAGTGAAAAGGGCTTGTTTCCTTCAACAATAGTACTAAAAAAGAGGTTCCAGCCAGACTGAAAGAAAGTCAATAAGAGATGCAGCCAACTGGTGCTGTACTTTAAGTCAGAGGTTTACCTGCCTGCCCAGTGTCAGGAAACATCAAACACAGTAGAACTCAGAAGAGGGGGGCATACTAAGAGAGACCATAGCAGAAGTGTACACCCCCACCTCAGCAAGAATAGATTCAGAGGCAAAAACTACCCTTGCCCAAACCTTGACACAACTAGTAGTGAATTAACTGCACTGATGAGGCAGAAAAGCTACTCCTACCATAACCAATGAAACACAAGCCTGACCTTTGAAAAGGACTACAGCTGATTTATCATCCAGAAACAGGTCAGATATGGGGAAGTCCTGCATGATCAGACAAAAGGACCCCACCCCCACTCAGCATTCTGCTTCCAACAATGGCCAGCCAAATTCTTTCGAGGGCAGAAGTAGCATTGTGCAGCAGTTACAAGACAGTGGAAACCTGGGGTTCAAACCCCTGCCTGTACTCAAGGTCTCTAGGTAGCTTTGGGTCAGTAAAAGTTAGAGACTTCATGTAGTTATGGCAGGCGAAGGAAAAATCCGAACACAAAACTCATACCTTTTATTAACATCAAACTTAAATGATACAAAATACCATGCAAGCCTATTGCAATCTCTCAGCCACAACTATCTCATGACTGGGGAGGGGTGGCAGTCAGAAAGGACCATCTTTACCACCCTGAATAAAACAAACTTTTAAGAGAGAAAGAGTGCCATCCCCATTTGTAACTAGGAAAACTAAGCCCCATCCACACAAATTGGAAAACAGCAGATCCCAGTGCTCCTCAACCTTGTTGGGAGTCATCCATGAAAACAAGCGAGAGGCATGACACACAACCTTTTCGGCTGTAATTTCTTCTGTCTATGAACTGAGAAATAGGGTTAAAGTTTCTCCCTACACCGTTGCCCCCGTACCCCCTCCACTTTGACAAGCCAAGTTCTCACCGTTACCTGCCGGATACTACCTCTTCCCACAAACGAAAACGTAACCCTTAAGGCCGCCATTACCTGGAGGCTTGTTGGCTGGACTATAGATAGGGCAGAGATTCAAAGCTGCCGCTTTCTCCTTAACAGTGGCCATAACAACCAGCTGCTCTCCGCGAAACCGGTCCGGGAAAAATACCTAAGTGCCGCTGCCGCCTAGTGGCTCCCTTGCAAGAGAAAAGGGCGGTGCCTGCTACCTTTATTGGCGGATGCTCTCTCTTGGAGGCCGCACCTACAAACTATTTAACATTCCAACTAGGGATGTTAGGGGCGGTGGTTTGTGATGCCTTGCTTTGCAACGGGGGTGCGCGCGCGCATGTGAGGGGGTTGAACCGCTTCCACTGCCAATGAAATAAAATTACACTTATTGTTTTCGTGCCCATCTAAGAATGAGGACGGACGAAGAGTGGTCTTGTGACACCTTAAAGGCTGAACAGACGAATATTTCTGCATACAGGAAGAAGAAAGAGATGCAGGTTATTCTCCTTCTTTATGCGTCAGTGATAAATGAAGTTGCTGCTAATGAAATTTCCTCTTCATCATGCCGGTCAAAGGTACAGGAGTCTTGTCCTGTATCCCAGAACTGGAAGAGGGGAGGGTAAGGTATAGCGGTAGATGGGCTAGAAGAGTCATAAATCTAAAAAAAGGAACTGCAGAGCCCAAAGCTCCGTTTGTGCCGAGAAAGTGCCTTCAGCACGAAAGCTCACGTAAAATGTAATCTGACCCAGAATATTCTTGAACTCAAGAACACACATTCACTCAGAATGATTTATATACTGTTGTATGGACCAGGGCTTTTTTTGTAGAAAAAGTCCAGCAGGAACTCATTTGCATAGTAGGCCACACCCCCTGACTTTTTTGTAGAAAAAGCCTGTTTGGATATTAGGCCACAGCCCTGACAGAACTGCATCCCGGAGCATTCCTACACAAAAAAAGCCCTGGTATGGACTAAGTGGTGCCAAGTCTATGATTAAGAGCCTCACTCAGGCAAACTCAGCACTACTTTCTTTTTCAGTGACTCATAATGTGATCAAAGTAGGATATCCTCAGTTTACTTTTCAAATGAATTTATTTATTTTATTTATTTTATGACTTCTATCCCGCCCTTCCCAACAAGTGGCTCAGGGCGGCTTACAACACAAGAATATAACATAAATAGAAGTTAAAGATAAAACATTTAGATTTAAGTATTAAACCATTAAAAACATTAAAACATTTAAAACATTTGGCATTTTCTTTCTTCCTGTCCCCTTTCTTCATTGTCCTACTTTCACATCCATACATAGTTATGGGGAATATTATAGTACAAATGAAAACAGAGTCCAATGCTCTAATTTTTCTCTAGACATAACTGGTGTAGATCATAACGACAGCAAGGCACATTGATGCAACAGGGATGCGCATATGGCCCTTGTTTCACAAGTGGCTTCTACAAGCTTCAGTAACTTTTACAATATAAGTACAATACAATATTGTGTTTATAATACAATAAGTTGTTCTGCAGAAAGGATTCAGCTGTTTTCATGTATTGTAAAAGATACTGAAACTTGTAGAAGCCATGTGTGAAACAAGGGCCATATGCGCATCCCTGTTGCGTCAATGTGCCTTCCCGTCATTATGATCTACACCAGTTACATCTAGAGAAGAATTGGGAGTGTTGGACTCTGTTTTCACAGCTTATCTATCACATTATGACCCCTTTCTACAAAAGCAAGAACTATCATTGTAAATTTGAACTTATGGGACTTGGATGTGATACCATTGCACCTTTGTAATATTTATTGCACAAGGTTTCTATGTTTTGTATATGAATAGAAATTAATTATTCTTTAGACTGGTTTATCGTGGATGCTTTAGTGCTTCTTTCCTGCTTTGCCTGGAGGTTGGCAACCCTCATAGAGGAAATGGCTGCTTTGGAGGATAGTCTATAGCATTATACCTCTCTGAGGTCCCTCTCCTACTCAAATCCCTCAAATCGTCTTCCTTCTCCCACCCTCCCAGTGTTTGAGAGAAAAGCTGGTGTCCACTGGCACTTTAGACCCATGAAGTGTTCTTTAATGTATGAACTTTCATGTGCCTTGCAGTATGTTCTTTTGGGGAGATTTCCCTGGGAGGCCTGGGTGGCAAAGGGGTGTGTAGGGTTTGTTTCAGCTGGGAAGGGCAGGGAGTGGACATTCCGGTAGCTTTTTTGGGGTTTTTTTACCAAACAACCCCTGGGGAGAATTGTTGTTATCTGGGGTCATCTGATTGTAAGACTTTCCCCCCCCTTTGTCCGCCCTTTCTTTCTTTCTTTCTTTCTTTCTTTCTTTCTTTCTTTCTTTCTTTCTTTCTTTCTTTCTTTCTTTCCCTCCCTGCAAGTGATGCTCTGTCTATATTCTTGGTGCTGTGGGGGGAGGGGGCTTCTAATGCCCTGGCCTCACTGGTGGACATTCTGGTACTTGTGGGGCATTGTGCGAGAGAATTTTGGACTGGATGGTCCACTGACCTGATCCAACATAGCTTCTCTTACGTTCTTTCTTTTCCTCTCCTTCCATTTCATTCTTTCCCTTTCTTTCTTTCCTTCCATTTTTACTGGATGAAACTTTTCTGTTCATCATACTGTTGTTGCAGACATAGGAGCTCTGCCAATGAAAAGTTGGCGTCCCAGTTGTAGCCAGCTGACCTTTCTATGAGATTTCAGTGTGAGTGAGAGTGAGCAGTGTGGGGCAGAAAGAGATTATTGGAAATTACTGCAGTATATCTCAACAGCACTGGAAGTGATAGTACTATGAACTTGGCGCCATTTTACTGGTCCTGCTTTTAACAGCTGTCTGACACCAAAATTAAACTCCTCCTGTAGATATTTAAAAAAGGATGAAAGAAGTTCACTGGCTAAATATCTGCAAAACAGGTTGCTTTTAAAGGCATGGGAAACACAGCCAGTAAAAAGCTGCAAGCCCCTCATAACTATTCTTTTTGGGATAACTGCAGAAAAGCTTATATGAACTTCATGTAACTTGAATTAATTCATTAATTGCAGTACAATTCTCTGCTACCTTTCACATCAATTTCCCAGTGTTTAAGCCAAAGAAAAGTATGAAAAATAGTTGTCGAAAGATTTTCTTGAAACCAAGCAAGCTTGGTTATAGCTTGAGTCAGGGTTCCAGTAGCAGCAGCTGAAGGAAGGGCCTACTAAATGTTTCAGCATATTTTGAGGTAGAGCAGCTACCAGGGCCCAGTGTGTGTGATACTCATTGCTGTCATTCCTGATGGCAATGGCAACAGCACTCTCAACTGCATACACTGGTCAGTGCTGTTGAGGAAGGGGTGTGTAGGTGGTGCAGGCAATTGAACATGGGCATTAGGAGTGCTTGCAAGCTGGAGAAGAACACTCAGATAGGTGCACGCAGGTGTGAGGGTGGAAAGAGAGGACCCTGGGAATGTATGAAAAAGTTGCAGACCACCCACTTTCCACCCCCATTTTGGCTCAGGATGAGTTTCAGAGAGATTTTTCTGAAAACGAAGTTACTTCCGAAGAAGAGGCAGGTTTGGGGGAGTGCCCTGGAAGTGACATCACAGGAAAAGGTGGAGTTTTGGTTTTGGTGGAGTTTTGGTTCAGTGTGCCCTGGAAGTGACATCACTTGGCCCTTGACCTGGAAGTGACACCATAGGAAATGACATAATTCCTGTCTCCCGGCTCCACCCACAAATTCTCCTGGCTCCACCCCTGAATTTTAGTGGGCCATGAAGGAGAAGTGTCAAAATAACCAGGCCATGGGAAAGAAAAGTTTGGGAAACCCTGCAATAGAGGATTGAATTGGGTGTTCCTGTCTGGCTCATTGAAGCCATACGAACGAAGCTTGGGGACTTGGGAACAATGGGCAGTAAGATCCAAATCCCTGCTGCCCTACCCCAATCACAGGTCCCTGTCAATTTGAATGAACGTGCTTGTGTTGGAACCCTGAGTTGCATATAGTTGGCCCTGTTGGCCCAGTTCTTCAGTCTTTACAGAGCAGCCACCTACACTGCTGTACCTAATAGAGAGCTGTTATTCATTACCACCTCACCTCCTCAGTGCGTAGAACCCACTATATTATATGGGCAAAAAACCTCTACTTGAACCCGTTTCATCTCTTTGCATTTTCATATATGGAGGCAACACTTTTCTTCACTAGCCTCCAGCCTACATAGGTGACCAGAAGGATGTAATGTTTATATATCTAGTTCATTTTAAATCCTGCCCTTTTCCCAAGGATATCAGAATGGTGTACATTATTCTGCCGTCCTCCATGTCATCCTCAGAACAACCCTGTGAGATAAGTGAGGGACACTGACTGCCCCAAGGTCACCCAGCAGGCTTTATGGCAAAATGAGAATATGAGCCTGGTTCTCCCTTGTTCAACACTCCAATCAACATGGTGGCATGCTGCTGAGAGGATTGTCAGGAAAACTCCCACCCACCCTGACCATTTCTTAGCACAAGTTATATTTTACCCTGGCTAAGACAGTTTCTGTTCCAAACTCAGGCCTGAAGTCAGACAGAAATGGGTATAGAAAACTAACTGTACTTTCTAGGAATGTTGTGCTGGTAGTAAGCCCCAAGACTTGAGTGGGATTCTGACTGGACCTGCTTAGGATAGCATTCTTAAATTAGTAACCTTATCTGTGGATAAGCCAGAGAAACAATGTCATATTTTGACATTATCCCTAAATGACATTAAGAACTGGAGTTACTAATGAAGTGAGGTAATGAAGTCCAGACAATATATTTTCAGGGAGTTATGGAAATAAAATTACACTCCACAATCAAGCTTCTGTACAAATCTGACACTTTCTAAGAATTGGATGTAGCACAGCAACACATACAATATACTGTTCCTTTCAAGGAACAAACAGCAAAAGCTGTGCTTGAAATGTTGGAACATACAGAGCCAGCAGCACACAGGAACTGAGTCTTTAAGGTCATTGCTATCTTTGTGTTATTTCCCTCTGCGAAAGAAAGAGAGAGAGAGAAAGAGAGAGAAAGAGAGAGGAAGGAAGGAAGGAAGGAAGGAAGGAAGGAAGGAAGGAAGGAAGGAAGGAAGGAAGGAAGGAAGGAAGGAAGGAAGGAAGGAAGGAAGGAAGGAAGGAAGGAAGGAACTAATTCCACCTTACGGCATTGAGTGCATATGGATTTATATGAACCAACTGAATGTACTTTTCTAGACATGATGGATTTATCAAAGTCACTTGAATCAACAGAGGTAGCTAATTTTTGCAGAGTTTCTCCCCAAAACAAATAATAAAATCAGTGATCCTTATTTAGATCATTACACTGTGTGATCTAATAAATGATCATGCTTTCAGATCTGACTACGAAGTGCAACTTACTTTTAAAATACTGATAATGGAGTCCTTCCAAACACCGTATTACTCTTTTTAAATAAGATTTCGAAATACAACTACTTTTCTACTAGTCAATGATCAACATGAAAAAATTAACACTGGGCTTTCCAAGATTAACACTTTGACAGTTCACAGAAATAGAGCTGGAAGGGACCATACAGACCATCTAGTCCAATCCCTTGCTCAGGATCAGCCTAAAGCATCTCTGACAAATAAATCATCCAGCCGTGTTTAGAAGATTGCCAATGAAGGGGAGCTCACCACCTTCCTAGGCAGGTGGTTCCACCTCTGAACTACTCTGACCATAAAAAATTTTTTCCTAATATCCAGTTGGTACTTTTCTGCTTGTAATTTAAGTCCATTGCTTCGGGTCCTATCCTTGCTGCCAAATGGAACAGCTCCATGCCCTTCTCTAAATGACAGCCTTTCAAATATTTAGAGAGCAATCATGTGCCCCCTCAATCTCCTCTTCTCCAGACTGAACATTCCCAAGGTCCTCAGCTTTTCCTCATAGGGTTCTACCTCCAAGCCCTTGATCATTCTTATTGCTCTCTTCTGCACCAGCTCAGTTTTGTCCACATCTTTTTTGAAGTGAGGCCTTCAGAACTGCACACAGTATTCCAGGTGTGACTTGACCAAGGCAGTATACAGCGGAGCTATGACCTGTGATTTTGATGCTATAGCCCTTTTGATACAATCCATGATTGAATTTGCCTTTTTTGCCTTGGCATCACACTGACTGCTCATATTTAGTTTACAGTCCACTAGTACCCCAAGATCTTTTTCACACACACTACTTCCTAAAAAATGCATCCCACATCCAGTATTTGTGCTTCACATTTTTGTGGCCCAGATGTAAGACTTTGCACTTATCTTTGTTGAATTGCATCTTGTTTACAACTGCCCACTTCTCCAGATTATTCAGATCGTGTTGAATTTTAACTCTATCCTCCTGGGTGTTTGCTACTCCTCCCAATTTGGTGTAATCAGCAAATTTTATGAGCAACCCTTCCACTCTTTCATCCAGATCATTGATAAAAATGTTGAAAAGAACCAGGCCCAAAACCAAGCCCTGAAGCACCCCACAATGGACACCTCTCTCCAATCTAAGGAAGCTCCATTGACAACCACTCCTTGGGTATAGTCCTCTAGCCATTTTCCTATCCACCAAACTGTCTTATAGTCCAGTTCACAATCTTCCAGTTTGCCCATCAGAATGTCATGGGGAACCTTATCAAAAGCTTTACTGAAATCCAGGTAAACCACCTCAACAGAGTTCCCACAATCCAGTAAGCTTGTTACTCGATTAAAGAGGAAAAACATGTTGGGCTGGCAAGACCTGTTGGAGACAAATCCATACTGACTTCCTTGAATAACTTCAGATGCTCACAAATGGACCCTTTTAAAATCTGCTCAAATATTTTTCCAGCAACAGAAGTCAGACTAACCAGCCTGTAGTTTCCCAGTTCATCCTTCTTCCCTTTTTAAAAGATTGGGATAATGTTTGTTCTCTTCCAATATTATGAGAGATCCCCAGTCCTCCAGGAGGTCTTGAAGATGATGGACAAAGGCTCTGCAAATTCTTTAGAAAATTCTTTGCACACTCTCGGATGCACACCATCCAGCCCAGGGGATTTGTACTCATCCAGTGCAGCCAGGTGCCTCTCCACAATTTCTCTGTCCATGTCAACGATCCTTTCAGGTGTCCAGCTAAGTCTTCCACCAACTCTAGATGGGCTCAAATTGTTCTTCAGGGAGGAAATCAAGGCAAAAAAAGTAATTAAGCCTTTTTGCTTTTCCCCTGTTCTTCACCAGAGTTTTCTCCTTTTACTCCCAACTGTGGTCCAATTGCCTCCTTTACTTTGTGTTTGCTTCTCACATATCTGAATAAATTTTTCTTGTTGTAGCAAGATCTCCTAGCCAGACCCAGCTCATGCTGAGCTTTGGCCTCTCTGATGGCTGATCTGCAGTACCTAGTAACCCTCATATAATCTTCTTTAGTGGTTAGTCCTTCCTGAACATTTCCTTTTTCTCCCTTATTCTGGAGCTCTCTGTTTATCCAAATCAGTTCCTTGGATCCCTTACCATGTTTCCATCTTGCTGGAATAGTGAGGGCTTGAGCTTGCAAAAGCTCATGTTTGAGAAGAGCCCATCCTTCACTCACTCCTTTTTCTTCCAGCACCCTCTCCCATGGAACAACCCTCATCAAGCCTCGGAGCTCATCAAAGTTAGCCCTATGAAAATCTAACCTACAAGTATGGCTATGAATCTCCTGCCCCCCTCCACACACATAGCAAGAGGAATTCTAGGAGCACATGGTCACTTCCCCCTAAAGTCCCGACCACCTTCACCCTATCTAACAACTTTTCCTTGTTGGTTAATATTGACTGCACTTTTTAAGAGGCTTAAACGTGCTGTACATGCAACTACAGGACTGTGAAGGGTAAATTCTTCACAAAGCCGGAGATCCTTGCGTGACAGACTGCTCCAGGCATTCTGATTGGTTGGCATCACAGCAGGGGGGGAAAGTACCTTAACAGAATGGGAAAAACAGAAGCAGAAACCAGTACAAATGTATCAATTATAATTCCACCTCCCAATAAAATGCTCAAATCATTCTACCTACAAGTATAAAAATCTCCTTAAATATTACCTTCCTTTACCATAATAAAATTTCTTTTAATAAACTAGTAAAGCAATGTAGATCTAATCACTTCTTCTTAAGCACAAATAAGTATAACCAGTTAAGAAAAAAAATTTATTTCAAAACTGTCTCAGCGCCAGTTTTATCTAATTTGACGAGCCTATTATAAGCACAAATTAGTATGTTGGTTTAGCAAAATCCTTATTAAAACAAGCACATAAATCATTTCTTTATCCTTAGCAAATTACATAAAATACAACTAAATAATTTGTCTATCTCAGTCTAAACCATTTCTCCTAATAATATATTAAAAACAAATCTGCCAAATTACCAAATCTACCAAATTACACAGTAATTATGCTATCTACCTTTTCAACTTTTAATCCTACTCTTACATCCTTATAGACAATCTCACTAAATAGGCATACTGTAAATACATCATTAGGGTTTGTAGAATCTTTCGGGCTCAAGTGCCGTGTTCTACTGGAGAAAGTTTTCCTTCCAGACGTTTCGTTCTCAGCTGCGGAGAACATCCTCAGTGGCGTTGCAGCCGGAGCAGGCGCTCTGACCTTCTTGGCTGCTGTGCATTGAGTGGGGCCAGGGCTGCTGGAAAGCTGCTATTTCTAGGCTGGAGGGGGTGTGATGAAAGGGCAATTGGTTTGTGGATGTACCCATTGTTTGGTGGGGCTTCCTGGAAGGGTAGTGACAAGGAAACTGGCTGTTGAATGTGACCATTGTTCTGTGTTAATTGCTGGGAGGGTTGTTGACTGTGGTTGTTGGTTGTTGACTGTGCTGATTTGTTCTGTGGAATGTGCTGGTTGTTCTGTGACTTTCTGCAATTTATAGTCTGTAGGGTGTTTTGCAGAGCTGGATACCAAGATTGGTGGATGAAAATGCCTTCTTCCTTTCTGTTAAAAATGTGCTGGTGTTTGTAAATCTCAATAGCTTCTCTGTTCAGGCAGGATTTACAAACATCAGCATAATTTTAACAGAAAGGAAGAAGGCATTTTCATCCACCAATCTTGGTACCCAGCTCTGCAAAACACCCTACAGGCTATAAATTTCATCACCATTTTTCCCTCTCAGCCTAATTTCACTGCATCTTAATTTCTGGTCTAATTTTGAAACTGCGACACAGGAGACCATCTTACTTTTCTTTTGTTTATTTCGAAAAGTTTCACTTTCCCCTTCCAATTTCACAGCCGTCAGTACACTCTCTTGAGCACTCGACCCCTGTAGGTTTACAGTTTCATTAACTGTCAGCATAAAACAATTCATTTGGTCTTTAAGGAGCTGCATAAATTAGATAAGATCTTTTTTTCAGAGAAATGAGATTTGAACAGATATCTTTTCCATGTGACATTTCGTTAAGCAGTGCCATTTCTGATATCAAAACTCAGTCTCTTAGATCAGATTGTAAATTCGCTTCAAGCTCCTGTTGATTCCCGTTCCACAACAGCTCCAGCTGAAGTTTTAGAAACCATCCTTTCAAATACAGTCAGGTGATAGAGACAGATCTCTCTACAGTATATCTCCTTTGTGTTCAGATCGTATTGCAACTTCTTAGTAATCTCTTTGATACATATCCAATTATAGTCTGGGTCAATTTTAGTAATTATATTCAATCCAATTTAAATAGTTAAGACTGCTCGTGACATTCCGAGGCCTCTTCTAATGATTTGAGCTAGTCTTTCATTGTTATTTCAGAGTGACCCATCAGGGAGTAGAATTAGAAAAACACCTACTTGTTAAGTAGAGTAATTGATTTAGGAGTAGAAAAGTGCTGCTTCAAAGGCGTACTGGAGAAAATGAAAGCAAGAAAGCGGTCGGGCGTTCTTATTTTTGCTGGTATGCCAGTTTCATGGCCGCAGAGCTTCAGGACATACAGGGGTCAGGGGCAGCTGCCGCTGGACCCCTCCCCCCTGTAAAATTCCCATGCCGAAGAAAAAGCCTCTCCGGGCTTTTTCTATGGGGGCATCACTTCTGTGACACCCCCTCAAGAGTCAGACTCAGAGTTGCTGCAGAGAGACAATCTGCAAGCCCCTCTGAAGCCAAGATGACCCCCTCACACTGTTTTCTAAAGCGCAGGGAGAGCCTCCAAACTGGGGAATCCCCTGCACCCTCCCTCTCTCTCACACACACACTTACTGGGTCTGGTTCCTCCACAACTTTACTTGCTCTGAAAAGGAAAGCAAAAGAAACGGAGGGTCTGTGCTCTGACGAAACTGCTGCTGACCCTGCCACATGAAGCGCTTCCTGTTTCCTGCTCAACTTTAAAGGTACACATTTTAAAAACGGACCTGTTTTCAGATTTCTAAACCTGCCAGAGCTCTAGAGGTACATGGTGACTGTTGTGGTGGGGCTTCACCCACCAGCCAGCTGGCTGGGGGTGGGGGAAGTCTGTAAAACTGGGGGATCGCCCACTGGGACCTGGGGATTGGGAAGCCTAATCAGCTGTGACTGAATACAGTCCAAATTTAGTATTAGCTGAGAGAAGTTTGAATACAGACAGAGGACTGGGGGAAAGTTTGGCAAGCAGATTTGTGTAGACTCCCATTCAGGCCCAAAGAAAGGGGAGATCTTCTAGAGAGAGATGAATCCCTACTAGGCTTCCCAAATCCCCCGCCTTGCCTGGGGACCCCCGATTTGGAGCCTTCTCCCCCCGCTAGCCAAAAATCTGGAAAGCAGGGCGGAATGGCAGCCCTTCCCACCCAGCCCCGATCTCAGCAGCTTCTCCTTGCCCTGCCCTTCCCATCCAGCCCCGATCTCAGCAGCTTTTCCTTGCCCTGCCCTTTCCACCCAGCCCCGATCCCAGCAGCCTTTCTTCAGTTTTCCCAGGCTGCTTCCGGCCCCAATCAGCTGGCTGGTGGGGGGGGGGAGAGGGAGCCCCGCCCACAAAGAATCATGTGCCTTTGACCTCCGAAGCCTTGACTTGAAAGGCTTCAATTTAGGATGGTGTGTCTGTGAAGAAGCTGGCAGCAAATGGTGAGTAGAGAGGCTGATCCGCTGCTTCAGACTGGCCAGAAAGTGGGGGGGGGGGAGAGAGGGAAACGTCTTCATTATTCCCTATGTGATCGATTCTCATAGGGTATAATGGGGAATTGTTCTGGAGGTTTCGGGGGCTCTGGGGAAGCTGTTTTTTGAGGTAGAGGCACCAAATTTTCAATATAGTATCTAGTGCCTCTCCCCAAAGTACCCCCCAATTTTCAAAACGATTGGACCAGGGGGTCCAATTCTATGAGCCCCAAAAGAAGGTGCCCCTTTCCTTCATTATTTCCTAAAGAAGGAAGACATTTAAAAAGGTGTGCTGTCCCTTTAAATGTGATGGCCAGAACTCAATTATGCTTGTCACACCCTTGTTCCTGGCTCCGCCCCCAGTGTCTCCTGGCTCCACACCCAAAGTCTCCTGGCTCCACCCCCAAAGTCCCCAGATATTTCTTGAATTGGACTTGGCAACCCTAATCCCTACCCTGTCAAACATGTCTGGTGTTATTAGAAACTGCCTGTAGAGACCTGTTATCAACTCAAGAAGTGTACTGGTGTTTCAAAATAAGGGGTTTGGGTACTGGGAATAGAGTACCAGCCTTCTTGGCACCAAAAGAGTCAGTGATTATACAAATAAAGTGTATTTGAGTGTTTGGGGAAACACTAGAAAAGCCATTCAATATAAAGATCTAAATAACTGAATAATATAAGAAACTCTTGTTAACCTGAAAAATAAGAACAAAAGTCTGTGCTTGTACTAATTTTACCTCAGTATTTTCAACCCTGATTTCATCTGATCTTTCCCTTCAAAATTAAACAAAACCTTTTGTTACGTTTAAATGTTAAAAGTGTCTCAAGTGCCATTTTCAAGGCATTAAGTTAAAGGGTGAACTTATCTCTACTCAGGTTCCCGGGCTGAGCAAATAGCAATATATATTGCTGACACATGGTGGAACAAAGTTTTCTTCAGAGAAGAAGAAAACACCTTACCAGGGTTGCTCAGTTAGCAAAGGGGCAGAAAAATGGAGGGAAAATCTAGCTCTAAGGGAGGGAAGTGGAAGGGGGTCCATCATAACAGTAATAAGGTTTTCTGTTATTAAAATATACTGTAAATTAGCAATGTTCAAAGTTTGATTTAGTGCTTTTCCTAAATGTAATTTGAGAAGACACCATTAGGCAGTTAATCAAGAACAATGGATAGAAAACAAAGCAACCTCAAAAGTCTGTCAGACAGGGAAAACAGTAGGTTCCACACACAGCCATGTAAAATTGTTCTATAAGGTTGTTTTACTAAAAAGCTGGGTTAGCCATTCTTGTACAGGTGGCAATAAGAAACCAGAGCAGAAAACAAAGCAACCTCAAAAGTCTGTCAGACAGGGAAAACAGTAGGTTCCACACACAGCCATGTAAAATTGTTCTATAAGGTTGTTTTACTAAAAAGCTGGGTTAGCCATTCTTGTACAGGTGGCAATAAGAAACCAGAGCAGATCAGTACTCTATTTTCTGGCCCATTCAAGAAAGAACCAGATAGGTATATTTTGTGATTCCAAGAGTCTATGCCTCCATGAAGGCCAGCTTCACATATAAGAACCCTTTTATTAAACGTTATCGTAGGGATGCCGTGAACATACCATGTTCAGTAGCCATAATCACCTATGAGCTGCAATTGTTGTCTGTTTACCCATCTACTACACATCTCAAACAGCTGTCAAAACAGCTTGTGGTAGTGAAGTTCCATTTCCTTGACTGGGGGGGGGGGATCTTTTCAATCTACACAGTTGGTACAATTATACTTGAGGTCACAGATTCTTGGGTCAGGTGATTAAATGTGAGAATGTATCTCATACAGCTCTGCAAAAATGCATATGCACAAAATAATGTCAGTAAATGAATGCCAAACTGTGCTTGTGACTAGCAAATAGACCATAAGCTGAATGAGCAGGTTTTCAAATTTTTCTAGTTACCTCTTTCTCCCAAAGTAAGTTTTTCTTTGCATTAGATTACTGCAGGACAAAATTAAGGTTGTGTGTGTTTGTGCATGTATGTGTACCACCACCCGTACCATACATATGTCAATGGTCATTAGATAACCAAAGTTCAACCACCTTAAAATCCCATATAGAAAAATTAAACTAGGCTGTACCCTATGTCTGAATTTCTTTCAAGGTACACAAAATTAGCGACATCTCTGCGCCAAACCATATTTTGAATGTAGCCTTTATTTTGCAAGGTTTTAACTTTGTGCATGTGAACAAAGCTTTAATTTTATACTATTGATAAAAGGATTATAATAGAATGAATCATTTGAGTCTATGTCTAGAGTTCTATTGAATGGTATTTACCATAACTATTTCATAACTATTTCAGTTATTTTTAACAAGTCCTCTTCTGCATCATATTTCATCATATGAACAATAGTTGCATTCAGCCCAAATGAAGCCATTCTGAAGAAACTAGTACAATGAATACATTTTAAACAGCTGCTCATGAAAACATGGTTCTGTGCTTGTTATCCTTGGGATGAGACAAATACATCTTCAGCATATAGTTTTCATCCACACAAGATGCAGAAAACCAATTCATGTTATTGGTAAGTTTCTGTAAGTTGCACTTCCATTCAGGTGCAGTGGGAAATATGAGAATGAAAAGCAGCCTGTGAAAATATGGCTGTTGCCATTAAGATGGGATATCCTGAGGAGTGGATAAGACAGAATTGTCTACTGTGACTTGAGGCTCTCCAAGATCTAAAGCAGAGGTATTTCATGTCATCCTTTTAACTGGAGACATCAGGATCTAAAATCTCCATACGAAGTAGATGCTCTGTCACTGAGCCACAGACCTTCTCTTATTGATGAGAATAGCAAAGTTGATATGTCCTAGTGAGAAAAACAGACTATAATTAATATAACTAATTAAATGATACTAAATCATACTAATTCTATAATTTGTAAGAGCAGCTATTAAGGAACTAGAAAAGATTCCTAAGTGAAAGGAAGTGTTGCTAAAGACTGAGATCAAGATAATTCATACTATGGATTTCTCATTATTACATATGAGTGTGAAAGTTGGACAATGAAGAAAACTGACACGAAAGCTAATGACATCCAGTTTTATCTGTTGATAGATGGCCAACTGCACTTCACCCCAGATACTCTGGACAGGGCATTAAGGGCTGCGGCTGGTTAGTTACAGTAGAGCCATTTGAGATTAAATCCAATGAAGACAGAGGTCCTGTAACTGAGTTGCAGGGGTTTGGGATTGGGAATCTGGCTCCCATCATTGACTCCTGCACCGAGGATGAAAAGCATGAGGGTGATCCTGGATGTTTCACTCTTGATGAAGGCCCAGGTCACCATGGTTGCCAGGTTGGCCTTTTATCATCTTGGGCTGATTAGGCAACTGGTCTCCTATCTCACCGCCTGGGACTTAGCTACAGTGATCCCTGCAAGGCTCACTTCCAGGTTGGATTACTGTATCTCTCTCTATGTGAGGCTGCCCTTGAACCTGACCTGGAAACTGCAGCTAGTGCAGAATGCAGTGACATGCTTGGGCGAGCGCGCATTCAGTTGGGACTCCACGAACTGTACAGGATGCCAAATGAGTCCTGAATACAGTTCAAAGTCATGGTACTGACCTTTGAAGCCTTATTAAGCCTGGGACTGGCATACCTACGGGATCATCTCTTCCTGTATGGGCCCTGGAGAGCCTTCAATTCTGCTGATCAACACCATGTGAGATAGAGCCCTGCAGGACTTCTTACAGTTCTTCAGGGTCTGCCAAATGAAGCTGTTCTGCCAGGCCTTTGACTGAGGCAGTGGATGCCCAATCCATTTTAGCCTCCCCTGACTACAGAATTACATAATCAAACTAATCATCCTGCAGGGGACATCAAGGACTGTCCTGGTGTGTGGCATTGGTTGTGAAACTTGGCAGATGTAGCTGGGCTTCATCTTTTCTCTTCCTTTCTGCCACCTCCAATAATGTTGTTGTTCAGTCACACAGTCGAGTCTGACTCTTTGCGACCCCGTGGACAGAGTCACACCAGGCCCTCCTGTGTTCTACCATCCTCCGAAGTCTGCTCAAATTTGTGTTAGTTACATCAGTAACACTATCCAGTCATCTCATCTTTTGCCATACAGTACAATGCTGCAAAGAACAATACTGCATTGGAACATGGAATGTAAGATCTATGAATCAAGGTAAGCTGAATGTGGTCAAACGAGATGACAAGACTGAACATCGACATCTTGGGAATCAGTGAACTAAAATGGACAGAAATGGGTGAATTTAACTCAGAGGATCACTACATCTATTACTGTGGGCAAGAAGAAATGGTGTGGCCTTTATAGTTAACAAGAGAGTGAGGAAGGCAGTAATTGGATACAATCTCAAAAATGACAGAATGATCTCAGTAATCCAAGGCAAACCATTCAATATCACAGTAATCCAAGTCTATACCCCAACCACTGATGCAGAAGAGGTTGAAGTGGACTAGTTCTATGAAGATCTACAACACCTTCTGGAACTAACACACACAAAAATGTCATCATCATAGGGGACTGGAATGCCAAAGTGGGAAGTCAAAAGGTAACCGGAACAACTGCAAGTTTGGCCTTGGGGAACAAAATGAAGCCGGGCAAAGGCTAGTAGAGTTTTGTCAAGAGAACAAGCTGGTCATAGCAAACACCCTCTTCCAACAACCTAAAAGGCGACTCTACACATGGACATCACCTGATGGGTAACACAGAAATCAGATTGATTATATACTCTGCAGTCAAAGATGGAGAAGCTCCGTATAGTCTGCAAAAACAAGACCTGGAGCTGATTGCGGCTCAGATCATGAGCTACTCATTGCAAAATTCAGGTTTAAACTGAAGAAAACTGGGGAAGTCATTAGGCCATTCAGGTTTGACCTTGATCACATCCCTTATGGATATACAATGGAGGTGAAGAATAGGTTTAAAGAACTAGAGTTGATAGACAGAGTGCCTGATGAACTATGGATGGAGGTTTGTGACATTGTACAGAAGGCAGCAATCAGCACCATCCCAAAGAAAAGAAATGCAAGAAAGCAAAGTGGCTGACTGATGAGGCTTTACAAATAGCTGAGGAAAGAAGGAAAGCGAAAGGCAAAGGTGAAAAGGAAAGATTCACCCAACTGAATGCAGATTTCCAGAGAACAGCAAGGAGATATAAGGAGGCCTTCCTGAAGGAACAATGCAAAGCAATAGAGGAAAATAATAGAATGGGAAGGACAAGAGCTCTCTTAAAGAAAATTGGAGAAATCAAGGGAATGTTTCGTGCAAAGATGGCCATGATAAAGAACAAAAACGGTAGGGTCCTAACAGAAGCAGAAGAGATTAGGAAAAGGTGGCAAAAATATACAGGAGAATTATACATGAAGGATCTCAATGTTCTTGACAACCATGACGGTGAAATCGCTGACCTCGAGCCAGACATTCTGGAGTGTGAAGTCAAATGGGCCTTAAAAAGCATTACTAACAACAAAGCTAGCGGAGATGACGGTATCCTAGTTGAGCTATTCAAAGTCCTAAAAGATGATGCCGTTAAAGTGATGCACACATTATGTCAGCAAATTTGGAAAACACAACAGTGGCTGCAGGATTGGAAAAGATCAGTTTATATTCCAGTCCTAAAGAAGGGTAATGCCAAGGAATGTTCAAACTATTGCACCATTGCACTCATTTCACATGCCTGCAAGGTCATGTTAAAGATCCTACAAGCTAGGCTTCAGCAGTATGTAGTTCAGGAACTACCAGAAGTTCAAGCTGGGTTTTGGAGAGGTAGAGGAACTAGAGATCAAATTGCCAACATTCACTGGATTATGGGGAAAGCACGGGAGTATCAGAAAAATGTCTATTTCTGCTTCATTTATGCTAAAGCCTTTGATTGTGTGGATCACAACAAACTGTGGCAAGTCCTTAAAGAGATGGAAGTACCAGCCCACCTCACATGTCTCCTGAGAAACCTATATAAGGGTCAAGAAGCGACTGTCAGAACAGGATATGAAACAACTGATTGGTTTAGAATAGGAATGGGGGTTTGACAAGGATGTATATTGTCACCCTGCTTATTTAATTTATATGCAGAGTACATCATGTGGAATGCTGGCCTGAATGAAGCACAAGTTGTGATTAAGATTGCCGGGGAAGACATCAACAACCTCAGATATGCAGATGATACCACTCTAATGGCAGAAAGTGAGGAGAACCTAAAGAACCTCTTGTTGAAGGTGAAAGAAGAGAACAAAAGTAGGCTTGAAACTCAACATCAAAAAAACTAAGATCATGGCATTTGGCCCCATCATGCCTTGGCAAATAGAAGGGGAAGACATGGAAGTAGTGACAGACTTCACATTTCTGGGATGCAAGATCACTGCAGATAGTGACTGTAGCCATGAAATTGAAAGATGTTTGCTCCTTGGGAGGACAGCTATGTCAAACTTGGGCGCTATAATAAAAAGTAGAGACATTACCCTGCCAACAAAAGTTTGTATAGTCAAAGCTATGGTATTCCCAGTAGTAATGTATGGCTGTGAGAGTTGGACCATAAGGAAGGCCAAGCTGAGAAGAATAGATGCTTTTGAACTGTGGTGCTGGAGAAGAATCTTGAGAGTCCCTTGGACTGCAAGAAGATCAAATCAGTCAGTCCTAAGGGAAATAAACCCTGACTGTTTCCTGGAAGGTCAGATGCTAAAGCTGAAGCTCAGATACTTTGGCCATCAAATTATATAATTTTATTAATTGAAGTATGGGAAAATCTGGTGGAGTGAGGGGGAAAAGCCTTTCTCCACAACAGCAAACTTTAAAGTCCTTTCTTCCACCAATGTCAGAGAAAAAACCCTACCCAGCATCGCAGGATACAGAACCTAAAATGGCCACCACTGGGAAAGGTGAGGACCTTAAAAAAGAACTCATTTCAAAACAAGACTTTGATGACTCCTTTTGGCAATTCAAATTGGAAATACTGAAGGAGATTTCTTCAATAATTCAACCTTTAGCAGACCCAACATTTTGCTATTCAAATCTCACTTTAGAAAAACTCTCAAATAGCTGATGTAGCACATGACAATGGAATGACGAATAATAAAGAAATTACAAAATTACAGAGATGTGAATCTTGGGCTAAATAATGTATTCTTTAACATAAGGTCAGAGAACATAGTTTAAAATTTCAGGGCTTCCAGGAGCAAGAAGAGAGCATGACAGATCTGCCAAACTTCATTGCGTCCTGGCTTGCTTCAATGCTACAACTTGAAGAAGGAATTGCTCCAATGATCTTGAGAACTGGCGCCTTTACAGTTATCTTGAGAGACTGGGGCCTTTACAAGCAAACAAGACATTTGGACCTAGAGATATTTTTGTAGAGCTTTTGGACATAAGAACATTAACAGAAAAATATTGCAAGAAGCCAGATCTAGGCACGGACTGTGATATAAAGATACTACAATTTTAGTATTTCCTGACCTTCCAGCCAAACTTTTACAATTGAGACATACCTTGAAGCACATTACTACTAAACTGACAATGCTGGCATCAAGTATTGTTGGATACCTTTGGGCAAATGGTTTGTAAAATGCCAGAATCCTGCAAGCCTATGATGAGGATTCTGGTTAGGAGTTACTGCATGCACTGAATCTCACAGCTCCTGAGGATTCTTCGAAACGATAACAGAAATGCAAACTAGACTTCCCCATAATTCCTCTAAAATGGAATACAATCCCCATATGACAAATTACCTGACAGGTCTTTTGTGAAATTAATATTAGGATGTACGGTCAATGTATTTCATATAGTAATTTAAACACTTGTGACTTTTCTTAATGGTCTTTATAAAACATATTTGTACTTAACCAGTTGGCAGGAAGGGAGGGGGAGGGAGATTTCAGCCATAAACCCCTGACAGATGGGATTTTGTTTTTTTGTTTGTGGACAGGCAGGATGATGAGTCCTGCATTGGGTCAGCTTTTGCCCAGATTGGTTTTGTGTGTGTGTGTTCGTTTTGTTTTGTTTTGTTTTTATTTGTATTTTTTTTTTTGCCAATCTGGAATTTTGGTCAGATCTGTTGGAAAAGGGGTAGGTAATGTGAGGGGTGGTTTTTTTTTTTTCAAACTAAAGGGGTGAGTTATGGTTGTACATTTATTTCTCAAGCTGGTTGCTTCTAGTTCAGTATCTCTCAGATTTATATTCATTACACTTTAAATATAAGCATTTTTCATTTAGGCTAGTGACAATTTTGATTTTTTACTCAGAGTCCAAAGAAGTATTTGGAATATTTATAATTTTTCAAACTTTACTGTTTATGTTAGGCAGATTTTGATGGTTGAACTGTATTGTGCATATGTAGCGCATATTTTCTATAAGGCTGCAGATATATTTCCAATTATAACATGTGAGTTAAAGTATTGGTTGGATATCTTATATATATTATTTTATCTTCCAGGTTATCCAAAGGGTCACAAAATTTATGCTCTGGTAAAAGGTTTTTATATCAGAGTTATTCATCTTTTTGGGTATGTTTACCTTAAATATTTACATGTACATTAAATGTTTACACTAATTGCCATGGTATAAATAATCATATAAAATGCAAAAGATTGGAAACATCTGTTTTAAAACTGCATGCTGATATAATTTGTTTGCAGGAGATGCATCTTAAAGCTTCCACAAAACAGGTATTTCATTCTAAAAAATTGTCATCCTAGTTTCACTCTGCTGGAACATGGAAATCTCGGGGGGTGGCAATCTTGTTTTCAAATAAATTAGTTTTTACATTAGAAATGTCCATAGCAGATCTGAAAGGTAGATTTCTGTTCTTTAAAGGCATTTTAGATGACAGGTTAATCACTGTTGCCGCATTATATGCTCCTAATAGCGGTCAGCTTCAGTTCATTGAAGAGACATTGCAAGAATTGTCCTCTTTTGCAGCAGGTGATGTAATTATAGGGACTGATCTAAATTATATAGTTGACTTGCAATCTGATAGGTCTAAATCAATTAGTCATAAAAAGAAAGTTTTCTACTGCTTTAGTCCCATCATTTACAAAATTAAATTCTATACTTTCATTATGTGGATTTGTGGAGAGCATTTAATCCATCAGTCAAAGATTTTACATATTTTTCATCAAGATTACAAGTTCATACTAGTTTAGATTTTATATTATGTTTGCCAACTATATTAGACAATTATATTGAATTAATGATTGGAACTAAAATCTATTCAGATTACATGTGGGTTAATGCAAGAGTAGTTTGGGGTAAGGAAGAGTAAATCACAAAGTTGGAGATTAGACACTTGTCAAAAATAGAACCAGCCCCATAGTCAGAATTTGAAAAATTGGAGGCCTTACATTTTTCCAGGAGGCACTTAGTGGCCCTATCTCCATGGCCACCGCTTGAGAGGAAGGATCTTTGCAAGCTGCTGGCTCCTCACCTCATGGCCTTCCTCCTCCCTACAGCTGCCCTCACAGCCTTCTCTCCCTACCCATCTCCCAGATGTTGTCCTCCCCCCCCCCCCTTACAGTCTTCTTCCATACATTACTATTTGTTTCCAAAGGGGAAAGAATTTTTTTAAAATTGTCACTATCAAGTTTTATGTTGTCAACTAACTAGAAGTTGTTAAATTTAGTGTATTTGTATTCTTCTTTTTTAACTGATATGAGTCACTCTTGTTATAGATTGTTCTATTGTTGTTCTGGACATGTTATATTTTATTAGTATTCAATAAAATATATTATTATTCAGGCGGGGGGAGGACTGCCCTGGAGTTTTTGTGTGGTTTTGCTGCCATCTTGTTTTATTCTTTGATTATTTTAACTTGACTTTATTATATGGTATTACTATTTATTTAGATCCTAATTGCTGAGAGCTGCCCTGAGCCTGTTTTCGGGATATGGCAGGATATAAACCTAATAAAATAAATAAATAAAAATATAGAATTCCTAAATTCTGTCACCTCAATAGTGACTGCTGTTAAGAAAATTAAACATTGGACTTACCTGAAGGTTTATTCTCTTCAGTGGTGTGAAGTCATACAAGCTGGTTAGGTCATGTCTCCTCTTGTTCAGGGCTATGCAAATTTCTAATTATTATTTTAAAAAATTGTATTTTGTATATAGCCTCCTCAGTGCTAGTTGCACAGATGCCTTTCCCCCAGTGCTAGGCTTCAGTGCAGGAATCACTGTCATGCCTCAAGTGAGAGGAGTGGGGAAGCAGGTTTGGGATCCTTGCCCTTGCTTACTTGTTGGTGTGTGGTTGTCCCTGGCTAGACCTCTGTACTCAGGGACAGAATGATAATGTCTTTCACCAGCCATGATGGACATGGGACCAAGAGGCAGGTGGTCAGCTTAACAGCAACCAGAATCCTGTCAACATTAACCTGGAAGTGCCAAATGAAGCTGTCAAACACAGAATCCAAAATCAGGCAAGGAGCTTCCTGTTCCCATACTGTATTAATATTGGCTTGCAGGTTTTGGTGGAACAATAAGGCTTTATCAGCAAAGAAGCTTGCAAAAGCCTCACAGCTAATGGCAAAATCATTTGTAAATTTTATATGTTGTGAGCCGCCCTGAGCCTGCTTCGGTGGGGAGGGTGGGATATAAATAAAATATATTATTATTATTATTATTATTATTATTATTATTATTATTATTATTATTATTATTTTGGTTCTCTTGGTAAGAGATGTTGCCCCCATGGCTTGAGCCTCCATAGGTTAAAGTTGTTAAAGTTCTAAGAGGGGAGAGGTCAGCCACAGAGTATGGACTTCGCTCTCCTCTTTGGGTGTCAGCACCAAGTGCTTGCCCTGTAGTGTCAAATGTCCGATCTGTGATTTTACCACCACCAAAATGCCTCACCACCTGCTCTAAGTCTTCACCACAGGGAGCTCGGAGACAGAGTCCTGTTCCATGCACCTTAACAACTGAATTGCAGGGAGTCCTGGCGGAAGTTTTTGTAGGATGAGGGGCCCGCAATTGGGTGCTGGAGGGGGAGGTGATTGTCAGAGCCTGTAGTTGGCATCCTGAGCTCCTCTGAGCCTAATGAGTGAGGCTACAGCAGTGGGGGAAGATTTGGTTTTCAAGTTCAATTGGTGCCTGTGGGCTACACCGTGCCTTTTGTTAGTATAAGTTTCCAGCTCTGGCAGGGGACATTCCCAGGCTAAAGGGGCTCAGGGAGCTGATTAATCTTGACCACACATGTAAAACTGCCCACAGCCATGCCAGCACAGGGGTCTACACCATAACTGTGCAAATGGGCAGCTGCTTTGCCCTACTGCCAGTGCCTGCTAGTGATGGGGCTGCACTGGGTGCCTGTGCCATTGTAAGTGGCCTTTAAGTGGGTATAACTCAGACATACATTGATGCAGAGGTCATTTGGCTCCCTGAGTGCTTTCAGGAGGAGGGGCCAGAGAGAATAAGCCACCTTATTATACTGGTTAGAGCATGAGGCTGGATCTGGGAGACCTGATTCTGTTCCCCATTTGTACCATGAAAGGAAAAGGAAAGGTCCCCTGTGCAAGCACCAGTCATTTCTGACTCTGGGGTGACGTTGCTTTCACAACGTTTTCACGGTAGACTTTTTACAGGGTGGTTTGCCATTGCCTTCCCCAGTCATCTATGCTTTCCCCCCAGCAAGCTGGGTACTCATTTTACCGATCTCGGAAGGATGGAAGGCTGAGTCAACCTCGAGCCGGCTACCTGAAAACTCAGCTTCCACCGGGGATCAAACTCAAGTCGTGAGCAGAGCTTAGGACTGCAGTACTGCAGCTTTAGTACTGTGCCGTGGGGCCATGAAAGGCATTTGTGCAAATATCACCAAGGGTGCCGGTGATCATGGGGGTGTTATGAATCAATGGTGGGAAGAGCCACTGCAGCAGGCAGACACAAAGTATTGGGGGAGGGGACTTGGCCATGGGACATGCTGACATGCAGGAACAACTGAAAGCAATTGTGTGCCTGTCATCGCCATGGGACTCTATCAGGAGGGCAGGGCAGGAGAGGAGAATGGAACTCTCCTGAGCCACGCTTTTCTACCCCCTAACTGTGATGTGCAATGACATCTGCCTGTGGGACTGGCTGATCCCATCAACTCAAAGTGTCCCACACCTTGTCCCACCCTGCCTCGACACTACACCACAAGGCCATGATGCAGCTGAATCACCATGGATGTGACCTTGCAAGCAGCCACCCCACTGCAGTGTGAATTGCCCCTTAGGGAGCCAAGTAGTGGCACTGCCCCTGTGCCACAGCTGGCCACTGCAGTGCGGGTGTGGCTCAGGATTGTTTTGTTATTTCCAAATACTTAATAGGATCAGTAACTACTGAGCACTCTGTGCTCTTTATAATCTCATTGTTGTGTTAAAAAAAATTAAAATCATATTTTCTTTTTTCTGTTAATTTTATGACCTGATAAGGATCCAAATTCTTCTATATGTTCAATTATACGTTGCAATGATTTCTGGGGATTCAGGACTGTTAGAACCACATCATCTGCATGGCTTTTCATTTTGAACTCTTCATCATCCGCTTTTATTCCCTTGATTCTATCATCTGGTTAATTTTTTTTAGAAAAAATCTCTGTTGCTAGTATGAATATTAAGGAGGATAAGGGACATCCTTGCCATGTTCCTTTTTCAGTTGAAATTGTTTCTGTTAATTTCCCATTCATTAAAATCTTCGCTTGTTGGTTCAAATATACTCCATGCATCCAAGAACTGGATTGAGTTTTGATGGACTTGCAGTTGCACAACCTTAAGCCTGGTGAGGGAATTATAATAATCAGAAAATCTAAACGTAACCAGAAAAACTATGTGACATTTGAGTGGTGATAGGGATTGGGTGCAATCCTAAAAAGAGTTACACCATTCCAAGTCCATAGAGAGACTGAAAAGTGCTCAAATCTTTATAGGACTGCACTGTTAGTACCAGCGATACAGTCTTTTTTAATATTTTAATTTTCAAGAATGTATTTGTTTTTGATTTTGTTATTGCATTAGTCAGTTTTCATTATTTTGGAGTGTCCAAGGAGTACATTGTGTGAGTGTTACCTGAACCAACCTTTCATAGTTTATGGATTAAAGAAAGCTGTTTCAGCGACTTCCTCTTTGTGGTCTGCTAGATTCACTACCCCAGGACTGATTGGCTCAGGGGGATGGGATTGCTTGCAGGCTGTCCTCAGAACACCATTAGGTTGCATAGGCTATTTATTTAGATAACAAAGAAGTTGTAAAAAGCAACTATAAAAATCTTCTCTTGTCAGTTGTAAGATACAACGCTGCACGTTTTGACTAGCTGCCTCAACAGTGCTCACCCAAACAATTTTATTTCTTAAAAATGCAGCTGATTCCTATGTTGAAAATCCATGCAAAACATATGAACTATTGCATGGATAAAATTAAAACATCAGTAATTACTGCTCAAGGACTGGAGGAAGAGTGGGATACCCACCCAAGTGAGGTAGCCAGGAATGAATATGGTTCCTCCTCAATGGCTTGCTAACATCCAGAGGGGGTTGGAGATCTCCCAGAATTAAAACCATAGAGATTGGTTCATCTGAAGAAAATAGTGGCCTTGTAGTTGACCTTGTAATCTGTGGTATCCATCCCTGATGAGCACCCTTCCAAAACTCTGCCTCCCCTACACACTGGGTATTCTGTCAGGAGCTTCCCATGTTTTTTTTTTCAAGCTCTTATCAGGTATGTCAAGGCAGAATTCAAATTAGGCCTGAAATCATATGTTTTCCTATCAGTGTCACTTTCATAGTCTTAAACAAGGGCCGGATCTGACATAAATCTCACTTTGTGAGGCCATGTGTGCTATAAAATGCAATACCAGGTATAAACCTTACAAAGGACACAGGCAAATCCAATTAATGATATTATTTTTTACACAAAATACAAACCTGCTTAAAAACATAAGCAGTAATAAGCTCCAAGTTGATGTGTCCTTACTGTGTTTGCCCGCTCACCCCCGCAACAAGGAGGTCACAATGAAGGACAGGAGAACTACACATGCCGCTCCTGAGTGCTTTGGAAGAACATCAGGGTGAAAGCATTATAGACAGGTAAGTGTCAGAAAAGATTGAGAACTCATCCAGTGAACAGGTTTACCCACTCCTTTCCACTATATTGGTAGACCCGGCTTCCAGAGAACAAATCTACCCCCCCCCACCGCTGCCTTTTCCACTATATTGGTATACCTGGCTTCTGGAGAACTGTAAAAAGTGAAATATGACAACCAGCATTACAGGTAAAGTATAACAGAGGAACAATCACTGTCAGAACCCTGCTTTACCTAACAAACAGGAAGTTGCTTAAATGTCATCAACCTGCAGAACATCTTATTTATTCAAATATATATCCCGCTTTCCCCTGCTTACAAATCATACTGAAAAACATAGTAGGAGTGTGCAACCCGCCCCACCCCAGCTCTATTGTAGCCTACAGGGACCATTATAGTCGATAGGCCCCATAGGCTATAATGGAGAATAAATCTGGGGATATCTGGGAGGGCTGTTTTTTGAGGCAAAGGCACTACATTTTCAGCGTAGTTGCTGGAGCCTCTCCTCAAAAACTTCTCCAAGTTTCAAAAAGATTGAACCAGAGGCCCAAAAGGAGGTGTTCCCATTCTCCATTGCTTCCATGTGGGCAGAAGCAGAAATCCCTGAACTGCTTGTTGAAATTTTGTGTGCTAGCGCCCCCTAGCACAGTTTACGGAAAACTATGCTCATGAGTACCTGAAGTCCATAAAAGGGGAAGGGAAGAACCAAGTTGATGAGGCAATCTTCTAGAGCAGTGTTTCCCATTTGCAGGGTCGTGACCCGGTACCAGGCCACGGAAGTCTCACTACCGGGTCACAAGAAAAGCCAAAGCTAGTCCCGCCCCCAGCAAAGCATGACCTCTGCTCTGCTTCCTTCCCCCGTCTCTCTGTTGTGCAGAGAAAAGCTAGCCTTGAAGACTGACATAGGCTGCAAAGCCTGCGCTACATTTGGCTTCCTTCCTCCCCCCCGTCTCTCTGTTGGGCAGAAAAAAGCTAGCCTTGAAGACTGACACAGGCTGCAAAGCCTGAGCTCTGTTTGGTTTCCTTCCTTCCCCGTCTCTCTGTTGTGCAGAGAGGAGCTGGGCTGCCTCTCCTTCCTTCTCCCCCCCTCCCAGTGTTTAAGAGAAGAGCTGGAGTTCACTGGCACTTTAGACCCATGAAGTGTTCTTCAATGAATGAGCTTTCATGTGCCTTGCAGTATGCTTTTTTGGGGAGATTTGCCTGGGCGGCAAAGAAGGGTGTGTGTGTTTTTTCCAGCTGGGAGGGGCGGGGAGTGGGCATTCCAGTAGCTATTTTTTTTACCAAACGACCCCTTGGCAGAATTGTTGCTGGCTGGGGTCATCTGATGGCGAGAAAGGCTTTCCCCCCCCTTCCCTCCCTCCCTCCCTTCCTTCCCTCCTTCCCTGCAAGTGATGCTCTGTCTATATTCTTGGTGCTGCGGGGCGGGGGGGAACGAAGCAACAGTGAGAGGGCTTCTAGTGCCCTGGCCTCACTGGTGGACATTCTAGTACTTTTGGGGCATTGTGCGAGAGAATTTTGGACTGGATGGTCCACTGACCTGATCCAACATAGCTTCTCTTACGTTCTTTCTTTTCCTCTCCTTCCATTTCATTCTTTCCCCTTCTTTCTTTCCTTCCATTTTTACTGGATGAAACTTTTCTGTTCATCATACTGTTGTTGCAGACATAGGAGCTCTGCCAGTGAAAAGTTGGCACCCCCAGTTGTAGCCAGCTGACCTTTCTATGAGATTTCTGTGTGAGTGAGTGAGAGTGAGCAGTGTGGGGCAGAAAGAGATTGGAGATTACTGCAGTATAGCTCAACAGCACTGGAAGTGATAGTACTATGAACTTGGCACCATTTTACTGGTCCTGCTTTTAACAGCTGTCTGACACCAAAATTAAACTCCTCCAAAATTAAACTCCTCCTAAATATCTGCAAAACAGGTTGCTTTTAAAGGCATGGGAAACACAGCCAGTAAAAAGCTGCAGGCCCCTCATAACTATTCTTTTTGGGATAACTGCAGAAAAGCTTGTATGAACTTCATATAACTTGAATTAATTCATTAATTGCAGTACAATTCTCTGCTACCTTTCACATCAATTTCCCAGTGTTTAAGCCAAAGAAAAGTATGAAAAATAGCTGTCGAAAGATTTTCTTGAAACCAAGCAAGCTTGGTTATAGCTTGAGTCAGGGTTCCAGTAGTAGCAGCTGAAGGAAGGGCCTACTAAATGTGTCAGCATATTTTGAGGTAGAGCAGCTGCCAGGGCCCAGTGTGTGTGATACCCATTGCTGTCATTCCTGATGGCAATGGCAACAGCACTCCCAACGGCATATACTGGGCAGTACTGTTGAGGAAAGGGTGTGTAGGTGGTGCAGGCAATTGAACATTGGCATTAGGAGTGCTTGCAAGCTGGAGAAGAACACATAGATAGGTGCATGTAGGTGCGAGGGTGGAAAGAGATAGGGTGGCCATAATGTCTGAAGGCCAGCCAGGGACACCTTGGGGAGGGGGAAGGTAGGGGTGCGCGCGCGAAGCGCTCGCGCCGCCGGAAACAGGAAGTGACGTCACTTCCGGTGACGTCATGCCACCGCCGGGAAAAGGAAGTGGCATCACTTCCTGTGACATCATTCCCCCCCGCGCCACCTGCCGGAAACAGGAAGTGACATCACTTCCTGTGACATCATTTCCCCCCCTGCGCCACCTGCCGGAAGCAGGAAGTGACATCACTTCCTGTGACATCACTTCCCCCAAATGACATCATTTCCCCCAAATGCCACTGCCGGAAACAGGAAGTGACTTCACAGCACTTCCTGTGACGTCCCCAAAAATCCCCCAAATATCACCGCCGGAAACAATTTTGCTCTCAAATCCTGTATATACTTCATCAGTATATGGGATAAGGCACTTTCTCAACTGTGCTGCATAATGCAGCCTATTTATTTTGTCCTGTTTGCTCTGTTGGCTCTATCTGCGCCACCTTCATCACTTTCGGGGTGTGGATCCCCCAGTGGGGTGGGCTCCCGACTCCCTCCGCCGGCTGTTTCTGATAGCCCTGCGCCCCTCTTTCATTTGATATGTGTCCCGTGCGGGTGCCACCCTCCCGCCGGGAGATGCCGCAAAATGAGCCCCCTTGAGGCTTATGGCGGCAGGGCTCGGGGGAAGCGAGCTAGACTGCTGTTCTTTTGAGGGGTCATAGAGTGTTTCGAGCCCGTCCCTGTGGCATCGGTCCCATCGTTGTGGGACCCAGGGGGCCGGCGCAGCAGCACGCCGAAGCAGCCTGTCACTAATAACACAGGTCGAGATGCAGGACAGGAACCCGGAAGTGACCGACAGGCTGCTTCAGCGTGCCGCTGCGCCGGCCCCCTGGGCCCCACAACGATGGGACCGATGCCACAGGGACGGGCTCGAAACACTCTATGACCCCTCAAAAGAACAGCAGTCTAGCTCGCTTCCCCCAAGCCCTGCCGCCATAAGCCTCAAGGGGGCTCATTTTGCGGCATCTCCCGGCGGGAGGGTGGTATCCGCACGGGACACATATCAAATGAAAGAGGGGGCGCAGGGCTATCAGAAACAGCCGGCGGAGGGAGTCGGGAGACCACCCCACTGGGGGATCCACACCCCGAAAGTGATGAAGGTGGCGCAGATAGAGCCAACAGAGCAAACAGGACAAAATAAATAGGCTGCATTATGCAGCACAGTTGAGAAAGTGCCTTATCCCATATACTGATGAAGTAAATACAGGATTTGAGAACAAAATTGCACTGCAGGCAAACACTGCCCATAACTCCTATCTGGCCTTTGCTGAAAGGATTTGGGTGGTATGTCTGAAAGCACCAGAAGACACAAACACAAAGCTCCCTTACACTGAATCAGTGCTTGGGTCCACCAAAGTCAGTATTGTCTACTCCAGGGGTGGCCAGAGTTGCTTAACAAAAGAGCAACACAGAATAAAGGTCAGATGTTTGAGAGCCGCAAGACATGAACATCGGATATTTGAGAGCCACGGAAGGAAGGAAGGAAGGAAGGAAGGAAGGAAGGAAGGAAGGAAGGAAGGAAGGAAGGAAGGAAGGAAGGAAGGAAGGAAGGAAGGAAGGAAGGAAGGAAGGAAGGAAGAAAGGAAGGAAGGATCCTGGGGATAGCTTCTCCAGGAGAAGCACTCCCAGCCAAGTCAGTGTGCAGCAAGGAGTGATCTCCTTCCTTGCCACAAGCAGATCCTGGGGCCAGTTTTTCTTTAAGCACAATTTAAACCATGCTGCAAGGAGAAGCCCCAGAGTCAGGGCGGGTTTTTTTAAAACTACAGATATTTTTCTTCTTGGGTCTATTGGACCCAGAAAAAATTGGGATTTCTGAAGAATCCAGGATCCAAATACCATACCGATACTGGGATCTGGGATTTTTCAGAAATACTGGATTTTTTTTAATCCTATAGACCTGAACCAAGAAATATGGGGGGAGGGGGTTTGCATACCCTTAATCAAGAGATCCATAGCTGGGAAGCATTTTAACATTTGCAAAGACACTGATATATTTGCACAATCTAGCCAGAGCTAAACACTTCAGTCCTATTAACTTCAATTAAATAGTTAAGCATGGTCTTAAATGGCATGCATCAATGCTTAATTTTAAAGTGCTTAACTTTATTATTGTTACTGACCATACAGAACTTAATGGAGCTTTCTAGACAGTAATTCCAAAGCCACAATCACAAGTAGTAAAACTACATGTCCATTAGTTGCATTCTGTAAGATAACCAACAGATTTCAGTATTATATATACTTTCAGTACATGTCTTCCCTTGCTCCTATAGTGAGCTATCAAGTATCTGAACATGTTCCTTGTTATTTGCCTCCTTTTTTCAACTGAATTTTTCCATCTACTCATGCTCCAAGCACAATAAATTTAGTTCCGCTTTACACACCTTCAGAAATTGCTACTGTAGTACGTTAATGGTATACTGGTACAAATTCTCCAAAACAGTAATTTCTGACTCTGTGGTGACATCACATCACAATGTTTTTCATGGCAGACTTTTTACGGGGTGGTTTGCCACTGCCTTCCCCAGTCATCTACACTTTCCCCCCAGAAAGTACTCATTTTACCGACCTCGGAAGGATGGAAGGCTGAGCCAACCTTGAGCTGGCTACTTGAACCCAGCTTCCGCCAGGATCAAACTCAGGTCGTGACCAGAGGGCTTGGACTGTAGTACTGCAGCTTTACTAATCTGTGCTGCAGGAATACCATATTGGCTGCTGACTTAAAATTTGTGTACAATTCTTAGATGGAATGGCCAATGGAATTACCAAGCAGCAATATTAAAACTCTGGTCAATGTTAATTAGATAATTGGAGTGGATGGGACTTTGCAAATTTCTACCAGGTTTGCAGCTGTAGGAATATGCTCTTAAAGTAAAACCTCTGGGGCAAAATTTAAAAGAAGCAGGCAATCTTTTACTTTAAAAATTCATGTTGGAAAAACAACACTTTTTTCTGTTTTGGAAACAGATGTCTGAATCAATTTTATTGACACTAAATTAAAACAAAGCAAATTATAACTCTTATCATGCCACTATGCAAATATGAAAGAAAGGACTTAAGTAATGATCAAATAAAACTGGGATTTTTATTGCATGCCCAATCCATTACCTTTAGTTATGCAAAATTACACCCAATGTTTTATAATGAGATGGAAATTCCATGTAAATTATTGTCTAACATATATGTATTTTATGCATCAGAGAAATGCATCTACCATAAGTGCTGGAAAGTTCAGTTAACAAGGAATGCTAAACCAAACACTGCAAATAGGCACATTTAACATATTAGAATATGACTACATTTGTCCCTGCAAAATGCATACCTAAGTGCCATGTTTATAAAAAATGTAGGGTGTGAATTGAGTCACAATACCTCCACCTTCAATGTATGTGCTCCCTGTATGGGTACTTCCTACTACTGACCCCCTCCACAGCAATCAAAGACCTCCTAAATCAGCAATCAAAGACCTCCTAAATCTGTGATAGAGCTAGGGTTACCAACTCTGGGTTGGAAATTCCTGGAAATTTGGATGTTGAAGCTTGAAGAGGACTATCCTGAGTGCTATTACACAGCAAGCACACAGAGGTAGTTTCTAGGCATCAGAGCTGATCTGAGTACAGTTCCAAAGTTAATATCAGTGCCAGTTTAAACCCTGTGGAGGCCGGGCCAGCTAGGGTTGCCAAGTCCAATTGAAGAAAAATCTGGGGACTTTGGGGGCAGAGCCAGGAGACTTTGGGGGTGGAGCCAAGAACAAGGATGTGACAAGCATAATTGAACTCCAAGGGAGTTCTGGCCATCACATTTAAAGGGACAGCTCACCTTTTAAAATGCCTTTCTTCCATAGGAAATAATTAAGGATAGGGGCACCATTTTTGGGGCTCATAGAATTGGACCCTCTGGTCCAATCGTTTTGAAACTTGGGGGGTATTTTGGGGAGAAGCACTAGATGCTATACTAAAAATTTGGTGCCTCTACCTCAAAAAATAGCCCCCCCAGAGCCCCCAATACCCGCGGATCAATCCCCCATTATTCCCTATGGGAATTGTTCTCCATAGGGAATAATAGAGTGCCTAGTAGACATTTCCCTCCCCCCCCCACACACACGCTTTCTAAAGGGGGGGAAGGGCCTCCATACCAAGGAATCACCCCTCCTTGCCCCGGGCCCCCTCCCTCTCACACACACACACACACACAAACACCTACCGCACTTGGTCTTCTTCCCTCTGCCTGCTGTGAAAACGAAAGCAAAGAAAGGGAGGGGCCGTTCTCCGAAGCCCTTCCTGTTTCCTCCTTCCTGCCCAGGCCAGCCTTAAAGGGGCAGGCATTTTACAAACTGCTACACCTACAGGTATGTTCTCCCCCCCTCCAGCCCCCCCCCCCGCTTCCTGATTTCTGGAGACCCACCGGGGGATGAAGGGGGGGGTTGGGAAGCCTAGGGCCAGCAGGGAAGGCGAGCAGGGCCTCTCCCTCGGCTACCAGCGCCTCTCCCTCGGCTACCAGCGCCTCTCCCTCGGCTACCAGCGCAGCACAGCTCCCCTCCCACCTTCCGCATCACCCCCGGACTTACCAAGTCCTTGGCTCGGAAGGCCAGCGCGCCTCCGCCGCAGCCATGCCGCCTCCTCCTCCTCCGGCCGCCTCCTTCTCCTCCGAGGCCGGCCCAGCATGTCCCTTGCCGCCCGCACAGCAGAGGGGCCGGGCGGAGAAGCGAAGCAGGCTGGGCGCTGGCGGAGAAGTGAAGCAGGGCCACGCATACCGCCTTTGCCCCTGCAGGGAGTGGAGGGGCGGGGCGCAAGTCCGGCCTGCTCCTGCTCCTCCAGCGTTGCTGCTCAGGGTCCTAGAAGGACCCAGATTCGGGGCTTGCCACGCTTCTCCACAGCTGCTCCTCCGAGATGGGCTCAGGCTGAGGCGCTGAGCCCATCTCAGAGGAGCAGCTACGGAGAAGAGGCAGCAGCAGCGCAGCCTCCCCCCGCTTCCTGGCCCCGCCCATGCCCGGCTCCTCTCGCTGGCTAAACCGGGACTTGTAATGGTCCCGGTATAGGCAGGTCGGGCGGCGGGAATTAGGACCCAGAAGTGGGACATTCCCGGGTGACCGGGACGGTCTGGCCACCCTAGAAAGAGAGGACCCTGGGAATGTATGAAAAAGTTGCAGACCACCCACTTTCCACCCCCATTTTGGCTCAGGATGAGTTTCAGAGAGATTTTTCTGAAAACAAAGTTACTTCTAAAGAAGAGGCAGGTTTGGGGGAGTGCCCTGGAAGTGACATCACAGGAAAAGATATTTTGGTTCAGTGTGACATCACTTGGCCCTGACACCACAGGAAATGACATAATTCCTGTCTTCTGGCTCCACACCCAAAGTCTCTTGACTCCACCCCCAAATTTTAGTGGGCCACGAAGGAGAAGTGTAAAAATAACCAGGCCACAGGAAAGAAAAGTTTGGGAAACCCTGTTCTAGAGGATTCTCCTGAGAATATATTTTGATTGGATATCATCCTCACCTGATGTTGCTGGGCCAACATTTTATAACTAAACTAAGGCCCTGAAGGAGACTAGCTCGGATTCTGATGGCCTAGACATGGGGAGGCCAAACTGCTGCTTGGGAGCCACATGTGGCTCTTTCACACCCTACCATCCCATCAGCTAGCCTAGAGAAGGCACTTGTTTCTTTAAATCACTTTGCCAAGCCAAGCCCGTTGGCGGCTTGGTGAATGTATTTAAAGTTGCTTTCCACTAGTCCCATTTGCTTTTTTTCCTCCAGCTCTGATGTGTACTCAATGTGGCTCTTACATTAGGCAAGTTTGATCATCCCTGGTCTACACTATGATTTTCCTGAATTGCAGTTCCTTGCAACATACAGAATGCCTGAGCTACAGCCTTCTGCTTTTGGATTAAAGATTTGTATCATCTAGCACAAGTTTTGAAAGTATTAGATAGTTCAGCTAGTTAGTCTTGCTGCATGATTTTAGAGTAATGTGTTGGCTATAGAATAAACTCTATTAAAAAAAACTTCATTTTCAAAATGAAACAAAAGTTGGGTTACTTGTATACAACCACCCTGGGGACCCACAGGGTTCAGTAACAGACTTAACAGTAATATTGAATACTTAACATTGCTTAATTTTCCCCAATGAAAACGAAAATTGTAAAGGCAGTGAAAGATGAGCTCAGCTTGCCGCATCTGGCCTCAATATGTGACAAGTATATACATTCCTTGTATTCCATTCCGCGCTCGATTAAATCTTCAGCCAGCTTGTGTCCAGAACATGTTGAAGTGTTTGTAAGACATCATAGCCAGCATTCATGTACACAAAATGAATTGATGGGGAGAAATCAGCTGAAAATTAGGAAGAACTTCCTGACAGAGTGGTTCCTCAGTGGAACAAGTTCCTCACGAGGTGGTAGGCTCTCCTTCTTTAGAGGGTTTTTTTTTTAAGAGAGGCTAAATGGCTATTTGACAGCAATGCTGATTCTGTGAACTTAGGCAGATCATGAGAAAGAGGGCAGGGGAGGTACTTCTGATTTTCCTGCATTGTGCAGGGAAATGGACTAGATGACTCTGGAGGTCCCTTTCAACTCTGTGATTCTAAATAGAACTTAGGTAGCGAACAAAGAGCCAGATATTACTGACACATGGCCTTTGTAATAAATTGATTATATGTTGCATGACACCACATAGAAAAACTAAACATAAGCAACTTTATTAGCATTATTTTTAAAACCTAGAATGAAGCTCCCATGTCACCATTATCTGTCCCCCCGCCCCAATCACCAATGCATGTGATGTGGAGGCAGGCAACTTCTGAAAGTCTTGCCTTGAAAATTCTATGGGTTTGCTGTAAGTCACCTGCGACTTAGCAGTGCAAAAAAAAAAAAAGAAACACAATGGATTTAGCGATTTATGGAATTATGAATTTAAAAACAATCAACCCCTGGAAACTCAATCCATTTTTTTCTTGTAGGGAACAGAAATGTTGTGACAGTGAAAAGCCTAAGGGCAAGTTGCCTTACAGACAGTGGTTGCTGAAAGGAACATGTTAGCAACATATCAAATAGGTTCAGAAGCTTGCAGCTGGTAAAAAATGGCCACAGTTGTAATTTCTGCCAAGTAGGAATGGTATGAAGCTTGAATGACTTGTGTGTTTTTTTCTTCTCAGTACCACACCTTCCTCCTGCATGTAAGTGTCCAAGACAACTTTCAATGTACGATGCACAGCTGTAGGGACACAAACTAATCCCACTCTCAAAAACTTGTGTTAATGTACAGATTGTGACCATCAGTCACATGTTTTAATGAGTTCAAAGATGTTTTTTAGCCCAACAAGTCTCCCACACAAGGTAAGAACTTACACACATTAAATATAGTGGAAAGCTGCACACTTCATAAGTGATCAGAACTTTTGCCTCAGCCAACCAGTTTTTAAAAATTTCTAAATTAATAAGCCACTGAACAATCTTATAAAAATGTTTCACTTTAATATGTTTAGTAACATCAAATCAACATTACAAAAATCATGACCTGTTTGTAACTCTATACATTATGATGGACCACCTGAAAATTGGACTAAAAAGCAAAAGGAATCTTATTAGTCCTAGCCTAAAGTTTGTAATACATAGAGGAGATAAGCATAACCATGCATTTGTGAATGACGTGAATATTAACTTAAATAGTAAGACAATATAGAAGGATGTGCATTGTGTAACACATAAAAGTTGTTAGAATATAAAGCCAAACATAAATTGTGTTGAACAAAATCTGAACTATACACTGATATTTTCAATTTTGTAAAGTTTTGGCCTGTTCATTTTTAAATTATTTTAAATAGTAAAAATTTAAATATTTAAAATATATTTCCTCTATGAAGCCTGGTTATTGGAAGACTGATTGAATTTCCTTTTTAACATCTATTACTTAAAGCAATAGAGGAAAATGATGCTGCATCCAAGCAAAGAAAGCTGTACAATCCAGTTGTATCACTGATGACACGTGAAGCTTGAAGGGAAAAGATGAAAATACATGATTTTAGAAATCTGTCTTACAGAACACAAACACATTTGTTGGAATGCCAATTTTAAAAAATGCAAATATTTTCAGCTTGAGTCACTGATACCACATTATAAATACACTGGAGCATACCTCTGTAGGCACAGTTGTCATCTCAAAATATTATGCAAATACAGACATATGATCAAATCTTGCATGTGCAATGCCCACTGAAGGGTAATCGCTTTATCAGCTACATGCCAATCATAAGTACATTAAAGTGGAATCAAATCGCAGCAATTTCAGATCTTGTATGTACTTCAGAAATCCTACGTAACGCTAATCATTGAGCACACATTCACACTTTCTTGGAAAGAAAACAAAAAACACTGATCTAAAATTGTGTACTTATTGCCCAACTTATTTGGTGCTTCTACACTGTACAAAATGTCTTGTTAGTCAGTAATTAACTATTTTTCAGGTAACATTGCTGTTATTCCTATCTCCTTGGTAACCCTGTTCATTTGATTATAAAGTTGAACTTCCTGTAATTTTCATATGAGAAACTTAATCTTCATTTATGTTTTGGTTTATGTGTCATTTCATTTCCCTGAAAAATACTGCATTTTGACCATGCCAAACAAAGCACGAGTGCTGTCTGTCTAGCACAGTGACTTTCCTAGCAGCTTCTTACAGATTACTCAGCAAAGAAATCAATGTTAGCAAACAATTGTTCATAAAACTGAGCTTTCTCCCCACCTTAGAGCTTGCCATGTAATGCTCAACCACAAAAAATGTTGAGTATGCCTTAGGATGCGATCTCACATCACATGGGTGGGGGAATGATGAAGCCCAACAGGTTCTGTATAAATTGATGTACACCCCAGAAGAGATGCCAGAATCCTTTTTCAGACTTTACTCCATATTCAACATAAACAGTTCTATGGCAAACATGGAAGAAGGTTCCTTGTTTAAAACATTGAAGTTTAAAACATTGTGGCTTAGTAAATGACAGAAGAGTCCTCTGCATTCTTCTACAGTCCTGAGTCATCACTTGTGCATCATTCTCTGCATATTAACAACATAGGAATGAAACAAAGCTGAAGTTGTATTTTAGGTATGGCACAGTGCAATCCCTAGCACTTTATTCAGTTAGAATAACTTGCAACAACCAAGAATGAAGGTTTGCTTGAGATGAGGCACCTCTAAAAGTTAGTTCCAAATACAGAACATTTTAAAAATGTAAGGTAACTTGCATTGACTATCCTCTCCTGAAGGGTCCTTATTTTATTATTTATGAGCCAGTCACACATTGAGCCTTCATTTGTTCCACTGAAGTACATCATTATATATTACTCTGCCTTGTAGTATATAACTGATTGTAGAACTCTTTTCTGTTAACACTTGGGAACCATCAAGTGATTAATTCATCTGCAAATTTTAGATTCTAAAGGCAGAAATAAGAACCACAAATTATGCATCTCTTTCTTGGGAACATGCATATGCTATGATTCAGCAGTAATGGCTTCTTCCTTGCAGGCAAACTTGTTTCTCACCAATAAAATGTGAAAAGAGAAGATAATTTCAGGCAGAGGATCAAAATGCAGCCTTAACACTGTAAACCTATAGACAAATTCTATAGGACCACCTGAAATACAACATACCTATCTATAGTCTCAGAACCTGGCTTATCCAAGGCAAGTGCAGTATAAAAAACCTTCAAGACACATATCATTTTCCAAATACCAATAAAGTAATTTACCAAATTTTCAATTCTTGAATCTCCCCTGCTCCACCCCCAAACTGAAGAAAATGTTACTGTATCCACATAAAACTGAAAGGACAGAGGTTGTTCAACATAACAAAGATGTCAAGATCAAAATGTCGTCCTTCAATATTTCGAAATCCTAGTTTAATTGCTCATTATCACAGCCCTTCATTATACTTTACAAATCTAAGGTGCAATGAACATATTTACAACTAAGGAAAATACACCATGCTACATATAAGAATATCCTGGTTGGCTAATGAACAAGGAATTCTGCTTTCTTGGCTGAAATTAAGGCACTAAGTGGCAGTGAAAGGACAAATCAATTATTTATATAAATTATTTGATGACAATATGTTCAGTCTTTTCACAAATCCAAGCAGAGGACTTAGTGGCTGAGGTAAGGCATTCTGTTGGCAAATGAAAATTTCCTACTGATTTGAGATTAACACATGTTGTCTAAGTGGGCCCTACTAGCCCTATTGATTAAAAATAACTCAGAGGAGAAAACTACAAAATATGTCTGAGAATTTTAAAGGCACCAAGAAGCAAACAGTTCTGCCATTACCAGTTCTAAAACAAAACTATGCCTGATGTGTTTCAACACTGCATCAACCTTTGTTTTCCAGAAAACAGGTGTAGTAGCTTTTCACTTAAACTCTCAATCATCCAATTTTACTAAAAAATTTATTCTTACGTATCAGAAAATAAATGCAGTGTCTAAACACAACTACACTTACAGAGCAAACTTATAAAGTCTAGTACATCTTATTCCTGGTTAACACTGAAGGAAACCTGTATAAACAAAATGTTTATATCAAGATACATAGTTTACAATATGAAATTAACATATAAAATGAACAGGATTTACTTAAACAATAGAAAGTATTACAAAGATACATGAAACAATTATAGTCACAATATTTTCTCTGTGAAAAATACAACTATTAGTGAGATAAAATGTACAATTGATTTCTTTCCAAAGGAAAAAACACATTATAAAGGAAAATGTTTTTCTTCAAAAAACAAAAAGAGGGAAATAGGTCATTGTTTTTATTACAGTATAATTTGACAAAAAATACCAGTCCCAGGATTGCACCAACTCCATGTTCAGCCTCCTGAACATAACAGCAGTAAAAGGAGTCCATAGAGCAAGATTTTCATTTCTGATGGTGATTTTTCATATACAGAATTTTCTGTCACACTACCTCTGTTTACAAAATGTACAAGATCTACTTAATAAGTCAGCCAAATGTAAATATTAGTTTACCAACCCAGACTCTTTCTAATATTCAGAGTCAAAAAAAAAGCCATGATATTAAGTGTTACTTTCATCATAGCCAAAAATATATATATATATAGTGCATGCTTTGATCATCTTGTCAAAAATAAACCTAAGTTATGACAATACAAGAGTTTACAAAATACAAAAATCATTCTTCAGGTTAAAAATGCAGTGAGGTTTTGTTTGTAGTTCCATTTACATGGCAGCATAATTTTTTCTTATAAGCCAAGGAACAAAGAACACCATAAATTCCACTGACCTAGAATAGATTCTGGCATGATTAGGCTAACCAGAGCTTCTTTGAGCTTTCAAGTTTATTATTATGAATGCTGTAGAAAAACATGGGATTTTGGACAAAGTTTCTTATGAACATTTCTGTTGAACATGATTCAAAAGTTCACCAAACTTCTCAAAGAGGTCTTCTACCCATTTCATATTTTTCATGCAGTGCTGTACAATCTCCTCCTGGCCTAGATCTGCATTCTTTTTTTGAACAGAAGAAATCTATTGAGAAAACACAAAACAAGCAGGACATGATTAGTTTGCCAGTATTTACCCTCAGTAGCCAGAGCTGTAACTTTTAATTTATGCATCCTATCACCCCCAGTATTTAGTGACAGACTGACAACTTCAACATAAACAAAACCTGAATGTCACTTAAGATTGCTTTTAGCAAAGTATTTTCTTGATTGAAACAACATTTTTGTACAAAGTTCTTTAAGAGCCATACTGGAAACTGAAAAATGGTGCATTCCCTTTAAGTGCTGAACTTATACTATGATTGGGGTTGGGGGAGAGAACTAGCCTAACTAAGAAAGGATGCCTGAATTCAAAAAGTTTGAGAAACACAGCTATATGCCAGCATAAGGAAGGCAGGAGACACATCAGTTAAGATCACAGGCACTATCCAAAGAGGGACACACACGCAATATTTTACACACTTTATTGGAAAGTACTAGCATGAGGTTTCATTTCCTAAGTGAAAAGTGTTCTTGAAAACCTGGAAGAAGTGTAATAATTGCTGCTATGGATACACTTTCTTGCAGAAAGACACCTGGATCCTGTGCAACACTTGTAAATGTATTTCATAAAATGTGTAGACCAGGAAAGCCCTATGGTTCTCAAACTCTTCTGGAAAAATAAAAGCACAGACTAAGTGTCCATACACTGATACATCATTAGAATTTTTCTAAAATAGTGATGTTAGGTTCTTTAACTGTACATCACATCCTTAATAGATGAGAAGTAACTCTGCATACAGGAAAACTGGCATGTACTTTCCTGAGTTATTGGAAAGTACTTTGCATGAGATATAGTATAAGTATATTGAATTGGATCCAATAATCTATCTATGGAAGGATGTGGATCCTTCCATGTTCTTCTCCCTTTCCAACCCCAGGAAAGTTGATCCTCAATGTCATAGGATCCAAGTTTGCAGAAATATCTGGAAGGAAGGAAATGGGGGGGGGGGGGATAAAATCCCCCAAGATGACAGAAGCAGTGCTTGTTGCTTTAAGAAACCAATGTTTCAATGGCTGCTGCTAGGCAGCCACAACATTACTGCCAGTGCTCATGCCTTGGTTTCTCTCAGTAAACAGCAGGAGGAAGGGCCCAAGTCTGTGTGCTCATGGCTATATCTCCAGGGGAGCCCCAAAGTTGTAATTGGTCCCTGTGGTAACTAGTCCCTAAGTAGCAGGAGATATAAAAGCAAGGACCAGGAAGGGGAACTGGGATTCCTGTTCATCCCAGGGGGGAAATCCCTAAAACAAACAGATGGTGACAATGAGTACCCTAGTGGAAAGAAGCAGTGACCCCCTCCAGGAGTTGGCAACACCGAGGGGTGGGCAGAGCAAGATCTGCAAATCAAAAGCCTGTTCTGTCATAATTAGGATCAGGGCCAACAACAACCATATGACTTCCATGACTCACCCAGGTCCAGCTGCTTGCTACTGTTGAACAGCAGACATTGCACAAAATCTAGTATAGAATATTGGCTAGAGTTTCAGATTGATCTGGGAGACCCAGGTTTGATTCCCGACTCTGCCACAGGAGGTCACTGGGTGACCTTGGGCCAGTAACATGTTCTCAGCCTAACCTACAGGGTAGCTGTGAGGAAAAATGGAAGAGAGTAAAATAATATAACCTGCTTCAGGTCCCCATTGTGGACAAAGGTGGGGTATAATAAAAGTAAATAAGTAGTAAATATATGGAAGTGAAGATGGAGGGCCAGATAAAAGGTGATTGACTGGTGGGTAGGTGAGAAGGAAGTATGGAAAAGAGAGAAGATGCAAGGCTCCTAGAAAGAAAAAGTAAACAGTGAAGGAATGGAGGATACAGGGGAAAGTGATATCCCCACAAGTCATTTGGGTTCCCTACCATGCAACTGGATCTGGGCAGCTGATACTGTGCAACCCAGCCAGAGAGGTCGCTGGGGAAGGGAAGCAGAGAAAGCTGAAGATGGAAGATGGATAAGTTGACTGAGAGTGGGAAGGGGGTACAGTCCTTGAGGGTTCTCCCATTGTACTGAGCAGACTGGTGCACTGATTGGACTACATAAAACAGAGGAACACTCACCTCTACTTTGCACCTCAGAAACATATGGTATTTGTAGTGATGGAGTGAGTGATACAAAGAACACAATGGTATTTTTTCTGGATCCACAGCAAACTCCTGGAGAAACAAATAGTTGTTATGTGTAAAGGTAACTACAGACAGAAGGTTTCTGCCTACAAATATTTATCCCAACCTTTCATAAACAAAAGTGTAGCTGGGAATACTCCCTCCAATTTCATAATGGAAAATAATTAGGGTGGAATGTATTAACATCTGAGTATAACTGCTCTACTTTGCTTCCAGTAAAATGTAATTTCACATGAGTTCTCTATTTTTTTCAATCATTCAAGAGATAATGGTGGGATTATTCAGGTTTTCAAGAATTATTAAACTTTGCTACACTAACTGACTCCTGCCTCTTGCAGGGTCAATACTATCAATATTACTGTGCTACTCACATGAGCAGAGTGATATCCCCACAAGTCATTTGGGTTTCCTAACTCATCCATCTCCCTTCCCATATCAAGCTGCAATAGCCCTGGGGACAGGCCACGTAGTGCAAGAGAAAGGCAACTATAAATTCTCTCCCTTCCCCCCTCTTGTGCAGCCAGATCTCCCTGGAACAGCCTGCCAAATTTATGATAACTTTAGTAATATTCTACAATTCTGCTTTAAGGAGGAATCCAAGTGGGCAGCCGTGCTGGTCTGAACCAGTTGAACAAAGCAGGAGTCAAGTTGTACTTTTTCTCATGTGTCAATTTTTCTCTTGTGAGGCAAAAGCAGCTCATCTGGTAGAAAAAAGGCAATATATGATACGTCAAAACAAATGTAAAGCAAGCAGAGCACTCCATGATGACATTTCTTTTCATGCTTGTAGGAAGGTGCGACTTGACTCCTGCTTTGTTAAGGAGGAATATACACTTTCTTTAGTAGGCATCATGCAAAAGATTCAACCAAGAGATTGATTCTGTCAAACACCAAATACTTAGAGCTCTCAAGACAGAGACAACCACAGAAATTCAGAACAGCAATGAAGACCAAAGCTACTCTTGAGTGTTAATTAAATCCATTTCAATATTTACACTGTCAAAGGTGAAAATTGCAGCAGCAGGAGATAAAGTCTGTGTTAGAAATCCTGATATACCAGTGGGAAGACAGCCAAAGATCAAGGATAAGAACACAGTCATGATGAACCATGACAATCTTAAGACCTTTAGAGAACGCCCCTGCCAAAATATGTGTGTGTGTGTGTGTGTGTGTGTGTGTGTGTGTAGACCTACTGATTATCAGAATTAATCAACAAATGGTGCAAGCAGGTTACTACTTTTCTCCTGCAGCAGTTACCCACATTTATTTTAGGGAAGTTAGTCTTCCATTCAGAACATATTTTCTGTTCCCAACCCCATTTAGAATAAAACTGCTTATGGAAAAGTCATTTTATTTAAGATACTGTACTGTACCAACTGCTTAAAAAATCCAAGTTATCACATTTAGCATGAAAACTCAAATATCCACGCAAGCCAGCAATCGAAACAATTCTGCATTGTATTAGTGTATTTTGAGAAACATGGCAGTAGAAACACTCACCTGTGCTAATTTAGTGGTTGCTTTAGAAATCTTCAGTGTTTTCTTGTTATAAGCTTTCCCATTCATCTTGATTTTAGAGACTGCACTCACCCCACTTTTCGTTTTAGAATCACGACTGATAACCGTTAGTTCAGGAAAGCTTTCCAAAGCAGCCTTAAAACAATATATGAAAGCAGCCAATTAATAGACTGTAAAAGATTTTGCTGTAGAAAACCTGTCAGATAAAGTGTGCTAGAAGTTTAAAGAAGATCTTCTATAATGTAAACAATGAATAGACCAGACAAAAATCACTGCTATATATCATTTAATAATCTCTAGAGGCAATCCCGTCCAGAAAAGAAATCTAGCAGCAATTGTTGTAGCTCAAAGTTATTTACTGGCCTTGCATAAATTAGGCAATACTTTCCACAAAGGCTTCCAGTAACGTAAAGACTATAAACAACAAACAATGTGTACCTTGAAAGAGCGCTCTAAGTGTAATTTGGAGAGCAGTCTTTTTCTATTTTCATTCAGCATACCATCAATTTTTCTCATGTGAGGCAAAAGCAGTTCATCTGGTGGAAAAAAGGCAATATATGATACTTCAAAACAAATGGAAAGCAAACAGAGCGTTCCATAATGACATTTATTTTCATGCTTGTAGAAAGGGCTTGATTAATGTGCTAAAATGAGAAAACTTTAGAACACCATCAGGCAAGCCCATAGCCTGCAAATATTGGGGGGGGGGGGGGGGGGGCACTAGGACCCAAAATGACATCACAATTTTTTTTAAAAAAATGAAATAAAATGAGGAAATGGCATCCCACATCCTGTCTGGGGAAGGTGCCACCTGTGGAATAGGGAAGATGAAGAGAGGGCCCCTGCTGGGCTAGCCCCAGGCCTGGGCACACCTCTGCATCCAGCCAACCCAGTGGAGTGGGCTAGCTTGGACATGTGGCAGCAGTGGCCCTCCGCCTGACCCCTCCTTTGCAGAGGTCTGGAGCCGGCTGTCAGTCACTTGCAGAACGGTGGAGTGGGTGGGTGACTGCACCACCCTCTTGCCTGAACTAGTGGAGTCAAATATATCCCACCTCAACAGCCTGGTCTGGTTGGGCTGCTCCCATTCCCTGTTCACTCATTCCCTCAGCTTATTTATTTATTTATTCGATTTATATCCCACCCTCCCCACCGAGGCGGGCTCAGGGCAGCTTACAACATAAAATTCAAAACAATAAGATTAATAATATTAAAATAAATTGAATAATTTACAGCAGTTAAAACAAGAAAACGATCTTCGCTTTGTTGGGCCCTCCTTGCACTTCAGGAAAAATGGTCCAGCCAAAGCGAGGCAGAGGAAGGGGATGGACATCCCAGTGATGCCTGTGGAAAAGGGAGGAGGAGCAGAGGACTCCTGCCAGGCTAGCCCAGCCTTGCACATCTCTACATGCCAGCAGTGGGGCAGGGAGGGTCAGTGCTTGCATAGTCAGCTACTACCGAGTCCAGAGTGCACCTGCTACCCAGCCCCGCTTGCCCACCCAGAACAGCCCCATGGGCTGCAGCAACCAGGTGCTACGGCTTAAACAACAGACAGTCCTGGGGAGCCTGGGCTGGATGGGAAGTCAGGGAGTCAGGATTCCAGGGGCCTCACACTGTAGCTATGGGTCTGCTGTCAGGCTAGCTAGTTCACCACAGTAGTTCACACAGAAAACATGTTTAGAATAGGTGTATGCCCAAATATAATATAACTCTAAGCTTTGAAAAAAGAACAATTCTTTGTGCATCTCTACCACAACTGGTATGGTATCAACTGGATTATAATCATACTTCAAACACAGAAAAGATTCAAGCGAAGTGCATCACAGAGCCATCTTATAAAGACAAGAAACATACTCAGTAAAATAATCAGATGGAGCAAAGCATATAATGTACACTAAGAACTGTTGTAGGCATTCAAGTTAACTGGCATGCTGTTTGAAGTAGAGCCCTTGGTAGAGAAAGCTCCAAGTGCCAGCTATGGGTGCCGCCAGCTCACAGTCAGTACTTAATGTCCAAGATTCTCACTGCCAGGAGCCAATGTTTCCTGCCTCCATGTTGCCAATCGGCTGTTCAGTGGGCAGGGATTTAAAGAACTGGAATGAGGTGCCTTTTAAACTGCCTGCCACACAGCTTATCAGCAGCATGGGGGGGGGGGCGGGATTCCTTGTTCTGGCCATGGTCAGTGATTCCTATGACCAGGAATCCACTGGGACTTGCTGGCTGTTCCTCCTCAGCCTCCCCTCAGGGTATGGAGGAGCAGACAGCGGGTCCCCACTTGGTTAACTGACACGCCTGGCTGACCAGCAACCGTGATTCCCCAAGAATGCTGGTTAACAAAGTTTTTACTATATTCCAATTGGACTGAAATTCTCCTCCCTAGTCTCAAATATACTGATTCACAACCAAAGTCCTGTGAGATTTTACAAAGAACATATCTCATTACCACTTTAACAGCAGTGCATCTTGAGCCAACATGTGCCGCCCCAGAGTGACCATTTGCTATAGCTCAAAGTGAAGTTCCACAAACCAACACGTATAAAAAGCAAGCACTAAGCCCATTAAACCAGCTGTATATCTGCTGTATTCAGCCTTTGAAGTACTACATGGATTGTATCCCAACAATCAGCAATGCAAGAAGCAGCTCTTCCCTACATTCCTCTTCCCTTAGCCATCCTGTGACCTCAGAAAACCCAATGCTGAAAACTGGGGATACTTCTGGAAAAAAAATGTCATGCGACACTGAAAGCCACAGAAAGAAAGTGAAGTGGATGAAAGCACCCACCCTCTGCACTCGCAGATCTGAGGTGGGCCAAACTTCCCACCAGCACAGGGTGTGCATGTGTGTTGATCTCCCTTCCTTACCGTATCCCACATATGTCCTGTCCATCTGGGTTACCTGATCCTCAGCAACAGCTTTTCTAGGGTGACAGGGTCTTCTGGAGGAAAGAACAATCTCCCTTTAAACTCCTAGGCATTTTGTAGGATCCAACTCACTGTAAAGGGTCACTGTACAGCACTTATCAATCTTTCTCTACAAGATAGGAAGGCTGTAACTTAGCATTAATTCTTTTGAACTGGCTATTTTTAGAAGATTTTTTTTTTAAATCCCAGATTGCAAACAGTCTTTCTTATTGTGAATTAATGAATAGGTTTATGTAGCATTATGTAAATCAGTTTACCTATGTTTTCTTCTGCATAATATTATGGATAAAAGTAAGCATACTTCAAATAGGCTCCATTTTATGCTTATCATTCAAAAAAGATCACTAACTATATCTAATTCAGGTGGGTAGCCATGTTGGTCTGAAGCAACAGAACAAAGTTTGAGTCTGGTGGTGCCTTTAAGACCAACAAAGTTTAATTCTGGGTATAAGCTTTCATGTGCATGTGGTATCTGATAAAAGTGTGCAAGGTGCCACTGAACTCAAACTTTATTCACAAAATGCCATGAAAGTGTGGTAGTACACCAAGGCAGCTGACTGAAAAAGATTAGCTAGAATGATGAAGAGAAACCATTTAATGTCCACTCAAGTTTAACTGAGTCAGGGAGCTGCAACAAGAAATAAAATCTTGGCTGTGTTCTGAACACCATCAATGTATTCCATGACTCCGCTTGTTTTCCTCCCACCTAACACTACCACCACCACACGTTTGAAAAACACTACTTTGTCTTTGTAGTCTGAGGCCCATTAATTACATATTGTTATAGCCCCCAGCCTTTGCATTCCTTGTCCTAGACACTCAGAGATATGTGATCTCTGTGTCATTCTGCCAGGATGCAGCAGGCTCTCTTGCCTTTGCCAATGTGCACACCTGTCTCAGTCAGGATGGGACTTTGGTGCATGTACTGCCAGGAAAAGGACTGTGAGCCATTGCCCCCAGGGAAGAGATGCACATGCACAATATTATTTCAGGTAAGCACAGCTGGAGACTGCCCAAAAAACCCAATTCTGAACTACAGAATGGAATAGAAAGAAATGTAGATCTTTTTGCTGCAAAGAAAAATATAAAACTGGGATGACAGATACATAGGGATCAATTATTCAACCTTAACTTGTTTTGAAACAGGTTTTCAAATATATCGTTTCAGTTTAAGGGATACCAATGATTGCAAAAATAATAGGTGTCACATAAAAAATGAGTCTTGTGCCAATTGTGTATCACTCACCCTAATAGGAAAGAGGATTAACCAAGATTTCAGAAAAATCTAAAAACTTAAGGAGAGTTAAGCTCCCCCAAAACAGAGGAACACTGTCTGAACTTGCTCAGATAACATGGCTTCCTTGGCTGGCGTCATCCACCCTTCTTGCAGTGGTGGCAGCAAATGGTGAACTGGCCGCACCCGGCACAAAGAGGAGTGGGAGATTTTGCTACCACCATCACTGCTTGAGCCAAGCATGCACAGGTACTACAGGTGGCAGAAGGAAGTAAAGGGAGGGGGGTTGAGGTGGCATCAGTGTGCCTGGTGGACAGGAGACGAGAAACAGGAACTGCTGCCACCCCCCCCACACACACAAACAGAAGCTGCAGAGGTAACAACTGTGCATGTGAATGGAGAACAGCAGGAGCTGGTGAGTGGGTGGCCCAGTGACTGAGAAGTCTCACCATCTCCCAGAAGGGATAGCTGAGGCGAACATGGGAACTGAACTGCTGCCTCCCATGGTGCTGTAGACAAAAGATAATGGGAGAAGGAGAAGCAGGAGCCACCCTCCCTCCCCTGTGAGCCACAGAAATGGTAGCCTTGCAGGTGGTGAGCGGGAACCAGCAACTGGGTAGCCCACGGAGCAAGCGAGGGAGGATGGGATTCTTCCGCCTCCATGTCTTGCAGTTCCTCACTTGTTTTTAGCTTACGTTTCACTAAATATATTTTAAAGTTCTTCGATCAAGGTTATATCAGCCCTGTAAGAATACTGAGCATTAAAAATGTGAATTCATTTTTACACCTAAATATAACTTTGATTTATTTTAAACAACATTTATTCTAAATACTCAACAGTATGCAATATTCCTACAATATTCCTACAAGTATATAATACAGTAGGTGGCGGTAGTAAAAACCAGCTATTACAGTTAAAATGAATGTGCCAGAGTATTGTGCCCTTCCTTTTACCCAGAATCTGCAGTAACCAAATACCACCCCACTGAGAGTGCTGATAGGACCATTTCCCACTCTTCCCCATCCCCCCTAGCTACAAAGCTGTTCTATCCAGCAAAGAGACATGTGGGTCAGCTGCCCAGGAATCTTCTGACAGAGCAGGGTCCTGACAGCTTGAGGCAAGCTGTGGGAGCTGAGAGATGCACTAAGCATGATATCAACCGGCAGTCCCACCACCCAGCAGAATCCCAGCAATGGCCAGAGCAGGCATCAGATAGCCAGCTGAAGAGACAGGAGTGGGGCACACTTCCAAAGACTAGGTAAGGTGGCTGTTGGCGAGGAGCTACCCCTTGAGGCAATGCCAGTTAAGTTAACTGAGTATTCTGAGTAACCAAATGCTGGATAACAAAGCTTTTACTGTACTTATTAATATTGTGGAGTTCTAATGAAGTGAAGCAAAATGTATCAAAATCAACAACCAGGACCTAAAGGGCTATGCTTTTTGTAGTCCCCTCTGCTACAAGAAGTTTCCAGAAGGCAAGATAATCTTTCAAAGTGACTTCCAAGTAGAAGAGACTGGCCATTTCTTACAGGGAAAGTTCCTGATAGGCCACTGCCTGCTGGCAGCTAGAAGCAGATATATCCAACTGTCAAAAAGCTTAGCATTGCAAGGGTCACTCAGCCTAGCTTGCTCAACGGCCATTTTGATTTCCCATTCCATGCCTGCTTCCAAAAGGTATAAAGGAGCTATTGTTGCAAAACTGGCAAGCTCCAAGCACATCTAAACAATATGGGCATGTGCCTATTTTGATCTTGCCAATGTACAGTTTTTGAGTACAAACATAATATGTAAAACAGTAAGTTATCATAAACAAAAGGGTGAACAAACTGTACCATTACTCTTCTCCAGTGCTTGCATTGTATCCGGGTCCAGAGCAATGCTAACAAGCAGTTCCATATAACTCCTAAATGTTTCCTTCATAGCTCTGGTGTTCAAGAAGCGAGCAACAAAGGGAGTTGGAGGAGCAGTGTCTGAAATATCTGAAATACAAACATTTTATTTTTTCACTGAAACTCTGGTGACCTCTAGTGACCACTGGAAAAAATGAGATTGACTCTAAACTGAGAAGCACATCTGGATTTTATGCACAGTTTTCACAATTACACTATGAACACATTCTGGCTTAAAAGTTGTTTTTATTTTTACTAAGTAAATGTAATGGATAGTCTCAGCTTTGAACTCCCAGTTTGGTATCTGAAAACAACACTGTGTTCTCTTACTGGAATAGTTTCTTTTGACACAGTATCAACTCACCATCCTCATCACTCTGGCGCTGAGGAGAAGTGGGGAATTCTTCTTTCCATAGTTTCCGTTTCTTTGGTGGTGGTTCAGCCTTTGTCTTTGGCTGTTTAGCTTTGGGTTTCAGTGAAGAAACTTTTGTTGTTACTGCTGCTGTTTTTGGTGCTGGAGTATCAGGAACTTTGCTGATGCTGGTACTTGGCTTATAATGAACAGTTCTGCCCATTTAAAAAAAAAAATCATTGCAACAGATTGTGATTGATCTCTATGAATTCATTTAGATTATTTATTTCAAGCCTTCTTATTCTTGATCATTAATAATAATAACATAATAATTTTTAATTTATATCCCACCCTTCCCGCCGAAGCAGGCTCAGGGCGGCTTACATAGCATAAAATACAACGTTACAGTAATACAACAATAAAATACCCCAGTTTCATAAAAGTTAATTAAATATGCAATTACATTTAAAATAGCAATTATCAATTTAAAATCACAATTTGATTGGGTGCTACGATCTTGATATAAAACATAGTTTTCATTTTAATTCCACATTAAAAAGCCAACTGGAAGAGGATGGTCTTGCAGGCCCGGCGGAACTGGTTGAGGCTCCGCAAGGCCTGTACCTCTTCTGATAGCTGATTCCACCAGTGGGGAGCTGTAATCGAGAAGGCCCTCTCCCATTTCAATTTGGCCTCCTTCAGCCCAGGGATGGTCAGCAGATTTTGCGAGCTAGATCTCAGTACTCTCTGGGGAACAACCTCATACCTATTTTTATAAACACCCTGATTCCTTTTTCACCATAGACAGACAAAATAGCTGAAACTATTAAACAACTGAATCTGGTTATTTGTTAAGATGTTGTTTTCAATGCATTCTTCATTCTCAGACATATATACTAATAGATCCTCCCATATAACAAAATAAGAACATAAGAGAAGCCATGTTGGATCAGGCCAACGGCCCATCAAGTCCAACACTCTGTGTCACACAGTGGCAAAAAATTTTATATACACACATACACTGTGGCTAATAGCCACTGATGGACCTGTGCTCCATATTAAAATAGTTAAGCTAGTTTCAAATAGTCATTGTAGTTGATTGTAAATGTATTTCTACTGATACTGTTCTTTGTATGTACTTGTGTATTGACCAATTTAAATAAAAAAGGAATTCTGACCAAACCCCTCCCCTCTGCCAAGATAGTTAAGCTAATTGATGCTGATGGTAGAGTTTCATTTATTAACGAATTAGGAAAATTCCTACAAACATAAGCATGAGCAGTGTTTCTGTCCTGTAGGTTACTGGCTGGATAAGAGGTTAATAACCAGCATTAATAATTTCTGCTGGAAGATGTTGGATAAAATTCATTCCCAGTAGGGAAAGAAGAGATTAGGTTTTCAGGCTATTCTACAACAGACTTATTTAATGTGATGACTAACAAGTCTTATGCATATGGCAGATCACTTTTAAGCAGATGTTATAAAACAGCTGCCTTAAAATCTACTAGTGTTAAAATATGGAGTATCCAATGCTTCTCCCCCGCCCCCACTCACAGAGGGAAGGGCTTGGCTTCCAACCACCACTTCAGATCAAGTTGTACCCAAAACTGCCCAAGGGAAGGACCATGAATTCCAGAAGCAGTGTTTCAGAACACAATGAGGTGCAGCAGGAGGATAGGTGAGCAATTTCCATCCTGCAAGTGAAATTCTGGATACAACCCAATATGCCTACACATCAAATACCATCAATGGTTAGCAAAAAATTACAGAAAAAAATGTTAAACAAATCAAATACCTTGGAGACTGCAAAGGTTTATTTCTTGGTCTCTTGGAACATACTCTTACATATTCTTTCTTGTTCGTATTTTCTAAGATTTTCACATATACCCGTTTATACTTTGATTTTGCATCTCCAAAATACCCAAGATACTACAACAAACAAAATCAAAAAATTAATTAGAATTTGAACTGCCTTGGGATTGGCTTCCACAGGTGCCCCCCTCCAAGCCCCATATGTTCTTTGGGCTCTGCTGGGCTTCCAGGTTGAATCTGGGCAGCCCAGCAGATCCCCAGCTGTCTGCGGGGAGAAAAGAAGACGATGACTGCAGATTTATACCCTACCCTTCTCTCTGAATCAAAGACTCAGAGCGGCTTGCAATCTGCTATATCATCTCACCCCACAACAGACACCCTGTAAGGTGGGTGGAGATGAGAGGGCTCTCAAAGCAGCTGTCCTTTCAAGGACAACTCCTGTGATAGCTATGGCTAACCCAAGGCCATTCCAGCAGCTGTAAGTGGAGGAGTGAGGAATCAAACCTGGTTCTCCCAGATAAAAGTCCGCACACTTAACCACTACACCAGAAGTATCCTTGATCTTTCTTCACTTCGCCAGCCAGCCTACCAGGGCTGGCTGGCTGGGGAAGGGAAGGGAAGAAAGATCAAGGAGATCTCTCCGCTGTACCCTGTAGAGCCAAAGGATACAATGGAGAGCTTGTGGACTGGAAAAGGGAAGGGTGGTATTTAAATGCCTCCCCCTCCTTCCCTCAGCCATGAAGCAACTGCAGATTGGCTAGAGAAGGGAGGGAGTGGCATTTAAATGCCTTCCTTAGCCTTAAAGAAGCAAGAGCTGGTTTGGAGAAGATGGTGGTTAGTTGGTTCATGTAATCAAATGAACCATGAACCAAAATGAACCATTATTTTTCCGGTTCTGCCCATCCTGAGTACCTGGCTATTAGGCCCCTCTCTGGTAATGAGATCTTGTAATTCAGTAAGACTCTTGGGAAAGGGCAAGGTGGTGTGGGTGGAATCTTGTGCATGTGAGAGGATCCAACCAAGTGGCTTGTCAGCTAAAATCTGTTTGTGCTTGAAAGTATTAAAGAAAATTCAAACTACTCTCTGAAGCCATGATTAACTTAAATTAGTGTCTCAGCTAGGTTCTGTCTACTTGGGAGACCTGTGCTGATCTGTTCCTTGAAACCCACCTGCAAGTAAATAAATCTTCTTTGCTGTTGTAATTCAGCCTCAATGAGCTCCATATTTTACATGCAAACCACACAACTTGCTTCACAGCATTGAATCCATTGCTATACACTTGTTACCTTGAAAACACCTAGTAACTGTCGGAAGGTTTATGGTTTAAAACAAACCTGGTTCCCCAAAATCATAGGAGGCTGTGTGAGTTCCCTCAGTTGGTAGAAAAGCCCGTCAAAAACACCTAAGAACTTTTCTGATATAAAACTAACACAGAATTTTTGTATTTAAACATGAGAAGCTGCCTTATCAGACCCCTGGTCAAGTATTGTCTATGCCATCTGGCAGTGGTTCTCCAGGATCTCAGGCACAGGCCTTTCATATCACCCACTACCTGATCCTTTCAGTTTCAGTTTGCTTTATTACGGTCCATGACCAAATACACAGCACAATGCAGGTCAACAACAACCACATAAAAATTGTAAAAATCAAGATGGACCTAAATAGGTAAAATGTAAGATATTTAAAAAATAAATGTGAAAATAAAACATAGGACATGAATATAAATAATGAGATATGACAAATAATACAGTAGTGGTCAAACATCTTCTAGCTTAATAAATATAGTACATATAATAAAAAATTTAAAAATTATACAGCTCCAGAAAAAATATTAACTAGAATACACTGGTTAAAATTACAATCTGTTACCTCGACATTAACTTGTAAGAACCATAAAATGCAATTTGATTGCATGGGAACAAAATTTGGCAACTTTATGCATGGTCTCTGTATTTATATAATAGTTTCAGCAGCATTTGTGATGATATACAGAGTACTCAGGCATTTAAGAAAAGATAAAATACAAGCTTAGAAAAATTAAAAAAACAGTCAGTTCAGGACCCCTTCTTTACATAATCCTCACGAATTCTCCTAGCTGCCGCCATAAATTACCTGATCCTTTTAACCAGAAATAAGGGATTTGATCTGGAACCTTCTGGTTGCTAAGGACATGTTTTGTGACTGCGAACACTTACACTGTTGGTAGCTGAAAATTCCCTCTGTCCATCTCTTACTTCAGGAACAAACTTTTGCAGCAATGCTTTTTGGACTTTCCAGATGGCTGGAGGCTCTCTTCCTGTTTTTAAAGCAGCCTATAAAACCAAAATAGTTAAAATAAAAAGCATCCATTTATGTTAACTTTGTAGTTATGCAGCTTTAGTAATTAGCTCCAACAGTCACCATCTTGAATATTTATTATAATTATTTATTTTAAATCGTAATTTTTCATTTCTACAGAGCTTTTTAACACAGGTTTAAAATGCTACCCCCCTCCCCCTCAGATGTAGGTTAAGCAGCAATTCAGTAGCTCAGCCAAAGCAACCCATCAAGTTCATAAATGAGTAAGGATTTTGATGTAGGATTCTCCATATGCAAAATCAGTACTTCTCCCCCTGCTAATGATTTGGACGAGACAACAGTAGAGAGAGACTGGAAGTCCACAGTTCACCTATAAAATAGTTTTGACTTAATGCTGGAAAATTTTAATAATGCACTTTGCAAATCCAGCAAAATATTTTTTAAAACTATTAAGAATCTCATTACATTGTCAATAAGAAGCAGCAGTAAGTCACTGACCTCTGTTATATGGAATTACGTTACTTTTTTTCTTTTTGAATACTGAAGGTTTTAGAATTAAAGCATTATATGCCCTTTCTGAAGAGGTCTGGTACTCTCTAGCTCAACTGAGATGTGTCAGGCAATGGTCTGCCATAATGTTAAGCTCCTTGCCCGCTTTCATCTCCTATGGTCTCAATAGTTATCTTTAGAAATACCACACATTCATGGTCACTTCTGTTTCCATACGGCAGCAGACTGGAGGTGAGGAGATGTCCCTTGGTGACACATCATTGTTACAGACATCATGTAAAATCACAGCTGAAGCTTCCTTAAGTTTTGGCAGGATGTTGAACTGAGCTACTGTATGACATTATCAAGCTGCTAAGTCTTAAAATATTATAGGCCCTAACAAACAAGTCACTTGAATGAAATCATACACACTAATGGAGTCTACTTTTTTTGAGATTAGAGCTTCACTTTACTTCAAAGACACCAAGAAAATATGGGAAAGGTACACTAATCAAAGGCCATTCTGAACCATTAAGCTGCTCAAAGCAAACTTCTGGCCTACCTTTAGTGTATCTATGTCTTCAATCTTCACTACAAATTCATCACGTTCTCTGTACATGCCTTCGCCTCCACTGTCCCCATTCTCTTCCTCAGAACATCCTTCTATTGCAGCAGCTGCCTGTGGCTTTGCTAGCTGGTCTGAATCAGCACCACTCTCTTCAGGTTGTACAAAACAGGTTTTCATCTGAGCATCTGCCACAGAAGGAGCTATCTGAGAAGATTCCTTCGTTAGAACAATGTTGTTCATGGCACTGGACACAGTTGCTTCCATTTCTGAAGCACAAAACAAGTATTAAATTTAATAAGAATTTCATTTTACTTTCATATTGAAAATACCATTAGATGTTTCCAAGTCAATAGAAAATTATGATGTGGTACTAGTAGAACTCCCTGGCATTAGTAAAATTTAATCTGGCAAACCACTTTGCTCTAGGTCTAGCCTACAGTGCATGTACATATAGCAAATATGTAGATATAGAATCAAATGTGTGTGTATATATAGAATCAAACAAATGGAAAGGGCCATATAGGCCACTTGCTCTATGCCCGATCAGTCTAAAGCATCTCTGACAAGTGCTCATCCAGCTGCTGCGTGAAGAACTACCAAAGAAAAACACTGTAATGATGGAGACTTTAGAACTTTATGTGATAATATACAGCATAAAGCAGAAATATGTTTTGATATTACATTTAGAATTGCCACCTGTTCAATATTTTCAAATTTAAAATAGTAAAAATCCGAAGGAAACAGTCTTGATATGCTTTCAATTTTCATTTTTTATTTCAATACAGATTGGCTTTTCACTAAAAATAGTGTAGCATATAGAAATAATGAAGCTTCCAACAAAGCAAAATGCCAGGCATCTATAGATCTGATGGGTGGTGCCTAGGAACTAGAACTCTTCCAGCTAAAAAAACACATGGAAGAAGTTAGAATGATAGGTATTTTTTCAGAACATTTTTATGCTGCCTCTCCAAGAACTTGCCTAAGGTGGATAAAAAAATAAAATAAAAACACTGAAAATATTAAAAGTCAGCATAAAAATAATCATAAAAACAGACCAAATAGCTTAAAACAGTTTCTAGATTGAAATAGTGTTAAAAAGATCAACTCCTTAATTAAAATCATGTGTGCACAGAAACATTTTGGCTTGGCACCTAAAGCAATTAACATGGGTGTCAGAGAAGCCTTAAAGCAAAAGGCATTCCACAAGTGAGGTGCTACTACTGAAAAAGCCCTATCTCTGGTTGACACCTGCCTCATGTCTGAAGGTGGAGGCATAGAGATCATGGCTTGTGAGGCAGACCTTAACTGGTGAGTTGACCAACTGCTGTGCACATTTGGGGTGGGGTGAAGAGTGGGTGGATAGCAGAGTGTAAATGAGATCCCTCTGTTAGAGGAAAACACAAGGTTAATTTTTCATTGTCAAACTTGTCTATTTCAATACTGGAAGTTTAGTTCAACCAAGCTAGTAAGGAAGTCCATTTAAAAAGAGGCCAATTAAATTAATGCAACTCAGCAGCACCAAAAAAGCTTTCAGCAAGAAATTAAACCATAGCAAATGAGAACATGTTTGCGAAAAGTGGGTAAATGTGTAAGCTCACTCACACCTTTCAATAGAACAAAATTTAGTTCTTTTACCCAGCTGAAACTTGGTTACCTGAGGGTGAGTGAGCAAAACATCTGCTTACAACTTTTTGATCAAACAGAAATGATCAATGTTTATCTTATTTAAAAATAATCACGTATCCAATTATGAACATCATAACCTTTACCTGTTTTTTTCTTTTTATCAGAAGTATCATCTAAGGTTGATAATGCAGATGTGATGCTCTTCTGAAGGTCCTGGTTAGCTCCTACAGAATCTTCATCAGAAGAAAATGAAGGCAATGTTTCAGAACTTCTTTTAGGTTCCTCGCTGCTCTTTTTGTTTGAACTTTCACAACCCTCCTCAAGAGATGCAGGAGGTGCTGTCACCCAAGGTTTTGACAGGGGATGTGTGCAAGGTGCTCTAATGACTGGGGCAATGGGCCTCCTCACACGATTAGGCATACGTATTGCAGGAGCTGAAAACTGTTGCCTGGCCCCAGATTTCAGGAAATCTAAAAAAGAACCAATGAATCCTGTTTTGACCTCCGGTTGTTTTTCTTCCACTTCTTTGATTTTCTGCCTCATTTTCTCTTGATGTTCATAGGTTTCATAGCTGCTTTCAGCAACAGGGGATGAATACAGCAAGCTGGCATCAGTTCCTCTTGAGTTCTGACGTCTGCATTGCCCAGTTTGTGTCAGTTGCTTCTGATTTGTGTCATCGTCACCAATACTTTTAGTTTTATTTTGTCCTTTGTCTTTTTGCCTCTGAAGGTCCTCTTGCAATGTGTCTTGTCTCTCCTCTTCTGCTTTACTACCATTTTCATCTGGTTGCTGCGTAGATCGTATTGGTTGCAAAGGAATTTTAGCATTGTTTCCTATCATGGAGTTTTCACTTTCCATATTAAAATTATTGTTTGATATGACACTTTTGTTCAGAGTCCTACCATTTGAAACAAAGTCTGCATCTTTTATATTTAAGGTACCATCAACATTTCCCCCCTCAGAGTCATTAATAGTGCTAGATTGCTGTTTCACTAGGCCAGAGACCTGTTCTTGCCTCTGTTCAAGCTCTGATGTGGCAAGCCTTGTGGGAATGCCTTGATCAGAAGTTTCTATGTGCTGCTGGTCAAGGCTCAGATTTTTTGGCTGCGCTGCAGACACTGCTGAGAGGCTGAGGGTAACCTGGCCTCCATTTAAAGAAATATTATTTATACTCAGGGGTTTTCCAGCAACTGTTGGCGTGGGGCTGAAGGTAGGTGTTACATGCCTGACTTCTATTGCCTGGAACTGAGCCTTAGAATTGTCTCCGTTTTCAATTGACTGGATTTCTTCTTCATTAGATGATACTTTGGCAAATTCAGTTGAAGTTACACCACAAGCAGCAGCTGTTGCTGCCAAAATATCATCAACATTAGAGAGTATATTCCTCTCATCACTGAGAAGCATGGACTCTGGAAAACACACAGTACTAAGAGAAACAAACTGATTCTTAGGTTCATGATTTGGCTGCACAAAATTATCTTTTGATGTCAAGTGCTGCTGTAGTGGCTTTGTGGATTCAGAGACAACTTCAGTAGTTTGAGGATGAAGCTGCTGCTGCGAATGTCCTCCATTACTTTGAACCATGTGACTATCCACCTGAAGAAACTGATGAGTCACCTGCTGAGGACTCTGAATGCACTGCACTTGTGGAGATATTTTTGTGGGACCTAAGCCAGATTGCAATATTGACGGATGAAGCATGTGTAAATCACAAGCAGATTCTAGAAGAACTTGTGCACCAGGCAGACAGAGGTGATGGCCATGCCTTATGGCCTGTGTGTGAAGTTGGGGTGGTGTGCTAATGATTTGGCCTTGTTGCTGTGAGACTTTAGCTTCCTGTACCTTATGCAGAAGAGAATGTTGCTGGTTTAGTTCTTTAGCATCCACATTTACTTGAGTTGTCTGCATTAAATTAGCTCCCTTTTTAACATCATGGGTTACTACATTTGTGGCATGGCCAATTTGTTGGATAAGCTGAGCCACAGAGCTAATCATTCTCTCATCTTTTTTTGACCCCTGAAGAGTAAATCCAACAACTTGATCTTCAAGACGAGAGTTACTCCTGATTACACTTTGAGAATAAGGATTATCTGCTTTGGAAACTTTGTAAGTGGTATCCTGCACATCAGCTTCACCATCAGTTATTCTTTGAGAGGAAGAATCCAGAGATGCTTGCTGTTGCAATACCTGCAAATCTTGCATTGGGAAATGATCATCTTGCTTTGATGCTTGATACAAATTAGGATCAGATTTCCTTTTCATGTATGATTTTGTATCTGAGGGAGATCTGTTCTGCAGTGCTTGTGATTGAGCTGGCATTGCAAAAGGAGTAGCCTGGACAACTGCCAAAAACTTTTGAGACTGGGAAGATGATGACTCTTGCGCTTGAGAATGTAGGGGAATATAGCTCTGGAGGGGACTAGAAACTGATAAATTCTGAACATGAGCCGAGGATGAAAATGGAAGAGATTGCGATGTTAATGTTAAAGACTGTCCAGTAGTATACGTTTCTGAAGGACTAACAACTGACAAATCCTGTGATTGAGATGAATAACTGACTTGTGACTGGCTGATCGTCGTCAAACCCTGAGAATGACTGGAAGAATAATTTTGAGACTGACTGCCTGAAGAAAGATCCCCTGTTTGCCCAGAGTAGTTCTCATTTGGGACTGAACTTAATACCTGTTGATCAGAATAACTTAGTGTCTGGCTATCAGAAGTAACAGCCTGTGACTGCCCAGAAAAAGAAAGAGTTTTGTACAATGAAGGCAGCTTCTCAACTTTACTGGCTGGGAATACCTGTGCATGACTGACAGATGGCATATTTTGTGATTGAGCTGAAATATAGTTTTGTGATTGGCTTACTGACAAGAGACTGGGGAGCTGTGCTGTAGAATAGATTTGTGCTTGTCCTGCTATCACAGAACTCTGCGTCTGTGTAGTTTTGGAACAGGTCTGTGTCTGTACAGTAAGGGCTATGCTTTGAGGCTGGGGGGTCTTTGTTACTCTTTGTGGCTGCTTTGTAGAACACTGTTTTGTCTTAGCAGTGGAAACAGATGGGAAGCCAGGTGATGGAATTGCAGATGTGTATGACTGAGCAAGTTCCACTGAAACTTGAGAGGTTTTCTGCTGTGATCCACCATTGCTCACCTGAGTAGTATCACCAACTGGGCTACAAGAAATGGATGACTGCTGGGATGTTTCTGGAAAATCTGTTCCACTTGCGCTTGATAAATAGTTGTGTAAGGAATGCTGTGAACCAGTCAGTTGTGCCTGAGCAGACTGTGTGCTTGAAGGCCGCTGATGGTGTTTAATAACACTACATTCTCGCTGCAGTGCTCTTTCAATGGAGGCAGTGGAACCAGTAAACAGAGATGAGCTATACACTTGTGGAGTTTGTTGAGCTCCTCCAAGTGATGAAGGCAACAAACTAAACTGTGGCTGCAAGAGATGCGCTGCAGACTCTTGAGCAGAGCGGTATGTTGAAGACTGAGGTGGTATGCTAGTACTTAACACAGAACTGCCCAGGCGCTCAAACGTTAGTGCAGTAGGAACTGTGCCTTGGGATGTTTTAATTTGCAGTAAAGGGTCATGAGTAGTCAGAAGTCCATTGGATGTTGCACTGAAAGTTGCATCTTGAAGAGTTAGAGAGGGAGTTGAAACAAAGTTTCTACTGCTATAAGCAGTGGGATGCTGATAAACTGACGCTGGTGGAAATGTTCCAGAAGCTGGCAAGGCTCCGGTAGCAAAAAGTTCAGCTGCTGTTGAAGAATGTATACCTATTGAGAAAGGGGGGAGGGGGAATACAATGATGCTTTTGTGGAAAGGACAATGGAAATACATTTTACAGTTTGCTAATATAAAACCTAGAGGTGAAATTGCAGTAGTTCTGGGATAACTTTCTTTATTGCACCTCCCTGACACTATTTAGGTCATGCACTTAAATACATGCAGATAACAGCATTTCAATCAATACAACTATTTACGATAAATGCAGAAGTCCTTCTAATCAAGACTCAATTTTCTCGGTTCATTTTAAAAGAATGTTATAGGTATTATAGCAAATAAAGATATATGGTTTGGCAGCAAACGGTTGGCATGTATTGAGAATTATTACTGCAATATTTGCAGAAGCATATACATTAAGAAGAAATACAGTTCAAAAATTACATGACTGAGAAATGACCAGTGCTGTTTTTTCCACCAAAATCTCTATGCAAAGAATTATGGATTCCTGACTCAGAAGTCTGAACATGTTTGAATGAAGTTCCTCTGTGTTACTGACTCCTGTTTACAAAAGACAGTGAATATATTATTCTTCATAAGAAGTCTTAAAACATTTTTGCCTACTTGGTATTCATATACTGAAGAAAAATCCCTTGAAACAAGACTGTATCTGGATTCTTGTCTTTGTAATTTGTTGGATTATTCTTTAGTTACTGTAATCTTTAAATCATATTTGAATGTGAATTGTTATTTCTCAGTCACTGTAATATTTGAACAATTCTTCTTGTTATTCCATATTCTTTCACTTGTGGTAGGGCAAAATATAAATTTAAATAAAGAGATAAACCATTCTGAGCCACTCGTGGGAAGGGCGGGATATAAATTCTAAATAAATAAATAAAAAATAAATTCTTAATATATTCACAGTGTTTGCTGCAAGTCTGTATTTTTTTCCATTTATCAACACTGTGCTCCCTCATTTTTAAAAACAGCTATTATAGAAGCACAAAGACTAGAATAGGGGTGGCCAACTTTCTTAATTTAAGAGCCACATAAAATAAACGTCAAATGTTTGAGAGTCACAAGACATGAACAAATATTACACACGTCTTTATTAAAACTCTTAATACTTTCTTTGCACAGAAAGATAAAGTACATATATATGCACTTTACAACACAATCATGCTAGGAGGCTTTTTTAAAAAACAAAACAAAACTGGGAATAACAATCCCCGTAAGAACAGCATAGGGGAAGGTTAGAGAATTACCAGTGGGAGAAGGAAACACACATGTAGCATATAAATTGCTGACCACCATTTGCATCATTATGCATCTCTCTTTGCTTTGACACCAAGGTTAATACAGCTCCTACAAGAGCTATGAAACTAAGGGGGAACTCTGTGCCACCCTCTTTAATTGTGTCCCTTCTTCCGGTAGCTCCCTTAGCTCTTGTGCTCTTTCCTTGCTTTAGGTCTCCAGGTGACCCCTGTGATGGTGGTGAAGAACTTGCAAGCCTGCCTATTGCCCCCTCCTTCCCTGTTTCACATATAGTGGAAACAATCACCTACCTATGGGTCAGCACTCAGAGGCTGACTGAGGTCCCAATACTAAGCATTCTTACTTGAGACTAAGCCTGCATTAAGTTCCTCCTTGATCCCCAGTGGCTGCACAATATGTGTGAAAGAGCCTCATGTGGCTCCTGAGCCACAGTTTGGCCACTACAGGACTAGAATGTGGCTTGACAAATCCCAGGCACCAAGATACCTAGAAATTTCATTGTGGCACCTATTATTTTCAGCAGTAAGTTGTTGAAATTGCCTCTTGCTGATTCTCAGTAGAAAGCTTGTTTAGGACAGAGATTAGCTTTTTGTTGGGATGACAATTAGGGTTACCCCATATTTATTTATATGTTATATCACTTTGTTATAGCTTTTAAAAAATGACAAGCAACTGTGAAGACTTTAAGTTCAGATTTTGTGGCAGCAATTATTAGAAACTATAGTTATTAAAATTTAGACTGTTTCCTCTGTTAAATTACTGAACAATCTGACTCTTAAATTCTGGAGGTGGCTCATAAAGCCAAAGGAAGGTTGTCAAGGTCTAGATTAGGGACCTCTAGTACTTTGGCAAGATGGATGTACAAATTCAAACTCCTGTACACTGACCCAGATATATAAAGTACAGCTCTCTTTGTATTTATGATACACTTCTTATTACATTGCAATTGCCTTAACAAATACTTATTTAACTGGGTTAAACTAAGAATAACTTAGGTGAGTTGTTCTCAGTACTCATTGCTTTTGGAGAGCTACTTACTACTATGCTCCTTGATACAAAAATATGTGCATCTAATTAACAAGAAAAGCTTCAAGCCTTTGTTAGCAAAGCACTAACAATATGCTAGATTTGGGCAATAACTGGCCTTAAGGAAGAATTTTGCTAATGGATGCTCCATGGTCCAACTTCTAGGATTAACCCATCAAAGACTTGTGACATAGGGCTGCAAGTACACATCAAATTAGTTCTGGAAACCTTCATATGAGGCTGATCCAAGGATATGTTTGTGACAGATGTTCTCTCAACAATCCAGCCTTCCAAAGAAATTATATTGGTTTTGCAATAAAATATGCCAGCATAAATGATTTTAACTGATTTTATACAGAGAGCAATAAATAAAATAGTTTAGAACTGCAGTTTGGTACTATTACAACGTTCACAAAAACAATATGATTCTCAAAGAACTTCTTTAATAACTATTCTTAACACAAAATATTTCAGGTCATCTCTAGAAATGTGTAATTTAACAGAGGAAATCTAGAGTAAAAACATTTCTCTTGGTTCAGCATTACGGTATTAAACATAACAATATGTCTCATCAATACTATTACTGAGGAGCACTTCACATGACTTCCAAAGATAGAAAAAAAGTCACCTGGCTGCCATGTTGAAGCCCTGAACTGTGGTAATAGAGTAGTTCCTGAAGAAACAGCCTGAGCATTTCGAGAATCAATTGCAGTGAGAAAATTCATTACTGATGTTTCCTTAGTGTTGCTACTGCCACTGTGCATAGTGTTATCAAAAATTCCAGAAAGACCTACAGGAAGGCAAAGGCAAACATTTATTTTTATTTATACCATATCATGTATGAATGTGTTCTCCAATACCACACAGTACACAATAGCATAGAACTCCAAGATAGGAAAACATGGAGAGCACTGGCCCAAAGAACTGCCAGGAATCAGACACAACTGAATGGTTAACAACACAATAATTAGTAAGGAACTATGCCTGAATATTTAAAAATAGTCAACAAATATTTACTTGACTAGGCAGCTCAGATATGACATTTGCTGGTTGATCCTGGGCAAGTTCATTACCTTTCAACATAATGAAGTACACAGTCTTGTAAGGTAAGAGATTTATTTTATTCCATAATACTTCTGAATTTATACTTAATTAATAAAATTCTTTATTCTGAAATTTAAACTGAAATTTTAGAGTATTTTTACCAGTTGGGTGGGGTGTGGTAGCATATGCAGGAAGCTGGGAAGTTGTATATGTTTGTCTGTGAAGATCTGCTTCCGAGTGTGATGGATGTCCTTCTCCATAGCTTAAACTAAAAAGAAAATTAAAACTGGTAAAACATTGGGGGGGGGGGTGTCATGAACAGAAGAACTGATAGAGCAAAAGTGTTCAAAAATGCAGTCGTTAGCAATGACTGATCTGTGACAGTGACAAAAACTTTAACTTAAGACTGCTTTTGTATGAAACAACTGGTCAAGCAGGATAATTTAGTTTACAAAACAAAGCAGCCTTTGAAACATTAACACTACAAAAGCGGTGATTTGTTTCCTTTACACATTTTAAAGGCTGGTGATACAGGTCTGACAACAATTTACTGCTCTGCAGACTACAGTGATCCATACAAGAAGTTTGTTCTTGTTTTGAATTCTGAAGTTCAACTTTCCTGACCAAGTGGGATAAAAAGAAACACATTTAAAATTCAAATAAGGTTAGCTATGTTAACTGTTGCAGCAAAAAACCAAACAAACCAAAAGGAATCCTATTCTTCAAGACTAACAGATTTATTGAATCATAAGTTTTTGAGCGGTAAAGTCCATTTCATCAGATGCATAAAATGGATTTTCAGGCAGCAAAATGTATATAGATGGGGGGAACCTTTGAAATGCAGACTGGGACATTTTAATGCAAAACTCAAATGTGTATATGTGCAATGACCATTCATACTAGTTGATCTTAAAATATCTAAGCTTAGCTGCATACAACATTGATGTGAAATATTTTACTGTACAGATGCTGGTCTCTATAAGAAAGAAAAAAACCCCATAGTGGCATATGCATAAAAAGCATAGTATTTATTTTTATTTATTTATTTAGAATTTATATCTCTAGGACTCTGCTACTTCTATGAACCTCAATATCTGAAAATACATCAAGGCATTAATTTTCTTCTGCCACAGCTCTTGAAACCAGACAACACTAAACAAAATATGTAAAAGAGGTAATGGAACAAGCACTCCACTAGTGCAATTTCACCAATTCCCTCTCCCTAGGCAGTATAGTAAAAAGTAGAGACATCAAACTGCTGACAAAAGTCAAAGCAATGGTATTCCCAGTAGTAATGTATGGCTGTGAGAACTGGACCATAAGGAAGGCCGAGCACCAAAGAATAGATGCTTTCAAACTGTGGTGCTGGAGAAGACTCCTGAGAGCTCCTTGAACAGCAAGGAGATTAAATCAGTCAATCCTAAAGGAAATAAACCCTGACTGTTCCCTGGAAGGTCAGATACTGAAACGGAAGCTTGGACATTTAGCCACCAAATAAACAGGGAGCACTCACTGGAGAAGACCGTGATGTTGGGAAAGACTGAAGGTAGAAGAAGGGGATGGCAAACGATGAGATGGTTAGACAGTGTTATCAATGAAACGAACATGTATTTGAGTGAACTTAGGAGGACAGTGATGTGGTCCATGGGGTCATGAACTCAACTGTGCAACTGACCAACAACAAAGGGCTCTCTATGCCATGTGGGATTTTGTCCAGAAAGGTTCCCAACCCTTAGTATCAGCTTTCAGGAGTCACACAGAGCTGCAGGAGAAGGAGAATGCAGAAGCCTCCATGAATTTACAGCAGGTATTATCCAATCCACTGACCTACAAAACTCAAGTCATTGGTGGGCATGTGAAGATACAGAAGAATATGTGTCTTCAGGTGTTGTTGTTTTTTTTAAAGTATCATTGAGCAAGCCATATTCTGAAAACCCTCCTTAGGTCATAACTGGCACAATTCACCCCAAGGTATCACACCATCCCAAGTTCAGTAAAGACCATGACTATAAACTTCCTCTCTCTACATAATTGTGTCTATAAGCCAACAAGTAGGCTGCTCTATAGCAGAATATCATAGCTAAGTAATAAAAATAGTGACTTAAAAAAACAAATTTAAACACAGCTGTCTGCAATTAACTGACGGTTTATCAATCAAATTATCTCCAATAATCACAGCTGCTAGATGTTTCAATAATGCAAGGAATTAAAATTACTCAAACTTCTTATCTCTGACCTCATTGAAATCTCCTAAACTAAGGCAGCTTATCCCATATATCTGCAAAAGCCTGAACAAAACACCCCAGATCTTCCCCAGTGCTTACTGGTAAACCAACTCTGTATGTTTTTTCTTAGCCTAGGGGCAGACAACCCACAGCATGCGACCTTTGTCCTGTACTGTTTTTTGTACATGGTAATATTTTCAACTGGAGCTCCTGGTTCTGCTCCCAGTGGGTCCCTACAGTCTCGCCCCAATAGCCAGCTACTGTACAATCATGTAGATGGCAACCTCCTGCACCCACCTTCACCGTTTGGACCATGAGGCAGATGCAGGAGGCAGTGCTTCTTTGAAAAAGCAAAAGCCATTGCAGCTATCACTGCTTCTCCACTCATGACGCCATCTCTGTGACTTCATTTGGTGTGTCGTGCCCCCTGCCCCCGCTTGCTGGCACACACTTCAAAAAGCTTACTTACCAAGTGCTAGTCTTTCTTCTGCTCCTGTACAGTGCCAACCTATCACTGTTTCTGGTGATAGAAATTTTCACTCCCATGTATTATATATTAGTTTGTTTTTAAACTGTTAAGCCAAGGGTGGCCAAACTTGCTTCAATGCAAGAGCCACACAGAATAAGCATCACATGTTGGAGGGAGGGAGAGAGGGAGGGAGGGAGGGAGGGAGGGAGGAAGGAAGGAAGGAAGGAAGGAAGGAAGGAAGGAAGGAAGGAAGGAAGGAAGGAAGGAAGGAAGGAAGGAAGGAAGGAAGGAAGGAAGGAGAGAAAGAGAGAGAGAGAAAGAGAGAGAGAGAGAAAGAGAGAGAGAGAGAGAGAAAGAGAGAGAGAAAGAGAGAAAGAGAGAGAGAAAGAGAGAGAGAAAGAGAGAGAGAAAGAGAGAGAGAAAGAGAGAAAGAGAGAAAGAAAGAAAGAAAGAAAGAAAGAAAGAAAGAAAGAAAGAAAGAAAGAAAGAAAGAAAGAAAGAAAGAAAGAAAGAAAGAAAGAAAGAAAGAAAGAAACAACCTTAATTTTAAATGCTGCTGGCTGGGTAGCTTGGCTTGGAGAAGAGATTTAAGAGACAAATGCCTTCTCCAAGCAAGCTGATGGGGCACTGGGCACTTCAATATGTGTGAAAGAGCCACATCTTGCTCCCAAGCCACAGTTTGGCCACCCCTGTGTTATACATTGGTTTATTTGGGGCATCTAACATTATTATCCAGTAAATGTTGTCTACTCACATGAAACTTATGGCTCAGGTGTTGGTAATTATCATCTTCCCTTAATTTCTCATTTGATTTGGGATATACATTGATTCCAAACCTGTAATAAGCTTCTTTCCAACAAAAACCAAACAAGATCAAAAGAACAGCAGAACACACACAACCCAACAGTAGCCACCTATGCACAAAAATAACTGGTGTAATCCAAAGGTTCCATTCCATGAATGGTGGAAGCCTTCTGCTAGTGCAGGGGTGTCGAACTCATTTGTTATGAGGGCCGGATTTGACATGAGACCTTGTCCGGCCAGGCCACGTGTCTCGTAAAGTGTAATGCCAGGAAGCAGACATATAAACTGTATAAAAGGGGAGCACAGACAAATAGGTTTTTTTAACTTAAAACATTAGCACTCATGCAATATTTTGTTTTACAGTCTGATAAATGTCATCTCTTGCTATGAATTATTGCATCAAAAACTGAAGACAATGCCTTTGCTGTACCAATCTTGAATATGCTGTTCAACTGTTGTTCAAGTGTGCACATCTATAAGTTGCAAACCTACTTTTGACTTATTGACATTCATTATAAAGATCTCATAGTCAATGCTTTGAGCCTCAGACCCAGAGGAAAACATGAAGCAGCTGGGCATTGTGAGCTTTTGTACATAAATTGCTTCATGTGCTGGTCAAGATTATGTGAAGGCAACATAGCACAGACTGAGGGCTATGCACATGTCTGCAAAACTATAGTCTTCTCCAGAAAAATAATACAACTCCTATGTGCCAGTGCAAGAACAGAGACAGCCATGTACAATGGTCAGTATCAGCCTACTATCTGGGAAGTCTAAATTCAAGATCCCCAATCAAAGGAAAATGTGAAAGAAAAATCAATGGAAATTGCTGGGTAAACACACACACACACACACACACACACACACACACACAGAGCTTAATGCTAGCTTGTTATTTCTCTTCTAAATACTTCACATACTTTCCTACTGAGAAAGACTGGAAGGCATTAATACAATGAAAAAGATGAGGAGAACCTAGCTGCACGCATAACAAGCCCAACAAATCTCCCTCTCTCTCTCTATCTCTCTCCGTAGCAAGGCAAAAAGTTCCTATCTTCAATAAAACATCACTAGTCTTAAAAGTGCTCTTTGTATTTCTCCTGATGGTGAGGACTGGGCAAAGGAAGCTCTGGCTCTTTCCTTCCTTCCCTCAGGGCACAAGGAGAGGGAGAAGCCTCAGCCAGGAAGGAAGAGAGGCTGGACTCATTAGTTCTGCAGGGTGATTAATTGAGTCTGGCAAACTTAATCACCCAGCAGAGCTATAGAGCCAGGCTCTTTCATTGGCTGAAGCTCCTCCTCTCTTTGAGCCAAGAAAGACTGCTTTGCTGGCTGGCTGATCACTGGGGAGAATCACAAAATGGCGACCCAGCACAGCAGGCAAGGGAGAATGAAGGGAAGACACCTGATTCACCTTTGATTAAAACATGGCTATTTAAATTATGGGAATATTTCTTGCTAGACAAAATAACTGACAAACTTGTTTCTGACACCCCTCAAGCCCATTCTTTTTTTCTCCGCAAGTGGGAACCTTTCCTTTCATGGAATATGGGCTCTCCAGTTCAATGAGGTTTGATATCATCTATGGACTATCTTTCTCTACTAGCATTGCACTGATCTCCTCTGTCCTTTCATTTCTATTCCTCTCTCTCCTTAACCCCCTTTATTTTTCTTTTTAGGTTGTGTTTGTTTGTCTCTTTTTTGTTTTTTTTGTGTGTGTTTTTAATGAGGGCACCTAGCACTACTTATATGATCACCAGAATTGATAATATTCATTTTATTTGAGATTTTGGATATGTACTCTGTACTGTACTCTTACATTTGCCAATGTTTGGTATATGAAGACAGATATGCATATTTTGGTGTTGATTCTTTTAATAAAGCTGTATTGTATTTAAAAGGGGGGAATGAAGCAGACAACAGCCAGCTGCTGTAGGGCCTGAGTGAAGCCCTCTGTGGGCAGAATTCAGCCCGCGGGCCACATGCTCGACACCCCTGCGCTAGTGGAACTTGCCTGTTACCAGAATTCAACCCAATATTATTTATTTATAAATGGTTGGATCCCACAGAGGCTTTCTGTTCACAAAGCATGATGTTCTTGCCTTTTGCCCTACTGCAGCCCAGCCCACCTTGGGTCAGGGGATCCCCAGAAACCGCATTACAGGGGAGTTAGAAATCTCCAGAAGAGAGGAGAAATGGTTGAAAATTATCTCCTTCCAACCACAGAAATTCTCCATGGAATGCAAGCCAATTAGTTTTCAATAAACTTTTACAAAAAATTAAAATATCTTTGTGAGATAATTGTAATTGTGTAAACCGATCTATTAATCTTTTAAGATAAAGCAACAGGTATGCTTGAACCCGCTTCAGAAACAGCAAATCACTTAAATGCATCTTTATCCCTTACATTTTTATTGTTTCTTCACTATTTCACTATCTTGCACCTGAACTTTTTCCTGCTAAAAGCCTCCTCCCAGCTCATGCTTACCTATTATTCTGTGCTTGTTCCCCATTATTTAATTCAGGAGTGGTCTCTCATTTTATTTTTTTTTCTCGCCTGGCTCAGACAAATTCCATAGCTAAGGCTTACAGAGGACCAATCCTGATTATTTGATGTTTCCTTACTATAACTGAGTTTCAACTTCCTGTATTAGTCTGTTGTCACTGTAAGTAGTCTCTGACAACAGACTAAGTTTTGAAGGTATGCATCCCTTGAGGGCATGGAAACTGCATATCAATGACCTCTAAAGATGCCATTAGCTGACCTATTTTTTTTTTTGTAATCCAGCAGGGTTATAAATTTTAGAACACAAGGAAAGGAAACGAAATGAAAGGTCCCCTGTGCAAGCACCAGTCGTTTCTGACTCTAGGGCGACGTTGTTTTCACGTTTTCATGGCAGACTTTTTACGAGGTGGTTTGCCATTGCCTTCCCCAGTCTTTTACACTTCCCCCCAGTAAGCTGAGTACTCATTTTACCGACCTTGGAAGGATGGAAGGTTGAGTCAACATTGGCCCGGCTACCTGAATCTAGCTTCCACCGGAATCGAACTCAGGTCGTGAGCAGAGTTCAGATCACAGTACTGAAGCACTGCTGCTTTACCATTCTGTTAGAACACAAATGTGTCCTTTAAATGTCTTGTCAAGTTTCTTTCAACAGCAGGAACTAACACCAAAAGGTTCTCAAGCTCCCTTTCCAATGCGATTAAGCTATAAAAATATCAAGAATATACTTTGCATCTGTATGACTTTAAGATACATTTTCAGAGATTTTCTTGTTTACTTTTGACATTTTAAAAAATAATAATGAGCAGTGAAGTACCATGGGATCTATATACAGATCAGATAAAATTTAATTTCTCCACTATATTACAATTTTCTTTGCCTGATTTTTTTGGGCTTGATCTTCAATTTAAACAACAATAACAACAACCTATAACTGCTGTGTGTTGATAGAAAGCAAATATGATTTTAAAGTATTTTAATGTGTTAGCAAGTATTGATTTGCCTTAAATCCATTAAATACCTAAAACAAATACCAAAAAAACTCCCACCAGTTCAGGATCTTCAAATTCAAAAACCCCTCCCCCAAACCAAGGTTCCTCAGTTTTCTGACATTGCATTTTCCTACAGAAGCTGGTGGTTCCCTTGTCTTTTTTTTGGGGGGGGGGGTAAGTTTGTAGATTGGAAAGACTAGAAACAGAGCTGGAGGGGACCTCAACCAACCCTTTGCACAATGCAGGAAATTCACAGCTAGCCCCCAACATCCCCAGTAACCCATGCTCTATGGACTGAAGAAGGCAAAAAACTCCAGGATCCCTGGGCCAATTTGGCCTTGAGAAACATTCTTCTTCCTGACTCCAAAGTGGCATAATTCTGGACATACAGGAAAGGGCCACAAGAGCCAAGAGCTGGCTCATTCCTTCCTGCTCTCCCTCTCACAATCTGCCTAAACTAACAGTCAAGAGAATCAAACATCCCTGTCAGATGGCCGTCTAGCTTCTGCTCAAAAAGCCTACCACTCCTGAGGAAGCCTGTTCCACTGTGGAACTTTTGTAACTGTCATGAAGTTCTTCCTAATGTTTAGGTGAAAACTCTTGATTTTATTTCATCCCTGGTTCTGGTCTGACCTTCTGGGGGAACTCTGCTTCATCCTCTACATAACATTACATTCTACTACTCATTACATTACAATTACTATGATTCACTACATTGTAATTATAATGAGCAAGTGAATGAGCTTGAGGGTTTGTCTTTTCTTGCACAGGCAGCCCCCTATCTTAAACAACTCATCACTCACAATAATACCACATGTAACTAGAACATGGACACTCATACGAGAGATTGCAATAAACCCAGATGCCAACTTTGCTGCCACATACACCCAGACAACACCCTAACATCAACTATACTATCTCAGGCTTATTCACTTGCTCATCTTCTAACAGTGTATATGCCAACAGTGCCCTTCCATTCTCCACATAGGGCATTCAGTCAAACCTTATGCCAAAAGATAAGTGGACACAAATCTGACATCAAGAATCACAAGACTGAGAAACCTGTAGGAGAACACAACAGCCTTCCAGGAGATTCAATGTGTGACCTCAAAGTAGCTGTTGTACTGCAAAGGAACAGATTGGAAAAGGGAACTGCTGATTTACAAGTTAGTACAACATTTGGAACAATACCCCCACCTCTGGAACTTAACAGGGATATTGGTTGCTTATCTCACTACATATGCTAATCTCATTCATTTCTTACATCTGCATTCTCACCAAGAAGGGCCATAGCCAGGATTTCATGTCTGGTGGGGTCTGCAGCAGCATTTTTTGCTGTGGGGGGGCACTGGGCCACCCAGTTTGTCCCTAAACACTTTCTCTGCTTGTGGTTTGGCCCTAAACACTTTCTTTGCTTGTGATTTGGCCTTAAACACTTTCTCTGCTTCTCAAGTAAAGCGACAGTGCCCCCCCCCCATTTGTCTAACTCAGTAAACTTTCCAGGCGGATCTGTTAATAACTGGCCATCAGTTAATTACTCTCAGTATTCCACAATTAAGAGGGTACATTTACACACCAATCTTCAATTTTAATATATTTATTTGCTTTGTCTCACCCACAGAATTAAATCCAAACAAATGGTGACCATATCATCTAAGCTTATTATTCCTGTTTGTTCCTTGCATCTGTTAAACATCTTCATTATGTTGTATACTAATTTACAGCTCACCCTCTATATGTATGTAATTTCCACTTTATTGTATCTAAAGTGTGTGTGCACACAAAAGCTTATACCTTGAATAAAATTTTGTTAGTCTTAAAAGTGCCACTAGACTTGGAATTTTGCTCTGCTGCTTTAGACCAACCTGAATCTATCTCCATGCTATCTGACAGCTCTTCAAATACTTGATGGTGATACGATAGTCATCTTCAAGTATTTGAAGGAAAGCATGTGGAACTTCCCTGAGTTCCTCTCTGTTCCTGAAGCCTTCTTTGACCCCTGGAAAGATCATTCATGGGGTTTCAAGATCTGTGCATACAAAAAAGGGTGTGGGCCAATATGAAATAGACTCCTTTGCTCACCAGAACTGCACTTTCAGAGAGGAAGGAATGATTTTGCTCTTCTTCAGTCCCTCCCCCCTTATACCACAACTTCCAGGTGGCTCCTGCAATTCTAGGAATGATCTTTCCAAGGTCAGAAGGGGCTGCTGGTACAAAAAGGAACACAGAAAAAATCTGCCTTTCATGTATCAAGTAGAAGGATACAAACCAATTCTTGCTGTCTGCCATGCATTCTCCATAGGGCTGCATTCAGTGTATTTATTTACTTCATTTGTAGCCTGCCTTGCTCACAGAGACTCAAAACAGATTACAAAAAATAAAAGTCAAACTGCAAAACACATCCAAAAAAATGCAATAGGAACAAGATTATAGAATTATAAAACATAACAGAAAACTGTCAAAGGTACATCTACCATTAACAATGCAGAAAGGAGATTTAAAAAGCAGAAGACATTCAGTAAAAGCAAGTTGATACATAGAACACAGAACTGTCCCACCAGACTACAGTCCTAATCCCCTACAATAATGCTCCCCTAAATATTTTTGTTTTGCACATTCTGTGGAATGATATAAGTGTGGCAGTCTTCTTGACCTCAGACAGGCTGTTCCACAAAGTGGGAGAACAAGAGAGAACAAACATATAAGGTCAGTTGCTGACCATGCCAATTTCCAGGTAAAGCTTTCCCTTAGACCAGAGGTTTCAAACTCATTTGTTATGAGGGCCAGAACTGACATAAATGAGACCTTGTTGGGCAGGACCATGTTGAGTTGGGCCAAGCCATGTCAGGCTGGGCCATATGTGTACCTATTTAAGATTAGGTAGCAGAGATATAAATTTTATAAAGAACACGGACAAACACAAATATATATATATATATATTTTACGTTTTTAAATATATATATATATATATATATATATATATATATATATATTTAAAAACGTAAAACATGCTTTGCACTGGTCTTAAAGACGCTTTCTTTGTATTTCTCCCATGGGATCCAGGGAACTGAGCAAAGGATGCTCTGGCTCTTTCCTTCCTTCCCCAGGGAACTGGGGGAAGGAGCCTCAGCCAATAGAAGTAAGAGTGGCTTGGCTCAGTAGCTATGCTGTGCAATTGAGAGAGCCTGGCAAAGTCTCCATTCCTCCCCAAGGGAGGAGCCTCAGCCAATGAAGAAAATAGAGGTTTTGATCTGTAGTTCCTGTGCAATTGAGCAAGCCTTGCAAAGCAAGCTATTATGCAGAAGGAAGCAAGATATAGGGAGAAGAAAGCAGATGACAGCCAGTTGCTCGGGGGCCTGATAGAAGCCCTCCGGGGGCCTGATTCAGCTCCTGAACTGCATGTTTGACACCCCTGCCTTAGAAAAACGATGCTGGCAGAACATAGCAGGAGAGGTGATCCTGTAGGCATATAGGTTCCAGACCATTAATGTCTTAGTAGGTAATAACCATTATCTTGAACTGAACCCAAAGTAACTGATGGGTAACCAATGGAGCAAATCAAATGAAGTTACTGAGTTAACTTTAAGGGCAGACCCACTGGAGTGCATTACAATATTCCAGACTCAAGATTATTGAAGACAGTTTGGAAGCTGCTGTTGGGACAGAATGCAACCTACCTGTCTGTTAACTAGTGCTGGGCACTGCTTGCATGTTCAGTAGTTTCTGAAACAACTTCATAGCTTTCCAATTTGCATGCTGGCACAATTGAAAGTACCAGACCTATAAGACCCTTGACAATGTGGGACCAACACAGCTGAAAGACTATCTCTCTCCCTATGTATGAGTCCACAAACCAACTCAGATCTTTCCAGCAGGCCCTGTTGACAATGTCTTCTACCTCTCAGATCCATAAAGACACTACTAAAAAGATGCATCTGTCCTTGATCCATTCCAGTCCAGTTTCTGCTCTGGCCATGGGATGGAGACGGCATTGCTCATCCTCACGGATGACCTCCAGAGGCATACAGACCATGGTGGGTCAGCGCTACTGTTGCTTTTAGATCTTACAGCAGTCTTTGACATGGTTGATTACAATCTTATAAACCCACCACCATGCGGACACAGGAGTTGGTGGGATCACCTTACAGTGGTTTTCCTCCTTTCTCCAAGGTAAAGGACAGAGGGTGACACTTGGCAAACAGATATCCTCATGTTACCCACTTGAATGTGGGATAGTACTTTTTATTTATATAAACAATACAAATATTGAAAAAGGCAAGGTAAGACAGAAATACTACAGTTTCATTTACACATAAGCAGCCATATTTTGGTTGACAAAAGCATAAAAATAAGAGAAAAACATTAATTACATTCATCAATATTGTCTAATAAATTGTAATTAATAACAAATTTCTATCTATAAAATTGTTGAACGGAACTTACTTTATTATGTACAAATTACTTATCAACTTTTGTTTTGGTCTGGTCTACATGCAATTACATTTTCATCCGTAACGTTTTAATCCCCCCCCATCCCTGAATGTGGAGTGCCTCAGGGGGCGATTCTCTCACCAGTGACATTTAATATCTATATGCACCTCCTAGCCCAGTTAGTCCAAGGTTTTGGGCTGAGTTGTCACTAATATGCGGATGACACCCAGCTCTGACTCCGTCCCAGAGCATCTGGCCAGGCATTGAAGGCTGTAGCTGGGTGGTTGCAGCGGAGTCAGCTGAAGCTTAATCCAATGAAGATGGCGGTTCTGCACCTGAGCTGGGGTGGTGTGGTGTGGAATCCGGTATCAGGCTCCCAACCCTGGATGGTGCAGTGTTCTCTCTAAGCTGAGTTAGTGTGAGCTAGCTCACAGATTTTTAGTGTTCAGCTCACATATTTTTGTCTTAGCTCAGGAAGGATGACCCCAGAGAGCACGATAATTTATGCAGTAGCTCACAACTTTAATGCCAGTAGCTCACAAAGTAGAATTTTTGCTCACCAGACTCTGCAGCTTAGAGGGAACATCGCCTGGGAGTGATTCTGGAAGCCTTGCTCTCTATGGAGGCACACGTCATTGCAATTGCCAGATCTGCCTTTTACCATCTTCAACAGATTAGGCAACTGGCATCCTACCTCTCCCTGAGCACTGGGACTAGGGTGCCTGCACAAGGCTGGTGCCCCAGGCACAGTGCTCCTGCCCACCCTTGCCCCCAGTGAGGTTGAGCTCAGGTGGCAGCAGAGTTCACACAGTGCTTTCCGCTGGAGGCCACTGTAGTTCCACATCCCGTGCTGCATCTGTGCTTCCAGACACACAGACAGGAGGCAGAGCAACAGCAGCTGGCAATGGGACACGCTGTGCAAACTGTGCTGCCACCACCACCAAGCTCGTATATTTCCCTCACCAAAGGCAAGGGTGGGAAGGAGGGCCAAAACTGGTGCCCTCTCTCCTGGGCTGTGCTCTAGGCAGCCACCTAAGGCTGCCTAATGGACGTGCCAGCCATAGCCTCCCCTCAAGGACTTATCTACAGTAACCCATGCAATGGTCACTTCCAGGCAGGGTTACTGTAACTCAGTCTATAGGGGCTTGGCCTTGGTGCTACTCTGAACTCCATCTGGTGCAAAATGTGGTATCGCCTGCTGATGGCATCACCTATACAGGCTTGCATTTGGCCGGCACTGTGCCAATTGCACTGGCTACCAACTGAGTACTGGATTTGCTTCAAAGTTTTGAACTTTAAAGCCCTGCACAGCTGAGGACTGACATATCTGAGGGACAGCTTCTCCCCCATATGTGCCCTGAAGGACCTTATGTTCAGCAAATCAACGTCTGCCAGTTGTCCCTGATCCCAGCCTGGTGGAACATGCTCCTGCTGGAGATCAGGGCCCTGCTGGACTTTTTACCATTCTGCAGGGCCTACAAAATGGAGCTGTTCCACCAGGTCTTAGAATGCGGCTGTCCAAATAGAATCTGCCTCCCTTGCTGAAGCATTCTATATTAGATGGCCCAGTTGAGTCTGATTACATCTTACCAGTTCCAGTTTTGGAACTGTGGAAATTCGGTACATATTTTGTCACCTGCTTTTATATTAGATGGTTTTACCTGTTTTATTTCTTGAAATATTGGACTTTAAATTACTGTATTGTGTTTTCTTCTGTTGTGATCCACCCTGGGCCTGTTTCCAGGGAGGGCAGAATAAAAATCTACTAAATAAATAAATCCCATGCCTCCTCTGCTATGGCTCCCCATCTGTGCAATGGTCTTTTGGAAGAAAGACATAAAACCTCTATCACAAATATTCGTAACAGCATGTAAGACTGTGCTTGGAAATATCTAACACTGCAGTTCTGAATCTTATATACTAGTTAGTAATCTGTTCTACTGTAGCCTGTTACCTTTGAATGTTATGTGTGTGTGCAGACAGAGTGGGGAAACTATTGTATGCCACACTGAACATATGGAATACTGAAACAATTTTTTAAAATAAATACTCTTCCCCCAATTAATTACTGACTACAGCTCCTTTCTTTCCTCTCCAAAGGAAGTTATTCACTTTTGTAAGTAAAAGGTGTTATGTCAATAATTTGGGTTTGTAGAGAGGTAAATTACAGAAAACCGCTGGCCTGGGAATGGCATGAATTTGAGGACACTTTTTAAAAAAAAACTTGCAAGATCAGTTATCTGAACCAATGCCTTGACACTCATCTAGGAAGTAATACAGGATCACAGAGAAATAATCGTAATAAGAAAAGCAACTATACTGTGCTATGGGCCTATGTAAAATGACCAAAATTTAAAAAAAAAAATGAATTTTGATAAAGTTATGTGTCACAAAAACAACACTCATCTAACACACCAGCAGCATGATCAGCAGGGCAGAAGCACTTCATGGAATAAACAGGTTTTTTACAGCCAAATTAGATATAAACTCAGTTGTATTTAACGTATGTTTAAATCTCAAGTATACTTACTAAGCAAGAAGTCCCAATGTACTCAGTGGGACTTACTTCTAAGTAAGCATGCATAGAAATGCATGCAAGAGAGGAAATACATATTTCCAGCTTGTATTGTATGTCATAAACTCAATTCAAGTCAGCTGGCACTAAACTGGTTAATTGTTTATCTCCCTCCTCCTTCTCATACAAAGACTGAGAATCATAGAGTTGGAAGGGACCTCTAGGGTCATCTTTGTAGGAAATTCACAAATACCACCCCCTCCCAGTTACCTCTGCTCTATGCCCAGATGGCCAAAAACAAACAAACAAACAAACAAAACCCAACTCTCACCCTCAGGATCCCTGGCAAAACAGGCCTGGAGAAAAATTGCTAAACATACCCAGCTCCTTCAGCCTTTCCTCATAGACCCATTCCAGCTTGTCTATATCCTTCTTAAATAGTGGTGCCCAAAACTAAACACAATAGGTGAGGTCTGAGCAGAGAAAAGCAATACCATCACTTTGCATGATCTGTACTTCTGGATACAGCCCAAAACTGCATTTGCTTTTTTAACTATTACAACACACTGCTGACTCATGTTCAGTGTATGGTCCACTAAGATTCCCAAATCCTTTTCCCACATACTACTGCTGAGACAGGTATCCCGCATCCTATAATTATGCATTTAATTTTTCCTGCCTAAATGTATTCCTACCTAATTGGAATTTTATCCCATTAAAATTCATTAAATTTGTTTTAGCCCAGTTTTCCAGCCTGTGTAGATCATCCCATATCCTGATTCTGTCTTCTACCATATTTGCTACCCCTCCCAATTTAGTATCATCTGCAAACTTAATAAGCATTCCCTCTATTCCTTCATCCAAATCATTTATGAAGATGTTTAACAAAACAAGTCCCAGAACAGATCCCTGAGGCACGCCATTTGTCACTCCTCTCCAAGAGGATGAGGAACCATTAACAAGCACTCTTTAATCTATCTCCAATTAAGCATGATCACTTTGGTTTAATACAAGCATTACAACTAACTGGAATTAAACTGTAGACTTCATTGTGTTCTGTTTACATACTGCAAAAGGGGAGGAGGAAAGGGAAACAGGAATGAAACATGCAAAGCTTAAGAACTTAAGAAGAGCCCTGCTGGAATAGATCAGAGGTTCATCTAGTCCACAATCCTGTCTCACATAGTGGCCAACCAGTTCCTCTGGAGAGCCAGCATAAGGGCACAGAGGCTGAGACCTTCCTCTGATGTTGCCTCCTGGTTCTGGGATTCAGAGGTTTAGTGCCTCTGAACATGAGAGTTCCCCTCAGTCACCATGACTAATAGCCACAACAGACCTATCTCCTCCATGAATCTGTCTAACCGCTTTTAAAGCTATATATTCTTGTGGGCATCACTACATCGTCTGGCTGCACTCTCTTTGTAATGAAGTATTTCCCTTTGTCCACCCTGAATCTATTGCCCATCAGCTTCATTGGATGCTTTCAAGTTCTAGTACTTTGGAAGAGGGAGAAAACGTTCTCTTTATCATCCTCTCTCCACCCCATGAATAATTTTTATAAACCACTATCATGTCCTCGTCTCCCTCAGCTGTCTCTTTTCTAAACTGAAAAGTCCCGACTCTTCAGCCTTTCCTCATAGGGAACGTATTCCAACCCCGTAATCATCTTGGTTGTCTTCTTCTGTACGTCTTCCAGCTCTGCAATGCCCTTTTCGGATATACTGCGACCAGAACTGCACACAGTATTCCAAATGAGGCTGAACCATAGATCTATATAGGGCATTATAATATTTGCCATTTTATTTTCAATCCCATTCCTAATACTCTCTAATGCAGAGTTTGCCTTTTTCACTGCTGCAGCATACCAGGTGGACTCTTTCATTGAACTACCAATTATGACCCCAAGATCTTTTTCCTTCCCAATCTCAGCAAATTCAGACCCCAATAAACTATACTTGAAATTGGGATTTTTTTCCTCCCAACGTGCATGACCTTACAAGTACTAATGTTTCTGCACAACATGACAAACCTCTGGTTTATTTGTGATGTCTGTCTGAACTTGTTATGATCTTAGGCCTAGTGCAGTCTACAGGCTCAAGGGAAGCTTGTGTACGAGTTGTTAGTGGGCCTACATCTCCCAGGATCCCTTCTGTCACTCTGACTGGGTGGCAGAGTCAGGGCCAGTGCGTGGGAGTTGGCCAGGTAGCAGCTGCCCGGGGTGCCACCTGGCCACAGAGTCGGTTGCCCCCTCCCCATCCCACTTGCACCTCCCTGGCTGCATTTGCTTGCCTCTGAGGCATTCAAAGTGATTACGAATACCTCAGAGGCAAGCAAAAGTACCACGCACCCTGCCCAGCACCTTCCAGTTTGGTGCAGTGGTTAAATGCATGGACTCTTATCTGGGAGAACCGGGTTTGATTCCCCACTCATCCACTTGTACCTGCTGGAATGGCCTTGGGTTAACCATAGCTCTGACAGAGGTTGTCCTTGAAAGGGCAGCTGCTGTGAGAACCCTCTCAGCCTCACCCATCTCACAGGGTGTCTGTTGTGGGGGGAGAAGATATAGGAGATTGTAAGCCGCTCTGTGTCTCTGATTCAGGGAGAAGGGTGGGGTATAAATCTGCAATTCTTCTTCTTCCGCGTCTGTGCAGACCTGGGAAGGCTGGGCAGAGGGTACAGGGCAGCGCGCCTTGCCCCTTGCCTGGAGCGCTGGAAGTCCCAGCGCTGCCCCTGGGCAGAGTTTTTGGAAGGAAAACTTGCCCAGGGTGATGGGACCTGGGAGAGAAGCAATAAAAGGCCCATCTAGAAAGGGAAGCTGTTCCCTCAGGAGAGGCTGCAGACAGAGTAAGTTGGTTCTCTCTGCAGAGACTGCAGCAGGAGGCTGCAATTCCTCCCGGTGACTGAGGTCTACCTTCCACCAAGACTAGAGCTGAGCGCCCACAGTATGGCTGTGAAGTATTTCTCTGTTCCTCTTTCGGTTCTGTTTGTTTACTTGTCTTTTTCTTTCTTTCTTCTGACAATGTTTCCTATGTGCCCTTCTACCCCTATACTTGTGCCAGAGGAGGGGGAGGAACTTCTCTTTGTGTTGCACCCCTTCCTGGGATCTCATTAACTGCTATAATTTTATCCTGCAACCTAGTCAGCTGTAAAGTAAGAACTGACTATGCAAAGTGACTTCTGGGCGGTGAGTTTATTGAGTTAGAAGAAGGGAACATCTAGTGAGACACGTCAGGGCTTCTATTTACTTCCACCAACCTTTACTATTTTCTACTGTGAACTAAACGTTCATTTACTGTGAACTAAACGTTTATACTACCTACTTGTTGTTCTAGAGCACTTATAATAAATGCCTTATTGTTAAACTGCCTGGGTCCTCATGTTTCTTTGGTCATGGTAAAAGGTTTTGCTAAAAAGGAAGATACAGGGGGTGGTTGAGTGCTCTGGGCCCTCCCATACAGACCCTGACCAGAGCGGTGGCAGCCAGTAGATGGCCCTTCCTGGTCCCTGGCCATGTGACAGGACTGAGCTCCAGTTTGGTACTGGAGACAGGCTATGTATCTTACATAGTTATAATTGCTTCACAGTCCATTGTTAAACAGATCTGCTTCTCAATAAACTGGAGGAAAACTCTGCTCTGAGTGGCAGGCTTTGACTACAGTATCAAGAGTTCCACTAGCACTGGATATTGTACCTTTATAAATACTCAGTCCCAACCTGTATGGCCTACCTGAGAAAAAGCCCGCATCTCTGAATCCTTTTGGTACCAACAGGGCCGGCATATGGGAGTAGGCGGTGACCTGAGGTGCTACCCTACCTGGGGGCACCACCAGGCACCCCCTTACCCATGCAAAGCGCTCCTCCGACCCTGCCTTGAAGACAGGATCAGAGGAACGGTTTCGCCCTGCAGTAAGCTCAGTGTGCTGAGCTTCCAAAGGCGCTGCTTGGCCGCTTTCAACCCAAAAGCAACCGGCGCTGCTAAAACAGCACACTGAGCTTACTGCAGGGGGAAAGTGGCAGCGCAGCAGCACTGTTGTGCGCTGCCCGTCACTCTCTCATCCCTGCTGCCCTGTAGAATGATATCACTTTTGGTGACATCATCATGGCACGCGTACGATATAACCTCCATAAAGGGAGCTGGGGGGCGCGCGGCATAGGGGGCTGCCTCCAGAGGCAGAATCCCTAGCGCTGGGTCTGGGTACCAAATCTCATATATTATATCAATGAAATATAAATCACACATGCAGATGTACAGACTAATGTATCTGAGTAGCCATTTGCTACTCACATACTGCACCCAAGAATTAACAGCTCAAAAGCCAAGGAGGACCAGGTTTAATTGGAAAATTTATTGACATAAGGTGAGAATATAGGAGGAATTTTACTAAGAAGTTAGCGACAAATGTGCTGCAAAAGAACCATTTATCAAGATGCTGGTGCATTTTCTTTGGGAGCCAGATTAAGCTGTGGGCAAAGCCTGAATTTAGTGCCAGTGTCTCAGGCAAAAGCAAGCCTTTGCCCTACCTCACTGTAAACTCCAACTGTAGCCCTCAATATTTTCAAAGTTAATGGAGGCCATTAACATATGTGGGAGAAACAAAATACTGCCCACCACAAGTTGAAGACTTCCAGCATACATGACAGACTGTTTCCTAAAACATCTGAATGTAAGTTCTCCTCCTCAACTAAACTGCCAGGATTTCAAACATTCTAAGCACTGAGAAGAGGTTTGGGATTTGGATATTACATCAGATTCCCTCACATTTCCAATTCTCTTCAAAATAATGTAGAAAAGACAATCATTGCATGGAAAAATTCAAAGAGCTCCTAAATGGAAATCTTGTTAAACTTGTAGATCTCTGCTTTTTTATGCTACAGGTATTTCTACATGGCAAAAAACAAGTAAAGCTGCAGAGAAAGAAAAGCCATTTTGCATATAAAATACTGTCCAGTTGCATCACTTTCAGATTTATTTTTTAAAAACTGTCCACTATATTAAAGGTTTTCTTTTCTACTGATTTTCCAGTTACCTTTGACAAGTTTTATTTTCATGCTCCTATACTACTGTGTGGCAATACTTCCCTTAGCCCCCCCTCCCACTCACAGCCATGTTATATTCACTACATTAATTACACTTATGAAAGAAAAAAAATGCCATTTTCTTCAGACTCTTAACTTGATCTGGAAGTAACAAAACATACATAGCAATTTATATTTGCAGCTTGTCTAACAGCTGATTTAATGTTTTCCCTTCACATATTTCCATGAGGGGAATACAGGTTAAAATATTACTAAGAATTTGTGGAAGATTTGAAATCCCTAGGGACTTCATGGCAAAGATTTATGAGCAAGTAACTAAATTCCAGATGCAAAGACCTTTGCTTCAAAATCAATGGAAACACAATGAATGTTATTCACACATATTCTATGAAGGAATACACCACAAGCTACATTACAAGAAGATGTGGACTTGTATGATACATCACAGTGGTTTCTCTTTTAACAAGGGGATGGACCAAAGTTAGTCAATCATGAAGCTGTAACAAAATCAGAGGAACGGCTCCATCTTTTGCAAGATTTTTAAAAAATCATACTTTGAAGTCCATGTTGCTACAAGATAGTAACTGCCCAGAGAGATGTCTGATGTGAAGTTTTCTGGAAAATTCTCCAGTGCTTTATATATTTTTTGCAAAAATTAAATTATTCATTGTTTCATAAAATTAACAACGAAGAGGGATGCAATTGCTAACACAACATTAAACAAGCTTGGCAGTTAAGAAGTTCTAATTATTGTTTTTCTCAGATGATTACCTCCAAGAATTGTGTGAGGTGACATGTAAAAGGAGTTAAGGAAAAATAAAAACACATACATATAATAATTCAAGCAACACAATCTGACTGTGCAAAACAGATCAAACAGATCTTTATTTTTCCCCTCACACAGCAAAGTAATTTTGTAATCATCAATCTGATTATTAAGGTAATCCCATGTAATGCCACAGAAAGAAGCAATGAAACAGGTATCCCTGTGACTTCCTAGGAAGAGTTAAATTTTGTTGAAATGGATGTGTGGACAAACACCCACAGCATATCTTCCACGGTTTTCAGAGAATGCTAATAAGATTTTTGGCAGTTTTCAGTGTCTTTCCTTAATTCTAAACAGTGTAAAGGAAATACACACAATATTGTCTTGAAATTTTTACAAGCATTATTTCAAAATGGTTTCCATGTAGAGTTCTAAATTTGTTTGAATATAAAGCTAAACCACACTTGATTTTTTTTTTACTCAAATTTTTCAGTTCAGACGTTTGTTGGTATGAGGATATGGGGTACTTTTAAATTTTTGTTTACTAAATATAAACAGTGAATTAAATGATGCTCTATTGGCACTGGAAAATTTTCTGAATTAATATTTCCTGATTAATATTTTCTAGTTACACCATCTCTCTACAACTGCCTATCCTAAGCAACTGCCCAATTCCACCATGACAAGCAGCATCAACTAAAAAGTGTTTTGTTTTGACAACTGAGCAAAAGAAATTATACTTCTATTATATGGCATTTCATAAATGTCTGAAAGGTTCAGAATGTGCAATCATCTTCTGCTGGAAAGATGCAAGTAAACAAGTAATTATTTGAATTCCTAAACTTCTGCCCAATTAGCACAGACTTGCAAGTTAATCAGAGCAACCCCATACCTTGAAAATGACAAGTGTTAACACTTAACTATAGATTCATGCTACATGATAAGATATATATTCTTACTGTTATCACTTATTAAGTTTCTTAATATTCATTAACTTAGATCTTTGATTGTTTAAAAAATATTTATGAGCTTCTCTGCTAAAAGACAGACTCCAAAAACTATTTTAGTACGTGAGTCTAGAGCTAATATAATGGATTCCCTGTAAAACCCCAAAAAACCCAAAATGCAGTCTACTAGCAGACTTCCTGATATAGGAAAGATGTCCATTTCACTTAGTTATTGGCACTAACTAAATGATAATTTTGGGTGAATGCCTGTCATTATGAACTACTGTGCAACAGAAACAATGATACCTAAGCGCTAATTTCACAATAGACCATTGTCAATAAGCTTTCCACAAGCTCAGAAACAAAACATTTGCAAAATCCACTGAGCAACCTCAGTTTGAACAAATGCTCTAAAAAAGGCTAAAGTGCCCAGGTGAAATTAAATATACTTGCATACCACTGTGAACTAGCATAGAATGCCAGGTCAAAGTCCTGAAAAAATCTGGCAGTCTACCACACATTATACAAGATAATCATAATGCCTTAATTTTTACATATTCACCTTCATGTCCAATCAGTTTATTTCTGGCACATATCACTTTCAGTTCATGAGCTCTCCAGGAAAAACCCAAAAGCTTTTTTAAAAGGAAGAACTAATGCAGTAGAGGGAGAATCAGACTTGGACCACAAAGTCCTGAATTTGCAAACTCTGCTCAGCCATGAAGCTTACTTACCTTAGGTCAGTATGGTCACTAGAGTAGTAAGGGCCCAGGAAAAAAAGGGGGGGGGGGAGTCATATTGCTCTTTTTCTAATAAAAAAATTGGAAATGTAGGGGAGTATTGCAAAACATTTATATGAAATAGCCTTGTTTGGAATTCGCAAGATGCTTTTTTAAATACAAGGTTTGCTCAATCAAAATGTATACAGTGTGAACTTTTAAATGTAAGACAACAATGCTAATCTTTGTCAACAATGCTAATTCTTTTCTATGACACAGAAATATGTAATATTTTTAGCTACTGATTTAGCTAAATCTGACTGGTTTTGTTCACAGTTAATATTCTATAATGTGTATGATAATAAATCATTGAAGAGGTTGGCTCTTAGAATGACCCTGGGTCAGCCATAGCTCTGGCAGAGGTTGACCTTGAAAGGCAGCTGCTGTGAGAGTCCTCTCAGCCCCACCCACCTCACAGGGTGTTTGTTGTGGGGGATGAAGATAAAGGAGATTGTGAGCTGCTATGAGACTCTGAGCGGAGGGCGGAATATAAATCCAATGTCATCTTTTTCTTCAGATGGGGAAAGGTGGCTGTATGAATGGTTCTTTATTGTCCGAAACTGCTTGTTTGTGGTCTTAGGCTTCTTCATTTCCACACTTCATTAGCAATCCCTCACTGTACTGATTTTTCTGTGCATCTCCCCACCCCTGCTTCTGAAACCTCTACCCCCCAGTCTTTCCCCGCTGAAATAGCTTGATTTCAGGTTTTTGGGCAATCTGAAATGCCTGTGCCACTTCCCAGTTCTCTGCCCATCTCCCCAATTTGGGTGGTGATTCCTTTTTTTTTAAATCTGCACACCAGCATTCCAAAGGTAGACTGTACCTGCACTAAATGAACCCTCATGGCTAATCAACAGGCCAGAAACAGCCAGGGATTGCCTTGCTACCTCATAGAACTCTCCCTATAGCACATTTGAGCACAGTGCCTAGGCACCAACTTCAATTTTATGTAAGATGGGGGCAGATGAGCCGGAATGGCAACAAGAGAGCCAGCAACCCAATGAGCTCCTTGCAGGTGGGTGAGTCAGAGAAAGCCTTCCTTTGTTTGGCTGAGGGCTCTTCCCTATCCTCCTCTGGAAAGGAAACAGAAGGGGGGGGAGAGGGGAGAGAGAATGGCATCCTGTAGAAGCAGACCAGATACAGAGAGACATAGGGAGGTAAAGTGAGAGACAGAGAGAGATTGAAGGCCTGTGCTTAAGACCAACAACGCTATCAGAGAGAAAGTGTTGGTCTGAAAAGTATCACTAACAGCCTCTAAGGAAGAACTCACTGGAGCCAACAGCCTCTAAGGAAGAACTCATTGGAGCCAGCCCTGATTAGGGCTGCCAGTTCCAGGTTGGTGGGAAATTCATGAATATTGTGGTGAAGTTTGAGTTAGGGCTTCAGAGCAGGGTCTGCCAGACCCAGGTTCCTGCTGTGAAGATGGGTGATTTCAGACCAGTCACAGACTTTCAGTTTAACGTACCTCACAGGGTTGTTGTGCAGATCAAAGGGGGGAGAGGAGAATGATGTAAGCTGCTTTGGTCCCCCCTCCACTGTGGAGAAAGACTGTGCTTTTACCAGGTAGAGGCTGCAGAGAGGGGTGAGGTGATGGAAGGCTGAAGACAGAGGGGCAGATAAAGATATAGGGTTGCCAACTCCAGGTTAGGGAATTCCTGGAGATTTAAGGGGTGGAGCCTGGAAAGGGTGGGGTTTGAGGAGGAGTGGGACCTCAGAAAGGTATAATGCCATACCTTCCACCCTCCAAACTAATCATTTTTTCCTGGGGAACCATTCTTGCCAATCTCCAGGTGAGAGTGGGAGATCACGCAGAATTACAACTGCTCTCCAGATGGCAGAGATCAGTCCCTGTTGAGGTGGAGGGGAGTGACTGCCTTCACTTGGGTGGGTGGGAAGATGGCAGGGGGGGTACTCACCCAAAGCTTCTTTCTAGAGCCCATTGTAATTGGACATTGTAATCAGCTTGATTAGAGCAGAGAATAAATGCTTAAGAATCTAGCTGTTCTAACATACACCAGCTTAGCAACCATCTGAAAGTATTTGTGATGGGAATTCACTTGGCTTGTTATTACTGATCTGTTCATACAAACAAATGAAGAAAAAGAATGTCCAAGTGATTTCATCATCCTTAAGATGTATCACAAATTCCCACATATCTCAGCCTTGTTCTGCCTTTTGTTACTAGATTCCAAACTTTTGTTCTAAAAACCCCAAAGTGATTTTGGTATAAAATTCCTTCACAAAGATCTGTCTGGAACACATGAATTGATTAAATTATTTTAAATGGTCTTTTTAATTTAACAGATTAAACACACTCCCCCCCCCCAAATGCTCAACAGCAGTTAACAAGAGGAGAAATTTATGATTGCTAAATGAATTCATAAAGCAGCAGGATGAAACAGCAAAAGAAGATGTGCAATAAGAGCTATTCAGCACCAAGTGGTTCATAAAACAAAGACAGGGGTGTCAAACTTACGGCCTGCAGGCCACAACCAGCCCATCCAGGGCTTTAATCAGGCCCACAGATCTTCTCTGCCCCCTCCTGGCCTCACCCTTTGACGCTCCCAGGCTGCCAAAGTTCCCAGCTCCTTCTGCCTTGTCTGGGAGTAGTCTATTTGGGCCAAGAGACCTTAATAGAAAATCCATTCTGCATTTTCCTTGCAACTTTGCCTGTGCTGCAATATATTTCAACGGAGTGGAGCTCAACTAGTTTCATTTTCCAGCATATGTATGGCCAGTTGAAGCTGTTGCTTGCTGGAGTGGTCTCCTTGCAAATAAAGGGTTGATGCTTTGAGCCAGCTTGTATATGCTGAATGCACCAAAGAACTGATGACACCCCTGATTAAAATGATTAAGGATTAAAATGAGAACACAGAGCCCCAATGACAAAATAATAAAGGCAGGTGATAAAACTGACCATGAAAGAAAAAAAATAACTAACATAATGCTTGGGTAAATAAAAATGACATTCACTAGAAAAACAGAGCTTAGCAGACTAGGCACCATAAAAACACTGCACTGGGCAGTCCTCAATTGAGGCACCAACACAGTAAAAGCCCTGTCTCTGGTTTTGTTCACTTTCTAGACAAAGAAAAGACAACTGTGAGCCAAAACATGTGCTGTTAAAAGGACCCCACAACCAATCCTCCCACCAGAGGCCATGTGGTTCCTCAGCATGCCCTGCTCTTTAAGGGCTGAACAAATTCTTTTCTACCCATGGCCAGCACCACACAAATAACGCCTTGTGGCAGTTTGCCAAACTGAAAGGAAGATATAAATGCCTATAGTTGCTGCTGCACCAGCTTAGATACTTGGTTCAAATATCAGCACAGTGATTAAATTATAATCATATTTTGTGCTGGGATATTTAAGTCCAGTTTTATACACACACAAAAATGCATAAGATCTGGTTACAGCAGGGGTGTCACACAAGCAGCCCTGGGGCTGAATCAGTCCCCCAGAGAGCTCTTATCAGGCCCCCGAGCAACAGGCTGTCATCTGCTTCCTTCTCTCTCTCTCTTGCTTCCTTCTGTTATCACAGCTTGCTTTGCCAGGCTTGCTCAATTGCACAGAAGCTACAGAGCAAAGCCTCTATTTTCTCTATTGGCTGAGGCTCCTCCCTTGGGGAGGAAAGGGGGAGGGAGAGCTTGCTTTGCCAGGCTCTCTCAGTTGTACAGCAGAGCTACTGAGCCAAGCCTCTCTTCCTTCTATTGGCTGAAACTCCTCCCCCTCCTGGAACCCTGGGGAAGGAAGGAATGAGCCAGAGCTTCCTTTGCCCAGTCCCCTGGATCCCATGGGAGAAATACAAAGAAAGCACCTATAAGACCAACAAGTGCTAATGTTTTAAGCATGTTTTAAGTTTTTAAATTTTTTAATTGTGTTTGTGTCCTTTATAAAATTTATATCTCTGCTACCTAGTCTTAAATAGGTACACATGGCCCAGCCCGACATGGCCTGTCCCAACAAGGTCTCATTTCTGTCAGATCTGTCCCTCTTGAGTTCGGCACCCCTGGGCTATAGTGCCATGCACACTTTTCAGAAGCCTACTGAATTACCTAAGGGCATTACTCATTTTAGACATTTTAGTATATCCTGGATAAACTGCAGCCTTCTCTGTGCTAACAAGCACCTCATTCCTTGTTTTGCTTTACCTCAAATACAAGCTGCTTTCTACCACAAGGTGCACAGCTGTCACTTAGATTAGGTACAGAAAAGTGAACTGCTCTAAAACTTCAATAGAGTGCTTGAGCAATTCAATTAAAAATAAAATGCTTTTTTCTAACCCAAAATAGATCGCCTACCAGGCAGGCTTAGCATCTAAGTTGCATTAGTGTCTTCACATTCTGTACTAACTCCCAAGAAGATTCCAGGTTTAATGTGATACTCTGATAGAAATCCATGGAGTGCCATAATTGTTTTAGGAGGAAGCTGAATCTTTTTTATTATTATTTTTTTTTAGAATGTATCGCTACACACACTTTAATATCTGATACTTACCAGGACAGGTTGCATTTAGCGCTTGCAGGGGGAAAGAAATACTTGTCTTGGATATCTGAAGGTATACCTGAACAATGCCTCACAGAATATATTATGAAGTATCCTATTCAGTTACTATAGTTTATTCTCCCAGCCCCCATGGTTTGAAAACTGTTTGACAAGTTTCAGCAGGAAATGAGTTTTAAGTTGTTGAACAAAAGGATTTATAATCAAAGGCGAAGAAATCTTAGCTGTAGTAAAATAATAGGATGGCATAATGAAATCCAAACGATGAAAAAAAAATACGCTGTAACCAGCTCAAAATACTGTTAGTGGTTTACCAGAGAGATCGCCAAGAACTCGCAATCCCCATCCCCGAAAGACAGCGCTTGCCCTCCAATTGTATGCACGCTATCTCCAAGGAACGGGGTATTGTTCTCTTTACACTCCTTTCCCGCATCAGATCGTGCGTTAACAAATTTAACCACGCCTTCTGGTCCCTTCCTTTAACACATTTTCCTTCATTATATCTTATATTTATGGGACTGGACTCCCTACCCCCACCCCGCAAGACATCGGAAAAGTTACTACAGAAAACCGGGCTTCCCCTAGGCCATACAAAAGGTAAACATGAACTCTTGAACCCTGCCTGGTGAGCACACACCTTGGAAACCGGAGGAAAGCAGGCAACTTCCACCACTCAGACTGCATTCTTCGCGGCTAAGGCAACCCAAAGTACATGGCACTGGTGGAGGGGGAGATACGGCTACCACTACCATGCTAAACTCTCGTTTCTACGCAAAGTTAAAGAAAGAAAATACCCTAACTGTGGAAAGCGCGACTTACAATTGAATGGCAGCACCGAAAACGACTCTTCCCGTCTCCCATTGTACAGTGCGGCCCCTTTCCTTGCCTCCTCACCGCCTGTTTTCCTTGCAATTGTTACCGTTTGTAACCTTTGGTACGTACCTCCACCCCAAACTGCAACATACACCTCAGAGTTAAGTAAGGCTCACTGGGGCCCAAGTGCTCCCCTACTGGCGTGCCCAATGCTGGAAACGCGTTTCTTTGCTCCCCCACCTCCGAGAGCCACCTCTAGGCCTCCCACAGTGCTCAGGGAAAAAGGAGCCGCCCCTACCTCGAGGAAAGCGAAGACACCCCAAAGACGCCCTGTTGTCTACGAAGGGAAATGAAGGCCTCATCTCAATCCCCGGCCTTTCCTGGCAGGCGGACCCTCCTTACCTGGGCTTAATGCTGCTGGCGGCCCGTTCGTAGGCCCAAGCGGTAGCGGGCTGCGAAGACGCAACGGCTGAGACCGAAGCCAGCGGGTCAGGGAAACTGGGAGCTGGCGGGTAGTTCCTATCCATCATCGAAGCTGAAAAAGAGGGACACGCCGCGGCTCCGGTTAGGGCCTGGGCGCGCAAGGAGAAGGAAGCGGGGGTGGCTGCAGAAACCGAGCAGGGTGGGAGTAACTCCCCCTTTTCTCTCACATGAGGAAGGCAACGGCAGCGGCCACCCCCCACCCGGTCCTCCCCTCAATTTCCGCTACACGGGGCGGGAAAGCGGCTTGGAATCTGGGGAGTTGCGGCGCACAGCGACCGAGGCGACAGCGGCAGGGGCTGCAAGCAGCCCAGGCGGAGACCCATGTCGGGCAGTTGCTGCTTTCCAGGATGCCCCTCCCACCTCTCCACAGTTTACTGGGGCTGATGGGCTTCTGGGTTGGGGAAGCGGCTGGTTTTGCCGCTGCTGCCGAAGATCAGTGGCAGGAGGAGGAAGAAGCAACCAGAACTTGACCTATAGGACGCAACCGGGAAAGACAGCGCGCCAGAATTGCGGACACCAGGGGGAATCGGAGGGGATTAAAATTAAACCTGCCTCTGTAGCTTTTATAATATTATACTTTATGAGTGAAATGTTTGGGCGGGATTCCATAATGTTTTGTTGATGCCGTGCGTAGGCATGGAGTTTTCCCGTGCACAGCTTACTTATTTGTGTATGCAGTTGGAATGTTTTACATGGACTCGCTAAGACATTATTTATGAATTTGGCACTTATGTCTACGTAGACACCACTTCGGATTTATATGAGCAGCTTTCCCCTTCCTCAGTCCTATTTCCTATGTTATACTATTTTAGGTGTGACTGATAACTTTTCGAAGGGCGAACATGGTGCTTGTTACACGTGAGCTAATCAACAAATCTCTGTTGAATGTATGCAGAGGAAAATCCATATTTAACGTCTAGTTTACTTCATTGTATTCCTACCCTTCTTAAGAGCTCATGGTGATAGACATTGTCCCCACCCACATTTTACAACACTGTCATGAGGTAGGTTAGGCTTATAACTGGGTGAGTCTCATGAAGTGTGTAAAAGTATGGTTCAAACATGCACCCAAACCAAACTGGCTACCAGTGCAAAATAGTCCAAAAGCTTATAGAGGGAAACAATTTCCTTGATTGTACTTACATTTCAGGAAGGGAACTCACATGTATAAGCAGCATCATGTTAGGATGTCTGCTCATAAGATTTTCTAGTAGCTTCTATCATGAGTAGAAAATGTGTCCAACTTTTTTCCAATTGAAGGACCAACTGCAGTTGTTCATGAGCAGCTTGGCTATACAAATATAATATCAAATTCAAATAGTTATGTGCAGGTAACCCCCAACAACAGTTATCTGCACCTGCTCTAAGTGTGCAATCCTATCATCTTACCTGGCCAAACTAGGATACAATAGGAAGTCTTGCTTATTTTTAGATTGGAGTAGGTCCTACTTATGTGAATGTAACTCTAGTGAAATCCTAAACACGTTTGCTTGGAAATAAGTACTTTGTTCAAAAAAAGGTAAATGCACAGGATCACAATAGAAGGGGCTGTTAACTTTGTCAGTACTAACTACTGTGTAAATTAGGAAGGAGGTGTGTTTTAGAGGCGTCTGCTTTACATGTAGATGGCACCAGGTTCAATTTTTGCTATCCCCAGTTAAAACAGCCAGGTTGTAAGTGATATGAAAGACCTCTGCCCAAGATCATGGAGAGCTGCTACTACTAGAGTACAATACTGACCTTAAAGTCAATGAAGAGAGGCAAAAATTGCTCTGGACACATACATTCCTGCCATATCCACAGATTCCTATCAGAGCATTAAGTCTCTATAACCAATTGCAACCAATCTAATAGAACATTTTGGGTGTGTGGCTGCCTCCTCCAAACAGCCAGGGGTTTGTTTGTTTGTTTGTAGCAGGAGCTGCTCTGCATATTAAGCCACACACCCCTGACGTAGCCAGTCCTCCAAGAGGTTACAGGGCTTTTAGTACAGGGCCTACTGTAAGCTCCAGGAGGAGTTCCTGCTACAAAAAAAGCCTTGCAAACCGCTAAGGCGTGATAACAAATAGGGGAAAACAAGAGATAACGCTTGTCTTCTCAGAACTTACACAGGTATGATCAGAACACAAAGCCCAGCAAGAAAATCTACCCCTTTGTTCCCACTGGGGATGCGACAAATCACACTACCCCAGACAAGGGAGGTGAATTTCATGCCTCAGAGTTTGATTCCTACTTACGGTATGTATCTGTTGTGTATGTGGACTCAAGTGAGAACTGAACTGGGTGTTCCTGCCTGGCTCATTGGAGCCATACGAACTAAGCTTGGGAGCAATGAGCAACAGGATTCAAATCCCTGCTGCCCTGCACCAATCACAGGCTCCCTGCTGGTTTGAATGATCCAATAACATGCTGGCGCGGGAACCCTGAGTTGTATATAGTTGGCCCCGTTGGCCCAGTTCTTCATCTTGGAGTGTAGCCCTATGCTGTACTGTACCAAATAAAGAGCTGATGATCACTATCACTTCATCTTGTCATCATGCATCGAACCCTCTATATTATAGTATCCTATCCTTTATTTTATTTACATAAATAGTCCCTCCTTCCTTAATAGCAAGTAGCAATAAGGACACACTATTTAAAAAGGAGGCTGTGGTTTGTGGAACACTACATTCAGGGAAGCTTGCAGAAATAGTCACCATTTCCCCTTCAGGTAGCTGAATGGGACCCGTTAAGTTTAAAACACGTGACAGGAAAAGGAGAAGCCAGAGCCAGCACTTTGGGCAGCAGGCTTGTAGAAGACGCAGGTTAAATACCAGGAGGTGAGCTGTAATAAGTAACCCCACAAAATCCCTCCCTTGCCTTCTCATCTACAAGAAGGATCAACTTTTGGGGGGAAGAAAAGGGGCTTTACAGTGTGAATATGTATGCAGTGTTCCTGAGGGGATGCAGTGGAACAGAGTTCCAGAACCTCTTTTGTGGAAACAAAAATCTCAAATAATATTTTAAAGTTCATGTGTTTCTCCTTCATTTTCCTCTTGAGAGTTCCAGCACCTCTGTTTCCAGGAAGAAGGGGGGAACAACTGGCACTGTGTCCTTGTCTTCTTGTGTGCAAACAGAAGCAGTTTATGAGTAGAAAAGCCTTTACAAATGGCGGCTGTCTTGAGTTTTAGGACCTACCTTGTGGTTCTGACTGGTGAGTTGAAGACTGTTGTGAGGAAATTATTTAATTAGGGTTGGCTCCCCGATCAAACCACAAGAAATATATTAATTTGCTATTGAGTTTCATTAGTTAGGCCTAAATTAAAGGCGTTTCCTGATTTCTATCTCTCTGCTTGATCAAAGCTGTTAGCAAGCACCCTTTCTGATTCACCCCCCTTCTTTTGACACACAAATGCCATGCACTCACCTTCCAATCTAGATGCCAGCTCCAGGGAGGGAGAGACACTGAATCACAGAGAAAGATTTGCAGTTCACACATAACTGACCTTGCTGCCCTGAGAGTACTTAATTGTTTGAAGATTGAAGCGTTCTGTCTTTTGAAAGTTTCATTGAGAGGAGTGGGTTATCTCACTCAGGAAAGCAAACAAATCCTGCAGCATCATGGATTGTTTTATGATACTTGTGTTTTTATTACATCCTGTCACAGTCATCATTTATCAAAGCATATTCCCTGCGTAAAGAAATCTCTGTAACCCATGTCAATCTGAAGTCATCAATTGTATCATTCTGGAATGTATGGTGTTTGATCCTAAAGGTATAAAATGTCAATGAACTAAAGGCTCAGTGTCTTCCTGTCCATTCTCTGAATAGGATGCCTGGTTGCCATCTCGAGCATGTCGGGAACACCCAATAGCTCTTGTGTTGGAGTGGGTTAGAAGTATGGGGGATCTTTTTCTGTCTCTTTTTAATAATGGTTAAGTTAGACTAAAATGGGGGTAGAAAGGAAACTTGATTATTGCAGAACGTTGTCTTTGTATGCACACTAGGAACTGGTACTTTGGCACCTACCCCAGATTTGTGAAGGCTCTGCTATATTAGTAGTTTTGTTAATAAAGAGTTTTGCATTTTTCATTCAGAATGTGTTTTGTTGATTATTATATTCTGTTAGGTAAGGTTAAGGTTAAGTATTTTTGAGGTTGAAGCCTTTGGTAAGTGGGCTCCACAAGAACAAGGAAAACAAACTGAGGAAATGTGAGCAACCTGCACGGGGAAGGAGGGGAGTCCTAGCCGTGGAAGGATCCCTTCCCTCCAAAATTCTTACATCAAAGACCTCTGACTTGCACATTGGTGAAAGCACTGGAGTCAACATCCCTGTGGTAAACATTTAGCACTTCATGTCAATGACTTTCAGTGCTGGTAAAACTCACACAAATTCTATGCACATTTATATAGATGTCCATTGAACATTGTGAGACTTATTGTTGATGAATCAGACCTGGTTTCCAGCAACTGCACAAACTGTGCATCCAAAGTTCTGTTCATTGTATGGCATGGCTTGATGATTACAGTATCTTATATTCTAAAAGCAAAGTCAACCAATCATTGGATACTTAAATCTGGTGACTGGAGATGTGAGTGGACAAGACAGATGTTTCTACAAATGGGAAAAGGGCATTGCAGAAGAATGTTAATTTCTAAAAAAAAATCCACTGAACACTTCCAAAAAATCCAAAAATGATAAAAGGAGCACCTGTGGCTTTAAAAAAATTGATTCCCTCAGTTAGACAGCCACAGTATTCCAGGCTGGGTTTTGTCAGTAAAAGGCAGGAGGAAAAGGAGCCAGCACCCTTTCCAGGCCAGTTTTGACATTTCAGGAAGGACTCATTAGGGTCAGACCTGACCAGGGTTGCCAGCTCCAGGTTGGGAAATTCTTGGGAGATTTTGTGTTGGAGGACAGAGTTTGGGGAGGGGAGAGGCTTCGGCCAGACAGAATGCCATAGAGGCCACCTTCCAAACCAGCAATTTTCTCCAGGAAGACAGATCTCTGTTGTATGAAATTCAGTTGTAATTCTGGAAGATCTCCATATCCCATCTTGAGGTTGGAAACAGTAGGCCTGGAAGCAACCTCTGGGTGACATGATACCAACCAACTTAAATGACTCAACTAGGCCTAGCTGTTTCTTATTGTTCAACAGCAGCCACTCTATGAAAGACTGTGTGGTGTATCTGTTAGAACTGCAAAGTAGGGTCTGTGACAGCCAGGTTCAAATACCTATCTTGTGGAAGCTCACTGGATGATTTTGAACCAGTAACATATTTTCAGCCTAACCTACCCAACTGGGTTGTTGTGCAGACAAAAGGAGGAGAGGAGAATAATGTAAGCTGGTTTGGTCCCCACTGTGGATAAATATGGGGTATAAATAAATAATAAATATAGCTGAAGATGGGAGGTAAATAAATGGTAGGTTAGGGAATGGCTGAGAAAGAGGCAGGTAAAGGGGAGAGGATATGGGGGTTGCCAGATGGAGGGAAAGGGGAAATAGTGTGGGGAGGTGAATATAGGGGAAAATGAAGTGTCACCCCACACAAATGCCTCCTAGTTTTCCTATGTAGCAGCTGCTGGGGAGGGGAAGCTTAAGACAGGGGGCGTTTTCGCACTGACCTTCAAGTGGTGCGACCACCCTCCTCACGCCGGCGGATCTGCAGGGATTTCGCACCAGAAGCGCCGGCGCACCCAAAAGAGCCGGCGACTTCCGTCGCGAAACCAGCTCAAACGGAAACCGCCAAGAAGCAGGAAAACGTTTGAGCTGGTTTCGCGACGGAAGTCGCCGGCTCTTTTGGGTGCGCCGGCGCTTCTGGTGCGAAATCCCTGCAGATCCGCCGGTGTGAGGAGGGTGGTCGCACCACTTGAAGGTGAGTGCGAAAACGCCCAGAGAGACAGATAAAGGTAGGTTGGCTGTTGGGTGGGAAGAAGATGGGTTGCAAACTCCAGGTTAGAAAATTCCTAGAGATTAGGGGATGGAGCCTGGGCAGGGTGGAGTTTGAGGAGAGGAGGGAACTCAGAGAGGTATAATGCCACATAGACACTATACTCCAAAGCAGCCATTTCTCAATAGGAACTAGAGTTGCCAACCTCCAGGTGAGGGCTAGAGATCACCTAGAATTACAACTGCTTTCCAGATGACTGAAATCAGTTTCCCTGGAGAAAATGGCTGTATTGGAGTTTGGATTCCAAGGCATTATACCCTGCTGAGGTTGTTTCCCTCCCCAAACCTCGCCCTCCAAAGGTTCCACTCCCAAATCTCCAGGAATTTCCCAGCTTGGAACTGGCAACCTGAAGGAGGACTGATCTCATGGGCACATGAAACTGCCTTATACTGAATCAGACCCTTGGTCCATCAAAGTCAGTATCGTCTACTCAGACAGGCAGCAGCTCTCCAAGATCACAGGAAGAGGTCTTTCGCCAGACCTTTTAACTGGAGATGCCAGGGATTGAACCTGGGACCTTCTGCATGCCAAGCAGATGCTGTACTACTGAGCTACAGCCTCTCTATGTAGTTTGGGGATCCACTGTGATTCCAAGAAATCTCCAGCCAATTCAAGAAATATCTCGGGACTTTGGGGGTGGAGCCAGGAGAAGAGCATGACAAGCATAATTGAACTCCAAAGGGAGTTCTGGCAATCACATTTATAGGGACTGCACACCTTTTAAATGCCTTCCCTCCATTGGAAATAATGAAGGATAAGGGCACCTTCTTTGGGGGCTCTTAGAGTTGGACCCCCTTGTCCAATCTTTCTGAAACCTGGAGGGTGTTTTGAGGAGAGGCACCAGATGTAATGCTGAAAATATGGTGCATCTACCTCAGAAAACAGTCCCCCCAGATACCCGCAGATCAATTCTCCATTATATCCTATGAGAATCCATCTCCATAGGGAATAATGGGGAGCCCAGCTGACATTCTCCCCCCCAACTTTCTGATGACTCTGAAGCTGGGGGGAGGGCCTCCAAACTGGGGGATCCCCTGCTTCCAACTGGGGACTGACAACCCTAGTAACCCTAGAAGGAGAGGAAGCAGAAAAATGAGAGAGCCTATTGGGGCTTTCAGAAAAGGAAAAGAGGAGATAGTTGGGGAAGGAGAAATGAGGTGGCCCCTGCAAATCCTTGTGGGTTTCCACTTGTGTCTCCTAATTCTGTGCAGCACTTTAATGGGATGAGGAGGTGGACAGAACCCCCAGCAGAAGTGAACAGTAGACATCCAGCACTGACACTGTAGGATTATCAACCTTTGAAACATGCTTTAGAGATACTATTTCTAGCATGGGGCAGTATTGATGGGAACATACAATTTTCAGTGTTCTATCAGTTAGCAATTAGGGCTTTTTCTCCAATCCTAACTGGCTTCAGGCCAGGGCTTGCTACTTATTACTACACCTGTTGCTTCTTTAGGCTCTGGCCTCCTCAAGACCGGCTTACTAGAGAAAAAGGGGGAAGATTCCTACTCCGTGGCTAGCGTCAGTGAGATAAATTATGCAGCTGACCCGGTTGAAGGGGAGGAGATGGATATGTGATCTGTTGGGATGATGAGCAGCAGCTGTAACCAGTCAAGCAAATAAGCAGGGGATAGCTGTAGGTGGTCAAATTAGAGAGAGACTGAGCCCGTAGCTTTTGTGTACAGAACCAATAATATTTCTGCTAAAGTAGAGCACTCTGGTGAGCCTTCATTACTAAGTTCTGTAGCTTGACTCATCTGATTTTGGTCACTGGCTGGGTGAAGGAAAAGTGTGTGTCATGTTCTAGTTCCTGTATCTCAGGCCAAAGCCCCATTATGAGTTTTTTTGCTAAGTTTTCCAGTAACTGTCAAGGAGTCCAAAGCTGAACCCCAAGGGTCCCCATGGCTGTTGCACATGAGTAACCAAGCTTCTGTTTGTTTTATTTGATTTCTGTCAGAACAAAGGATTTATTCTATAGACAGTGCAGTGCTCCAAAATCATACAGCAGAAAAATAAGAAAACTAGCATAACAGATTTCCATTATCTGCATTAGATGGCACAAACCTTAAGTCCAAAGTCAAAGGCCACAGCTGATGTGTTTTCTATGTTTATTTATTATTTTAGATTTTTGTTTGAAATGTTTTAGAAAGATGTTGCTATCTATTGCAATATAAACATGTCATAGTCCAGGCCTCAGAATCCAAGCTAAGTCTCCTTCCAGCTTCTTAGCTCAATTATAGGTGCTTTTTTGGGGGGCCAAGCACTGTAAGGTGATGATGACACCCAGTCAAGACACAGTCTGGCTGGAAAACTACCTATCACTTCTGACCTCTTCCCTCCCATCTTGTGGGCCTCATGAGAAGCTAATTACCACATTATCAGCTCTGGCTTTGAAGATTATAAAGGCCATGTAGACTGAGGGACCAATTAGTAACACCTTCAGGATGGAACAAAATAGGAGTCAAGGTGCACCTTTAAGACTAACTTAGTTTTATTCAGAACGTAAGCTTTCATGCTTCGTATTAGCCCTTTGGGGGAGAAGCCAGATGTACTTTGCTTCACACCTTCCTTCTGCCTGCAAAAAGGTTGTTTCCCATCAGCATGCCAACAGCGAGACTTGAACCCCTGTCCTGAAAAGAATTTTCCATATACAGCTTCTTCCCATAAGAATGTGAAGCTGACTGATTCTTATGATTAGTAATGATTTTTTAAAAAACTATTTGTATGTCTATGAGTTTGGTTTGTGTGTGTGTGGGGTGTTGTTTTCTTTATTGCGTTTTTCTGATGGGGGCCATCAGTGGGATTCAGCCCCTTTGCCTGCAGGCACTTGCTGCCTCATCTGGTGAGTTTATATTATTTCACTGTGTAAATGGAAGTGCTGTATTGATCTCCAAGAACTGAGGTTGTGCTTGAAGGGTTTGTATGTATGGGTAAAATGTAATTACTTATATGTTTGTATATTCCTGGAAAAAGGGATGGTGCCTTTGCTTGGAATAGAGTAGCAGGGGATTTGAACCACTGACTTGCAAGCACAAGCTGTTTCCCATCCACCTTTGTGGTATTTGGAAGGCAACCCAAAGCTCTGTGATATTTTTCAGGTGTTAAATTTGCACCATACATATGCAAGGAATGTAGAAGATAAGGAACAGTTTGCTAGATCCTTGGGGGCATTGCCGCTTGCTGCTGTTTGTACCTTAGGAGCAAATTTGTGATTGGGTATCATGCAATTGCTAGGGTCTGTGGTAATGGCAGCTGGTTTGTAGGCTGGCTAAGTGCTTTGGGATCAGTCAGATTTCAGGCACCAGGAAGTCAATTTTAGCTCTTTCTTGACTGTTTTAAAAAATTAGTGAACTTCCACGTGTAAAGGTACTCCTCCCTTCTGGAAGGAAACAAAATCTAAACACTCTAACTCTTTTACCTGTTTAAACCTTGTATCTTCTTGAGTTTAGAGTAACAAAGCTTCAAGGTAAAGCGTTCCTTCTCCCTCCTCCTGTCAGGGCAGAGCCACATCTCTGCTTTTGTTCTTATTCAGTTACTGTTTCAGGCAGCCAGTATGGTCAGTGATATGCTTAAAATTCAATTGAAGAATTTAAGCACAATTTATGTTTTTTTGTGTGTGATATGCTAGTTGTTTTTCAATGGTTGTGAACAAATCAATCTTCTCACCAGAGGCTGCTGTCTTCTTTTCTACATGGCTCTTACCATAGCAAATGTTGGAAACAGTGGTTGAAGCTGCAACCAATTAGAGAGCAACAATTTCTCTTGTCTGCCAATAGAAATAGCCTTTCTCCTCCTGTTTCATTTTATTGGCTGATATAGAAAGTAAAAGAGAGTGATTATTCATTCAAAAGCCACAATTAATAGTATCTTATATTTTAATAGCCAAGTTGGCCACATCTTAGCAAAGTGTTTTAATAGCAAAGTTGGCCAAATCCAGTGACTGTAGATGTGAACAGGCAAGACATATCTTTCTGCAAACCTGAAAGGTCCTGAGGGTTTGCAGGAAAATGTGATTGGGTGACTTTGAACCCCCCCCCCCAAAAAAAATTATATTAAAAATATAAGATTTATTATTTATTATAATATTAAAAATATAATAATTATTATAATATATATTAACTCTCTTTGGAGTTCAATTATGCTTGTAACAATCTTACTCCTGACTCCACCCCCAAAGTCCCCAGATATTTCTTGAATTGGACATGGCCGCTCTACTGAGGAGAGAATGGCAGCTAAGGATAGGTTGACTGTTGGGGGAAAGGAGATACAGTTGCCAACTCCAGGTTGGGAAATTCCTAGAGATTTCAGGGGTGGATCCTGAAGATGAGGTTGGGGCCTCTGACAGATATAATGCCAAATATTCAACCATCCAAAGCAGCCATTTCCTCAGAGGGAACTAATGTTGTCAGCCTCCAAGTGATGGCTGGAGATCAGTCACCCAGAATTACAACTGTTCTCCTGATGACAGAGATCAGTTCCACTGGAGAAAATGGTGGCTTTGGAGGGTGAAGCCTCTGGCATTATACCCTGCTGAAGTTGCTTTCCTCCCCAGGCTCCACCCCTAAATCTCCAGGAATTTCCCAATCCGGAACCGGCAACCCTAAGGGGAGCACTTCTCTATAGTTTGGAGATCCATTGAGATTCCTGGAGAGCCACTGCTGCTGCTGGGGTGGGGAAGGAAGGAGGTGTGGGGCTGGGAGAGTGATAGGGTGGGGACAGAAAGAGAGAAAGCAACAGATGGTGGAGAGAGAGAGTTAGAGAACAGCCAGGTGGCTGGAGGGAGAAAGAGTGAGTGACAGAGAAGTGAGGGGGAGGGGAGAAAGCAAAGGAGCAGGAAAAGCAGCTGCTTCTGCAGGGTCCCCACTATGTGTGTGTATACACCTACTAGTATACTGCTTTTGGTTCAAGTTTAGGAGTTTGCCTGGGATTGGATTCCAAACCTGTGGAAGGTGTTGTGGTATATGGAAATATGGAACTCTGAATATGCTCAGAAAATATACCATTCAGTTGCATTATGTTCTATAACTATTGAATCCCTTGGTTTTTAACATTAATTCAAAGTGGAGTGGAGATACACTAACTCAGAAAAGATGTAGTGAGTGTGTCAGACGAGGATGGGAACCCCAGCATGGTGCCGATGGTGCTTGCCAATACCTTTTCTGGGGCCCACCAAATGTTTTAGAAAGTAGGTGGGGCCAGATGGGCTCTTTCTCAGGAAGTCTTCTAATTGGCCATTGGTGAGCTGATGGGCTGTGCTGATTAAAATACTGTTGTTTCACGTGGCAGCTGCCATTACAGTGTTGGTTTTATTCTCTCTCACTCCTTTCCCTCAGTAAATACTTTTAAATCATCTCCCTTCCTTTTTTTAGTGTTGTAACAAGTGAGTGTTATATGCTTTGAATTATATGCAGGGGACCCCAATCTCAGGGAAGAACACTCCCAGGGAAGGAAATAATAATCCACTTAATTGCCAGCTGAGTGGAGATGAATTTCCCACAAGGAGATGCCCCTTCCTGGCAGTTCGGCAAATGGGAAAGAAGGATGGCTATTTGGATTACCTAAGTGGGGCAATAATGGATAAAGATGTGTCCTCCAGGTTGACTGGAGAAAAGAGTACTGAGTGACCCATGAGGAACATAACTTTCCAAACTCTGGATCAGGGGAAGGGAAACCCACCTAGCTGGGGCAGGAAGTATTAAAAGATCTGGACACCCAGTTAGCAATACTCAAGCCAGACCAGGAACAAGGGAGGGGATAGAGGGACATCTGCCTCTAAAATTCCTGTGAGCTTATGTCCATCCCATGGAGGGTATGCCAAGGTAACAACTGTGTTTGTAGAGCTTAGATTAGCTTCATTTTTATTTTTTTTGCTCTGATGATATACCTTTTTCCTATGTATATGTACTCTAGATTGTAAAGCTGTGTTATAATGAATAAAGATATTTCTCTTTTAAGCAGTCTATATTCATAGAGCCTCATCTCTGTGTGTCACAGTTTCATCCACACATATGAAATAGTCTCCTGGCTAGGCTGGTATACAGGAAAAAGGTGGGTGGAAACTAGGAGCAGCTACACTCCTCTCAGGCACATAGAGTCCAACCAGTGTCCCAAGTCACTGGTAAATGAGGAAAGAAGATATCTGCTTGGGTGATGGTGACCTAAAAGTCCCAGTAGGAAGGGGGAAAGAAATGGGGAGCATCCTCATGCATGCACACATGCCCCTGTCCACTATAACAGGTAGAACCTGATACATGGGTGGTATGGGGGCAACACTTGTAATACATTCAATTTTATAGGGTACCAACTGTCACTGGACTATAGAAGTGTTGCAGCCATCATTGCTGTATGAGTTCTCCCTTCTGTTACTTCTGACTTGTTGCTTGGGGGGGCCATAGAAGAAAAAAGATATTGGATTTATATCCCACCCTCCACTCCGAATCTCTGAGTCTCAGTGCAGCTCATAATCTCCTTTACCTTCCTCCCCCACAACAAACACTCTGTGAGGTGGATGGGGTTGAGAGAGCTCTTCTAGAAGCTGCCCTTTCAAGAACAACACTGTGAGAGCTATGGCTAACCCAAGGCCATTCCTGCAGCTGCAAGTAGAGGAGTGGAAAATCAAACCCGGTTCTCCCATACAAGTGTCTGCACACTTAACCACTATACCAAACTGGCTCTATCCTGAGACATTTCATTGATGTAAATTCATTCAGTGACACCATTATAGACTTCCATGTAGTAGAACTGCAACCTATGTATATGACCTCAAGTAATGACTACATGTATAGGCTTTGTATTACATGTACTGGTATGAGGTAGTTATAATTGGTCACAGAGTCTCAGCACAAGTATACTGTACATGTCAAACAAAATCCATATGTACAGTTATTGTATATTACAGGGGTATCAAACTCATTTGTTATGAGGACCAGATCTGGCATAAATGAGATCATGTTGTTTTGGGCTGGGCCATGTCAGGCCAGACCATGTGTGTACCTATTTAAGATTAGGTAGCAGAGATACAAATTTTATAAAGAACACATACAAACACATATATTTTTGAAAAAACTTAAAACATGCTTAATGTTAGCACTCATTAGAAGAATAAAGTACATGGCTCTCATCATCAAACAGAAATCAAAAAGTGACAGCTGCCCCTCCCCCACAATTTCCTCATTAAACAGCTGCCCCTCCCCCACACCAGCCCCCACCTCCTGATCAGTAAATGAATGCCTGACGTAGTGGGATTGTACTTTTTTGCTGCCCCTTCTAATACATTAATTGTAACCATCCCAGCATTTTCTTACACATTAAATCCTAACATTTACCTAGCCACCTAACAGCATTTTAGATGCCTATTCTAATACATTAATTGTAAACATATAGCATTTTCTTACACATTAAATCCTAACATTTTTCTATCATCTTCAGTGCCTGTTCTCAGAGTGAGACAAAAGTATTTGACCTTAAAAGGTCAAGTGCTGAAATGTATATCTCGCAGACGTGGGAGGATATTCACCCTGTGAGAGAGAGCAAGAATCTTAGCAAATTATTTAATGCTGACACAGTTTAGACCTGGACAAAATAAACAGATGAAATTAGGTTCTCACGCAATAAATTTCCTGTTCTTATGGTCTGTGATTTAAAATAGCTTTTCCATCAAATTTATGTATGGGCTAATTGTGAGAATAGTGTTTGACCCCCAAAAATGGTCCTAAGAGGTCAAGGGGTTTTATGGCTGTGAAGTGCAGAAAAATGTAGACTTAAGAAAAATGCAAAAGCAGGACAGAGATATACAATTTAGGTTATTTTAAATATAAACAAAGATAGGATTTTCTGACATGTATAGAAACACACAGGTTACAGAATGCCCCATTGGTTTTTTTGTGGATATACTCTGACTGTGTCCAATATGTAGATAAAATAAAATTTTAAATAAAAACAAGCAACAGTAAGCAGTGTTTTAAATGATTTTAGTTCTACATGCCCTGTTAAATGTGCATTCACCCCATGTTCCCCAAGTATTGTTGACAACACAAATATTTACTGCCAACTTTGGTGATTTTTGATATGGTTCCACCAAGATCAGGATCTGAGTCTTTAATTGTATTCAAGTAGGCATTCATTTGCTTTTGATGGAACTCTTAACATCAGAAGATCTGGGGCTTAGTTCTGAGCCATGCAGCTCACTTAATATCTTGGCACACAATACAACTTTTTTCCATCGTCAGCATCCTCCACCTGTTAGCACTCCAAGGAGCTGTCTGGGGGGTTACTTGAGCAATGAACAGGGCCCCGGCAGTAGGAGGTTGCCTAGGATTCTATAAGAAAAAGAAGAGCTTATCGTTGCTGCTTTAGGGAGAAGAGGGGGTTGTGGGTCACGGGCAGCCTAGGAACCGATCTCCTTGATGAACCAAGGGTGCAGAGAGAGGAGCGAATTCCACATTTTAATCACTCTCTGTGTAAAATAGTATTTCCTTTTGTCCACCCTGAATATGCTATCAGCCTCGTTGTATTGAGTTCTAGTATTTTGAAAGGGGGAAAAAGTTCTGTTTGTCAACTCTCTCCACCCCTTGCATAATTTTATAAACCTCTATCTTGACCCCACACCCTCCCCCTCCCCTAACATAGCCATCGCTTTTCTAAACTGAAAAGTCACTCATCAGCCTTTCCTCATAGAGAAGGTGCCCCCCCCAACCCCCCCCCCCCCAATCAACTTTGCTGCCCTTCTCTGTACTTTTTCTAGCTCTGCAATGTCCTTTTGGAGATACGGTGACCAGAATTGTACACACTATTCCAAACAAGGCTGCGATATAGATCTATATGGGGGCATTACAATATAGGCTGTTTTATTCTCAATCCCGTTCCCAAGAATACCTACCACAGACTTTGCCTTTTTCACCGCTGCAGCACACAGGGTTGACACTTTCACCAAACTATCCTCAACACACTTGGGATTTTCCCCCCTCTCAGTCACAGCAAGTTCTATCCCTATTAGCTTATACGTGAAGTGGGGATTTTTTTTGATCCACTATGCCATCACCTTACACTTACCAGCACCTCACCCCTAGTTCCTAATCATTTATGAATAAATGAAATAGTCTTGCCCCCGTACCAATCCTTATCGGACCCCGTAGCATACTTCCCTACATTGTGAGAATTGTCCACAGATCCCCACTCTTTACTAACAGTCATTGAACCAGTTTTTTAATCAGAAAGAGAACCCATCCTCTTATCCCATGACTGCTAAGTTTACTCAGGAATCTCTGGCGAGTCTTTCTCAATGAACTCTAAAAGGTTGGTGAGGCAGGACTTCCCTTTGCAGAAGCCATGTAGGTGAAGAGTAGGTGGAATTCACTGCCACAGGAGGTGGTGGCGGCCACAAGTATGGCCACCTTCAAGAGGGGTTTAGATAGAAATATGGAGCACGGGTCCATCGGTGGCTATTAGCCACAGTGTATGTGTGTATATAAATTTTTTTTGCCACTGTGTGACACAGAGTGTTGGACTTGATGGGCCGTTGGCCTGATCCAACATGGCTTCTCTTATGTTCTTAAGATTAAAAAAACCAAAACAAAAAAACCTGGCACGATTGTGATCTGAGGGTGGAAAAATGTTTTTGTTTCAAACAGTCTTATTAGTAACATATGGCAATAAATTTCAATTTCTTACATCATTAATAATTACTTTTTATCTATCCCATATATTACTTTCTACCCACTCCTCCCCCGTTACTTGACACCCGCCGGTGTTATATACTTAAAATCTTAATATTAAAGGTACCCTTAATTAATAAGAACCAAAATTAATATCCTCCTCCCTCTTGTACTTAGTCATTATCAAAAATTGTCCAATGTCCTTTTATTTTCCACTCTTTTTCTACGTATCTTCTGAACTTTTTCCACTTCATCTTAATTACTTCTAAATCATAGTCTCTTAAGGTTCATGTTAATTTGCCCATTTCACCCCAGTGTCATAACTTTTAAAATCCAATCCCATTTTTCTGGTATTTTTTCTTGCTTCCACAACCGCGCATACAACGTCCTAACTTTTTCCACTCCATCTTAATTACTTCTAAATCATAGTCTCTTAAGGTTCATGTTAACTTGCCCATTTCACCATGTGTCATAACTTTTACAATCCTACCCCATTTCTCTGGTATTTTTTCTTGCTTCCACAACTACGCATATTATGTCCTAGCAGCTGAAAGCAAGTATCAAATTATAGTTCTATCTTCTTTTGGATTTTTTTCCCATTTGTAATCCCAACAGGAAAGTCTCTGCAACTTTCTTAAATTCATATCCCGAGATCCTAGAAATTTCTTGTTGAATCATCCGCCAATACTTTTTTTGCCCTTTCACAAACCCACCACATACGGTAGAAAGAACCTTCATGTTTTTTTTTTTTACATTTCCAACACCGGTCTGGCATCTTATTATTCATCTTTGCCAATATCACCCAGTGAGTTGCATTTGAACACGAGTCTCCTAGGTTCTTGTTTAGCACTTAACCCGCTAGAGCCAGCGGAGTATTTTACTTACTTTACTGTAGCCCCCCCTTTTTTGTTTTTGTTTTTTTGCTGAGACTGAAATGTAAGAACAATGTTCTCAACTAGGATAGGCATTAGAGGACCACACTAGGATCCGGAACCATCAAGTTCAAATCCTGACTCTGCCACGCAAGATTGCTGGTGACTGAGCCTATCACGCTCTCTTGCCTTAGCCTACCTCACAAGGTTGCTGTTGCGAAGATAAAATGGAAAAGGAGAAAAACAATTGATAAGCTGCTTGGTATCATGATTAGGGAGGGAAACAGGATGTAAAAACTAAGCACTACACCACAATGGTTTCAATGAAATGTGGAGGCTGGACAGTTGTAAGAGACCGCAGAGGCTACTGTTACACGGCTAACCCTACTGACGTCCAAGCTCTGACAAAATTGGGCTAGTCGGTTATATTCAGGCTTCCCATGAAACATTTACATGCGGATAATTAGAGAAATAAGAGCCCCAGTGGTGCAGAGTGGTAAAGCCGCAGCACAGCGGTTCTAACCTCTGCTAACGACCTGAGTTTCACGGTTAAAACAATTTTATTTGGTAACAAATTATATGTCCTGCATCATTAATAACTTCTTTTAACTATCCCACATATTACTTTCTAGCCATCCCTCCCCCATTACTTGACCCCCGCCGGTGTTATTTACTTAAAATACTAATGTTTAAAGGTACCCTTAACTAATAAAAAATGAAAATTAACATTCTTCTTTTTTTTCTAAGACTTCATCATTATCAAAAATTGTTCAATGTCCTTTTATTTTCCACTCCATCTTAAAAACTTCTAAATCATAACCTCTTAAAATTCTTGTTAACTCGTTCATTTCACACAATGTCATAACTTTTACAATCCAACCCCATTTCTCTGGTATTTTTTCATGCTTCCACAACTACGCATATAATGTCCTAGCGGCTGAAAGCATGCACCAAATTATAGTTCTATTTTCTTTTGGAAATTTTTCCATTTGTAATCCCAACAGAAAAGTCTCTGCGACTTTCTTAAATTCATATCCCAAGATCCTAGAAATTTCTTGTTGAATCATCCGCCAATACTTTTTCGCTCTTTCACAAGTCCACCGCATACGGTAGAAAGAACCTTCATGTTTTTTACATTTCCAACATCTGTCCGGCATCTTATTATTCATCTTTTGCCAATTTCTTAGGAGTCATATACCACCTGTACATCATCTTAAAACAATTTTCTTTAATACTCTGACACGTTGAGAGTTTCATAAAGTTCTTCCACAAATATCCCCAAGTTTCCATATATATTTCTTTATTTACATTAATTGCCCACTTAATCATTTGAGATGTCACTACTTCATTTTAAAAGTAACATATAGATTTTTGAAATTAATTTTTCATTGTCTCCAAGCAGAACTTTTCCCATTTCTGTTTGTTCTCATCTTATTCCTTCAGTTTTAACATCGCTTTCCACCAAACTTTTTATTTGTTGCGTTTGAAACAATCATATTTATTATTCAACTCTTCGGCAGTTTTCAATTCTATTTTACAGCTTTGTATTTTTAGTTTATACGACACCCTTTTTCCCTCTCCCATCTCCGCCGTTATCCTTATTACTTCCGCAGGCACTGAGGATAGAGAAATGTTACGACCGTTCCTTTGTCATAGATTGCTATTTGATCATGTTTTGCGCGCTTCGGTTTTAATACAAAGGCACGCAAATCGGGGCCCTCGGCGGTAGTTTCTAAAGCATCCGCGCAATTCGATGTTTTGATTACGCGTGTCTTAGACGGTCGTTGTATATAATCGAATAAAATATAATACGCGATCGCGATGTATAACGTTAGACAACCTTGTTACTCTGACTTTTGAAAACCCCGAGATAGGCCCCCTTCTGCGAATTCGGCTCAGCGGCCCGCCACCAATAGGGGAGTCGCCGTTGTTCAAACGCGCCAGCGGGTGCGGGGGGGGTCGGCGCAGGATTCTCTTTAAATACGGGAAACCCGAGCGCCGTTCTGACGGCTCCGTACCACCATGGAGAAATTTTCTAACATGGAGGGACCCCTAGGCATCAAGCCTCACAAACATTCAAGAAAAGGCAACGGTGATGAGATAGAAGCGGAGAACACCGCCCCGGAGAAGACCCCTCTAGAATCTGTACCCGAAAACATGGAAGAGGAGAGTTTGGAGAACCAGGAAGCAGAAACAGATGCACAGGTAAGTTGTGAGAAAAGAGGAAAGCTGGGAGGATTGCAATGGCGGGTCATGTAGCGTTATGCCCTTTCTTTTTTTTTAAACTAGGCGGCGGAGGGATCAGAGACCAAAGTCGCTGATTTAGAGGATTTGATCATGTGTGGGATGCTAACCCTGGTGTTGCTCAAATCTTTAAGAAAGCGTGGTTCTAATCTCAAGAACTCAACACAGGTGGAGAATAATGAATCCCCTTTGAGGGAGAGTTCCACAAAGAAGGCTTGGGAAAAGTCAGAGCTCACTGAGAATGGCGTCTCTATCAAGGAGTCAGAACGTGGAGGGAAGGCACAAGAAAATATGGAGATTGTGGAGGAAACGGTCTATTTGAAAGCGCTCTTTCCGAATGTAAGGCCTAAAAAACCCCCAAGGTGTGTGGAATTGGGGGTGGGGGGCACGCTCATGAGACCGGATACTAATTTTTTTTTTTTGTTCTTCAAACTTTTAGGTAGAGAATGTGGCAGCGGTCAACTCAGGGAGGCCGGACACCTGTCACTGCCCATACTGCGGGGGTCTAGCACACTTTCAAGATTCAGATGAGGAAGATTCCCTAGCAGATGCCGAGCACGATACAGCCGGTGATTCCGGAGCGGACATGGAGGATACCTCTGGAGATTCTGAAGCAGACACGAAGGATGAAGCTGTGGAAAAGGCGAGGGAACCCCCGGTTGATGAAGCGCAAACACCGGAGTCTCCAAAGGAGGTTGATTCCCTCATGGAGGAAGAAGAAGAGGTTGCAAAGAAGGAAAAACATACAGATTAGAATCGAGAATGTCCCAACCACATGTAGATGAGAAAACACACACGTCTGTTTGTATATAAGACCCGTATCCTGAAGCGGATAGTAAGAACTGTATTTTTTCAGTAGGGTGGGGGAAATAGCACGCTTGTTTTTGTTTTCTCACGTTGATAAAGCGGATGTATCGTTGCTACACTTTCTGTACATACACACGTGTCTAATCCTTGTGAATCGCAACACGACAAAGATGTACGCCGTGTATTTCTTACCCTGCCCCCCCCCTTGCAGGATTTCCCGGCAATCCCCCCTTCCCTCCTATTCGACACCAAAGTGGAAGACGCCTCATTCGCGGGGAACTGTAGACACGTGGGTCGGGATGCAGATTGTTGTTAATTAAAAAAAGCTACGCTTTGTATATTCTCGCTTTAATAAAATGCTTTTCTATTAGATATGACGGTATGAAACACGTGGTGTGCTCGACTGAAATAAGCTTAGAATTCCCACCGTAAAAATCCAAACACACATCGTTACGCCGGTTGCACCGCAAGGTCATCTAACGTATTTTAGCATAACGCCTCAGTTCTCTAGAATGGAACTAACAAAACATACAAACTTAGGACCTGAACAATCTTTGTTTCCATTTGTTTGGTTTTTTGACGTTGCCAAGGTGGGTTGTGCTTCATTTAAACATTCAGGCCTAGACACCGATTTAAGCAACGTTATTAAAATTGTAAAAATATAGAGCGGACTCATCACGGGTACTTGTTCATAGTTTCATAGCGCTTGTTCATAGTTTCGAGTTCACGATGTACTTTTATCTCACGGCCATGAGGAAAGCTAATCCTGCTAGGACAAATCCGGCGATTGCTATGATAGTGTTGCTTTTGGTATCGCACCGGCTGATTGAATCAGAACCGTGTTTGTTGAAGTAGCGGTAGAACCCTTCCCAGCCACCATGCGCCTCCAGCCACTCGCGCTTCTCCACAGACAGATAGATGACCAATGCCTCTGTCAGGCCGCCGATCTCCTCGTGGGCCCCCCGCTCAGCCAGAGCTGTTGCCAAGGTGCCGGTGAACACAAACAGCGCCACTACTCGACCCCAGTTAAGCCCGCCATCAGATGCCATCTGCACCGCCACACGTCTCAAATGGACGTCTGCCCTACCAGGCTCCGGCAAGATTGCCGTGGAGCAAATGGAGTGAAAGAATGTCTTCTCACGGCTCTCCAGCTTGTCAGCCACTCTCCGCAGGGTCTTGGCCGTGTGGCTGTGAGACAGCACCGAACCACTCAGGTTGCGTCGCAAGTAGCCATCCACCAGTCGCCTTGTCTCGGCTGTCAGATCGCTCAGCATAGCGACTCTTCGATGACTGCCGATGAATACGTCGGCCTGCTCCAACCGTGCCCCAGTACCGCCGGTTCTATACAGATACGGTTTTACAACCTACTTTCCCCCAATCGGTAGGTTTCTTACAAACCGAGAAGCCGACAAATTAAGCATCTGTAATAGATACGGTCATAGAAATGTAGAGGAAGTACCGTCCGAAAGAACACGGGTAAAAGAATGATGGGATTACCTACGTGTATAGACAAGGAACATACCCCCCCCCCTTTCCCTAACATGATCCGGCGGCGGACTATAACGCTGTTGCTCGTGTGTTACTTTGTAATATGTTTATTGCACCCCAACCTGATTCCGGCCTCCCCCCATTCTCACCTTTTCCCATTATGCTCACCCTCGGCACTTTTGATTCGTAGCCATCTTTATACAATATTACACCCGCTTTCCTATATAAAATCAGATAGACTCCCTCCGTTTCTTACCCCACCTGCCCCAGCTAATTTTAATCCGCCCAAGCAAACGCCGAAGAAACCTATCCTCCCACAATTGCGATCCGCAGCCTTTACACCGTCACTCCTACCCTGTTCAATAGGTCATATTTACAGGGGAGTGTTTCACCGTAAAGTGAAAATAAAGGAAAAAAGCTTATATGTAATAACAGGGTGTGTCCGATTATTCAGTGTATTTTTATACTTTGTTTCTTTGTTGCCCAAAGTGTTTTACAAAAAGCCATTAGCCAAAAATTGGCATGATTATACATTATTAAAACAAACCAGGAGAAGGACTTTCTGTGTTGGTGGTATCGGATGAGAGAAGAGACGGCCCCCTCCTTCAGCCGGGGCATAAGAACGGAACCGCTACAGAAAAAGACTTGCTCCGGCTTTTAAAGAACTTTTAAAGAGCTGTTCAGGATTATGTGGGGAAGAGCGTGCACGGTGTTGTTTTTTAAAGTAAGGAACCCGTGAAAACACGCTGTCGGTATTAGGACTTGTGTTTAAATAGCTCTCGGTCTATTTTAAGTTTTCTCGGTGCAGAGCCGTTATTTTCATCGTTATTGGTAAAACCATACGTCTATCGGCGTATCGGCGTCAATCTCCCTCTTACTGATCAAAAGCGACCTCCCTAAATGCAGCGTGATCTTTTTTAATATCGAATATTTTTTAGTATCAAAATTTGCACAAACTCAACGGCTTCTAAATACATTTTTATTTTTATACATGTGAATGTATAAAATGTACATTTATTACAGAAAGTTTTTAAAATTTATTTACAAAAGGGGGAAAAGAAAGGTATTCACAGATGTGCCATTCTGAAATGTATTATGCAGAAATTTCTCAACAAGTGTCACATAGGGTCGGTGGCATTTCTGAAACAACGTTCTCAATTGTTCACAGGGGGTCGGGGATGTTTGTACGCCTTCCACCAGGTTGGCCAACGTTATGACATGATTCTTGTTAATACCACAACAATCAAGAAAACACGCAATAACCGTGATCACATACAACACGGGGCCCATATTCAGATTGCGACAAACATATCTTAAGTTCTCATCGTAAAAAGCAGAGGACCACGTCAAACATACATGAGAATTCTGTCCGGGTCTATCTAAAATGCATCCGTCACACATAGAATAAGAGAGATCGTTGGAGCAATAATTGAGAACAGAATAAGCGGTGGCAGTTATCAGTTTGTACATCGCAGAACGTGACTTTTGCTTGTCCACAGGTGGAACGTCTTCATCGGACACTCCCACGTATTTTTGCAGGACGGTATGAATCGACGTCTGAACACCGGACAAGTCCACGAGACAAATTTTCTAAAAATCACAAACACACAAAATGAGAAAAGGAGCCTAAACAGAAACAACACAACCTTTTACACATCTTTCCCATGTTGTTCTACCCACCTTAAATGTATCTTGTTGTGACGGATTCACGGAGTCACAACTCTCACCATCCTGGAAACATCTACTCCGCTTCGGTGTACAGATTTCTGCCCCATCTTTCATTTTCTCGGGGGAAGCAAAAAGGCGTTTAGCAAGAACCGGCTGTACATTCTCCTTGTCAGAATCGGTGCTAGGTTTTTGAATCCTCGCTGTAGTTTTCCTCCTCACGGGTGCTCCAGGGACCACAGGATTAAAAACAGACAGGGGTGTATTCGCCATGGTGGTACGGAGCCGTCAGAACGGCGCTCGGGTTTCCCGTATTTAAAGAGAATCCTGCGCCGACCCCCCCCGCACCCGCTGGCGCGCTTGAACAACGGCGACTCCCCTATTGGTGGCGGGCCGCTGAGCCGAATTCGCAGAAGGGGGCCTATCTCGGGGTTTTCAATAGTCAGAGTAACAAGGTTGTCTAACGTTATACATCGCGATCGCGTATTATATTTTATTCGATTATATACAACGACCGTCTAAGACACGCGTAATCAAAACATCGAATTGTGCGGATGCTTTAGAAACTACCGCCGAGGGCCCCGATTTGCGTGCCTTTGTATTAAAACCGAAGCGCGCAAAACATGATCAAATAGCAATCTATGACAAAGGAACGGTCGTAACATTTCTCTATCCTCAGTGCCTGCGGAAGTAATAAGGATAACGGCGGAGATGGGAGAGGGAAAAAGGGTGTCGTATAAACTAAAAATACAAAGCTGTAAAATAGAATTGAAAACTGCCGAAGAGTTGAATAATAAATATGATTGTTTCAAACGCAACAAATAAAAAGTTTGGTGGAAAGCGATGTTAAAACTGAAGGAATAAGATGAGAACAAACAGAAATGGGAAAAGTTCTGCTTGGAGACAATGAAAAATTAATTTCAAAAATCTATATGTTACTTTTAAAATGAAGTAGTGACATCTCAAATGATTAAGTGGGCAATTAATGTAAATAAAGAAATATATATGGAAACTTGGGGATATTTGTGGAAGAACTTTATGAAACTCTCAACGTGTCAGAGTATTAAAGAAAATTGTTTTAAGATGATGTACAGGTGGTATATGACTCCTAAGAAATTGGCAAAAGATGAATAATAAGATGCCGGACAGATGTTGGAAATGTAAAAAACATGAAGGTTCTTTCTACCGTATGCGGTGGACTTGTGAAAGAGCGAAAAAGTATTGGCGGATGATTCAACAAGAAATTTCTAGGATCTTGGGATATGAATTTAAGAAAGTCGCAGAGACTTTTCTGTTGGGATTACAAATGGAAAAATTTCCAAAAGAAAATAGAACTATAATTTGGTGCATGCTTTCAGCCGCTAGGACATTATATGCGTAGTTGTGGAAGCATGAAAAAATACCAGAGAAATGGGGTTGGATTGTAAAAGTTATGACATTGTGTGAAATGAACGAGTTAACAAGAATTTTAAGAGGTTATGATTTAGAAGTTTTTAAGATGGAGTGGAAAATAAAAGGACATTGAACAATTTTTGATAATGATGAAGTCTTAGAAAAAAAAGAAGAATGTTAATTTTCATTTTTTATTAGTTAAGGGTACCTTTAAACATTAGTATTTTAAGTAAATAACACCGGCGGGGGTCAAGTAATGGGGGAGGGATGGCTAGAAAGTAATATGTGGGATAGTTAAAAGAAGTTATTAATGATGCAGGACATATAATTTGTTACCAAATAAAATTGTTTTAACCGTGAAACTCAGGTCGTTAGCAGAGGTTAGAACCGCTGTGCTGCGGCTTTACCACTCTGCACCACTGGGGCTCTTATTTCTCTAATTATCCGCATGTAAATGTTTCATGGGAAGCCTGAATATAACCGACTAGCCCAATTTTGTCAGAGCTTGGACGTCAGTAGGGTTAGCCGTGTAACAGTAGCCTCTGCGGTCTCTTACAACTGTCCAGCCTCCACATTTCATTGAAACCATTGTGGTGTAGTGCTTAGTTTTTACATCCTGTTTCCCTCCCTAATCATGATACCAAGCAGCTTATCAATTGTTTTTCTCCTTTTCCATTTTATCTTCGCAACAGCAACCTTGTGAGGTAGGCTAAGGCAAGAGAGCGTGATAGGCTCAGTCACCAGCAATCTTGCGTGGCAGAGTCAGGATTTGAACTTGATGGTTCCGGATCCTAGTGTGGTCCTCTAATGCCTATCCTAGTTGAGAACATTGTTCTTACATTTCAGTCTCAGCAAAAAAACAAAAACAAAAAAGGGGGGGCTACAGTAAAGTAAGTAAAATACTCCGCTGGCTCTAGCGGGTTAAGTGCTAAACAAGAACCTAGGAGACTCGTGTTCAAATGCAACTCACTGGGTGATATTGGCAAAGATGAATAATAAGATGCCAGACCGGTGTTGGAAATGTAAAAAAAAAAAACATGAAGGTTCTTTCTACCGTATGTGGTGGGTTTGTGAAAGGGCAAAAAAAGTATTGGCGGATGATTCAACAAGAAATTTCTAGGATCTCGGGATATGAATTTAAGAAAGTTGCAGAGACTTTCCTGTTGGGATTACAAATGGGAAAAAAATCCAAAAGAAGATAGAACTATAATTTGATACTTGCTTTCAGCTGCTAGGACATAATATGCGTAGTTGTGGAAGCAAGAAAAAATACCAGAGAAATGGGGTAGGATTGTAAAAGTTATGACACATGGTGAAATGGGCAAGTTAACATGAACCTTAAGAGACTATGATTTAGAAGTAATTAAGATGGAGTGGAAAAAGTTAGGACGTTGTATGCGCGGTTGTGGAAGCAAGAAAAAATACCAGAAAAATGGGATTGGATTTTAAAAGTTATGACACTGGGGTGAAATGGGCAAATTAACATGAACCTTAAGAGACTATGATTTAGAAGTAATTAAGATGAAGTGGAAAAAGTTCAGAAGATACGTAGAAAAAGAGTGGAAAATAAAAGGACATTGGACAATTTTTGATAATGACTAAGTACAAGAGGGAGGAGGATATTAATTTTGGTTCTTATTAATTAAGGGTACCTTTAATATTAAGATTTTAAGTATATAACACCGGCGGGTGTCAAGTAACGGGGGAGGAGTGGGTAGAAAGTAATATATGGGATAGATAAAAAGTAATTATTAATGATGTAAGAAATTGAAATTTATTGCCATATGTTACTAATAAGACTGTTTGAAACAAAAACATTTTTCCACCCTCAGATCACAATCGTGCCAGGTTTTTTTGTTTTGGTTTTTTTAATCTTAAGAACATAAGAGAAGCCATGTTGGATCAGGCCAACGGCCCATCAAGTCCAACACTCTGTGTCACACAGTGGCAAAAAAAATTTATATACACACATACACTGTGGCTAATAGCCACCGATGGACCCGTGCTCCATATTTCTATCTAAACCCCTCTTGAAGGTGGCCATACTTGTGGCCGCCACCACCTCCTGTGGCAGTGAATTCCACCTACTCTTCACCTACATGGCTTCTGCAAAGGGAAGTCCTGCCTCACCAACCTTTTAGAGTTCATTGAGAAAGACTCGCCAGAGATTCCTGAGTAAACTTAGCAGTCATGGGATAAGAGGATGGGTTCTCTTTCTGATTAAAAAACTGGTTCAATGACTGTTAGTAAAGAGTGGGGATCTGTGGACAATTCTCACAATGTAGGGAAGTATGCTACGGGGTCCGATAAGGATTGGTACGGGGGCAAGACTATTTCATTTATTCATAAATGATTAGGAACTAGGGGTGAGGTGCTGGTAAGTGTAAGGTGATGGCATAGTGGATCAAAAAAAATCCCCACTTCACGTATAAGCTAATAGGGATAGAACTTGCTGTGACTGAGAGGGGGGAAAATCCCAAGTGTGTTGTGGATAGTTTGGTGAAAGTGTCAACCCTGTGTGCTGCAGCGGTGAAAAAGGCAAAGTCTGTGGTAGGTATTCTTGGGAACGGGATTGAGAATAAAACAGCCTATATTGTAATGCCCCCATATAGATCTATATCGCAGCCTTGTTTGGAATAGTGTGTACAATTCTGGTCACCGTATCTCCAAAAGGACATTGCAGAGCTAGAAAAAGTACAGAGAAGGGCAGCAAAGTTGATTGGGGGGGGGGGGTTGGGGGGGGAGCACCTTCTCTATGAGGAAAGGCTGATGAGTGACTTTTCAGTTTAGAAAAGCGATGGCTATGTTAGGGGAGGGGGAGGGTGTGGGGTCAAGATAGAGGTTTATAAAATTATGCAAGGGGTGGAGAGAGTTGACAAACAGAACTTTTTCCCCCTTTCAAAATACTAGAACTCAATACAACGAGGCTGATAGCATATTCAGGGTGGACAAAAGGAAATACTATTTTACACAGAGAGTGATTAAAATGTGGAATTCGCTCCTCTCTCTGCACCCTTGGTTCATCAAGGAGATCAGTTCCTAGGCTGCCTGTGACCCACAACCCCCTCTTCTCCCTAAAGCAGCAACGATAAGCTCTTCTTTTTCTTATAGAATCCTAGGCAACCTCCTACTGCCGGGGCCCTGTTCATTGCTCAAGTAACCCCCCAGACAGCTCCTTGGAGTGCTAACAGGTGGAGGATGCTGACGATGGAAAAAAGTTGTATTGTGTGCCAAGATATTAAGTGAGCTGCATGGCTCAGAACTAAGCCCCAGATCTTCTGATGTTAAGAGTTCCATCAAAAGCAAATGAATGCCTACTTGAATACAATTAAAGGCTCAGATCCTGATCTTGGTGGAACCATATCAAAAATCACCAAAGTTGGCAGTAAATATTTGTGTTGTCAACAATACTTGGGGAACATGGGGTGAATGCACATTTAACAGGGCATGTAGAACTAAAATCATTTAAAACACTGCTTACTGTTGCTTGTTTTTATTTAAAATTTTATTTTATCTACATATTGGACACAGTCAGAGTATATCCACAAAAAAACCAATGGGGCATTCTGTAACCTGTGTGTTTCTATACATGTCAGAAAATCCTATCTTTGTTTATATTTAAAATAACCTAAATTGTATATCTCTGTCCTGCTTTTGCATTTTTCTTAAGTCTACATTTTTCTGCACTTCACAGCCATAAAACCCCTTGACCTCTTAGGACCATTTTTGGGGGTCAAACACTATTCTCACAATTAGCCCATACATAAATTTGATGGAAAAGCTATTTTAAATCACAGACCATAAGAACAGGAAATTTATTGCGTGAGAACCTAATTTCATCTGTTTATTTTGTCCAGGTCTAAACTGTGTCAGCATTAAATAATTTGCTAAGATTCTTGCTCTCTCTCACAGGGTGAATATCCTCCCACGTCTGCGAGATATACATTTCAGCACTTGACCTTTTAAGGTCAAATACTTTTGTCTCACTCTGAGAACAGGCACTGAAGATGATAGAAAAATGTTAGGATTTAATGTGTAAGAAAATGCTATATGTTTACAATTAATGTATTAGAATAGGCATCTAAAATGCTGTTAGGTGGCTAGGTAAATGTTAGGATTTAATGTGTAAGAAAATGCTGGGATGGTTACAATTAATGTATTAGAAGGGGCAGCAAAAAAGTACAATCCCACTACGTCAGGCATTCATTTACTGATCAGGAGGTGGGGGCTGGTGTGGGGGAGGGGCAGCTGTTTAATGAGGAAATTGTGGGGGAGGGGCAGCTGTCACTTTTTGATTTCTGTTTGATGATGAGAGCCATGTACTTTATTCTTCTCTCATTGGTCTTAAAGATGCTTTCTTTGTATTTCTCCCATGGGATCCAGGGAACTGGGTAAAGAAGCTCTGGCTCGTTCCTTCCTTCCCAGGGGGACTGGGGGAGGGGGAGCCTCAGCCAATAGAAGGAAGAGAGACTTGACTCAGTAGCTCCACTGTGCAATTGAGAGAGCCTGGCAAAGCAAGCTCTCTCTCTACCCCCTTCCTCCCCAAGGGAGAAGTCTCAGCCAATGGAGAAAATAGAGGTTTTGCTCTGTAGCTCCTGTGCAATTGAGAAAGCCTTGCAAAGCAAGCAGTTAAGTGGAAGGAAGCAAGATATAGGGAGAAGTAAGCAGATGACAGCCAGTTGCTCGGGGGCCTGATAGGAGCCCTCTGAGGGCCTGATTTGGCCCCTGAACTGCATGTTTGACACCCCTGGTATATTATGATCTGCAATGCTGCACAGATGCCACTATTGCATGTATTTACTTTAAATCTTATTTTGGGAATGCAAGATTATCATGTATAGCACATGCAATATACTAGAAAAGAAACATAGAACAGTCCTTAACTTCTGAGATGCAATACAAATACAGTATGTTATCCTGAAGCTGCAGGACAATAATCAATGTACAGGCTCTCTTTGATCCAGATGTCAATGAAACAGTGGTAGAGAATTGAATAAGGATTAGCTCTAGTGTAATATTCTGCATCTGTGACTCCTAAAAGAATAATAATGAACACAGGTATCTGAAATGTTGTTATTGTGTAAATAGGCTCAATATGCAGTCATATTGTGTTACCACAGTTACGAAACTCTGTATGAGTCATAATTCTTGTACATTCCTAAAGAAGAATTTATCTGTCTTTTTATCATATGTCGTTCACTAATGTGATTTCACTGCAGGTTATTTTCTGCTGGAAAGATGAGGTGAAATGCAAAATATGAAGAAGGAAGTTGGCAACCCTTAATAAAATATTTAAATTTAGCGGTAGAGTAATGCCTAAAATAGCATGGTCTGTTAGTTAGAAATGAAAGCATGTCAGCTGATTTTCAAACTAGATATTGTTTTGCATAATTATCATTTATGTAATGATATTATAATGGATAATATATCCTTTTCAAAAATATATTTTAAAACAGAGAGAAGTGATAGCCTGTGTAATTTTTTTTTCAAAAATGATTTTCATAATTAACTTTCACTATGGCAGAGGGGAGTTTTTATTCAAGGAAGAAAATATTTAATTACTTCATTCATACTAGTCTTTCTTGCTGTGAAGGCACTCAAAAGCCCCTCCTGTCCCTTTGGGCTGCCCCCCGGGAGGCTGGAAAACTCCTGTGGCTGCCCCAAGTTTCCACTTGATGATGTGTACCTTCCTCTCACTCCCCACAGGTACTAATAACAAGCTGGGCAACCACCAACTGCCACCAATGAGTCTGAGAGTATCTTCTGCCAGATGGAGTCATATGTCTTGCACTCCGTACCTGTGTTGCTATTTAGATTCCCTACCTAGTTACTGTGTATACTGCTATGCCGAAGATGGCGACGAGGCAGGAGCTCTAGTGCTACGGCTCCTGAAAAACTGAAACCTTATGCCTACCGCACGGCTGCAATAGTTGCTTCTAAGGGCAGACCTAGCAACTTGTTGCTAGGGAAAGATGAGGAGCGAAAATTTAAGAACCTGGAGGGTTCCTCAGAGTGTCAGCTAAATTATAATTGCCTACCGTTTCGGCAAGTCGGGCCTGGCGTTGACATGGAGGACCACCGTGACCACGGTCTGGTGTGTGGGCGAGGCCGGGCGGAGTCAAGTGGTGAGCAGAACCGGGTGGGCCCGTGCGACGAGCAAAGCGTCGGGCTCTGGTGGAGTCGGACGCCAGAGAGCGGAGCATTGGTGGTGGCGATCAGCTGCAGCTGCTGTGCTTCTGACTTGGGCGAGGAGGGCTTTGAAACAGCTGCCCTGGATGTTGACGAGCCCACGAGCAGAGCGGAGTGCTATGGCAGCTGTCCTGGGTGATACACGACCCCACAAGCGAAACTTTGGAGTCCGTGTTGCATGGCGGGGGAGGCACGAGGGGGGGTCTCTACCCCCCCGGGTCTGCCAGGCTGCACAGGGGGATCGATGAGCTAAAGCCTCCGCTTGAAAGGACAAAAATTGGAGACCTCGCTTTGTACCTCGCTGTATGACTGCTGCACCTAGCTCTGCACCTTATTGCAAGATTACACTTTGAGAAACTGGGGACCCTGCTTTCGCACAACCGCAACTTGAGGATATTTTGCACACCATCTGCTCTATAGAAGCACAACAGCACTTTATTTTGTTACAACTACCACCTCCAATTATCTCCAAGCTGCTAGTTTGAATGATTGAATTTTAAACTGCTAATTGATGAATTGTTTTAGTTAACTAATTTATAGAGAAATTTATTGTTGGATTGATTGGCTTTAGATAGAATATATATTTTTGGCAAAATTTATTAAGGGTGTTTTACTGTTGGGGGGGTTATAATTAATAATGCCATCAGAATTAAATTAAGTATTTTAGCTAATTAATTTATAAGAGAGATCGTGGGTTTGGTTTAAATTTGGTTGGTTAACTTTTAGAATTGGCAGGTTGGTAAATTAAAGGAATTGACTGGCAAGGGCAGAGAGGATTGGGGAGTTAATAAATTGTAGCATGTGAGTTGTGCTTTCCGCATTGGCTCCAGCTGAAGTAGAGAACAGTGGGAGATGACAGGCCTGGGGATTCCAGTACACCTGGGGAGGGGAAGGTATGACGATGGGAACAGACAATGATATAAGGGAAGGAGACCGAGACCAGGTAGTGCTCGACCACCTTCCGGTCTGTGTCCCATCCCGACAGTGACAGGTAGTGGGGCCAGGTTGAATTACTCACCTTTGTCATTATGCATTGCCAGGTCCATAAATAATAAGACTCCCATCCTCTGAGAGTTTCTGCTTGAGCAGGATGTGGACCTGGCTTTTGTGACTGAGACCTGGATGCGAGAGGGAGACACGGTGGCCCTCTCCCAAACAGTTCCCCCGGGTTACTCAGTCTTTCACCAATCACAGACTAGCGGGCGGGGGGAGGGGTGGCTCTATTCCTTTAGGGCTCCCCCAGCCCCGGAGATCAATGGTATTGAATGTGCCAGTCTGGCGTGGGATGTTGGGGGAGGGGTTGGCGATTTGGCTGGTGTACCGTTCGCCTAATGCACCAGCCAATGCCTTACCATCCCTGATCGAGGCTGTAACAGGCTGGGCATTGGAGTACCCAAGGCTTGTGATCCTGGGCAACTTCAATGTCCATGATGATGACGCGGCCTCTATTCAGGCGATGGACCTAGTGTCATCCATAGCGACACTGGGACTCTCCCAATTTGTTACATCGCCCACTCACCAGGCAAGGCACATGTTAGATTTGATCTTTGCGGCCGGGGTTATGGTGGACGATACAACTGTGGAGGCAGTGCCATGGTCGGACCACTTTGCCCTTAGTGTGGATGCTCCATTCCAAACCCATTTGGGCGGTGAGCTTATTTTGTCTCACCCATGGAGTCTGATGGACCCTGAGTGGTTCCAAATGGGATCCCTGGCAATTCTCTCTATGATCTGTTTGACTCATGGCATGGCCGGCTCTCCAGAGTCATTGATGAGATCGTGCCTCGACGTCCTTTGTGCCCCCGTGTTAAGCTGGCCCCGTGGTATACCCTGGAGCTGCGACAGCTGAAATGAGGACTCAGACGGTTAGAGAGGCAATGGCGGCGTACTCAAGATGAAGCAACTAGAACATCTTATAGAGAGTTTATGAGGTCCTATGAGATGGCAGTCAAAGCCACAAAGAAGACTTACTTTGCGGCCAAGATTGCGTCTGCAAATTTGCGCTCGGCGCAATTATTTAGGACGATTTGGAATCTTACAACACTGCTGCAAGGCAGACCAAATGCTAAGGAATTAGAGATAGGCTGTGAGGCTTTTGCAAAAAATTTTGCAGACAAGGTCACGTCGCTCCGCCACGACTTCTCCTCCACATTGGATACAGTATGTGAACTTGAGGCCCCGTACCTATCTTCTGGTTCAATCCTGGATCGCTTCGACACACTCAGCTTGGAGGAAGTTGACAGAATCCTCTCTACTGTACTCCCAACAACTTGTGATCTGGACCTGTGCCCCTCCTGGCTAATTAAAGCTTGCCAGAGGGAGCTTAGGTGTCCTATACGGGACATCGTAAATAGATCCCTCTCGGAGGGTCTTTTTCCAATGCATCTTAAAGAGGCTGTGGTCCGCCCCCTCCTGAAAAAGTTACATCGGATCCGACCGAATTGGCACATTACTGGCCAGTCTCAAATTTGCCCTTTTTGGGAAAAATTATTGAGAGGGCAGTGGCGTTACAATTGCAGAGTTTTCTGTATGACGCTTCCATCCTAGATCCCCACCAGTCCGGCTTCTGCCCGGGCCATGGGACAGAGACAGTGCTGACCGCCCTGGTGGATGATCTCCAGTGGCATCTGGATCGAGGTAGTTTGGCAGTGCTATTGTTGTTAGACCTATCGGCTGCGTTCGATACGGTCGACCATCAGTTACTGACCCGCTGCTTCACCAATGCAGGGATTCAGGGGCTGGCCTTGCAATGGCTTTCCTCTTTCCTTGATGGTCGGGGACAAAGGGTGACGATTGGGGGAGAACTGTCCCAGAGGCACCCACTTAATTGTGGTGTGCCTCAGGGGGAGGTCCTCTCCCCAATGTTGTTCAAAATCTACATGCACCCCCTTGCCCAGATTGCCCGGAGGTATGGGCTGGGTTGCCACCAGTATGATGATGACACCCAGCTCTATCTACTGATGGATGGCCGGCCTGGCAATGTCCCAGAAAATCTGGACCTGGTGCTGCAAGCCATGGCAGGTTGGCTCAGGCTGAGTAGGTTGAAGTTGAATCCAGCGAAGACAGAGGTCCTTTGCCTGAACTGTGGCGGCCTGGGAAGGGAAATCTTCCTACCATTTTTTTATGGTGCACCATTGGAAACGGCATGCAAGGTCAAGAGCCTGGGGGTGCTACTGGAGCCTTCCTTGTCAATGGAGGCCCAGATAGCAGCCACTGCTAAATCCGCCTTTTTTCATCTTAGGCGGGCGAGGCAGTTAGCTCCCTTCCTGGAGTGTGATGACCTGGCAACAGTGATCCATGCAGCAGTCACCTCAAGGTTAGACTACTGTAATGCCCTCTACATGAGTCTGCCCCTGTGCCGAACCCAGAAACTGCAGCTAGTGCAGAACGCGGCAGTCTGACTGTTATTGGGACTCCCTAAGTGGGAGCGCATATAGCCCAGACTACGGGAACTGCATTGGCTGCCAATTGTGTACCGGATTCATTACAAGGTGCTGGCTATTACCTTTAAAGCCCTATATGACCGAGGACCTGCCTACCTTAGGGACCGTCTCTCCCCATATGTTCCCCAGAGGGCACTGAGATCTCGCTTGCAAAATCTACTGACAATCCCTGGGCCGAAGGAGGCCAAATTGAAAGTTACGAGAGAAAGGGTCTTCTTGATTATAGCTCCCCACTGGTGGAACCGATTACTAGAAGAGGTATGGGCCTTGCGGAGCCTTAACTAGTTCCGCTGGGCCTGCAAGACCATCCTCTTCCAGCTGGTTTTTTCTTAATGTGGAATTATTTTACCGTCGTCATGTAAAACTGTGTCATGATGAGTAACATCAAGATTGTAGCACTGAATTAATTTGTTGGTTTTAAATATGGTAGTTTTAATTGATGGTTTTAATGCTGCTGTTGTTAGACCTATCAGCTGCGTTCGATACGGTCGACCATCAGTATATTTTAATTGAGAAATATAACTGTTATGTAATTAGTGTATTTTATTATTGTATTATTGTAATGTCTGCATTTTATGCCATGTAAGCCGCCCTGAGCCTGCTTCAGCGGGGAGGGCAGGATATAAATTAAAAATTATTTTTATTATTATTATTATGCTTTTACAGTGTGATCTATCATAACTTTGCTTTTTAGAGCTATCATGTTCCAGGGATGGCAAGCTTCTCCTTGCTACCACACTTCAGACAGCAAGATTTGAATAGCATGTTGAGTTCATGCTATTCAAGAGATCCCTTAACCCAAAATATAAGGAAGTTAAATAAATGAATAAAATAATATGCATGTTCTGGTTCAAGCTTTTGGGTTAAGGGAGTAAAGAAAAGGTGAAAATGCAGTCTATCTGTTCAGGCAGTACTTGAGAGAGCTGGAGTATTCTGTGCTGGGAGTTTCAGGGCTCCTCTCTTTAGCCACCTCTCTTCTGTCAGCTACTAGTCTGTAGCTGTGCTCTTGTATATGGACAGAGCAGTTAATAACTGAAATTGGGGTGAATTCTGGGGTAGGGGGAATTTCTCCACACTCTCCAATGGGGATCCAAAAAGAACTTACATCATTCTTTTCTGCTCCATTTTATAATTGCCTCTGCAAAGGCAAAAACTTTCTAAGTACATCTTACATTTGTAGACAATTGAGTTCACACACACTAAATAATGTGCTTTGCAACTGGATTTTTTCTGTGTAAGAATAGCAAAATCCACTTGCAAACAGTCACCTGTGAAAGCACCCATTGTCTGTGCATTTTTAATGCGAAAGAGGCAGTAAGCCTGGAAAGTTTGTAGTTTTAAGTTAGTCATAACATTTGTCACAAACACTGTGTTTTAAAATTGCAGCAATTCTCTGCAAGTCATTTTTATTTACAAATTTCATTAACAAATTTTCCAAGTTTGCACAGCAGTCATGTTCTTATCACAGATGTGACAGGCAATAAACAGGTCACATCCTGAAGGAAAGGGCATAAAGCAAGGAGGGACAGTAAGTGAAACCAGAATTTCAGTCATATCCTTTTGGTAGTGAGACCTTTTAAATTAGATACACAAGCATAAACTTTGTTCACCATCACACATGAAATATTAACCAGTTCATCTAAAATATTACAAGAAGTAGGGAAAATAACACTGCCTTGTTACATGTACATTGTATCATTTATTCATTCTGATTAATAGTTACTAGTTAAAAATACACAGGGCTTTTAAAAAATACTATTAAATTTTTCAGTTCATAATAGACAAGAAAAATGGCATTATCAGTTGGCTCAAAATGCATAAAAGCCAAGTTCACAACAGTTCTTAGGAAAGAAGTATGAAAAAGGATTCTTTCACAATCGGGCATCAGAATTTTGCAGAAGGATGGCTTTCTTGTTCGCCTGACACACACAACTTCCTCTCAGTTATGCTGAAGAGCCACATCCTTTCAGTCAAGTTTCAGTCTCATCCTTTTTGAAGTCATATTTATTAATTAAGGGCCAGGAAGTGAGAGAGACTTCTTGAATGCTTTAAATCTTCCTGAAAGACCTGGATAGGCTGGAGGTGGAGAATCATAATCTCCCCTTAGTGCCACTGCTTGTTCGTAGGTCGGCAGTCCTGTGTGCTCAGGGCATGGGGAGAGAGCATATAAGGAAAATTCTTCATGCCGTCTAAAGACAGAAGGATTATGCAGCCGGCAACCTGTGTGTCTTTAAAAATGAAAAACAACTTTTAATTATATAGCATTTCATTGTGGTAATGTTAGGCTATAAATACAGCAGAGTAAAATTTCCTTCTTTGTGCCATCCAGGGCCTTTCAGCCCAGCAGGACAGAAGAGAAGGCTGCTGGACACCTTTCACTTGTTCTGGGATTGCCTAAAGCTTACTGAGGTATGTACAGCAAGGCAGGACAGAAAGAGCATACAGCCTCTCAAGAAAATTAACTATAAAGAGTAAATGCTGCAAAGCCAAGACCGTGTATAGGGATCTCTGTGGCATCATTTTACAAGTCCCCTGACCCTAACACTGATACCTTCCCACATAAAAGTGATCTATAATAATTTCTTTTGTTGTCAATTCCAGAAGGATGTATGGTTGCTATTAAAAAGGAATTTCTCCACAATGAGCACTCACTAGGATAAAGTCAATTGTCCTGTGTCAAGATTATCTGGTCCTAATCCCATGCTATAGTACAAATATATGAGGCTCCTGTAGTGGTATTACAGAAGAGAGCTGTAGAAGTTGTGCATAATTAGTTAACATAAGCTATTTGTGCACTATATAACATAGTTTTAACAGCTTCCTGTGATTTGCTTGAGTCACTTCACACAAAATTCATCACGGCGAAACCATCCCAATTTTCCTCAAATGTGAAGTAACCCTACAATGATATTTTATTAAATTGCTTTAAACATAAAAAGTATTTCATGCTTCTCTAACTTATCAAGTATACTTAACATCAAATGCTTAAGAAAATTTTAAAAGCTTCTTTTTGTCACCGAAGCAAATTTAAAATTGTGTAATTGGAAAGTAGCCATGAAATCAACAACTTGTTTAAAGGATAATAGAAACATCAACATTACAATCCCACCGCAGTTCTAGTGATGCTTAACACTGTGGGGCCTTAAATGGATTTTCCCATGTACTTGAAAATATGTATTTCAAGCTGGCACTCATCAGGATTTACATAAATTACACACACAGAAGTTTGCTTCCATTCTTTTGTTGCTGAATCAGGATATTTGTCATTGACACAGTTTCATGTCCATTTTGCTGCTGTAATGTATCAGTTCGCACAATAACTGGTTTAATTATCAACACATAGTGCATTAGTTATCTGAAGATCAAAACACAGAAGTAGAAATTGAAAGGTACTTTCATGTAAAGTTTTCACTCTCATAAAGATTCTTCACTTTAAACTTTGAAATTGCCATCAGGAGATCAGTATGTTGTTCCCCACCCCCCTCTGATTTTACCATTGTTGTATCAACAAACACCAGCAGTTGCTTTTGAAGAGTTCTAATCCTGATGTTTATATGGACATTTTTCTCTGTTTTCAATCTAGTGCTGCCAAGCCCCCGGTCCGGGCAGGGGTTTCCCCATCCGGGAGGTTCCCAACCCACCAGCCCACATTGGGCCAGAAGTGACGTCATCACGCTGGTGATGTCACGTGGTGGCCACTCTAGGCATTTCCAGGAAAACTCTATGGTTTTCCCAGATGCTCTAGCCTTTTGGGAGGGAAAACTCTATGGTACATAGAGTTTCCCCGGAAATGCCTAGAGAGGCTGCAAGCGCCGGTGTGATGACATCACTTCTGGGTGACGTCATTGCATCGGAGCAGAGGGGACTTGGCAACTCTATTTCAATCATTTTGTATGCCTTCCTGTACAAATTTACCTATGGAAAATATGACAGGGTGGAAATTTACCTATGGAAAAGACAGGGTGGCCAAATCATACTAAGATCTCAAAGTGGATCCCACTACTGTTTTGTTTTGTTTTTTGTACAAATAAAGCAATGGAACTTTCTTGACGCTGTTATCAGAAAAGCAAGAAATACTAAAAAGCACATCAATACCAAAGATTTTATCTGTCAGCTGTTCAGTTTATAATCTGTGAATTCTTTAGTGAAATTGCACTCCTTGTATGCATTGGACTTATTGTAATGCATTTGTTATATGTTTGCATGTATGCACATGCCAAATCCATATATGTATTTAGGGTGCAAAGATTTAATGTCAGCTCTAATCATATTAAATAGTTCCAACATTTGGTGCCTTACCGTGGTGGTCGTCTTTGTGGGCATTTTCTTTTGCAGAGATAATAAACTAGTAAGCCAGTTATAACCAATAGCACTCCAATTGCAATTAGACCAGTCAGAAGCAGTATAACATCAATCTCGTGTGATTCTTGGCCATCTTAAATAGGTCAAAATAATAAAGTATATCAGAAATCTGCATTAATTCTAAATCTTGGTTTTATGTGTCAGTTTTTAAACCTTCTAAAACTGTTCCTGATATATTTGAAAAAATTATAAGTTCAAATTTACATAAGTACAAGTTTTATTGTAATAATCGTTCCTATTCCACTCTTGAGTGTCACCCATATGGCTGGCACTCACCAGGAGACTGGAAGGGCACGGACATCAGGGGTGCTGTCATATAGATGCCATCATCTGGACGGCAAACTGAGAAGTGACAAAACATCGCTCTAGGAATCAGCAGAAACTATGCTTACCGTATAACTTTCACTGGATTGTAGAACTGTGTGACTTTGCTTCTGGGTTCTCCCCAGAAATGATGTCATGTGACCAACCAACATGATAGCATTTTGCTTCATCTCCCTATGAAGTGGCATTGGGGGGTTGGGGTGTTACTGGAGGGGGTCTCCTGTTATAGCGACAGCTCTACTACACCTATCTCCTGGAATCCCGAGTTCTACTGAAGAAAAACTTTTGAACTATCATTATATAACGCAGAGACGCAAAGGTTGATGAGAAGGAATCAGAACAAGATTCTCCACACATTGGCATATACAGATTAAACTGTCCAGGAAGCTGGGGCTGACTGGCTATTTAACATACTGGGAAAGTTCTCAGTGGGCTGCTGCCTTGGCAAGCCACTGGCAGCTGGGACCAAGCAGATCCAAGCCTGAGTAGCTCTGCAGGGGCTGCTCAGTTTGCATTTTTCAGTGGCAATAATGATCTGTGTGAATGCTTCCAGTTGCTGCTTCTTGCACCATGGAGCTTTGTTTTCTCTAGGGCCTATTTTAGTTTCCCAGTCCATTCCTCTAACCAGACTTGGTGCCTGCCACAAGTTGAAGCATAAAACCTGGATGAACGGAGTGTACCAGGCCAAGAAATTCACAGAGTGGTTGCCTTCAGGTAAAACAAAACATGTGAGTGGAACAAACTTATGCTTTTTAGTTTTGAGCCAAAGTGAGAACCAAATGTATTATACAATGTTTTGTACTTCTTTTCCCAGTTTGAATTGAAGCACAACACTGATATTGTCTATGAATAGGGCTGCCAATTTAGGGTTGGGTGCAGCATGGGGAGGGGAGGTATTTAATAGGGTATAATGCCATAGAGTCCACCAGGGCTTTTTTTTTTGTAGAAAAAGCCCAGATGGAACTCATTTGCATAGTAGGCCATACTCCCTGATGCTAAGCCAGTCAGAACTGTGTTCCTGCTCAAAAAAGCCCTGGAGTCCACTCTTCAAGTTCCCTCCTCCAGTAAGTGGACAGACAAGTAGCATGTGTATTATGTACATGTAATATGCAATATCTGGCAACTCCAAGACCATTACCAGAATTGCTTTGGTTCAACGGTAAAAGTGAGGTTGCATTGTTCAACAGGACTGAATAGCATGTTAGGAAAACACAACATACAATAAGTATGTAAAGAGAAGTAAATTCTAATTAAATTGTTGAAAATAAGCTGTTAATATTTGTAACATTAAAAGCAAAACTGACCAAAACATGAGTGCTTTCATCTTACCTGGCTTTGTGCCAGAATTTCTAGAGACATATTCATTCCAAAAAGTCTTCTAGAAAAATAAAACAACATGTTTGAGAATAAATCTACAGGAACATGGAGTAGAAATACATATTTCTAATATTAAGAAATTTTTCTGTTAAGGATGTGTCTCTCCCAGGGACCTGCTTCTGATAAATTCTGGATGGAATTTGGTTCAGAATGTTAAAGATTTGCCTTAATGTTAATATTAATAAAGCTATTTCCACAAGTATCAATAATTTGGGTGGGTAAAACCCAACATTTGACACAAGACAATAGGAAATGATTCCTTAACCACGGTAGTATTTGCTTGTATTGTAACTTCTGGAAATATACACTTGCTTGTATTAGTGTGAAAGCTAACATTTTCCATGTTCCTACCAGAATATAAGCTTTAAAAATCAGAATTTTTTTTTTTTTTAAAAACACACATGCTGGAAATAATTGGCCTGTGAGTCCCAGGACAGTACAACACAAGCTACTGCTGGCAAAGGATGACTTTTCTGGGGCTCAGATATGGTGAGTGATTATATAAATGAGCCTTATGTCACATCAGTTTTGACAGAGCATGTATTTCAGCCTGAACTTTTAATGTTGTGTAGCAGTGATAGGGTTGCCAATCCCCAGGTGGGGGCAGGGAATCCCCTGGTTTGGAGGCCCTCCCCCCGCTTCAGGGTCATCAGAAAGTGGGGGGAGGGGAGCGACATGTCTGCTGGGTACTCTATTATTCCCTATGGAGACTTATTCCCATAGAAAATAATGGAGAATTGATCTGTGGGTATCTGGGGCTCTGGGGGGGGCTATTTTTTGAGGTAGTATCACCAATTATTCAGTATAGCATCCAGTGCCTCTCCCCAAAATACCCCCCAAGTTTCAAAAAGATTGGACCAGGGGGTCCAATTCTATGAGCCCCAAAAGAAGGTGCCCCTATACTTCATTATTTCCTATGGAAGGAAGGCATTTAAAGGTGTGCAGTCCCTTAAAATGTGATGGCCAAAACTCTCTTTGGAGTTCAATTATGCTTGTCACACCCTTGCTCCTGGCTCCACCCCAATGTCTTTTGGCTTAGCCCCCAAAGTCCCCAGATATTTCTTGAATTGTACTTGGCAACCCTAAGCAGTGAGCTCCCCAGGCTCAGCATTTGATATAGTTTGTATCACATTTTTTTTTAAAGAAAAAAAGCCCAGCAGGAGCTCCAGGAAGCCACACTGCAGCATGACCTGGCCCTGCAAGCCGGGCCCCAGGAAGCTGTGCCAGGATGCAGCCTGGCCCTATGAGCCCAGCCAGCAAGCCATCCCCCAGGAAGTCATGCTATAGCACAGCTCTGCTGCAGACCTTTTTTTTTAATTATTGAGCCAGAGCCCTGGCCAAGCCAGACAGAGCAGCACTCTGGGGCACTCTGGCTCAAAAAAAAAAAAAAAAGCCCTGGTTTGTATGTATGTTTATTTACTTATTAAAACTTATATCCACCTTTATGCATAAGTCAAGGTGACTTATAGTACATAACTAAAACATCAAACAATAGAACTCCAAATTCTCACCCCACCCAACTTAATACAATGCCTGAAACCTATAATCCATTTAAAGAACTGGTGAATATAACAACCTTGCAGTTTCCTATAGCACATGACTTCCTTGGGGAGCCCATTCCATAAAGTCAGAGTAATTGCAGAGAAAGTTTGGGCCTTTATCAATTCCAGGAGAGTTGTCACAACAAAGTTTGTAGAAAGAAACTAACACTGTGACACTTCACTTTATCAGTTACAGGCAAGCCACATTTAATGAGGGAACAACCCGAACATGGCCAGTTGCAGACCATAGCTTGTACACAGGGATATACAGGGAGAAATAGTCCTTTATTTTCTTCAATTTATATCTCACCTTCCCCACAAGTGGGCCCAAGATGGGTTACAGGATCACATACAAATTGCGATGATAAAACAATATAAAATTTAACAATATAAAATCAGAGAGATAAAATTAAAATGATAATAAAGAACCAGAGCAAGGTGTTGCCTCGGTAGTGATGCTCTGATAGAACCTTCTAAGTGGTGCTGATAGGTACTGGCTACTGACCACAAGGCCAGTACTACTGATAGGGGAAACCAAGAATGGAAAAACTTTGAATGCCTGTTGCCTCAGCTAAAAGCCCAGTGAAACAGCTCCATTGTACTGGCCCTGTGGTATTATAACAGAGCCCACATGGTCCTGATCTCAGTTGGGAGCTTGTTCCCCCATGCTGGGGCCAGGGCTGAAAAAGCTCTGGCCCTAGTTGAGGCTAACCAGATGTCAGGCTAGGGAGAACCAGAAGATGTTGGTCAATTAAGCACAGAGCTCTGTGGGGCACATATGGGGAGAAACAGTCCCTGAGATATGAAGGTCCTTGGCTGCATAGGGCTTTGAAAGTCAGCAGTAGAATCCTGAACTAGACCTGGTACTCTATAGACAGCCAGTGATGATTATTGAATTTATACCCCGCCGTTCGCTCTGAATCTCAGAGTCTCAGAGCGGCTTACAGCCTCTTTTATCTTCTTCCCCCAAAACAGATGCCCTGTGAGGTAGGTGGGGCTGAGAGAGCTCTCCCAGAAGCTGCCCTTTCAAGGACAGTTCTGCAAGAGCTATGGCTGACCCAAGGCCATCTCAGTAGCTGCAAGTGGAGGAGTGGGGAATCAAACCCGGTTCTCCAAGATAAGAGTCCGCACACTTAACCACTACACCAAACAGTGCAGTTGGTAGAGCACTGGCTGAATGGAAGTTCACACAGGAGTTGCCATCAACATGCATGCTGCCACATTTTGTACCAGCTGCAGTTTCCAGGTCAAATCCAAGGGCAACCCCGTGTAAAGTAAGTTATCATAATCTAGCCTGGAAGTGATCATCACATGGGTCACTGTAAATCCTGTGAAGTGAATTAGGGAGGCAGTTGCTTAACCAGATGCTAAAAGGCTGATCTAGCAATAGTGGCAACCTGGGCCTCCATGGAAAGGCAGGAATCCAGAATAACCTCTAGACTTTTTGCCTTCATCACCAGCACCAAAGACATCCTGACAAGGGTTGGGAGATGGATACCCAATCCCAGATCTCCATGACTTAGATACAGGACCTCCATCTTTGTTGGGTTAAGTTTCAGTCAGCTCTGTTTAAGCCAACTCGGGGGCTGAATCAGGCCCCCAGAAGGCTCCTATCAAGTCCCCGAGCAACTGGCTGTCATCTGCTTTCTTCTCTCTCTCTCTTGCTTCCTTCTGCATAACATCTTGCTTTGCAAGACTTGCTCAATCGCACAGGAGCTACAGAGCAAAACCTCTATTTTCTCTATTGGCTGAGGCTTCTCCCTTAGGGAGACTCACTGGTTCATGATCCTCTACGAGGGGACAGGAAGCCACCCATTGCAGCAGCTGGTGAAAGGTTATGTCCTCCACAATGGAGAAGGGATGGCCATCCACAGCAATCATTTCACCAATGAGGTAAGTCAGTGCTTACTGAGTTCTCCCCTTTGCCCTTTGAGTGGTGCTATCAGTGTCCCTTGGGGTCAATACTCCCTCTATGCTTTGGAGTCTTGTGAGCAAAAATTCTGCTTTGTGAGCTACTGGCATTAAAGTTGCGAGCTACTGCATAAATTAGTTTGCTCTGGGGCCATTTTTCCTGAGCTAAGACAAAAACGTGTGAGCAAGGGGCTAAAAAACTGTGAGCTAGCTCACACTAACACGGCTTATAGGGAACACTGCTGGGGGCATGACCTCTTGGAGAGTGGCCTGCCTTGGAGTCCCAACCATAGCACTCTGAGCATCGGGAGCCTTTCTTGGAGGGGCCTCCTGCTCCACCTCCACCTGTCCTTGCTGAGAGGGAGTGGGCCTCTTCCTCCTTCCACTGCCCACCACTTCTTCCTCCAGTGGCTACAAAATGGGTGCACCCTTTGCAGGTGTCTGTGGAGAATGGAGAAAGACAGGCATTGGGTGTTTGTGCCCCGCCTGACTTGGGTATGGCACACCTGGTACTCTGCCACACAGTGGTAACTGGAGAGGGTATGGAAATGTTTCCACAGGGTGGCTTGGAAACAGAGCCCTATGACTGGAGCAAGTGGAAGAATTCTACCCCCTGTTGCCATGGAGTTTTGCAAACAGTTTAACTGAGTGGTGCCAGTCTTTCTGAAAAATGTATCCATTTATGAACTGCCACAAATTGCTTATAACATCACTAAAAGTTCCTGAAAGTTTGTGGCAGTGAACTTTGGCTTGTGAACCATGAACCAGCCAAAATTTGTCATGAACTTTAGCTTGTGGGCTGGTTTGTGCCCATCCCTAGTTTTGAATCAATGGTTTACTGAATTTATGTCTTTTTGAGATTATCCATGCTTGATTTAATTAAGCTTTCTTTTAACCAACATGCAATATTATCTTGCACCTAGTGTAATTGAATTTATGTATTTCTTATTATTAACTGATTTTTGTTTTATGGAATATTAGGCTGAAGGAATAAACATGGCTGGGTGAGACTGTCCACTTGAAGGCCGTGCGAAGACAAGCTACAACAAGCGGATGTTTCTGTTCCATTTTCTGTAGCAAACACAAGCTACAAAAGCTGAAGATACTTTTTCAGTTTTCAGGGAATTCAAAAGGACGTTGTAGGAGTGATTGCCTCTCCCACCTCAGCCTTTCTACAGAGGTGTCTTGGCTATGGTGCTGGCAACCTCTAGCCATGATACTGAAGAATCCCCTGAATCAGGCCCCACCAATTCACCAGAATCAGCCAAACAAAAGTTTTTGATAAGGAGCAGTTTTCACAAGTTTGCCTCAAACCAAGGGGTATAACACCTGCAAAGGGCAAGGGGGGAGGAGAGTCACTTTCACCCCTGTTGGGCTTCTCCAATTTAAATTGTATTGGCTGCTAAGGGGGATTTAGCACCTTTACTACAAGGTATCAGGAGGCAGCAGTGAAGGCACCAAGCCTGGTACAGCACTATGCATGTATCTGGCTGCTGAATGGAGAGTAGCAGTACCTGGCATGGATATAAGTGGGACATCTCTTGCTGGCGGTGGCTTCTTCTATCCACTTACTAGCAGTGCTACAGCAGTATCCCAGTTTCTCTGTCACTGCATCCTGATGCCTACCAGTGAAGGCACCAAGTGCCTTCCCTCTTTAGTGGCACTCAGCGGTGATAGCTATAGTCTTCCTAGTGAACCACTACAAGATCTACCTGTACCCAGTAAGCTACTGCAGTACTTGGACATTCATCAGTAAGAGAGCCAGTTTGGTGTAGTGGTGGACTCTTATCTGGGAGAACTGGGTCTGATTCCCCACTCCTCCACTTGCAACTGCTGGAATGACATAGGGTTAGCCATAGCTCTGGCAGAGGTTGTCCTTGAAAGGGCAGCTGCTGTGAGAGCCCTCTCATCCCCACCCACCTCACAGGGTGTCTGTTGTGGGGGGAGAAGATATGGGAGATTGTAAGCCGCTCTGAGTCTCTGATTCAGAGAGAAGGGCGGGGTATAAATCTGCAATTTTTCTTCTTCATCCAATAAAAGTTAAAGTGAATCACATAGAAATGGAAGCTTCAAGGAAATTCCTTGTCCCAGCATGTTACAGATCCCTTGATCTCTATGAGCAGTAATTCTTGTCCACTAAGAACCAACTGCACTAAAACAGAACTAACCAAACTTCAACATCAATGGTTGACTCCCAAACCAAGTGGGTTCTGAACTAGTTATTGAACATCTGAAATGGTCTTCCACATTGACCTTTGAAACATCTCCTATACAAGTCATCAAAGCAAAATAATTACCATTTTTTCTGGGTCATCAAAAATTTCTCTTGCTTCCTCGTAATTGCAAAGTTCTTCATGGCATTCTCTTTCAAGATTATCTGTGTTAAATATTTCAGACTCAAGTACGTTACTGAGAAGGTGCTGTCCAATGAAAGAACTGGCTTGCTCTGCTGAGGTGAATACTGGAAAAATAGCAAAAAATACTTAAATCAGAACTTCATTAGGATTTTTTTCAAAGAATCTCTACAGCAATCTATATCTAATTAAAGGATTTGCAAGAAGGTACTGAAAGAGATAACGGCTGAGCTGGGACTTGCACTCACCTTCCCCCAAATGGCAACTTTTATCTTGCTGGTCTCCAGGTGACAACTGGGACTAAGTTTTCCTAGATTAAGGGTTAACATCACTGCAGCCCCACCACAAAGACTGCAAATATGGAACAGCTTTCTCATGCACCTCTGCTCCCCCTTGTGTAGATTATGAGCCTTTCTACTAGTTTTCTACTTGCCCTCAATTCCTGGTCACTTGACTCATGCCCTGCTGCATCTCATTATAGCTTGAGTCTTATCTTTGGTTTAATCTTGCTGTGCTTCATCCTCACTTCTGACTCCTGTAAACAGCTTGGAAAGAGCTTGCTGGCGCCATCCTCCAAACTGGCAGCAACTGAATTTAGAGCTGATGAGCTCTAATTCCTGAAAGGGGGAGGATACTGTGAGGTGTAATTGACAGGACATATCACAAAGAAGAAAATAAATTCCAGTGCTGGATCCAATGCTCTCACAGGTCCCAAGGAGAAAAGATTATAATTAGATGAGAAGAAAGTCAGTAAGCTGGTTAACTGACTCACTTCCAGAGTCTTCTCACAGTTTCCTGAGTCCCATAGCTTTCCAGGCAGTCTAACAGAAAACCAATTGCATGTTTTCCCTTTTATCTAAGCAAGGAAAAGTGCTAGAGACTTAATTTTTAAATGAAAACAGAAAATCAGAGAGGGAACATTGCCACATGAGCTCCATAGCTATGAGTGTGTTCATAACTGGTAGTAACTACCCTTTCTGGTTTCATCACTTTAAAGGTACAGGTCTTTTTCAAATGCTGTAACATTATGCAGTTTACCACTGAAATGTTGTACTTAGAACAACTAGCAAGCTTAAAAATCTAAGTCAGAAACATAGTTTTGGCATTTCAGAATATTTTGATACAATCACTCTAGAACAGGGGCATCAAACATATGGCCCGCGGGCCGGATCCAGCTCTGGAGGGCTCTAATCAGGCCCTCCAGCAACTGGCTGTTGTCTGCTTCTTTCTCCCTTGCCTCCTTTCTTCAGTCACCATTTTGTGTTCCCCCCACCCCCATAAGCCAGCCAGCAAAGCAGCCTTTCCTCTCTTTCCCTCTTCCCCCTCCCTTTGGAAAAAGGGAGGGAGGAGGAACGTCAGCCAATAAAGGAGCTTGGCTCTATAGCTCTGCTGTGTTGATTAAGTTTGCCAGGCTCACAATCACATGACAGAGCTACTGAACCAAGCCTGTCTTCCTTGTAGTAGCTGAGGCGCCTCCCCCTCCTTGTGCCTTGGGGAAGGAAAGAAAGAGCCAGAGCTTCCTTTGCCCAGTCCCCACCATCAGAAGAGACACAAAGCACTTTTAAGACTAGTGATGTTTTATTGAAGGTATGAGCTTTTTGCCTTGCTTCACAGAGAGAGAGAGAAAGAGAGAGAGTTTTGTTGGCCTTGTTATGGGTGTAACTGGGTTCCTCTCCTGTTTTTCACTGTATTCATGCCCTCCAGTCTTTTTCAATAGGAAAGCTTGTGAACTATTTAGAAGAGAAATAACAACAATCCAGGATCAGGCTGAGAGTATGTGTCCAGCCCAGGTTTACCCAGTAAATTTCCCTTGATCCCCCCCTTTAATTGGAGATCTTGAACTTAAATTTCCCAGATATTAGGCTGATACTGATCCGTGTACATGGCTGTCTCTCTGCTCTTGCACTGCCACATAGGAGCTGTAGTTATTTTTCTGGGGAAGGGAAGACTATAGTTTTCTAGAAAAGCACATAGCCCTCAGTCTTTGCCATGGTGCCTTCACATGTTCTTAACCAGCACATGAAGCAACTTATGTACAAAAGCTCACAATGCCCAGCTGCTTCATGTTTTCCTCTGAGTCTTAGGCTCAAAGCATTGACCATGAGATTTCTGTAATGAATGTAAATAAATCAAAAGTGGGTTTGCAGCTTACAGATGTGCACACCTGAACAGCATATTCAAGACTGGAACAACACAGACATTATCAGCAGTTTTTGATTCAATATTCCATAGCAAGAGACAGCATTTATCAGAGACTGTAAAACAAAATATTGCAAGCATGCTAATGTTTTAAGCATGGTTTATTTTAAGTTTTAAAAAAACACCCTTTAATTGTGTTTGTCTGTACCCTTTATGAATTTTATGTATTGGCTATCTGGTATTACATTTTATGACATGCATGGCCCGGCCCGATAAGTCAGATCTAGCCCTCATAACAAATTAGTTCAACACCCCTGCTCTAGAATAACTGCTTAAGTGAAAGGAGAAGAAGAAGAAGTGAAAGACCCCTCTCACCACTCTACAGCATTACATGTGAACAAATCACCTTCATATGGGATATTACACTGAAAATGGGGAAGCCCTGGCAGGGAAGGGGGAGCACCACAAGCATTTAATTTAATGAGATCTCTCTCCCATGCCGCCTTCACACTGCCTAACACAGTACTTTTCATTTGACAGGTTCATTTGACAGTACTTTTGATTTATTTTTGTTCAAATTAAACACACAAGCTACTTTCAAATTGCACGATTTAACAATTCTAAATAGTGACAAACCACCAGGCTCTGGTGCAGTTCTGAAGGCTTGAAATGTATATTATTTTTTTTATGAACTTTCTTAGGGCTACAAAAATCACACTTCAACAACAACAGAAAGGCCTGGGGGGTTAATATGTTCCTGTTCAACAGGAAAGCTTATAGTTAGTCAGGGGTCATAGCAGTATGCACCCATTGCAAAATCTGATACTGTTGTGATGATTTCAGTTCTAAATAGATCTTCTTGGAATCTTGTTTAGGTCTATTCAATGGGGCTTATTCCCAGAAATTGCACTGTACATCACTTAGGAATTATTATTATTCTGTGACATTTCAGAGAGCTATTCATTAGTTACAAGGAAATCTTGGAACTTCCTATGTTTTTTTTATTACTCTTCATATGACATTAAAGAGCAGTAATGGTTATACAACAGCAAGAGAGGAATCATATTACTGTCTTTTTACATAACACAAAGAAGAAAATATCCACAAGAAAAAATGATTATTGATAATGAGAAAAGCAGGTGTCAGGGACAAAAATCTGAAGTTCTGACTGATTTCTGTGTGCTGAAGTTTACTTTCTAAAAATTATTGGACTGGAGGGTGTCCGTGTTAGAACTCTTGTTGGTCTCTAAGGTGCTACTGGAGTCAAATCTAACTGTTCTATTGCAGACCAACATGATTACCCTCTGAAACTACTTGCATGTTTGAGACTAGTTGCCTCTCCACACAGCTTAACTTATTTGTTCTTATCATCCTGTCTGCAAGAAAGAAACTGTGGCTGCATTCACACATGCTAAATAATGCAGTTTCAATCCACTTTCAATGCACTTTCAAACTGGATTTTGCCAGTTAATACAGTAAAATGAGTTGGAAAGTGCATTGAATGTAGACTGAAGCGGCATTATTTAGCATGTGTGATCACAGCCTATGAGATAGGGCTGTGGCTCACTGGCAGAGTATCTGCTTGGCATGTAGAAGGTCCCAGGTTCAATCATCAGCATCTCCAGTTAAAGAGTTAAAAGCTGACAATGTGAAAGATTTCTGGCTGAGACTTTGGAGAGCCTTTGCCAGTCTGAGTAGACAATACTGACTTTGATAGACCAAGGGTCTGATTCAGTAGAAGGCAGCTTCATGTGATCAATGAAGAGTCAAATCCAGCATGTGCCCAGCCTGGTGAGTGGGAATTGTTACATATTGGGAGAGTCCCAGTGTCATTATGGATGACACTAGGTCTGCCTGAATGGGGCTCATGTCATCCGCATGGGCTTTTAAATCACCCAGGATCAAAAGCTTTGCGTGTTCCATTGCCCAGCCTGTTATGGCTTCCATCAGGGATGGTAAGGCACTAGCTGGTGCATTAGTTGTATGGTACACCAGCCAGATAGCCAAATCCTCCCCAACATCCCACGCCAGACCAGCACATTTAATGCCATCGATCTCTGGAGATGGGAGAGCCCAGAAGGAGTAAGCCTCCCATATAAATAGGGCCACCCCTTCCCCGCCCGCTAGTCTGTGATTGGCGAAAGACCGAGTACTTTAGGGGAGCTACTTGGGAGAGAGCTACTGTCTCCCTGTCTCCATCCAGGTCTCAGTCATGCAGGACAGGTCCATGTTGTACTTGAGGAGGAAGTCCTGAAGGACTGAGGTCTTATTATTTATGGACCTGGCATTGCATAACACCAATGACAGAGGCAAGTAATTCAGCCTTGCCCCACTACCTGTTACCATTGGGATGGGATACAGGCTGGAAGGGGGCCCAGTTTCTTCACGTCTCAGCCACCTTCCCTTAAATCTATGGCTGTTCCCACCATCATACCTTCCCCTCCCCAGGAGTACTGGGATCCTCTGGCCAGTCATCACCCTATTGGTGGTCTCCGCAACAGCTTCAGACCAATTTATAGGATGTACAGCTCACAGCCCTGTAGTGCTCTGTAGTTCTTCATTATCTACCCTTGCCATCTGAAAGTGACTATCCTTACTTTAAATCTTATTTGAGGGTATTTATACCCTGTTACTCCTGAGAATGCCTGAGTCAGATTACAAAAGCCCAATCAAAATCAACATTAAAAATACAATAATAATACACTAGTAGAAGTATGCTATTGATCTTGGAACCATGAGATAATAGCTGTGAAGCAGATAAAGAGCAAATGATGTTGTAATATATCCACAAAAGCAGCCAGATAAAAGTACAGTAAAGCCACAATAAAGCAGTATCCCAAATAAAACAGTTCTATCAATAAAATATAAAGTAAGATTGTGAGGAAGCCAGGGTCAGCGAGCAAAGGGGACCACTTTGAATCCTGCCACACCTTTACCCAGTACCTTAGGAGAACCCAAATTACTCTTGTCAGAAATAAATGATGACAAGGATAGCGTTTTTAAGATCAAAACAAATAATAAGTTTTATTATATACAGATAGGCTGGGAAGGAAGGAAATAATATCAGAGGAATATATTATTAAAACTGTTGGTAGGCAGAAAAGCAAATTAGAAAACTCAAAAAGTGTAGCATATGGCGTTCGCAGAACGCAACCATTTCAGAACACCGTAACAGCACAAGCCGCGGAGGCGACTGAGAACACCCAGGTGCCTCCGCGCGGGGCGCTGATCATCCGCCAATCACAGTCAGTGGCGGGAAATATGGCTGGCCAGCATTGGACTGGCCAGCAGGTTGAATAGTCCCGGGACTGTATATATGCGGGGCCCGGCCCGCGTGCTCTTCTCTTCCATCTTGTTTTGTACCTGCAATAAACTATGTTGCCCTACGCTCGTCTCCAAGTCTGGTACATTACAGTGGCGACGAGGATGGGATTCTAGCCCTGCAGACAACCGGGCTACCGAGGAGACTCACGGGCAACCGGGCGATACAGCGCACATCGCAACATCGCCACGACCGCCGCTGCTACCGCCACCATGGCCAGCTCAAGCGGGAACACCGGTCACATTGAAGCCTTCAACCCTGCCCATGCCGACGGATGGGAGTCCTACTCGGAAAGGGTTGATTGCTACCTGAGGGCGAATTGGATAACGGAGGACAGCATGAAGAGAGACGTTCTCCTGAGCGTCTGCGAGGCCGCCACCTTCGAGATCGCAAAGGGTCTCTCGGCCCCCGCCCGTCTCACTGAGAAGACCTACGCAGAGGTCGTCCGCCTCCTCACGGGGCACTTCCTGCCACAGCCCTCGAGAATGGCCTGTCGGTTCCTCTTCCACAAGAGGGACCAGCTCCAGGGCGAATCGGCTGCCGACTACCTAGCGGCCCTGCGACAGATCGCCGGGAGTTGCAACTTCCCGAATCTGGAAGAGACCCTGGCCGATTGGTTCGCCTGGGGCCTCCGCGACGAGAGGCTCCAGCAAAAGCTCTTCGCGAAGGAAGAGCTCACTCTGCAGGGCGCCTTCAGCGAGGCTGTGGCGTTCGAAAGGACCACTCGGACTTTCCCCAGAGCCAGGCCAGAGGCCGTCCACCACGAGGAGATGGACCCAGAGCACCCGGACGAGGGAGAAGCATTCCAGATGCGCCGCTCTACAGGACCAACCTCCCGAGCTCCACAGCACCCCCGAACGAGCGAACGAGCGAACCAACGCTCCAGTGATCGGCCGAAATGCGCCAGCTGCGGCGACCCCCACGACAGGCGAGACTGCCAGTACTGGACCTGGGACTGCAGAAGCTGCGGGAAGACCGGCCACATAGCGCGGGCTTGCCGAGCTAAGTCAAACCGCCCACGACCAACCACACACCACGAGGCTGCTGAGTCCCACTCCCTGGCCTCCACCACACCCCAGGTACTGAACTTACCCTGTGCCACCCCCGGCAAGATCAAGATGGCGGTCCTTATAGAAGGAGCCCCATGCCTCATGGAGGTGGACTCAGGCTCCTCCCTCTCCATAATCTCGGAGGAGACCCTGAGGAAGCTGTGCCCCGAGCGGAGAGTACCGCTGCGGCCGGCCGACTGTACCTTGTGGGACTTTCAACGCAACCCAGTACAGATCGCGGGGTGGGCCAGGGTGCATGTGGAGCGGGGATCCTTCAGGGGTCCGCTGGACATCCTGGTGGTGAAGCGATCGCTCACCACCCTGTTGGGCCTCGCGTGGTTCGGCCCCCTGGGAATCCGCGTAGAGGGGGTAGCGCAAATGATCTCGGCGGGAGGGTTTGGGGAGGTGTGCAGAGAGTTCCCCGATGTATTCGACGGGTCGCTGGGTAGTTATAAGGGCCCGGCCATCTCCCTCCCGCTCGACCCAACAGTTAGACCGATCCGGCTTAAGGCTAGGAGGGTCCCCTTCGCCCTGAAGCCCAAAATCGAGGCAGAGCTGGACCGCCTAGTAGCACAAGGGGTCCTAGAGCCGGTCGATTACGCCATCTGGGAGACCCCCAACGGGGACGTGCGGATATGTGCAGACTACAAATGCACTATCAATAAGGCGCTCCAGGATAACCCCTATCCGGTGCCGGTGGTCAGCCACGTCCTGGCTGCCCTCGCGGGCTCAAAGATTTTTGGGAAGCTGGACTTGGCACAAGCCTACCAGCAGCTCCCGGTGGATGCCAAAACGGCTGAGGCCCAAACGATCGTAACCCACAGGGGGGCGTTCAGGGTGAACAGGCTACAGTTCGGGGTCAGCGTGGCTCCGGGGATCTTCCAGAGTATAATGGATGCCCTCCTTAAAGGGATCCCTGGAGTCCAACCTTTTTTTGACGACGTTTTAATCGCTGCCCCGAACCCTGAGGAGTTCAGCAACCGCCTCAGGGAGGTGCTCCGTCGTTTCCAAGCTGCGGGACTGAAGGTGAAGAGGGAGAAGTGTCTGCTGGGGGTGCCACGGGTGGAGTTCCTAGGATTCGCCGTGGACGCGGAGGGAATCCATCCGACCGAGGAGAAAACCAGGGCCATCGTTCAGGCCCCGGCCCCCACGTGTAAAACTGAACTACAGAGCTTCTTGGGGGTGCTCAACTTCTACCACACATTCATACCCCACAAAGCGGCCATCATGGAACCCCTACACCGGTTACTGGACAAAAAAGCTCCATGGGTGTGGGGGAAGAAGCAAGCCGCCGCTTTCCAGGCAGTAAAGGACGTTCTGGTCTCTAACGCGGTGCTGCACCACTTCGATGAGCGCCTTCCGGTCATCCTGGCATGCGATGCGTCGCCGTACGGGGTGGGTGCAGTCCTGGGGCACCAGCTACCGGACGGCCGGGAGGTACCGGTCGCCTACTATTCACGCACTCTGACATCGGCGGAGCATAATTACGCCCAAATCGACAAGGAGGCTCTGGCCATCGTAGTGGGGGTCCACAAATTTAACGATTATTTGTACGGGCGGCGGTTCACAATAGCGACCGACCATAAGCCGCTTTTGGGTCTGCTGGCCCCAGACCGCCAAACTCCCCAAATCCTGTCCCAAAGCGTGTTGAGGTGGAACCAATTCCTCAACTCGTACACCTACACTTTGGTATACAGGGCGGGCAAGGCGATGGGCCACGCTGACGCACTCAGCCGCTTGCCGCTTCCAGACACGGGCCCCGATCCTGCCCCAGCACACCATGTCATGTCAGTCGAGTCTCTCCCAGACCAGCTCCTCCACGCTGCAGAAGTGGCTAAGGCCACCGGGAAAAACAAAACGCTTGCAAGGGTGCTCGACTGGGTGGTGAGGGGGTGGCCTGAAGGGGACATGGGGGAAGAGTTCAAGCCCTACAAAATGAGGCGGGAGGAACTCGTGGCCCACAAGGGGTGCCTGCTATGGGGGAGCCGGGTGGTGGTCCCCCCCCTCTACAGAAACAGGTCCTGGAATCACTCCATGAAACGCACCCGGGGATAGTGAGAATGAAGGCCCTAGCCAGGAGCTATGTGTGGTGGCCGGGAATGGACGGGGAGATAGAAAACTGGGTCTGGAGATGCAGCGGCTGCCAAGAGTCACGGCCGGACCCACCCAGCGCCCCGGTTACTCGGTGGGAAACCACAAGGAAACCGTGGTCTCGGCTCCACATTGACTTCGCGGGGCCATTCCAGGGGCAGACCTTCATAATCATAGTGGACGCCTACACTAAATGGTTAGAGGTCATCCCCGTGGCGTCCACCTCCACCGCAGCCGCCATCCGGGCCCTGCGCAGGGTCCTGTGCACCCACGGCATCCCAGACACCCTAGTCTCGGACAACGGGGCAGCCTTCACCTCGGGGGAGTTCCAGGCGTTCCTCCAGAGGTACCTCATCAGGCACATCAGGTCTGCCCCCTTCCACCCGGCCACCAACGGCCAGGCAGAGCGGATGGTCCGCACGACCAAAGAGGCCCTGGGGAGAATTGTGCAGGGCGATTGGGAACACAGGCTAGCCGCGTTCCTTTTTGACAACTGGGTCATCCCAAACCCAGTCACCGGGGTCAGCCCAGCTGAGCTACTCATGGGGCGAAAGCTCACCACAAGGCTGGACCGTCTACACCCCGACCGAGCCTCTGACGTGCGAGGGTCCCCAGAGGTCAGAGACGCGGCTAGGGGGTTCTTCGCAGGGGACCCAGTGTTCGCCCGCAACTACGCCTCGGGCCCGGAATGGTTGGCAGGGCGGGTGCTGCGGGTCGTGGGGTCCCGCCATTACGAAGTGTCCACCGAGGGGGGCCAGACCCTATGCCGACACATAGATCAGATGCGCCGCTGGACCCTACCCGAGGCACCCGCGGAAATAATGGGAGAAGCGGGGTCCGGGGAGCCAGCAACAACCCCTGCACCAGCACCCAGTCCGCAGCCACAAGCAGAGGTGATCCAGCCCCCCGAACCAGACCCACAACCCACGGACGCCCAAGACTCCAGCGAGACCCTGAGAGCCGAAGCCACCCTGGCACCGCAAGCAACCCCCCGGCGCTCAACAAGGGAGCGACGGCCGCCCGCCTACCTCCAGGATTATGTGCGCTAACTAAGGGGGGAGGAGTGTAGCATATGGCGTTCGCAGAACGCAACCATTTCAGAACACCGTAACAGCACAAGCCGCGGAGGCGACTGAGAACACCCAGGTGCCTCTGCGCGGGGCGCTGATCATCCGCCAATCACAGTCAGTGGTGGGAAATATGGCTGGCCAGCATTGGACTGGCCAGCAGGTTGAATAGTCCCAGGACTGTATATATGCGGGGCCCGGCCCACGTGCTCTTCTCTTCCATCTTGTTTTGTACCTGCAATAAACTATGTTGCCCTACGCTCGTCTCCAAGTCTGGTACATTACAAAAACACTCCTTACATTAAAGGTAAAGGTAGTCCCCTGTGCAAGCACCAGTTGTTTCCGACTCTGGGGTGACATCGCTTCATGACATTTTCATGGCAGACTTTTTACGGGGTGGTTTGCCATTGCCTTCCCCAGTCATCTACACTCCCCCCCCCCCCAAGCAAGCTGGGTCCTCATTTTACCGATCTGGGAAGGCTGAGTCAAACTTGGGCTGGCTACTTGAATCCAGCTTCCACTGGGATTGAACTCAGGTCGTGAGCTTAGGACTGCAGTGCTGTAGCTTTACCACTCTGCGCCATGGGGCAGGCTGTTATTATAATATAGAAATATTCACAGTATTTCCCTCAGTTAGATAACACTCTTAATTATAAAGACTTTTTGAGGTGGATTGGGATTTATAATTGCTTCATCCACTGTTTCACTTCCTGAAAGGACTGACTGAACTTTCCACCACAGACCCTTTCCCCTAGCAACCTAGGTATCCTCTTGTCTGTAGAGCTGTACCCTGGATTCTGACACTCTTGAGGGCCCTTCACACTGGTACCTCATACACTTTTGCCAAGTCCTTAACCACTGCTAGGATCTCTGCCTGACTTCTGTGATTTCACACAGACACAAGAACCTTTTTGTCCCTTTCACAGTGTACGTTGTGATCTTTCTTATAATCAGGAGTCTGCCTTTGGCTCTGACAGAACTCCTCAGTAGAGTCTTTAACCTCCCTCTGCCTTCTGACACTCTGTGACACAACTCTGAGAGTCTTCCCCAGAAAGAGCCACTGTTAGCCCCTTCTCATAAACAGAAACCCTCAACAGACAAAAGTTTTATTCAAAAAACCAGCTCTGTCTCAGACTGCTTAGTCTGCAGTCTCACTCAGACTTCTCAGTCTGATCTCCACCACAGCTAAACTGGAACTGAGGAGATTTTTCTCTCCCTGCCTCCTTTAACTTGTTACTTTGGTTACCATGGAAGCTGTTAGCCAATCACAGTGAGTGTCTCAACTGTCACTCAAGCAAATTGCTTTCCAGTCCATTACAAAGATCTATAAAACCAGGGGTCGTTTTGTAGAAAAATAGGTGGTGGAGCTCATCCAGAGATTGTTATGCAGCTGCTCCTACTATTCAATGGGCAAGGTGGGAAGGAGGAGGGGGGACCCTCAGAAAGGTTCAGGAGCTATGCTCCTGTGAGCTCCTGCTAAATTAAGGCCTGTATAAAACTGTCCAGATATCAAAAACACCTCTAAAGGTAATCTATTAACAGCATAATAAAAGGCCTCACCAAACAAAATGTCTTCACCCAGCACCTGAACAATAACAGATTAGGTACCAATCTATAACTAGATGCTGCCCCTGGAATAGCCCTTTCTTTGAATATCATTTGCATTACTTCAGAAGGTAGGAGTACTCAGATTCAGGCTTGGGGAAACTAAGATGACGAGCACTGTGGGAGGAGGTAGTCTTTCAAGACTGGTCCTATGCTGTTTAAAGCTTTAAAGGTAAGTGTATTTATTTGAATTTATATATGTGTGTTCCTTTAATTGTTAGTAAATTGCAGTAGAGAAAGGGGAGTGAAAGAGGGGGACTGAGTGAGGTGATTGGTTGGTGACTGAGAGAGTGTGAGAGCTAAGAAGTATGTGTGGAGAAAGAGAGAAGTCATTCAGCAATTAATAGTCAGTCAACAATCTACAGAGTCTGAAAAGCAGTCTTAGAATCCCATATAGTGCTGTGAAAGTCTTTAAGATTCTAGAGAAGCAAAGTAGAGTACTTTAGAGGACAAATTAGGGGCTAGATAGAGAGCCAAAACCTATTATCAGAGTGTTATAAGTGTATGAGAGACAGAAGCTGTCAGAAAGTAGAGTTAGGAAGGAGGATTTGAGAGCAAGGAGTGTGTGAAGTGAATGAGTGACACCTTAGTCAGAAGTTATTATTATTCACTGAAGAATTAAGCTATAAACTTCTTGAAAATAATACGCTTATTGTATAGATAAAGTTTTATTTTGTTTTATATTAACCTGGAGTCCTATCATTTTGAAATAGAAGAGTCTCATCCTCAGGGCCACATAGTTCAATGAAGAAGTCTAGAGCTTGGGCACAAATTCAGTTGGGAACGTTAAATAAAGTGTTTGGAATTAAATTCCTGGTGGCAGAATTACATACATTAAGAGGGAAGTCGTGACAGTAAGCACTTTGATCTTTGCAATGGGCAACAAGAACACAATAACTGTGAAAAAAAATCTCATTTTTCAGTGAAAGGTTATGGGAGCAATCCAAATCAGGTCTACTCAGAAGTAAGTACTTTGTTATCCAATGGGAATTACCAGCTAAAAAGTGTCCTTAGAATTACAGCCTATAGCCACCACACTAATCAAAGATGCTAAAAGAGGAGACTTGTGATGAAAGCATAGACTTAAAGTACCCACAAGTTACAAACTCGCTGAAATGAATGCTAAATAATCTACAACAGGTGGATTCTCTGATCAGTTATAGACTCCATAAGGAACAAGCAGTGCCTCAGCCTCATTTGGATTGAGATTCAATTTATTGGCCCTCAGCCATTTCATTGCCACCACCAAACACTTCTTTTCTGGATATTAAGGAATTCAGTCCATTCTGTTAAGAAGAAACAGAACTGGGTGTCACTTGCATGCTGATGGTCAAAGTATGACAAGAATTTAGCAGATAGTGATGAAACTGAAGGCAGTTTGAAGCCAAGATTAACTTTATAGCAAGGTAATGTAGTGATTTTAGTGGGAATACACCTCATGAGGATACCATTTCCCTGTGAGTCTTTCAAGGAAGTCTGATGGAGACATATCCCTGTAAAAAAAAAATCTTGCATAAGCTCTCTATGAATTTGATGGTGTCAATTAAGCAGAGATTGTATATTTTGCTAGAGTTAGGGCTGCATATAATACACACCTCTAATGGGGACTGGTATGTGGATAAATTATGGATTATTTCAGATGATGCTTAAATAATACAATAGAACAATGGTAAATGTACAAAGTATGTCAACAGTGATGGTTGTATGAGGCCATTCTAGATCTATTATGGCCTGCAGTCTTATGCCATATATGTTTCGGATAGGGAAACTGACTGAATTTGCTGTGAAATTTATTTATTTTGTTCAATTTATATCCCGCCCTCCCCACAAAAGCAGGCTCAGGGCAGCTTACATGTCCATGTAAATACATGGAATATAAAATTACATTAAGACATAAAAACATACAAATAAAAAAATTTCAAGTGCTATGATGATATTTAATTTTTTTCTATTATGTTGTTCCAGCTGGGTGTTCTATAGAAAAACAGATCTTAGGTTCACGTTAGAGATGGTCCAGATGTTTCAGAGTCTGTTGTAGCCTGTGATCGTAATTAACAAATGCCTGTTGGAAGAGCAGCATCTTACAGGCCCTGGGGAACTGTGCGAGCTCTCACAGGGCCCTAACCTCCTCAGGGAGCTCATTCCACCAGCATGGGGCTACCACAGAAAAGGCCCTGGCTCTAGTTGTCATGCACCTGGCCTCTTTAAGTCCAGGGATTGAGAGCAGATTTTGTGACCCTGACCAAAGTGCTCTCGGGGGAATATGTGGGGAAAGGTGGTCCCTAAGGTATGCAGGTCCCTAGCCATATAGGGCTTTAAAGGTAAGAACCAGCACCTTGAAACGAATCTGGTATGCGATGGGCAACCAGTGCAGTGCTTTAAGCACAGGTTGAATGTGCTCCCACAGCCTGGCTGCAGCATTCTGCACTAGTTGAAGCTTCCACATTTGAGACAAGGGCAGCCCCATGTAGAGGGCATTGCAGTAATCCAATCTCAAGGTGACTGTAGCATAGATCACTGCTGCCAAGTCCTTACGTTCGAGGTCAGGGACCAACTGCCTTATCTACCGAAGGTGATAAAAGTGTCAAGCGCACTCATTTCTGGACCATATTTTACTATGTAGAGAGCGGGCCATCAGTTCTCCCCCATTATTTACAGTCCGGAGAGCATGTAGAGAAAACATCTGGTCCTGTGATGTTTAGATAATTCTTATTTCTTCACGAAGGAGTGTGAGAAGGTTTGATGTTTCCAATAGCCTAAGATTCCTTGATAATAAAATAGATAGTTGCTTAGTAACCTCTGAACCCGTGACTCAAGTATGCATTTGTAGTGTAACCTTTGATGACATCCTATATAGCAACTGTGTAACTGTTTGTACCCCATTACTCCCAAGGTTTGTGTCCTTGGCAAAGCTCCTGAGTTTCTAACAATAAACTTACTTTTGATTCAAACAAAGGACTTGGTTATTGGGAAATATCGGTGCTTGACATTTTGGGAGTAATCCCACCTGGGGACTTAACCAAATTGGAAACTTTCTACCGTGATGGTGGAGAGAGCTCCAGATAACGGAGAGGCCCCCAACAACCCAGAACTGCCGGTTGGCGAGGATCACGGACCCAACATAGTCCCGAGGCAACCTCCGTGGCACATACTCGACACCAGGAGGCTGGCTGGGAGAGGGTCCCCGCTGCACATACAGCGACTATTCATAACCCCAAAGGATTGGGGCCCCAGAAGGTCTACTAGCCTGATGGATAAAGCACCCCCTCGGAGGGAAGTGATCTTCATGCTGCCCCCTCTGCGCACACGGATGGGGGAAGACAGCGATCAAGGCACATCTGAGGCGAGTGGGAATGATGGTTGAGGAGATCAGGGTACTGATCCAATTCCAGATGAGGAGGAGGAGGAACAAGATCCCGACCCATGGGACTTCCTCCAAATGATGAGGTTTGAGGTGCTGAAGATGGCCAGAACTCTCAGGGAGGAAATGCGAGCGAACAACGCCTTCATGACTCAAGAAGTAAGGAGGCAGCTCGACTGGGCACTACAATCACCAGCGCCGGGGGGAGGGAACAACCACAACAACCCCCCCACTTCAGCAACCACAACAACCCCTACCCCCACTGCTGCTGCCACAGCAACCCCAACCACTGCCGCCGCCAATGAGGCCAGTAGATTACGGTAGGGGCTGCGAGTTGGATGCCACTTTTGACAGGGACCCCAAGGAGGTGGAATACTTTTTGATACAAGCTAACAGCTTCATGTACTACTGGGGGCACACCTTCCCCGATGAGTTCAGCCGAGTGGATTACAGGATCCAAACTGAAAGGGGCTGCCAAGAGATGGTACGTGAGCCTGTATGAAACCTGAAGCCCGGAACTAGATATGGTGGCAGTGTTCCTGCGGGCACTACTGATGCAGTACGAAGACTCCTTACAAGAGACCCGAGTGCTGACGACCCTGCAAGACCTGCAACAGGGGTCCAAGACGGTAAGAGAGTACGCAGCAGAATTTCGGGACAATGCCGCCGAAATACGGGTCTGGAACGAGCCCTCCAACAAGCTCGCCCTACATCGCTGGTGGGGTGGGTGCAACTGGCGGGAGAAGTAGAGACCAACATGAAGAGAGTGGCTCTCCAGTGCCAACAGCAGCAAGGGAGTAAGAGGGGACATGAGTCTCGGCTGGGGGCAAAGGTGGAAGGGCAGAAGGCAGGCCAGTCTGGGGGGGGGGCATCCAAACCACCCACACCCCGGCACTGTTTTCGATGTGGAGACCACATGGCTGCAAACTGCCTGAGAGGCCTCAAGCCCCCCTCACTCTGAAGACCAGCGCACCCAAAGCGAAGAAGGTGGAGGGACAAGCGAAGGAGCCAGCAAAGGGCAGCTCGGCATCTGCAACCCCATGGGAAGAAGAGATCATCGTCATCGACGAACTGGGAGAAGAATCCTGGGAAGAAGAGCTGGTGGGAAACAAGAGCGACTTTCACTGAGCGGAGCTGAGCAGCAGGTCATAGAAGTAATGGCGCCACTGAGGGTGAGAATTATGGGGACTTTGTTGTTCATACCACTGACTTTACTGAACCCTAACCTTAAACGTTTTATACACGCACGAGCACTACTAGATTCTGGGTGCACAAGAGACATAATCACCCTCAAACTAGTAGTGGCTCTTGGACTACATACGAGTCCCTTGCAGCACCCTTCAATTTGAGCAGATGGATGGGACGGTGATGAAGGGGGAGCCCTGCATGGAGCAAATCCAAAGGGTGCCGGAAGGGATAGAAGACCACTGGGACATGGAGATCTTTGTCGTGGCCCCCTCGTCATCGTTTGACATCGTCTTGGGAGTGAAGTGACTGGCTAAACATGAACTTAACATAAGATGGGGGGACCAAATCATAGACTTTAGAGATGGGGTGTGCGAGCCCCACAGATGGAACGAGAAAGTATGCCTCACCATAGAGGAAGTGAGATCGATCCCGAAGGAGTATTGAGACTTAAAACAAGTGTTTAGTGAAGAAGAAGCTAACAAGCTCCCCCCTCCCCACCGGGACAATGTGCCATAGAATTAATTCTGGGGCAAAGCCTCCCCAGAGCAAAAATATACTCTATGGGGTGGGCCGAAAAGGCAGAGCGCCGAAAGTTCTTAGACAAGAACCTAAAATGTGGGTTCATCCGGCCGGCCACCGCCCCCCACACCACCCCAGTGCTCTTTAGGAAGTAAAAAGACGGGGGCTGAGGCTATGCACGGATTTTAGGGGGATTAATGCGATTTTGGCATCCAATACGTACCCCATACCCCTCATAAAAGATCTATTTAGCACTGTGTCAGGGGGAAAGATTTTTACCAAGCTGGATCTGTGAGATGCTTACTTCCGGGTGCGCATCAAAGAGGGAACGAATGGAAAACAGCATTTAACATGCCTATGGGACAGTTTGAATACTTAGCCATGCCATTCGGCTTACAGGTAGCTCCCGGGATCTTCATGAACTTCATAAACAAAGCGCTGCGAAAGTATTTGTACTGTGGGGTAGTGGTGTACCTGGATGATATAATTATTTATTCAAAAGACCTCCCCTCGCACGTGAGATTGGTTAGGGAAGTGTTAGCAACCCTCTATGACAGTGTTTCCCATTTGCAGGGTCATGACCTGGTACTGGGTCACGGAAGCCTCATTACCGGGTCACAAGAAAAACAAAAGCTAGCCCCGCCCCCAGCAAAGCTAGCCCCGCCCCATCTCTGTGTTGTGCAGAGGGGAGCTGGACTGCCTCTCCTTCCTTCTCCCCTGCTCCCAGTGTTTGAGAGAAAAGCTGGCATCCATTGGCATTTTAGACCCATTAAGTGTTTTTCAGGGTATGAGCTTTCATGTGCCTTGCAGTATGTTCTTTTGGGAAGATTTCCCCGGGAGGCCTGGGTAGCAAAGAAGGGTGTGTGCGTTTTTTTTAGCTGGGAGGGGCGGGGAGTGGGCATTCCAGTAGCTGTTTTTTTTTTTTTTACCAAATGACCCCTGGGCATAATTTTTGCTGACTGGGGTCATCTGATGGTGAGGAAGGCTTTTTTTTCTTTGCCCTCCCCCCCTTCTTTCTTTCTTTCCCTGCAAGTGATGCTCTGTCTGTATTCTTGGTGCTGGGGGGGAAAGCAGCAGTGGAAGGGCTTCTAGTGCCCTGGGTCCACTGGTGGACATTCTGGTGCTTTTCGGGCATTGTATGAGGGAATTTTGGACTCGATAGTCCACTGGCCTGATCCAACATGGCTCCTCTTATGTTTATGTCCTTTCCTTTCCTTTCCTTTCCTTTCCTTTCCTTTCCTTTCCTTTCCTTTCCTTTCCTTTCCTTTCCTTTCCTTTCCTTTCCTTTCCTTTCCTTTCCTTTCCTTTCCTTTCCTTTCCTTTCCTTTCCTTTCCTTTCCTTTCCTTTCCCCTTCCCCTTCCCCTTCCCCTTCCCCTTTCCCTTCCTTTTTCTTTCCTTCCATTTTTGCTGGATGAAATTTTTCTGTTCATCATACTGTTGTTGCAAACATAGGAGCTCTGCCAATGAAAAGTTGGCACCCCCAGTTATAGCCAGGTGGCCTTCTATGAGATTTCTGTGTGAGTGAGTGAGAGTAGGAGGTGTGGGGCAGAAAGAGATTATTGGAGATTACTGCGGTATATCTCAACAGCACTGGAAGAGATGGTACAATGAACTTGGCACCATTTTACTGGTCCTGCTTTTAACAGCTGTCTGACACCAAAATTAAACTCCTCCTGTAGATATTAAAAAGGATGAAAGTAGTTCACTGGCTAAGTATCTGAACAACAGGTTGCTTTTAAAGGCATGGGAAACACAGCCAGTAAAAAGCTGCAAGCCCCTCATAACTATCCTTTTTGGGATAGCTGCAGAAAAGCTTGTAAGAACTTCATATAACTTGAAATTAATTCATTAATTGCAGTACAATTCTCTGCTACCTTTCACAGCAATTTCCCAGTGTTTCAACCAAATAAAAGTATGAAAAATAGCTGTCAAAAGATTTTCTTGAAACCAAGCAAGCTTGGTTGTAGCTTGAGGCAGGGTTCCAGTAGCAGCATCTAATGGAAGGGCCCACTAAATGTGTCAGCATATTTTGAGGTAGGGCAACTGCCAGGGCCCAGTGTGGGTGGTACGCAGTGCTGGCATTCCTGATGGCAATGGCAACAGCACTCCCAACTGCATACACTGGCCAGTGCTTTGTGGAAGGGGTGTTTAGGTGGTGCAGGCAATTGAACATGGGCATTAGAAGTGCTTGCAAGCTGGAGAAGAATACACAAACAGATAGGTGCATGCAGGTGTGGGGGTGAAAAGAGAGGACCGACTACTTTTCACCCCCATTTTGGCTCAGAATGAGTTTCAGAGAGATTTTTATGAAAATGAATTTACTTCCAAAGAAAAGGCAGGTTTGGGGGACTGCTCTGCAAGTGATATCACAGGAAAAGGTGGAGTTTTGGTTCACTGTGCCCCGAAAGTGACATCACTTGGTCCTTGACACCACAGGAAATTATATAATTCCTGTCTCCCAGCTCCACCCGCAAATTTTAGAGGGCCACGAAGGAGAAGTGTAAAAATAACCGGCCATGGGAAAGAAAAGTTTGGGAAACCCTGCTCTATGAGAACCAACTGTATGCAAAACTATCCAAGTGTGAATTTCATAAGATGGAACTGCATTACCTGGACTACAGAGTGTTGGGGAAGGGTTTGGCGATGGACCCAGCCAAAATACAAGCTGTGTTGAATTGGGAACCCCTGAGGACACATAGAGAGCTCCAATCCTTCCTTGGATTTGCAAATTTTTATTGTAATTTTATACAGGGGTTCGCCCACACAATGCTCCCCCTGATGGACCTCCTTAAAATGAAAGGAAAAGGTCCCAAGGCCAAACGGCCAGGAGCCAAATTGAAACGGACAGAAAGTTGTCAAGAGGTGTTCACTAAATTAAAGAGACTGTTCACCAGTGAACCCATCCTGATCCACCCCAATGAATTAAAACCCTTTGTAGTTCAATGTGACATCAGTGATGTTGCTGTGGGGGCAATTCTAATGCAACCAGATGAGCGGGGGAGGTTCCTAAAACCCTGCGCTTACATCTGCAAAATATTTTCCCAAGACCAAAGGAACTGGGTGGTGTGGGACAAAGAGGCATTCGCCGTAACGTTCGCGTTAAAGACATGGAAATCTTGGCTTGAAGGAGCAAGGGTCCTGTTTTAGATATGGACAGACCATAAAAATTTGGAAGCCCTAACAGGGCGTTGGAAACTAGCTGAGAAGCAAATTTGGTGAGTGGGGTTCTTCACCAAATTTGATTTCAAGTTAAAACACATAGCGTGGTCTAAGAACTTTCTAGCGGATGCTTTATCACGCCTCCCCCCAGCACAACAGCCAAAGAGAGGAAGTGATCGATTTGTTAATCTCCCCCAGCCAGTTGGGGGGAGCAGTGACCACCAGCTCACAGTCAAAGTGCAAAGAGACCGAAGAGCAATGGGGGGAGAAACTGAGTAAAGAGGTAGAAAAGGAAGGAGATGCAAAACCGGAGGGGGTGAAAAAAGGGGAGGGAGGCTTTTGGTACAAGGACAATAAATTTTACATGCCAGAGAGCCTCAGAAAAGAAATACTGCAATCCTGCCATGACAACAAGATAGCCGGGCATTTTGGGTATGTAAAAACCCTGCACCTAGTGAATAGACAATTTTGGTGGCTATTTATGAAAAGGGACGTATCTGAATATGTGGTTTCTTGCCCAATTTATCTAATGGCTAAAAGGCGTGGGGAAAAACCGCCGGGATTATTACAACTATTGGAAACAGCAGCTTGACCTTGGTAGGTGGACTTTATCATGGAACTCCCTCCTTCCCAGGGAAAAACCGTAATTCTTGTAGTAGTGGACACCTTTTCTAAACAAGAGCACTTTACCCCATGCTCCCAAATACCCAAGGCTAAGCAACTAGCTCAATTATTCTTTCAACATGTGGTGAAATTACATTCCTTTCCAGATAAATTAATTAGTGACAGAAGAGTATAGTTCGTTGCCAACTTCTGGCGGGAGTTCTGTAAATTAACCGGAATTGAGCAGAGACTGAGCTCCGCGTATTACCCTCAGATGGACAGACAGACTGAGAGGGTGAACGTGTTGCTAGAACAGTATTTAAGGTGCTTTGTGAACTATCAGTAGTTGAATTGGGCAGAGTTGCTCTCTTTTGCGGAATATGGTTATAACAGCATGCACAGCTCCACCAAGTCTTCCCCCTTCCTGGTGGTGAATGGCTATGAAGGGAAGCCCTTTCCCCAATTGCTGGGAGGACTGATAGCAGAAAACTCATCCACCTTTGAACAATGGTGGGGAAAATTGGGGAAAGCTTGGGGCAACATCCAGGAAAATTTAGAATTGGCTAAAGAGACATACAAAAAACATTATGACAAGTGTTACTCACCTGCTTGGAATTTTAAAGCAGGAGATATGGTATTTCTGTCCACGAAGAACTTGCCATTACCACAAACCTCTAAAAAACTGGCCTACAAGTTTTTGGGACCATTTTGTATAAAACGTGTAATCAATAAAGTGACTGTGGAACTAGAATTGCCAAAACTGTTTAGTAAGATACACCCAATCTTTCATTGCAGCTTACTTCGAAAAGACCCTGGACCGATGCCCGGGCACCCTAGATCCAAAAGCTCTAAATCCTATCCTGGTGGGAGATCAGAATCACCACGAAGTAAAAGAAATCTTAGATGCTAAACTGAAGCGGGGTGTATTGTACTTTCTGATTAGGTGGAAACATTTCTCAACAGCACACGATGAATGGATAATTAGTTCAAATGTAAGAGCCTCAGCATTAATTAAACAATTCTATGCTAAATATCCTTCAAAACCCAGAAGGGGAGCTTAGGGGGGGCAGTATGTCAAGCACGCTTATTTCTGGACCACATTTTACTCTGTAGAGAGCGAGTCATCAGCTCTCCAGCTCTCCCCCATTATTTACAGCCCGGAGGGCACGTAGAGAAAACATCTGGTCCTGGGATGTTTATACTAGAGGCTGCCCCCCCCCCCCCCCCGTTTCACACAGACAATTCTTATTTCTTCACAAAGGAGTGCGAGAAGGTTTGATGTTTCCAATAGCCTAAGATTCTTTAGTAATAAAATAGATAGTTGCTTAGTAACCTCTGAACCTGTGACGCAAGTATGCATTTGTAGTGTAACCTTTGATGACATCCTATATAGCAACTGTGTAACTGTTTGTACCCCATTACTCCCAAGGTTTGTGTCCTTGGCAAAGCTCCTGAGTTTCTAACAATAAACCTACTTTTGATTCAAACAAAGGACTTGATAATTGGGAAATATCGGCACTTGACAAAAAGGCTGATTTGGCAATGGCTGCTACGTGGGCCTCCATTGTTAAAGAGAAGTCCAGGAACACCCCTAAGCTTTTAACCTTAGGTGCCAACATAAGTGGCGCTCCATTGAAGGTTGGTAGTGAGACCTGTGCTCCTGGACTGCCACGACTTAGATACAGGACCTCCGTCTTTGTTGGATTCAATTTCAGTTGATTCTGCCTGAGCCACCCTGCCACAGCTTGTAGTGCCATGGTCAGATCTTCTAGGGAGGAGTCGGACTGGCCACCCATCAGCAGATAGAGCTGGGTGTCATCTGCTTACTGATGGCATCCCAGCCCAAACCTCTGAGCAATCTGGGCAAGGAGACGTATGTAGATGTTGAACAACATCAGGGAGAAAACCACTCCTTTTGGCACACCACCCACAGAACCATATTTTTTTTTTGATCTCTTAGGCACATAAATGAATTATTTCTTGAACTGTGACAGATGTGTCTCATGATATAGTTTACTAGTTTCTTTGTAAAATAAAGGAAAATTAAAGCTTTGATATACAAATCATTATTTTGTACTGCGTGGCTAACCTTGTGCTTCATAATGGGAACAAAATCTCAGTATTAGCCAATCTAGTCAGTTTTACAAAGTACAGTTTCTTTTTTAAAAGGCAAAATTACCTTCTTTCATTGCATCCTTAGATACCTTTAGTTTTCTTTGGTAATGTGGAAATGCAAGTAATGTTTGCAGTAGCTGAAGCAACGATAGGTAGGAAATGAACATAACCTGGTATCTGTCAAGAAAAGACATGCTAGTCATTAAAAATATTTCAAAAAGCTATATGTAACATCTGCCACAAGTCCTCACAAGCAATCTGGATTAATATAATAGTAGAAACATGCTATGCCGCCCCCCAAACCAGTCTAGCATGCATGTCATCATGGTTGCATAACGACATTTAGTTACATAGATTGTTCCCAGAAGCTGAACCTTCAGTGTCAGAGGGATACAATAGCTTAAGATAGGGCACCATTATTATATATGTTAGAACCTTTGTCTGCCAGCATATTCCTGTAATGAGGGACCTTACAAAGTAAACCAGCTAAGCCCACAAAATTCCAAAACAAATAACTATTATTCAATATAATGAGTCACACTTGTCAACAGACCACAGGAGAGAGACACAGTTGGTGATACCCGTCAAGTTTCAGGCACGCCTAAGAATTGATTTTGCCCCCCCTTTCAACAACGTGCTTTGAAGCTTCCCTTCCAAAGCCATTCGTTGTGCGTCTTCGCAGGGACTACTGTCTGGGAAATGCCACTATTCAAAGTCTTCGTTGCCCTCCCAGGACTAGCTGCATTCGGAATATCAGAGGCTGAGAAAGGAATCTTCTAACAGTTTACTTCGCGTGAAACCGATCAGCTTTAACAATGATTTCTCCAGACAGGAGACTAACTTTCGTCCACCGTTTCCGGACAATAAAAAAAGGCCAATAAGAATTAAATGTCACCATTTTCTTCACACAGTGACGCGACTGGAGATGGGTTAGTTCCAGCTTTCTGCTGATTGTGCTGAAAACTTCGCCCCCGCATCATCATTATGTAAAAAGAGTTCAGACTCACTCAAATAGTCCACTCAGAGACCAAAATAGGCGGCGCCCTGGAAAGACACATTAGCGAGTCCCCCCGCCCGGGTACTTCAGAGGCGTTCCTACTACTCTCCAGTTGAACAGCAAGTTTCAGTCCCTTCCTACGGTGGAGAGCAGATCTTAGTTTCTGCTTGCTTTTCCCCACGAAGTTTCTCCTTTTTTCTCCCTGACCTACCTGCTGACTTCAAAACGTAGATCCCAAGACACTCCAGTCGGTGGTAGAGATACCGATCAATTTCTGTCCGGGACACCGCCGAACAGGTGAGAATAGCCGGGATCACATGACCTCACCATTGCTGCCTTTGTGGCCGCCCAACTGAATTCCGGGTGGAAGCGTGAGAGTAGAGAAGGGGAGGATTTAGCAACAGCTAGCCAGCACATTCCATCAACTTCCCGGTTTGCAAATGCATGCTGAAGGGAGAGTAGCTCCTGGGATGCAAGTTAGCCTCGCTCCTCCCCTATCACTACTATGCAGACACATTTCTTTGGTTACATCTGCCTGCCTGCCCGCCTGCCCAGTAGCACCTTTAAGACCAACGAAGTTTTATTCAGAATGTAAGCTTTCCTATGCACACATACTTCATCAGGCAATGGAATCGGGTACAGCGAGCAGAGCTACTTAGGTAGTGGTTTAGAATGCAAAGTGGTATAAAGTTAGAATCCAATGGCAAAATAATGAAATTAACAAACTGAAAGAACATTTCGATTGCTTCAGACCAACACGACTGTCCACCTGAATCTATCTGTCTGTCCTATTGAATAGCAGGAAATTGCCTGGCTGAGTGTTGGAGTGGGTGGCGGCTTCTGATTTTGTATGTTGGGGGGGGGGGGAGGATGAATAAGTATGAGAACTATTAGAAGAACCTTCCCAATAGTCTGGAGAACAAGACTGTTGCTTCACCTAGCCATTCTGGTGAATGATAATTATTGATCATGACTATGGTAGCAGTTGAATCAGTACTATTTCCATGGTTGTAGCTCTATTGCTTGGCAGATCTAATTGGTTAATGTTGTGCTGCTTAAGAGTATGTGGAAGGGAAATGTTGGAAAGTACTAGAGAGACTGACTGGAACAAAATCTATCCCTCCACCTTTTTTGATAACATCCAGAGAGATAGCAGTACCAGACAGGCATCTTAAGCCTCAACTCCAGGGCTCCATAATCACAGTCACCATGGTACTCCTCAACACCTTTCCTGGTGTCTACCAAGTTGTTAATTAGTGGGTTCGAGGCATGAGGAGGCTCATGGAAGAGTGATCACAGCTCTTTATTAGAAATTACAGCACGGTAATAGGCAGACTAAGACTACTAAACGGGGCCAACTATATACACGCCAAAGTTCCTGCACTAGAATGCCATTGGGTCATTTGAACCAGCAGGGGGCTGGTGATTGAACTGGGGAAGCAGAGATTTGGATCCTGCTTCCCATTGTCCCCAAGCTCAGTCCTAAGGCTCCAATGAGCCAGGCAGGAACTAACAATCCACATGAAACACAGAGGCTGCAATCAGACTCACTAAATAATGCACTTTCAATCCACTTTCAATGCACTTTCCAACTGGATTTTGCCAGTTCACACAATAAAATCCAGTTGGAAAGTGCATTTAAGGTGAATTGAAAGTGCATTATTTGGTGTGTGTGATCACAGCCAGAGTTACACATACACAACACAAGTGTTTTTAGAAGGGGCTTTTTTTTGTAGCAGGAACTCCTGTGCATATTAAACCACACACCCCTGATACAGCCAATCCTCCAAGAGTTTACAGGGCTTTTGGTACAGGGCCTACTGTAAACTCCAGGAGGATTGGCTGCATCAGGATGAGCGTGGCCTAATATGGAAAGGAGTTCCTGCTACAAAAACGCTCTGGATGGAGGCAAGTGGGGCTCTTGCCAAGCAGGGCTTCTGAATGTCCATTAGAGACCTGACTGACTTTATATGCAGATAAGGTTTCAGAAGCAGCTGCTAGCACAGTTTTATTCTCTCTCTTATTCCTTTTTCCCAGAGCTACTGGGTGGTTGACAGGAATGCTTGCTATGATTGCGCAGTTGTATGTTTCCTCATTGTTTGCATTTCCCCTTGTTCCTAAGCCCTCTACTCCACCCTGAGTCCTGAAATCTTGTGTAGGAAAGATCTTGGGCATTTTGTTGGGGCTGCCTCTGACTAGTGAGCTGTGAAGAACGTGGGTGGTGTGCCAGGAGTGGCTATGTTTCCTTCCTCGTGTTTACCTAGAAAAAGGGAACAGGTTTGTATCGATATAATGTAGTGGGTTCCACGCAATGATGAGGTGAGGTGGTAGTGAACATAGCTCTTTATTCAATACAGCATCATGTAGGGCTGCATTCAAAGACTGGCTACTGGGCCAATAGGGCCAACTATATATACATTCCAGGTTCCCCCGCTAGCGCCCTATTGGACCATTCAATCCACCAGGGGGCCCATGAGTGGAGCAGGGGAGCAGGGATTTGGATCCTACTGCCCATTGTTCCCGAGTCCCCAAGCTCAGTCTCTCAGGCTCCAATGAGCCAGGCAAGAACTCCATATATTGAACACAATTCAGATCACAAGGGACTCACACTTGCTGAACTGCCTGGCCATGCATTTGTTCCAGGGATCCTGCTGGCCTAACCACAGGCTCTTAAAGTTAGCTTTCCTGTGTCAGATCCTAGCCAGAGGTAAACCTCAATAATGTTTCAGGTCTGTTGCGGATATAGCACACAAGTAATACTGTTAGAGAATTTCTGCTTCCATTTTAAGCTTTTTGTAAACATGACTATTCAGCATTCTTAATATTGACTAAATCAACAGAAAATTAGTCCATCCATGAGGAAAGCAATTGCATGAGTTCATAAAAAGTATCTTTTGTTGTTGTTGTTGTTCAGTTGCACAGTCGAGTCCGACTCTTTGCGACCCCATGGACAAAGTGATGCCAGGCTCTCCTGTCTTCCACCATCCTCCAAAGCCTGCTCAAATTTGTGTTTGTTACATCAGTAACGCTGTCCAGCCATCTCATCTTTTGCCGTCCCCTTCTTCTTTTACCTTCTGTCTTTCCCAGCATCAGGATCTTCTCCACTGAGTGCTCCTTTCTCATTTGGTGGCCAAAGTATTTGAGCTTAAGCTTCAGCATCTGACCTTCCAGGGAACAGTCTTGGTTGATTTCCTTTAGGATCGACTGATTTGATCTTCTTGCAGTCCAAGGGACTCTCAAGATTCTTCTCCAGCACCACAGCTCAAAAGCATCTTTTCTTCTGCGCTCGGCCTTCCTTATGGTCCAGCTCTCACAGCCATACATTGCTACTGGGAATACCATTCCTTTGACTATACGGACTTTTGTTGGCAAGGTGATGTCTCTACTTTTTATTATACTGCCCAGGTTCGCCATATCTGTCCTCCCAAGGAGCAAATGTCTTTTAATTTCATGGCTACAGTCACCATCTGCAGTGATCTTGGACCCCAGAAAAGTGAAGTCTGTCACTACTTCCATATGTTCCCCTTCTATTTGCCAAGGTGCGATGTGGCCGGATGCCATGATCTTAGTTTTTTTGATGTTGAGTTTCAAGCCTACCTTTGTGCTCTCCTCTTTCCCCCTTAACAAGAGGTTCTTTAGATCCTCCTCACTTTCTGCCATTAGAGTGGTATCATCTGCATATCTGAGGTTGTTGATGTTTTCCCCGGCAATCTTAATTCCGGTTTGTGCTTCATCCAGGCCAGTATTCTGCATGATGTACTCTGCATATAAATTAAATAAGCAGGGTGACAATATACATCCTTGTAGAACTCCTTTTCCTATTCTAAACCAATCAGTTGTTCCATATCCCGTTCTGACAGGTGCTTCTTGACCCTTATACAGGTTTCTCAGGAGACATGTGAGGTGGTCTGGTATTCCCATCTTTTTGAGGACTTGCCACAGTTTGTTGTGATCCACACAATCAAAGGCTTTAGCGTAGTCAATGAAACAAAAATAAATAGTTTTTCTGATACTCCTGTGCATTACCCATAATCCAGCGAATGTTGGCAATTTGATCTCTAGTTCCTCTACCCTCCGAAACCCAGCTTGAACTTCTGGTAGTTCCTGATTGACATACTGCTGAAGCCTAGTTTGTAGGATCTTTAACATGACCTTGCTGGCATGTGAAATGAGTGCAATGGTGCGATAGTTTGAACATTCCTTGGCATTACCCTTCTTTGGGATTGGGATATAAACTGATCATTTCCAATCCCGTGGCCACTGTTGCGTTTTCCAGATTTGTTGACATAATGTGTGCATAACTTTAACAGCATCATCTTTTAGGCCATTGAAAAGCTCAATTGGGATACTGTCATCTCCACTCGCTTTGTTGCTAGTAATGCTTTCTAAGGCCCATTTGCCTCCACACTCCAGAATGTCTGGCTCAAGGTCAGCAATTTCACTGTCATGGTTGTCAAGTACATTGAGATCCTTCTTGTATAATTCTTCTGTGTATTCTTGCCACCTCTTCCTGATTTCTTCTGTATCTGTTAGGTCCCTACCATTTTTGTCCTTTGCACGAAATGTTCCCTTGATGGCCATCTTTGCACGAAACGTTCCCTTGATTTCTCCAATTTTCTTGAAGAGATCTCTTGTCCTTTCCATTCTATTATTTTCCTCTATTGCTTTGCATTGTTCCTTCAGGAAGGCCTCCTTATCTCTCCTTGCTGTTCTCTGGAAATCTGCACCCAGTTGGGTGAATCTTTCCTTTTCACCTTTGCCTTTCACTTTCCTTCTTTCCTTTGCTATTTGTAAAGCCTCATCAGACAGCCACTTTGCTTTCTTGCATTTCTTTTTCTTTGGGATGGTGCTGGTTGCTGCCTTCTGTACAATGTCACGAACCTCCGTCTATAGTTCTTCAGGCACTCTATCAACTCTAGCACCTTAAATCTATTCTTTACCTCCAGTGTATATTCATAAGGGATGTGATCATGGTCAAACCTGAATGGCCTAATGGCTTCCCCAGTTTTCTTCAGTTTAAGCCTGAATTTTGCAATGAGTAGCTCATGATCTGAGCCGCAGTCAGCTCCAGGTCTTGTTTTTGCTGACTGTAAGGAACTTCTCCATCTTTGACTGCAGAGTATATAATCAATCTGATTTCTGTGTTGCCCATCAGGTGATGTCCATGTGTAGAGTCGCTTTTTAGGTTGTTGGAAGAGGGTGTTCGCTATGATCAGCTTGTTCTCTTGACAAAACTCTATTAGCCTTTGCCTGGCTTCATTTTGTTCTCCAAGGCCAAACTTGTCAGTTGTTCTGGTTACCTTTTGTCTTCCCACTTTGGCATTCCAGTCCCCTATGATGAGGAGGACATCTTTTTTTGGTGTTAATTCTAGAAGGATTGTAGATCTTCATAGAACTGGTCCACTTCAGCCTCTTCTGCATCAGTGGTTGGGGCATAGACTTGGATTACTGTGATAGTGAATGGTTTGCCTTAGATATGGACCGAGATCATTCTGTCATTTTGTATCCCATTACTGCCTTCTTCACTCTCTTGTTAACTGTAAAGACCACACCATTTCTTCTATGGAACTCTTGCCCACAATAATAGATGTAGTGATCCTCTGAGTTAAATTCACCCATTCCCATCAATTTTAGTTCGCTGAATCCCAAGATGTCGATGTTCAGTCTTGCCATCTCTTGTTTGACCACACCCAGCTTACCTTGATTCATAGATCTTACGTTCCACGTTCCGAAGCAGTATTGTTCTTTGCAGCATCGGACTGTTCTTTCATCATCAGACACATCCGCAGCTGAGCGTCCTTTCGGCTTTGGCCCAGCCGCATCACTCTTTCTGCAGTTACTTGGACTTGCCCTCTGCTCTTCCCCAGTAGCATATTGGGCACCTTCTAGCCTGAGGGGCTCATTTTCCAGCGCCATATCTTTTAGCCTTTTGTTACTGTCCATGAGGTTTTCTCGGCAAGGATACTGGAGTGGGTTGTCATTTCCTTCTCCAGTGGATCACATTTTGTCTGGGTTCTCAGCTGTTGCCTGTCCATCTTGGGTGGCTCGGCATGGCATAGCCCACAGCCTCACTGAACCACACAAGCCCTCTCGCCATGTCAAGGCAGCAATCCATGAGAGGGAAAAGTATCTTAACGGAAAATAAATAGGTCACAGGCAAGGACCCCTTCTGAGGGACGGTGGCTCAGTGGTAGAGCATCTGCTTGGGAAGCAGAAGGTCCCAGGTTCAATCCCTGGCATCTCCAAAAAAGGGTCCAGGCAAATAGGTGTGAAAAACCTCAGCTTGAGACCCTGGAGAACCGCTGCCAGTCTGAGAAGACAATACTGACTTTGATGGACCAAAGGTCTGATTCAGTATTAAGCAGCTTCATATGTTCATATGAGAGCTCTTGATGAATTCAGTTTCCCTTACTTTAGCATCATCTCCTGACAAGGGCTAACTGTCCAATTTGATAAGGGTGCACATTCTTGGCTACCTAATTATTTTAAACTTCAAACACCATACAAGGTTATCTATAGTTAAAATGTCATTAAAATATATAAATATTGTTAACTCATTCTTGCTCCTTTTTATTATAACAAAGTCTATTTAAAAATAGTGATTGTAGGTTTCTCATACAAATGAATAACCCATCTTTGAATCATAGCTTCACTTCTGTGAAGCTGGACATTGTGTTCTATCCCTTTTGGCATCTTTAGCTGGTAGGTCAGGCTGAGATTGTTTTTATGCACAAAGACATATTCTGTGAGGTTTGGGTTTTTATTTTTTATTTTGTCAAATCTAAGGAGAACCAGTTTGGTGTAGTGGTTAAGAGCAGTGGACTCTAATCTGGAGGAACCGAGTTTGATTCCGCACTCCTCTACTTGAAGCCAGCTGGGTGACCTTGGGTCAGTCACAGTTCTCTCAGCCCTCCAAAATAAACCTAGCTTGCCGCAAAAAGAGCTAGCGTGTCAGGCTGCCAGACAATCTTCAGATCTCCTGGCTATATTACACCTACTGCCAAACAATAACTATAATTGGACAAGCCTAGCTAGTTTGTTTGGAGATTCCAGCGGGGGACTGCAGCTATTGTATACTATTGACCAAAGAATGGTACACTTCTATCTGGGGTGGTTGTCCTTTTCCACCAAGCACACAGCTTTGGGAGGGACACACATGGAGGGAGGTAGAGGACACCTGCCTAGCAAGTCAGATCAGCTGAATCAACCCTGGTGATCAGTGGGGTGACAGATGTCATGACCAGATCACCCTAATATCCAATCAAGCCTAGCAACTGTCCTCCTGATTTCTGGCTATATCTATAACAATGGTAGCAGTAAGAAGCCTAACTGGGTAGTATCTTTTTTAACACAAAATGTTTCTTTATTATAGAAAATTGATATATACAAAAAAAAAAAGCAAAATGCAGTTTTCAAAATTATATCAAATCATTACAGTAGGATCATTTTAATAAATTCTAATTCAGCACTTTCTTTTGTTGAATAGTGGTGTACTTCAGGTCAACTGCACCATGTTCCAGAGGACTGAACTGTTCTTCCATTGGTTTCTGACTGTTGCCATTTTTATGTCAGACCTCTATTTATTCTTTTGCATAGACTTGTTTGTCTTATGTAGAAATGGAAGTGTGTTGTTAGTTTGTGATAGCATTTATTATGTCAGAGGATGAGCACATGAATGAGCCGCTAATGAAGTATGGCTGCTGTTAGTCTGTGAGAGAAAATAACTATCCTTGTCCAAATTTTGAAGATAAGCTGAAGTAATTTTAGTTGGAACCTATAAATGACATTATGCTATTTCCTCTTGTTTTTTTCTATTATGTCCCATAATAGACTATATCTAGATACAAGTCTAGTCTTGTTCTGTTCCTTGGGTAGATGTTGTTATTTTATTATATTGTTGTTGTTAGCTAGTATAAATCCTTCTGGTATGCATCCTTTTCAAAGAACTGGAACTGGAGTAAATGTGGTTGCATTGTAGGGCTTGGCCTAAATAATGAATACACTATGTTCTTGGTGGTAGCCGGCAGTGTGTAGCCACAGGTAGTGACCAGTGGGTACTGCATATAAGGTGGTGCTTATATATCCATTACACAGTCGCAGAATGGTGCTCAGAAAATGACTGTTCTGTCAATTGGTCCAGCCTGTGGAATGGAAGTTGCTGAAGTGGAATGGAAGTTGCTGAAGTCCTGATGGAATCTCTGAAGGAGATGGTGAAGATTTCATGTATGTATCTCAAGTGTATAAGTGGCCTTCAGAGCCTGAGGAATATATCTGTTGATATATATTGTTGATCTATTCTGGAGTCCTGTGGCTATGTCATTAACCTGCAAATAATAGCTGTTCCAGAAGTAATCGTGGATAAGGACAAAGTGTCAGTCTAGTGTTGGGGATTATAGTCATGATGATCTGTAGTGGTATATATTAATCTATTTATACATGGTTGCTGAATTGGTATTCTTTCTGATTGGGAGGGGTTTACTTGTAGCATAAAATATAAAGATTACTTCCATGTAACCAAAAGCCCTTTGGCGCAGAGTGTTAAAACTGCAATACTGCAATCCTAAACTCTGCTCATGACCTGAGTTCAATCCCCAGTGGAAGCTGGGTTTTCAGGTAGCCGGCTTGAGCCTTGACTCAGCCTTCCATCCTTCCGAGGTTGGTAAAAGGAGTACCCAGCTTGCTTGGGGAAAATGTAGATGACTGGGGAAGGCAAAGGCAAACCACCCCGTAAAAAGTCTGCCATGAAAACGTTGTGAAAGCAACGTCACCCCAGAGTTGGAAACGACTGGTGCTTGCACAGGGGACCTTTCCCTTTTCCTCCATGTAACCAGACTTTGTTACTGTGATAGTATATAGAAATGAAAAAAAAAAAATGCGAAGTAAAATTTGCTAGTGTCACAAGTTTAGAAGATCTTTTGGTGCCATAGGACAAACTGAAGAACATATAAGAGATAGCATCACACACACGCACACACACAAAGGACATTGCTCTTCTCAGAGGAAAGGCAAGTTACAAAGGAATGGCAATTCTATTACTGCATACATAATCTTTATGTTAGCACCCACACGCTAGAGAATTATGTTTCATGAACACATTATTTGATAAAATAGAACTTTTGTCTGGAACAGGACATGTGCAAATGGCATTCAAGCAAAAGTTATTTGTTTCCCATTACTACTTTTCACTAAAATGAACTATGCTCACTTTAGAGCAGGAGCTTGTGTTTGTTTATTTTAAATAATAATTTCTGGCCTGAGCTTAATGCCACATTTATTTATTAATTTAATACATTTATATGCTGCTTTTCAACCCAAATTGAATCATCATATTACCATAACCTCTTGCAGTTTCCCCCCTCCCTTGGTATGTTTCGCCCTGAGTGGTGGCCCCCTGGGCTAGCATGTCATTGTGCATTGTTTCATTGCTGCTTCAAGCATTTTGCAATAGTGGCATTGTGCAGGGCGTGCCTAGTGACTTGCTGATTCAAGTCTGATCTGCATCGGCAAACTCCAGACAAGTGTGCAGTAAGCATTCCCCACACCTTTCCAAAAACGTTGACTGACGGCTTTGCTATCTGAGCATATGTCTAGGAGACCGATGCCCTCTAGTGAGATTTGAGAGCTGCTGCATTTGCTGATTTTGGATTATGAAGGCTTTGTCCATGTGCTTGTCCGTTACTCATTTGCAAGGCACTTTCTACTGCCTTTCTATCTGATTGTTTAAATTTGTTGCTCCGTTATGCTTATAGAGCAGTGCAGTGGAGTATGCCATACTAACATACACTAACACACAAACATACTATTATAAAATTATTATACAATTTGCTTGGTAAGTAACACATTTTGAGTATAAAATATTTTTCTTATGCATATTTGGAACATGTATAGTGCATTGAGTGTATGTATATTATCAAGAACATTTACACAGTGCAAGTAGGTTTTAATTTTAAAAACTATTCAAAATTTAGGAGTTGTACCACTGGCTTTGATGGTGCTGGAGAAGAATCTTGAGAGTCCCTTGGACTGCAAGAAGATCAAATCAGTCAGTCCTAAGGGAAATGAACCCTGACTGTTGCCTGGAAGGTCAGATGCTGAAGCTGAAGCTCAAATACTTTGGCCACCAAATGAGAAGGGAGCACTCATTGGAGAAGATCCTGATGCTGAGAAAGACAGAAGGCAAAAGAAGAAGGGGACGGCAAAAGATGAGATAGCTGGACAGTGTTACTGATGTAACAAACATGAATTTGAGCAGGCTTCAGAGGATGGTGGAAGACAGGAGGGCCTGGCATGACTTTGTCCATGGGGTCGCAAAGAGTCAGACTCGACTGTGTGACTGAACAACAATAATAACCACTGGCTTTATGGTGCCTTTATGGTGCCTTTATGTCTTTATGGTGGTGGCCTTTGGATGCCTTAATTATTAAACAAGGTTGACTTCTACAGTCTTAGGAAGATGTAACTCTACTACAGATCATATTGTTAGTATCTTTCTTAATTTGCCAAATATTTTTAAATGACTTGCTTCACAATGCAGAATTAGAATTTTTTGTAGAGTTTATACAACAAATGTATAGTATCAATTTCTACTACTAGCCTTATATTTCCGAAGAAATGGCTTCAATAAATCAAGCACATCTTTCTGATCATCAGATTTCGTAAGCATTTTATACTCTGAATTTACTCTACTGCATTCTACAGTAATTTCCATTGTTATTCGTGTATTTATTTATTAAATTTATATCCTGCTCCCTGTCCCTCAAATGGGACAGCTAACAACGTATAAAATACACCAATAAAAACTATGTAAGATCCAGCCTTTATTATAGAACTATATAATAGAGTCAGACCATATATTATATATGTTACATTTGCAGGGTCCCACTGTCACTCAGGACTCACTGTTGAAATAAGACAATTAGCTGCAGAAGGTATAAGAATTTTATACATCAATTACTTTAGTGCTATGACACTTTAACCTTCTTAGATCATATTCCCAGGAGGTAGTCTTTGTGAAGATTTTTAAAAATGCTGTTACTGTATCTGCCTGTTACTGGAGAACAGCACTGCCTGTTAAAAATGCTGTTACTGTATCTTGGCAGTGGACTATATGAATCATTGCAACTAACTTTACTGCTATTGTTTTTCCTGTTTGACTGCTTTCACATAAGCTTCAACAATGCTGCATTATAGATTTTTTATTTTTTACATTTATGACATCTCTGTTGTTTTGCTGGCCATTCTTCCTATTTATAAACTCTTATCTTTACCTAAAATAGCAGGTGGTTCCAAATTCTGTGCTAAATGTATTGAGTTTCCCTTTCCCACCAACTCAGTAGTCATGGTATATTTGCAAATTACCGGTAAGTGACAATACAAGCAATATACCTGTGTGGCCAGGAGACTCTGCCTGCCTCTAGGGGTACCCCACCTGAATAAGGGGACCCCAAGCTAAGGAAACAATATGGATGCTTGTCAGAAAACAGGCCAAGGGAGAACATCTCTTTCTCTGTCTCTCTCTGAGAAATATCACAGAACATTTATTTTTTATTTTATTTTATTTTATTCGATTTATATCCCGCCCTACCCCACCGAGGTGGGCTCAGGGCGGCTTACAACATAAAAAGCTAACAAAAATCAGTTTAAAATACATTAATAATTATACAATAAAATACATAAAAACACATAAAACTCACTTCAATATGTACTATGCTACCTTTCCTTAAATCAATTCTTCAATATTCCAGTATTCAATAATCTGATGTTCGAGATTTGAATATTCAGGCATTCCGATAACAATTAATTATATGCCAACCGGAAGAGGGCTGTTTTGCAGGCCCTGCGGAACTGTTCAAGGTTCCGCAGGGCCCTCACCTCCTCCGGGAGCTGATTCCACCAACAGGGAGCTGCAATCGAAAAGGCCCTGTCTCTGGTCACTTTCAGACGGGCCTCCTTTGGCTCAGGGATTATAAGGAGGTTCTGAGACCCCGATCTCAGCACTCTCTGGGGAACATGTGGGGAGAGACGGTCCCTAAGGTAGGCAGGTCCCAAGCCATAAAGGGCTTTAAAGGTCATAACCAGCACCTTGTACCGAACTCGGTATGTTATCGGCAGCCAGTGCAGTCCCCGAAGTCCCGGCTGAATGTGCTCCCACCTAGGGAGCCCTAACAACAGCCGGGCAGCGGCATTCTGCACTAGCTGCAACTTCTGGGTTCGGCACAGGGGCAGCCCCATGTAGAGGGCATTGCAGTAGTCCAGCCTCGAGGTGACCGTTGCATGGATCACTGTTGCCAGGTCGCCATCCTCCAGGAAAGGAGCCAACTGCCTTGCCCACCTCAGATGAAAAAATGCGGACTTGGCAGTGGCTGCTATGTGGGCCTCCATAGTTAGAGTAGGCTCCAATAGCACCCCCAGGCTCCTAACCCTGTGTGTCGCTGACAGAGGCACACCATTGAGGGCCGGTAAAGGAATCTCCCTCCCCGGACCATGGCGACCCAGGCAAAGGACCTCTGTCTTCGTCGGATTTAGCTTCAGCCCACTCAGCCTGAGCCATCTAGATACGGCCTGCAATGCCAGATCCAGGTTTTCTGGGACACAGGCAGGCCGGCTGTCCATAAGTAGATAGAGCTGGGTGTCATCAGCATACTGGTGGCAACCCAGCCCATATCTCCGGGCAATCTGGGCAAGAGGGCGCATGTAGATGTTAAACAACATCGGGGAGAGAACTGCTCCCTGAGGGACCCCGCAATCCAGCGGGTACCTCCGGGGCAGTTCACCCCCAATCGCCATTCTTTGTCCCCGACCCTTGAGGAAAGAGGTAAGCCATTGTAGAGCCAACCCCTGAATCCCCACGTCAGCAAGACCTTATAAAGCATGAGAGCAAGCCACACCTCTTTGTTCCATCTGGAAACATGTAGGGGCTTTGACTGCAACATAGGCGTTTTTCTGTACTGGCTGCTCTTCCCCTTCCAACTGAGTGATAAGATTATGGGTTCAACAGGTAGGTATTGTTTGTGCCTTAAACCTCTGGCCATCTGATTATAGGGCCACCTTCCCGACTCATCTCTTCAACTCAGCTCTCCTCTTGGTCTACTACTGTGGTAATGTCTAACACTTACATAAATCCTTTATCTTCTACGTTTACTCTTTCTCAGGGTGTCGTCCTAAATTAATTAAAGAATCACAAACCAACTATGAGCTATAGTAACCCATCCAGTCAAAGATTACTGAGTCAGTCATACTTATTGTTTTAACTAAGAAAGCCCATCAAGCAAACATTGAGGTCACCATAGTGACAGGAAGGCCTCCTCCCCTCAAGCATCATTATAGCTCTGGGAGGGACTTCAACCCTCCAAACCAGGGGTCCTCAACCTACGGCCCGCGGGACAGATGCGGCCCGCCGGGTCATGGCAAAATCAGACCGGGTAGAACGACAGGGCCCCGCTTCGCCCTTGGAAGACTATCTGCCCGGTAACAACAAATGCGCAGTAATAATAATAATAATAATAATAAATTTTATTTATATCCCGCCCTCCCCGCCTAGGCAGGCTCAGGGCGGCTAACAACAGTTCAATAAAATTATACAATATAGAATATACAATATAAGGTGATTTAAAACAACATTGAAATTATACATTAATTTAAAACAACAATCTAAAACCAGTTTGAATGTCTGGGTCATTCCATAATTTAAACGGCGGTGATCTTCCTGATGTTATTCTGTACACTTATATTATGGCAGGGGTCACTAGATAAATCATTGGTGGATTAAACAGCCATCCTATCAACGTCTACAAAAGCCTGCTTGAAAAGGATGGTCTTACAGGCCCTGCGGAATTGGTCCAAATTCCGCAGGGCCCGTACCTCCTCCGGAAGTTGATTCCAAAGGCACGGGGCTATAACAGAGAAGGCCCGTGCCCGTGTACTCTGTAATTTTGCCTCCTTTGGCCCAGGGATAGTCAGCGTGTTCTTCCCTGCTGACCTCAGTGCTCTTTGGGGCTCATATGGGGAGAGACGGTCCCTCAGGTAGGCAGGTCCTCGGCCATATAGGGCTTTAAAGGTGATAACCAGCACTTTGTATCGGACCCGGTATGTAACTGGCAGCCAGTGCAGTTCACGCAGCCCCGGCTGTATATGCTCCCATTTCGGGAGTCCTAATAACAGCCTGGCCGCTGCGTTCTGCAATAGCTGCAGCTTCCGGGTTCAACACAAAGGCAGCCCCATGTAGAGGGCATTGCAGTAGTCTAGTCTTGAGGTGACCGTCGCGTGGATCACTGTTGCCAGGTCCCGGCGCTCCAGGAAAGGAGCCAACTGCCTTGCCCGCTTCAGGTGGAAAAATGCCGACTTGGCAGTGGCCGCTACCTGGGCCTCCATTGATAGTGAAGGCTCCAGTAGGACTCCCAGGCTCTTGACCCGGCCCGCCGCTTTCAGCGGCGCACCGTCAAAAACCGGGAGAGGTATTTCCCCTCCCAGAGCGCCGCGCCCCACGCAAAGGACCTCTGTCTTCGTCGGGTTCAGCTTCAACCCACTCAGCCTAAGCCAAGTTGCCACGGCCTGCAGTGCCCGGTCTAAATTCACTGGGACGCAATCAGGCCGGCCATCCATTAGCAGATAGAGCTGGGTGTCATCCGCATTTTGATGACAACCCAGTCCAAAACTCTGGGCAATCTGGGCAAGGGGGCGCATGTAGATGTTAAATAACATCGGGGAGAGAACTGCTCCCTGAGGCACCCCACAATCTAGTGTGCGCCTCCGGGAGAGCTCACCCCCGATTGCCACCCTTTGTCCCTGACCTTTGAGGAAGGAGGAAAGCCATTGTAAGGCCAGCCCCCTGACCCCTATGTCGGCGAGGCGGCGGGTCAGTAGCTGATGGTCGATCGTGTCGAACGCTGCCGACAGGTCCAACAACATCAGCACCGCCACGCCACCTCGATCCAGTTGCCGCTGGAGGTCATCTGCCAAGGCGACCAGCACTGTCTCCGTCCCGTGGCCCGGGCGAAAGCCGGACTGGCAAGGGTCTAGGATGGAAGCGTCATCCAGAAAACCCTGTAGTTGCAGCGCCACTGCCCTCTCAATAATTTTACCTAAAAACGGTAAATTAGAAACCGGTCGGTAATTTGCCAATTCGGCCGGATCTGCTGTACATTTTTTCAGGAGGGGGCGGACCAAGGCCTCTTTCAGAGGTGATGGAAAACGCCCCTCCAAGAGGGATCTATTTATTATGTCCTGTAAAGGACATCTAAGCTCCCTCTGGCAAGCTTTAATCAGCCAGGAGGGGCAAGGGTCCAAATCGCAAGTTGTTGGGCATGCAACAGAGAGAATTCCGTCGACTTCCTCCAAGCTGAGCGGGTCAAACCGACCCAACTCCAAACCCGAAGACAGGCGTGGAGCCTCAAGTTCCCGTACTGCATCCAATGTGATAGGCAGGTCTTGGCGGAGCGACGTGATTTTATCTGCAAAATATTTCGCAAAAGCCTCACAGCCAATCTCTAATTCCCTAACATTTGGTTTGCCTTGAGGCAATGTAGTAAGGTCTCCAATTATTCTAAATAATTGTGCCGGGCGCGAATTTGCAGATGCAATCTTGGCTGCAAAGTAATCTCTCTTTGCGGCCTTGACTGCCATCTCATAGACTTCATAAACGTTCTATAAGATGTTCTCGTCGCTTCGTCCCGAGTATGCCGCCACTGCCTCTCTAGTCGTCTGAGCCCCTGTTTCAGCCGGCGTAGCTCCAGGGTATACCATGGAGCCAGCCTCCTGCGAGGGCGCAGAGGACGTTGAGGTGCGATCTCGTTGATGGCCCTGGTTAGCCGGCCTTGCCAGGCCTCCACCAGGTCATCGAGGGAATCGCCAGGGGGCCAGGGGTCCCCCAGTGCCATTTGGAACCGTTCCGGGTCCATCAGGCTCCGGGGGGCGAGCCAAAATAGGCTCTCCGCCCATACAGGGATGGGGTGGCATCCCCACACGGGCCTTGAGGGCTAGGTGATCTGACCATGGTACCGCTTCTACCGCGATATCGTTCACCAAAATCCCGGACGCAAAGATCAGGTCTAACATGTGCCCGGCCTGGTGTGTGGGTGTCGTAACAAATTGAGAGAGTCCCAGTGTTGCCATGGAAGACACTAGGTCCATCGCCTGAGTGGAGGCCGAGTTGTCGGCATGGACGTTGAAATCACCCAGGACCATAAGCCCTGGGTACTCCAACGCCCAGCCCGCCACAGCCTCCATCAGGGATGGTAAGGCGCTGGCCGGTGCGTTAGGCGGACGGTACACCAGCCAGATCGCCAACCCCTCTCCGACATCCCACGCCAGACCGGCACATTCAATGCCCTCAATCTTTGGGCCCGGGAGAGCCCGGAAGGAGTAACCCTCCCGTATGAATAATGCCACTCCTCCCCCCCGCCCGCTATTCCGTGATTGGTGAAAGACCGAGTAACCTGGGGGGGTCATCTGGGAAAGAGCCACTGTCTCCCCATCTCGCACCCAGGTCTCGGTCACGCAAGCCAGGTCCACGTCCTGCCGGAGCAGGAACTCCCTGAGGGTCGTGGTCTTATTATTTACGGACCTGGCGTTGCATAACACCAATGACGGAGACAGGCTATTCCTCTTGGCCCCACTACCTGTCACCGTTGGGATGGGAAGTAGACTGGAAGGGAGCCGAGCACCATATTGTCTCCGTCCCCTTCCCTTACACCTCTGTCTATTCCCACCGTCATACCTTCCCCTCCCCAAGAGCACTGGAATCCCTGGGCCAAGCATCCGTGCCTATGCCCGGGGTGATCTTACTAGTACTGGACAGCTTCACCTCCCCCCCAGGTTCTCCCAACCTACAGTTGATTCGCACCCCGCCAGCCACTCTGGTCTCCCAGTTACAGACCCACTACCTATTCCCCAATTTAATTAATTAATATAGAAAGCCCTCCCACAATACTCCTTCAAACTGATTAGTTAAAAACCCAATAACTTCAATTCCAGCGTCACTAACAAAATAATACTCTAAACAATCTTCCCAGTTAATGAGCTAGAATTTTAACAAAATTTACAGTCCAGAATAAATATATAAATAACTTCAATTTACTAATCAATCGACTAAAAGAGATCCAATTAATTAATTAATATTAATAATAAAAATTTTCCAATTAGTGGTCTGTAGTAAGTGCTGGGTATGTGCTGAGCAGGTAAGTAGGTAAAGTGCTTGAGTAAGTGCTAAGGTGCTGGGTGGATAAAGTGCGAGAGTGAGTGCAGGCATCAGGTTTATAGCACAACATGTGCTACACTAGGACAGCAGTCGGGGTGGGATGTAATGTGCAATAGGGTCCATGAGTTCTCGGCCAATACCCCTAGCGCAACCTGGCAGGCCCAGGGAGGTAAACCCCTCCGTGCCTCCCAGTCACGCTTCAGGGCTCCACAGGTTTTCTTATGGAAATTGACCAGTCCAGTCAAGGACCCACAAACCGCTAAAGTGGCTGGTTTAAAGTAGCAAACCTCCTCGATCTATTGGCTGTGCAAATCCACGAAGGACAGGAACAACCCTCCCCCCTCGCAACTTTTGCAGAGGGAGGGAGGACTCCGGAAAAGCCAAGCAAGACCCCTCCTGCGTTGAGGTCGCCACCCTTCTTCACTCCGCTGCAGGAAGCAAAGCGCGCTTATATGGGAACGTGCTCTTGCAATTCCGGGGGCTTTACTTCTGAGTAAATCTGCAGAGGGGCGCCCCCTCCCTTCCCACGCTCAGACTTCAGCCCGATCTCTGCCCTTACTGATTTGGAACTGGTAAGGAATTGCAGACGGCGCTTTTGAATGGAGCGCAGCCAGTGTGGGGGAAGGTTTTGCTCCCCCCCCCCCCGGGGCTGAGCCAGCAGAAATAAACAGCTCCCCCCTCCAATGAGTGTTTTGGGGCGGGCTAGTTGTTCAGGGAGTCTTGCTCCCCAGTAAACCCGAAAGCAGCTCTCCCTTCACATTAAGCAAGTCTCCCTTCACATTAAGCAAGTCCTCCGCTTCCTCCCGTTGAGACCAGCGGCGGGGGGAGGGCGATTAACAGTGCACGCTGAGCTCGTCTACTCAGAAGTAGATCGTTTACTAGCGAGTAATCCCCATTGCATTTAGTGGGGATTTGCTTATGACTCTGAGCACACGTGCCTAGGCACGGGGGTCTTTGGTGGTTTTAGTGCTGCTGCTGCTATTTTATTATTATTATTATTCGAGAAGGCATATGAAGAGCCTCCGGGTGCCACTTAACATTTGGGAGGCTTGAAAACTTGCAAGGGGGTTAGTGAAAAATGGCAAGGCGAGTTGTGCAGATGTGCATCCTGCGTGCAAAGTTATCTTTGCTGGGGGGGGGGCAGTGGAAATGGCGCTTCCCCTGCTCAGTAATTCCTAGAAAGTGCGACCCAGAAGCCCGGCGGACACCACTGCCTGTCAATCAGGTGCACCCTCGAGGGAAAGGCGGGGCTGCAGGCGAAACTTGGTGATTTAACTTTACTTCATTTTAAATATTGTATTTGTTCCCATTTTGTTTCTTCACTTCAAAATAAGATATATGAAGCATGCATAGGAATTTGTTCATAGTTTTTGTTTTTACTATAGTCCGGCCCTCCAACAGTCTAAGGGACAGTGAACTGGCCCCCTATTTAAAAAGGTTGAGGACCCCTGCTCCAAACCTTATAAAGCATGAGAGCAAGCCACACCTCTTTGTTCCATCTGGAAACATAGGTTGTTCCCCAATTACTCTGAATAATGGGCCTCAGACATGGAACGATGGCAGTGCATGTCTCCATCTTCAAGCTGTAACTAGACCTTTGCACATCTGGACAGGTAGTACTACCTGCTTCAACAACCCCTACAAATCCCTATCTATCATCTCTATCTTTCCTAGCTCTTGTCTGCGTATGTTTTACTGATTTTGTGTGTGTTTGTATCTTTTATACATATTTTCTAGTAAACATTATAAAATATATTTGATCTGTTCTTTCTGGGACTGGACATTCATATCATAGGTGAAAAGATCCACATTGCTAATTCACTCTACCTAGTCTCCCTCTTGCTAATTTCCCCATCTAAAGAGGAGACCTCAAGCATTGCCAGTAACATATTATGTATACTGAAAACCCCTGCATAGGGAATGAGATGAAAATGACAAGGTGTGTCAAGTAGAAAATAAGTTCTGAAATATAGTGCAAAGTGTACTACACTAAAGCTAATTCCAAACTAGTTATTTGTCCTGGGTTTGCTGCTGTTGGGAAGTGGTCCCCCTGCCCCATTCCTCACAACATCATGGTGGATTTGTGTACCTCCTGGAGTTTCCCTGGCTTTCCACCTAATTTTTCCTAAACCTTCTTTGCTACAAAGATTTGGAAAAGACCACAGCAAAGTCTAGATGGCTGATTTATGTGTGGCAAAGTATGGATTTTCCCAGTTCTGCCCATGTAGAATTTAGAGAACCTGTTGCACATATTGTTCAATACAATGATATTCAGTAATTGATTAAAAAGAAAAATTGAAAAAGCCCTGGTAGTGTGCAGGCAGCATTTGTGTGTGTTTGGGCGGTTGCTGCCAGGGGACCTGGGCAAGGCCACATTGCTACTTAACTGTACTGTTCAGCTGCAACAGGGAAGCTACACATGCCTATCTCAGTGTGAAAACACCTCAAAACGATTAAACATTTGTTCCATATTCCTCAGGATTTTCTGGGAACAGTAGCTCTGCTGTTTGTCCATTAAAATCTCACCTGCTGATTCCTTTCCTGTTGGTAGAAGAAAATATACTGGTTTATCTTCCTGTTCTCCTTCACAACCGCCAAGTATGGAAGGAAGGAAGAAGCTATGACAGCTGAAGTGGTATACAACTTACATAAATTTATAGTATAGATATGCCAAGCAATTCCCCAGCAGAGCAGCCAAGTGAGGCACAAACTGTTTAAAAACCGATTTATTTACTTCATTTATATTCGCTCCCCAGTGGGGGCCCAAAACAGCTTACATCATTCTCCTCATCTCCATTTTATCCTCACAACACTGGAAGGAAAGTTAAGCTGAGAGTGTATGACTGTTCCAAGGTTATTCAGATAGCTTCCAGAGAGTGGGGATTTGAACCTGGCCCTCCCAGATCCTAATACGACACTCTAATCTCTACACAATGCCAGTTCTGTTTAGTATCTATTTGGACTCTGAGTTTCTCTGTCTCTCTATAATGTATACATAGACGGAAAAACTGATGATTTCTTGTGCTTAGAACAAGAAACCAAAAAGTACATTTATAATTCTGTTATGCTAAATGAAAATTAGTGACATTTGAACTAAGACGAAATGTTATCTTGAAAACTTAGTTTTTAAAGTCTATTTAAGATTCATTTAGAAAATTATTTCAGCAAAAACTCCTGTATGTATAGGTATCATGTTAATGAAGAATTAGTTTAATTAATTTGAAAAGCCATTGTAGAAATTTAATTTCCCTCCCACATTCTTAATGAAGAAATAAAGCAACTAATTTGCATTGCTGTTAGAAGTGTTCGACTCCTTCACATATCAGAAAATTAATGTAACATACTCACTCAGCCAAGCCCAATTTTTTATTTTTTCCACCAGAACACCAAACAGTAGCTTATTTCTTAGAATAAATTCATGAAAAAAGTAGCATAAGTTCTAGCATCAACTTTTTCATTTTTAAAAATTTAAAATTGAAAGCTGAGTGTGTGTTTTAAATATTTAATGAAAGGTATAAAGCCAACAGATAAAGCATTCCGTATTACATTTTCCCATCCTTCTTCTTAAGAGCTCAGAATAGCATATAGACAGGAGCAGAGCAGAGCAGCTCTGATAGCTGAGGCAGCTGGAGAAATTGCTGAGAATTTCTGAGTTTTGAAGGACTACATTCTAAGGTTTGTGGGGCTGCCTAAAATTCTAAGGTGTGATAGCTGGGGAACTGCTCTTTGTTTGGTTGACTGCTCTTTGTTTGGTTGACTGCCTTAAGGGTGAAAGAGATTGAGAGTGATTGCTGCTGATTGAGAGTGATTGCTGAGGAGTGCCCTGCTCCACCTCTTTGCATTTTAAGCTGCGCCTTGCCAAAGGGCTCTTGGCCTGTGGCTCTTCGCCTAGGGGCTCTCTAAGGAGCAGGAACCCAGATCCCTGGCTTCCTTGTTCTCCAAATAAGGTAAGTTCCCAATAAGGTAAGTTTAGGTAAGTTGACCCGCCAGAAGGGGAGCCACTTAAACAGCATTTAAAGAGGACTGTATATTTTAATATATATATATATACAATGAAGATAGAATGCCAGCAGGGGGTTGGGGGCTTTCCAGTGTTTTGCACTGAGTGTCACATGTATGACTATCTGCCCAAAGGACAGAAGTCTTGGGTGTGTGCTCGATGCAAGGAGCTCCTGGTCCTCAGGGAACGAGTTCGTACCCTTGAGGCCGAGGTGACTGCCCTGGAGAAGCAGAGACAGTCAGTTAGGCACTTGGGGAAGACTCTCGGGGGCGTATTAGATGAGCCCCGCTCTGAACGTAGCAGCCCCGTTGCTGCTAGAGAGCGTGAGGGTCGAGAGGGAACAGGGCACCGTGCTGAGGATAAGGGGAATGCGCCCTCAGAAGGGACCTCTTCTTCGATCGGTGAGCGGGAATCCTTTCGCGCCAAGGAACCATCCCTGAGCAGGGGGGGAGGGGGGGTATTGGTAGTTGGTGATTCGATCATTAGGCAAGTAGACAGCCGGGTGGCGAAACCGCGTACTGACCGTATGGTGACTTGCCTGCCTGGTGCGAAGGTAGCGGACATTACGCGTGTAGTAGATAGACTGATAGACAGTGCTGGGGAGGAGCCTGTGGTCGTGGTGCATGTTGGCACCAACGATGTGGGGAAATGCAGTCGTGAGGTCCTGGAGGAAAAATTTAGGCTGCTAGGCGGGAGACTTAAGGCCAGGACCTCCAAGGTAGCCTTCTCGGAAGTGCTACCTGTTCCACGTGCAGGGCAGGAGAGACAGGCACAAATTAGAAGTCTCAATGTGTGGATGAGACGATGGTGTAAGGAGGAAGGGTTTAAGTTTGTTAGGCACTGGGATGCTTTCTGGAACAAGCGGGAGCTGTACAAAAGAGACGGTCTCCACTTGTCCCCGGATGGAACCAGGCTGCTGGCGCTTAAAATCAAAAAGGTGGCAGAGCAGTTTTTAAACTAAATCTTGGGGGAAAGCCGACAGGAGATGAAATGTCTCTGGTTCGGGAGGACTCGTCTCAAAGAGATGAAGGGTTAGCTGCTATTTTTCTACCGGGTAACGGACCGGAGTTGTCCACTGTGAAGGTGACAAACAATATGGACTGTCTGCCAGTGTCTCGAGGCGGCAGGAGGAAGGTGGCGGGCCTAGCTCGCCTGGGAAATTATAGATGTTTGTATGCAAATGCTAGAAGTGTTCAAAGTAAAATTGGTGAATTGGAATGTTTAGTGCTGGGAGAAAACATAGACATTGTGGGAATTTCAGAAACTTGGTGGAATGAGGAGAATCAGTGGGACACGGTGATTCCTGGATATAAGCTATATCGGAAAGATAGGGAGGGAAGGGTTGGAGGTGGGGTGGCTCTGTATGTCAGAGAGGATATACGGTCCAGTAAGGCTGAGATCAGAGAATTAGATTCACTTTTAGAAATGCTTTGGGTTGAAATAGAGGGCCCAAAAGGAAATTTAACTATGGGAGTTTGTTATCGCCCACCAAATCAAAAGAGAGAGGACGATTATAATATGATGGAAGGCTTAAAGATAGCGGCTAAACGTAAAAACTGTGTTGTAATAGGTGATTTTAACTACCCGCAGATTGATTGGGTCAATATGTGTTCTGGTCGAGAGAAAGAGATTGAGTTTCTTGATGCTCTCAATGACTGTGCTATGGAGCAGATGGTCTCAGAACCTACCAGGGGTGGGGCGATCCTGGATTTGGTCCTAAGTAATGCCCAAGACTTGGTGAGAGATGTAAAAGTGATTGCACCGCTTGGGAGCAGTGACCATAATGTTATTGATTTCACCGTTTGTATAAATAGGGAGTTGTCCAAAAAGACCACCACAACCACGTTTAACTTTAAAAGGGGTAAATACACTGAGATGAGGAGGCATGTGAGGAAGAAACTGAAAGGAAAGGTACATACGGTCAAAACCCTTGAGAAAGCTTGGACGCTATTTAAAACTATAATCCTAGAAGCTCAGATAAAATACATACCACAAGTTAGGAAAGGCACAAACAGGCATAAGAAAAGGCCTGCGTGGTTAACAAATAAAGTAATGGAAGCTGTAAAAGGTAAGAAGGACTCCTTTAAGCGGTGGAAAACCAGTCCAAGTGAGATTAGTAAAAGGGAACACAGGCTGTGGCAAATCAAATGCAAGACTGTGATCAGGCAGGCAAAAAGGGACTATGAGGAGCATATTGCAAAAAACATAAAGACCAACAATAAAACTTTCTTCAAATATATTAGAAGTAGGAAACCAGCCAGGGAGGCAGTGGGGCCCTTGGATGACCATGGGGTAAAAGGATTACTGAAGGAGGATAGGGAAATGGCTGAAAAGCTAAATGAATTTTTTGCCTCCGTCTTCACTGTAGAAGACGAGAACTTTTTGCCCGCCCCAGAACCACTAATTTTGGAAGGGGTGTTGAAAGACCTGAGTCAGATTGAGGTGACAAATGAGGAGGTCCTACAACTGATAGACAAATTAAAAACTAATAAGTCACCGGGTCCGGATGGCATACATCCGAGAGTTCTGAAGGAACTCAAAGTTGAACTTGTGGATCTTCTAACAAAAATCTGTAATCTTTCATTGAAATCTGCCTCCATTCCTGAGGACTGGAAGGTAGCAAATGTCACCCCCATCTTTAAAAAAGGTTCCAGAGGAGATCCGGGAAACTACAGGCCAGTCAGTCTGACTTCAATACCGGGAAAGTTGGTAGAAACCATTATCAAGGACAGAATGAGTAGGCACATTGATGAACACGGGTTATTGAGGAAGACTCAGCATGGGTTCTGCAAGGGAAGATCTTGCCTCACTAACCTGTTGCATTTCTTTGAGGGGGTGAACAAACATGTGGACAAAGGAGACCCGATAGATGTTGTTTACCTTGACTTCCAGAAAGCTTTTGATAAAGTTCCTCATCAAAGGCTCCTTAGAAAGCTTGAGAATCATGGAGTAAAAGGACAGGTCCTCTTGTGGATCAAAAACTGGCTGAGTAATAGGAAGCAGAGAGTGAGTATAAATGGGCAGTCTTCGCAGTGGAGGACGGTAAGCAGTGGGGTGCCGCAGGGCTCGGTACTGGGTCCCATGCTTTTTAACTTGTTCATAAATGATTTAGAGTTCGGAGTGAGCAGTGAAGTGGCCAAGTTTGCGGATGACACTAAATTGTTCAGGGTGGTGAGAACCAGAGAGGATTGTGAGGAACTCCAAAGGGATCTGTTGAGGCTGGGTGAGTGGGCGTCAACGTGGCAGATGCGGTTCAATGTGGCCAAGTGCAAAGTAATGCACATTGGGGCTAAGAATCCCAGCTACAAATACAAGTTGATGGGGTGTGAACTGGCAGAGACTGATCAAGAGAGAGATCTTGGGGTCATGATAGATAACTCACTGAAAGTGTCAAGACAGTGTGCGTTTGCAATAAAAAAGGCCAATGCCATGCTGGGAATTATTAGGAAGGGAATTGAAAACAAATCAGCCAGTATCATAATGCCCCTGTATAAATCGATGGTGCGGTCTCATTTGGAGTACTGTGTGCAGTTCTGGTCGCCGCACCTCAAAAAGGATATTATAGCTTTAGAGAAGGTGCAGAGAAGGGCAACTAGAATGATTAAAGGGCTGGAGCACTTTCCCTATGAAGAAAGGTTGAAACGCTTGGGACTCTTTAGCTTGGAGAAACGTCGACTGCGGGGTGACATGATAGAGGTTTACAAGATAATGCATGGAATGGAGAAAGTAGAGAAAGAAGTACTTTTCTCCCTTTCTCACAATACAAGAACTCGTGGGCATTCGATGAAATTGCTGAGCAGACAGGTTAAGACGGATAAAAGGAAGTACTTCTTCACCCAAAGGGTGATTAACATGTGGAATTCACTGCCACAGGAGGTGGTGGCGGCCACAAGTATAGCCACCTTCAAGAGGGGTTTAGATAAAAATATGGAGCACAGGTCCATCAGTGGCTATTAGCCACAGTGTATGGAGCACAGGTCCACCAGTGGCTATTAGCCACAGTGTATGTGTGTATATAACATTTTTTGCCACTGTGTGACACAGAGTGTTGGACTTGATGGGCCGTTGGCCTGATCCAACATGGCTTCTCTTATGTTCTTATGTTCTTATGTTCTCCTTTCTTCCACTTACCTTCACAACAAGACCATGAGAAAGACTGACCGACTAAGGTCACCTATTTCATAACCGAGTTGGGATTTAAGCCCTGTATTCCCCAGGCCTATCTGACACTCTAACCACACTATCACACTATCACACTTAAAAAAACATCATCTGTTGAATATCTGCTTGTTGTGCGACTCTTGTTGGCTTCCCATATGTCAGCATAAAATTGCTTATCCTATTCCTGCTTTATACCTGTTCAGCAACCTGGTGTTGTCTACTTTGGGGAAAGGAACTCAGGATGCACAGGGGCCTTCCAGGTTTAAATCTAGATGAGCTGCTTTGGCTGTTCTCTACAGTCCTAACCTAAGCTCTTCTTTTTTGTATGCTCACTCCAAAGCATAAAGAATCTACAGTTGGGATTTTGGCGGGAAATGAGGGATTCAGCAGCTTCTTTTTACTTCAGGTGAAAATTATGGGCAGGAAGATGACAGAAGCCTGAGCTTCTTTCTGTGCTCTCAGCCACACTTCTTCTCAGCCCTCGGTATCTGTCATTTTTGTCCTTTTATTTAACAATGTTGTTGGTTGTAGGTGTTAATTTGTGTTCCCACTTTACTCATATAGACAAATTCCAATGAGAGATCCCCTCAATTAAATTAGTGGGTGTGATGTACCAGACTCCAACTATATAATTAAATGGCATTAAGAACGGCCATGGGGTAGAATTTAAACAAAGTTATGTTGATTGAATTATATATCTGAGGTTGAAAAACATTTATACTCAAGACAGAAGAAGAGAGAAGCTCCAGCATATTTCCATTTGCCCTTAAAAGGCTAAATTTCTGTGGTAGTCCCTCTGAAAGCAACATTGTTTGTGACAAGCAGTTTCCCACCCACACTAGTAGGCAGAAAGAGATTCAGTGATACCAGGCTGTCAAGGGGCAAGCATTTAATTGCCTGCACGTCCTGCCTTGACCTCTAGCAGATGAGGTAGAAGATTCAGGTATCTGTCCATTTATCCTTTGGATGCAGCTTTTAAATGAGATAGAGTATTCTAGTACGATGAAGGCATAGGCTTTTATCTCCCCTCAGCATGGCAAAGAGGCAGGCAGGACTGCTACAGGCCTGAGGCCTACTTATTGTTCTAAAGATTTGAAACTTGTCCCTGATTCTTTTTCACTACCAAGGCTATATTTTGAGAAAGTTGCATCTGAAATCTGAGTGTATGTGATTTTGCTTCTGTAATCTTTTCCTTTTACCTTGAGCTCAGTGTTGAGGTAGGCAGGAGACCTTAGACTCAGGAGACCTTAGTTCACTGAGGCTACCTTGCCTAGGGTTGCCAATCCCCAGTTGGGGGCAGGGAATCCCCTGGTTTGGGGGCTCTCTCCCTACTAATCAGAAAGCGGGGGGAGGGGAAGATATCTGCCAGGCATTCCACTATACCCTATGGAGACCGGTCCCCATAGAGTATAATGGAGAATTGATCCATGGGTATCTGGGGCTGTGGGAGGGCTGGGTTTTGTTGGGTTTCTTTTTCAGCATAGTATTTTCACCAAATTTTCAGCATAGTATTTAGTGCCTCTCTTCAAAAAATCCCCAAAGTTCCAAAAGGATTGGACCAGGGGTCCAATTCTATGAGCCCCCAAATAAGGTGCCCGCATCCTCCATTATTTTCAAAAGGAGCATGGCCCCTTTAAATGTGATGGCCAGAACTCCCTTTGGAGTTCATTCGTACTTGTCACAACCTTGCTTGTGGCTCCATCCCCAAAGTCTCCTGGCTCTACCACCAGTCCTCAGATATTTCCTGAGTTGGATCTGGCAACCTTGTACCTCACCCTCTAAGACCTGGAAGGGGAACAGATTGTCTTAAAGAGGAGGAGGAAGTCTGCTAATTTCCCCTCTTCTGCTGCTGCTCCATGTCCCCAATCCTTTTATATAGCTTATTATAAGGGCTCTGGGGCTTGGCTTCTCCACCCACTATATGGGGAGGTCATAACTTCCAGTGCTGTTAAACAACTGTTGCCAGTTGTTGGGAAAATTCAGCATTGGTATATGGTGCTTGCTTCTCCATCTCCAGTTTGCCAGAAAAGGGGGCAACCATAAGGGAAGCACTGATGCTCCCAGGGTGCAGTCACATGTCACATCAAACTGGGTGTGTAGCGCTCAGGTTTGAACCGCTGAATATTGATTCGATGCAGGGCCATTCAGACGAGCATCCAAGAATGCGACTCATTCTGTTGTTGAGTGATCAGACATCCAATACTATCACGTTCTTTTCTTGGCGCATACGTGATCAGATGGTGATTTCTGGGAGGGCGGGGGTCCATTGAACATGCACCCAACTGTTTGGAGGTGGAAAATCAAACGTTGCTTCAGCGGCGGGGGGGAAGGGGGGAAAGTTTCCGGAATTAATGTTGCCGATTCAAACCAAAGAACTTCCAGGAATTACTTTCCTAGAAATTGGCAGTGACAATGATATCTGGAAATCCTCTACATTGAAAAAAAAAGATTTTTTCCCCCGTTCTGAATACTGGGATAACGTCCCCCCCCCAATCCTGTGTTGATTGGAGAAGCGGAAGCGTCACCTCAGATTCCCAGATGATCTGGCAATGCGCATGTCTGCTGGGGCTTTTTTTAAAAAAAAAAAAGGTGGGAGGGGCGGTAAACATTCCAAGGGGCAGTATCGCCTGTGAGCTGTCCAAACAGGAAAAAGCCGATCTTGTGCCGCTTTTTTGAAAAAGGGCCAGACTTTCTGCGCTGTCAAATTAATACGGCAATGAGGCGCAGCAAGCTGGGATGACCCTGGATGTGGATGTCTGAACGAACACATGTAATCCATCAGTGAGATGGAGTTGTGTCGCCACTAATGGTACGTCTGACTGCACCCCCAGAGTGAGACTGACTGGGGTTCCTTGGTGACAGAAGCAGAACACAGCCCTGGTATTAAATCACTTCCTTTCTTCACTTTTACTTAGGTAGTGACAGTTTTCCTTAGGTGTAGATACTCTGCAGTTTTGTGTGACATGGACATATAGATGTGGAAACAACTACTGTAGTCCAACAAGAATCCAAAATTAAATCAAGCATTCCACTGCATTAAACACATTCTTAAACATGAGAAACCATTCCTAAAAATAAGAAACCACCAGTAGCTCTGGATTTGCTTCATACCAAATATTCCAAAGTAGACTTCAGATAATCAGGAAAAAACATTTCTTTAAGTGGATAAATCCTAATGTCCACTCACACATGTGTTTCTTTTTCATTCATACACACCACTCACAAATTGACATAATTTACCATTTTCCCCAAGTAAATAACGTTTTAGACAATTATGAGTGAAGACATGTTGACTATGATACTTCCTGACAGAATATACTATTAGTTTTTTAAAGGGAAGTTAAGCATTTTCTTGTGATAGGTAATCTGCTCTACTTGATGAAAGGAAAGGTCCCCTGTTCAAACACCAGTTGTTTCCGACTCTGGGGTGACGTCACATCGCAATGCTTTCATGGCAGACTTTTTATGGGGTGGTTTGCCATGATAGCTGTTATTAAAATAGCTTACCCAAGGTGATTGAGGAGAATCTCCATGATGTAACGCTATTTGACATTTTTCTATCAATGCTTCAATTGGAAATGATGATCTTGTAGATTCTTCTGATTCTTTCTGAGTTTCATGGTATTTTATCCAAATCTTATATTCTAATAGTGAAGTTGGTCAAATCTTTGGATGCTTAAGTCCAGTGCCTGGAGCTGTGAATGGGCAAGACACATCTTTTTACAAACCTGAAAAAGACCCTGGGTTTCCAGAAGAATCTGAAATCTTAAAAATAAAACGGCAGGGGATAAAAAACCCCAAATGGTCAAAAGAACACCTGTAGCACTTGTCACAACCTTGCTCCTGGCTCCACTTCCAAAGTTCCCAGATATTCCGAGTTGGACCTGGCAACCCCATCTATGGCTGTTGCTGGGCAACCACAGATTCTAGACTCAGTTTTAGTTAGTAAAAGGCAGGGGTGGGGTCCTTTCCAGGGCTGTTTTAGCCTTTGAAGGAGGATGCATTGGGGCCAGGCCTGACTAGGGTTGCCAGCTCCAGGAGATTACTGGAAATCTGCGACTGCAACTGATCTCCAGGCAACAGAGATCATTTTGTCTGAACTCTGGAGAAAATTGCTACTGGGGAAGGTGGACTCTATGACATTATCACCTTCCCCAAGTCTAAAGTCCCTTCCCAAACTTCAGTCTGGAGCTGGCAGCCCTAGAGGAGAATAATGTAAGGTGCCTTGGCCCTAGGCTTCCCAACCCTCCCGCCCTGGCGGGGGACCCCAGGATTTCCACCCTCTTCCCCCGCTCCCCCCAAAAATGGAAGCGGGGGGAGAGGGGGGAAACGGCACCGAGCCACCGGATCCTGGAGCCGGCAAGGCCGCCGCGCCGCTGCCGCCCCCTCCCCGCCCACCGCAGTTTCTCCTCCGAGATGGGCCCAGGCTGAGCCCATCTCGGAGGAGCAGCCAAGAGGCGGCAGCAGCGCAGGGGAGGGCAAGGCAGGCCAGGAGCATGGCGAGCCGCGAATCCGGGCCCTTCTAGGACCCGTACTTGCGGCTCGCCACGCTCCCGGCCCACCTCCACCCCCCCTCCGCTTCCACCCCAGAGGCGGAGCAGGCGAGGCGGCAGCGGCGCGGCAGCCTCTTCTCTGCTCGCCGTGGCTGCTCCTCCGAGATGGGCTCAGGCTGAGCCCATCTCAACAGCCACGGCGAGCGGAGAAGAGGCGGCAGCTGCGGGGCAGCTCACCACACTCCCCGGCGCCGTTTCCCCCTCCCCCTAGCTCCACCCCAGTGTCTCCTGGCTCCACCCCCAAAGTCTCCTGGCTCCACCCCCAAAGTCCCCAGATATTTCTGGGGTTGGATTTGGCAACCCTACTTGGCCCCCACTATGGAGAAAGGTGGAGTATAAATGAAGAAAATATAGCTGAAGATGGGAAGTAGATAAAACATAGGTTAGTGAAGGGCTGAGAAGGAAATAATGTGGTAGAGAAAGGACAGAGGAAACAGGAGTTGCCAGGAGGAGAGAAAAAGGAAATAATGTAGGGAAGGAGATATAGCAGAAAGTGATGTCCTCCCTCCCCCCCCCCCCAAAAAAAAACCCTTGAGGGTTCTCTGCCATGCAAGTGAGCCTGGCCCAGCAGCCAGCACCACACACCTGGGCCTTAGTTTTCCTAGACAGAGGCTGCAGGGGGGCAGCTGAAGACAGGGGGGCAGATAAAGGTAGGTTGATTGATAAGTAGGAAGGAGAGAAGGAAGCCATAAAAGGAGAGATGCTGTGGGAGCTTTTAGGGAGGGAAAGAGGAAATAGTGTGGAAGAGGGAGATTAGATGCTCCCGGCAAGTCCTTGTGGGTTCGTACTTGTCAATATATCTAATTCTCAATATGGTAAAATCCATGGATACTTAAATCTGGAGACTGGAGCCATGCATGGACAAGATAGATCTTCCTACAAATCTGGGAAAAAGCTGCCATTCTGATCTTTTTATAAATCTGAAAAATCTGAAAACAAAATACACCGTGGGGGTTAATCTCCCCCAAATAATAGAAGAAGCATTTGGAGCTTTAAGAAATGAATGTTCTCTGCAGTGGCAGATAAAAGATAGGTAGGTAGATAGGTAGGAGGATAGGTGAGTGACTGGGTGGAAGAGCGGTACGAAGGAAGGAATCTGGGAAGGATTGCCAGGAGGAGAGAAAAAGGAAATAGTGTGTGTTTGCGTGTGTGTGTGTGTGTAGGGGAAAGTGAGGTGCTCTCCACAAGTCATTGCAGGTTTCCCACTGTGCAACTGTGCCTGGCCTGGCAGCTGGGACCATATAGCTAGATTGTAATTTTTTCAGGTAGAGACTTATCAGGGGGAGGGAAGGAAAGAATGAATCTGGAAATGGGTAGGAGTTATGGGGACTTTCAGGGAAGGGAAAGAGGAAATAGTGGGGGAAGGGAAAATTAGATGCCCCTAGCATGCCCTAGTGGGTCCATGTCCCCACCTCTGTATTATTTAATTTTGGTGACAGTTTCATACAACTCATAATGTGTAAAACGAAACTAAAAAACTATGTAGTTCATTATCATGACCACTGGATGACAGTATACTATTTAAGACAAGGGAAGTTTTCCAGTACAGATTGAAGAGTAGCAATTTGATAAGATTTCTTTGAATGGGCTTTTCCTGTAAAAGAGAGAAAATGACAGTTGTTTCCCAAAGTGTGTTTTTTTCTCATTTGTCTTGATTCGTAGGAGACAATCTTTTGGAAACATATGCTCACAAAGGAAATTGTGTTGGAGATCTCTGGAAGGAAATTTTTTAGAAGTAGAAATTACCTTCTCAGAATTGATGGTATATACTTTGTTAGTGGCATCCACACAACATCATATGATTCATGGAGCTGAAGGGAAAGTATGTTCAGTTAATGGCTCCTTGTTTGCACATTCAAGTGCTTCTTGGTGCCTTTACTAACAGTATTCACTAATGGACTGTTGCTCTGTTCAGAACCATTTTAACTGTCATCTTGGAACTCTTGACCTTATACTTAGCTCTTTAATTTTCAATGTCTCTAACAAAGATTAGATTTAACTTTGCTTTCCTTGTTAGGTTTGGAAATCAGCATGTCTCATGATTTTTTGGATTGTAAATTCCAGAAACCTGTTTTCAAGTCTTTCTGTAGTTAATTTAGCTACAGTTGTATTATTGTTAATTGTTTATATGGACTGTAGGTATGATTTAATCATACAATGATTTAACAGTGCAATGTATCATTTACAGTATTGAGCTGAATCTCCTCAATGAGATTTTCATGAACATTTTAAATAGTGCCTAAAACATCCCCATTCTGGACAACTTTTTAGTACTCCTTGTGTATTTAAATGCTTACTTGCTCTCAGTGATGTCATCATGCAATTCTATCTGATTACATAGCTTGCTGACAGTATCCCATTCACTACATAATCACTGATCGGGTCGGATCATCTGTGTAACTAATCCTAGAGGGCAGTGCAGTCATGAAGAATTGGTGCCAAAGAAGTTGCAGACAAATAACATTGGGTAGAACTTGTTGTTGTTAAAAATAATCTGAGAGAATCCTCCCCTCCCCCAGTAATTAGCTTTGACTCAAAACTGACAGTGGGGAGTGTTCCATGCTGTCATAGGTCTGGATACCAAGGTACTGTTCCTCTGCTGTGGTGGAACAGTGCTTCCATTGGTGGAGAAGAGGACGGCAGTTATTTGATTGCCGCTTGTATTGCAGATACCCACTTTAACTCTATGCTGTTCTTGAGGAGCCTTTGATCCCCAGGAGCATAATTTGGAGAAAGGGCATGGCGAAGGATATGCATGAGAAGACATTCTGTAAGGTGCTTGGTTTATTATCTTAGGCTTATTTACTTGCCCATCATTCAGTGTCGTATATGCCACTGTGTGTCACTAGTGCCATTCTAACTCTTTATATTGGGTCCCTATGGATGGAAACCTGACACTTGAAAACAAATTAAAATATTTGGCAAGAAGAAGAAGAGTGCAGATTTATACCCCGCCCTTCTCTCTGAATCAGTAACTCAGTGTGGCTTACAATCATCTATATCTTCTCCCCCCACAACAGACACTCTGTGAGGTGGGTGGGGCTGAGAGGGCTCTCATAGCAGCAACCAGTTGGTGGACATCTGTCATCGATCTAAAAACTACTTTGTCTTACAAAGAAAATTCAAATGGAGAATTCAGTGTGAAACTGCTGAATTAACAAGCTCGGGACTACTTACCCCCCCCCCCCCAGGTCTTTAGAGGAACCTCTATTGCTGATTCATGGTAGATGCTGATATTCTACTAATTACGGATTATTTTGATTATTATTTCTATAACTTTTCTTGCATTAGATTTTGTTACTTGTACTTTTTCCTATCTAAGAGTGGTCTGTAGTGGCTTTCACCCACTAGGAGTGGACTGGGTGCTCTTTATACCAGATTTTGCTTTAAACTGGTTTTTCCTTGTAGCTTTTCATTGCTGCTTTTTTTTTGCAGGGGTCTGTTGTGGGGGAGGAAGATAAAGGAGATTGTGAGATGCATGCAGTTCAGTGAATCTGAGGAACTCACAAAAATGTGCCCTGGAATTTTGCTCATCATTAAGGCTCTTGCTTTATTTGAACCTTAAACGACGCCTGGAGAAAAACTGGTGTAGTAGGAGGCAGGGAGGCCTTTTTCCAGCAGGCTCAATAAGCAGGCTGGCTGTGTTCTTCCCAATTAATTTTTTCACCATTGGTCACAAACCAGTACAAACTAAAATTATTCTTTTATTTGGTAATCCTCTGCTTGGTAGTTTTTGGGTACTTCCACTTCAGTCTGTGCTATTATGTCAGCAGCATCTGAGAATATTGCTATATGTGCATCACTTCTCCAAGCAGTGAGAAGTTCTGGACACTGGTGTTTACCTGTGCAGGTACCTGTTAGAGGAAGCATTGAAAGCTTATGGTATTTTTGTAATATTTGTTTTAGTTATAAATATACAGATAGAACACAGATGGGGGCACAGAGGTACTCATATAGGGCAAGGGAAATGCCACCCTACATCAGGTCCCTGGTGTGAGAGAGATCTTGCCCCTAATGGTTCAGTTGACTGTATTAGCAGCTGTCTGTGCCTCTCTCTCACCGATTTCCCACTCACCTTTTGCCGCTCTCACATTTGTCTTCTCAGCGCGGCTTCCTTCCGATTCCACACTATTTGCCCTGGGGCTGCAGCAGGAATCAGCATTTTTGCACAGCAAACAGAAACTGGTTTTTAGCGGTTTGTTTGCTGCGTGAAAACGCTGATGCTTGCTGCAGCCCTGGGACAGATAGTGTGAAATCGGAGAAGACAAACATGAGAGCAGTGTAAGGTGAATGTCTGTCTCTTTCTACATCTGAACTGCTGCACTTCATGCAAACCCATCTGTCCCCTCCCCCCCATCCCTAGCTAGCTGGGAAGACTACTTTTAGTGTTTTTCTTCTCATAGTCTTCAGTATGAAATAGAGCATGAATCATGGTTTTAGACTGCAACAACATTTGGACATGATTTTAATCCCTCAGAGGAAGCCTTTAAACATCCTTTCTCAAAGTGTCACACATAGAATAGCTTCACAGCATGGTAGCTGGTATAACATAATGGATAGCAAGAGCAATTTGACCAGCATGCTTAGACTCTGGAAGATCCAGGTTCATATCCCCCATCTGCCATGGAAGCTTGCTGGATGACTTTGGGTCAGTCACACACACTCTTAGTCTAACCTATTTTACAGGGTGCTTGTTGTTGGGAGAAAATTGGGGTATAAATATTTAAATAAGGTCTGTGACTGAGGATGACTGTCACCTCTCAGCCATAAACTCACTTGTGTTGCTGGTAGGGTTGCTAGCTGTGGGTTGGGAAATACCTGGACATTTTGGGGGTCGAAATGGGAAGGGCAGGGTTTGGAGAGGGGAGGGACCTCAGCAGGGTATAATGCAGTAGAGTCCATCCTCCAAAGCAGCCATTGTCTCCAGGGGAATTGATCTTGGTCTCTGTTATGTATGTGGACTCAAGAGAAGACTTGTATTGTAACCTTTACAATGTGATTCCTAATAAAGAGCTAGTTATTACTACGCCGAGACTCTGCCATGCCTAGAACTCATTATATTATAGTGGCAACGAGGATGAGTGAGGTCCAGGGCACCCCGGCACCGCCAAGTGCACTGAGCTCCAGTGCCGCTGCGCAACTGGAACCGCCGCCCAGCCCGATCATGGCCGTCGTGTCTAGATTGCAAAACTCCATTCTGGAGTTCAACGTGGCACAGCCCGAGACCTGAGAAGCCTGGGTCAAAAGACTCAAGTACCACCTCGTGGCACAGCGAATCAAGGAGGATGAACACGAAATCAAGAAGGCCATCCTGCTAAGCAACTGTGGCATTGCCATGCTACAGCTAACGGAGGGCCTGGTTGCGCCAGAGACGCTCGAGACGTCATCCTTCAATAAGATCATCGAGGCGCTGACTGGCCATTTCGTCCCTAAGTCTACTCTCCCCACCCGGAAGCTACAGTTCCTTGACAGCTTCCTGGAGCCAAACGAAACCAAAGTGACCTTCCTAGCCCGCCTGTGAGACTTGGGAAGAAAGGCAGAGTACGGCGCACAATTGGAGGAGAACGTAGTTCACTCACGGCCTCAAGGACGGGAAGGCACGTTGGAAAATCGTGACGGAATCAAAGCTGACCTTGGAGAAGGCCCTACAAATAGCTACCACGGCCAAGGATGCGCACAAAGAAAAGGCCTGCCGCCCAGGGACCAGCGTCCACCAGCTGTGACCGGCCGCAGAATCAGACGAGGACAATGCTCTCCAGCTGCATCAGGCGATCCCACAAAAGCCGAGGCTGTGAGCAACAGAATCGACAACCCCCAAGACCTTTGCCAGCTGCGAAGAGCCACACAAGCGGTGCACGTGCAAGTTCAGGAGTACGACCTGCCATACATGCGGGAAGGTTGGGCACATAGTTCGGGTGTGCCAGTCGGCAGTGCTGCTCCATGGAAAACTTCCTCGTCAACAGAATGGCTGCCGCCACGAGGTGGCGCTAGTGGATGGCATCCAGGCACTCACCACTTCGGGGACCCAGGTAAGCCAGTTACCCATTCCCTCCCTGGATAAATACTACGTGACTGTGTTCATGGGAGGCAAGCCCTGAAAAAATGGAGGTAGACTCCAGGGCAGGCCAGACGGACATTTCAGCCCGCATGTTCAGGGAAATGTACCCCGGGGGGAAAGCTCAACTAAAACAAACCTCATTCCTAGTCTGGGACTTTCAGAAGCGGGAGGTTGCAGTCCGGAGAGTGGCCCTGATCCACGTTAGGTGCGGAAAGTTCAAGGGCGAGCTCCCCCTCATTGTGGTGGAGGGCGATCTATGCAGCCTCCTAGGTCAGTCCTGGTTCCAGGCACTGGGCATCCAAGTGACGGGGATCCATTACACCCCTGTTCAAAGGGATTTTCAAAGGGTGTGCGAAGAGTTCCCTGTGGTTTTCAATGGAACTCTGGGGACATACACCGGGGCCCCCGTAGCCTTACAACTAGACCCCAATGTACAGCCTATATGGCTAAAGGCCAGACGGGTGCCACTAGCTCTCAAGCCCAAGATCGAAGAGGAGCTGGACCACCTCATGGCCCAAGGGGTTCTGGAACCAGTTGCCAGTGCAAAGTGGGAAACTCCCATAGTAACCCCGATCAAACCAAATGGCAGCATATGCATCTGTGCGGACTATAAATGCACGATAAATAAGGCGTTGCAGGGCCATGCATACCCCGTTCCAGTGGCGAGCCATGTGCTAGCATCCCTAGCGGGAGCAAAAATCTTTGGGAAACTAGATTTGACACAAGCATACCAACAGCTCCTGGTAGACACAGCCACAGCAGAGGCGCAAACTATCGTAATGCATTGGGGAGCCTTCAAAGTCAGACGCTTGCAGTTCGGAGTCAGCATGGCTCTGGGACTGTTTCAGAACTTAATGGACTCCCTTCTTAAAGGCATCTCCAGGGTACAGCTGTTCTTCGATGATGTGCTGATTGCAGCAGCCACCGAAGACGAATTTGGAGACCGCCTCCAAATGTTGTTACAGCGTATCGAGGGGGGAGGGTTAAAGGTAAAATGGAAAAAATGTGTATTGGGGGTGCCCACCATAGATTTCCTGGGGTATACAGTGGACGCTAGCAGCATTCATCTGGCCCAGGACAAAATAAAGGCCATTTGCGATGCGCCGGCTCCCATCAACAAGGCTGAGTTACAATCATTCTTGGGAATTCTCAATTTATACCATGCCTCCCTCCCTTGCACAGACTGCTGGACAAAAAGGGCAACGTGGGTTTGGGGTCGTCGGCAAGCCGCCGCTTTCCAGGCAGTAAAAGACATTTTGACTTCTAACAGCTTGCTAGTGCACTTTGATGAGCGGCTACCTGTTGTGCTCGCGTGTGATGCCTCGCCCTACGGGGTCAGCACCATGTTGGCTCACAAGCTGCCAGATGGCTGTGAGGTCCCGGTAGCCTACTGTTCTGGGACCTTACAATAACCAGAGTGGAACTACGCTCAAATAGACAAAGAGGGCGTGGCTATCGTGGCAGGGGTAAAAAAATTCCACAATTACCTGTACGGCTGGCCCTTCACTATATTGATGGACCACAAGCCCCTGTTGGGCCTGTTCGCCCCCGACCAACAGACGCCCCAAATGCTTTCACCGTGGGTACTGAGGTGGTCCATCTTCTTGGCGGGTTACCTGTATGACCTTAAGTACTGCCCTGGGAAAGCAATGGGTCACGTGGATGCTCTGAGCTGACTGCTGCTGTCCTCCATGGACCCAGACCCGGCCCAGGCGTTTTGTGAGAAAATGACCCCTCTTTCCCCAATATCATAGTCACAAACATGGTTGCCAGGGCGCCTGGAGAAGTGAGCTTGCACCCGTCTGGCCAGAGAGTGCGAGCAAGGCTATCCAGGAACTAAACGGGACTCATGTGTACAAGCAGCCTAAGTGCATAAGTGTTTTAAACAGGCACAGAGTGCTTGCAGACACACACGGACGTTTCCCCGCTACTGCGTGGAGTCCGCCATGGTGAGGAGGAGGCTACGCCGCCACAGAGCTGTCCAGGCGACCGGTGTTGAAGCGCTAAGCATGGAAGCCACTGTGTCTCGCTAACACCACTTGTAGCCATCTTCCTGCCTGGTTGGGCTTCATTCCTTCTTAGTGGGAACCTCACGTACACACCTTGAGTCATTCCTAGCCCGCAAGCAACCCATCCGTTTTATGAATGGATTAATAGCTCGACTGTTGATCCTAATTGCTCAATAATATCCTGAACAGCAGTTCTTACCCAGGAGATGATGAGAAAGAGGAAGGATCTCTCCTGCCACATCCAAGCCCTTTGTCTACACCGGGGATACCTAGGTCCATATCTGATTCCCTATTGTCACATTCCCAGATAATCCCATCTCATCCCAATCACCCAGCCATTTCCATACTGATACCACTGGAGCCGCCCCAGGCCCTGTCGCAACTTGGAAGTTTCCAGGATGCCCAGGATGAAGGTGATGTTCATTGGTCGAAGCATACACCCAATCAGGTGTCGCCAAAGACTCACCATTGGTCCAGCCGATGTCCAGCCTTCGTGGTCGTCAGCAGAACCTCCCATCTCCCCTCCCAGTCACCTCCCATCCCCTCGGGATGTAGGTGACTCTTTATAACCTGTGGACTAGCTACCCACAGGTGTGCTTTCTATTCAGCAACCCCCATTACCCGCTGTATAGATCCATCCCCTGATTCCTGATCAATTTCGGGTCCTCCCCCACTCCCTCATTCGTCGCCATCGGAGTCTTCCTTGGAGTCTGCGAGAGGTAGTATCACCCTGTATGTTTATCCTTATATGTACCCCTATCGATCTATCTATATTTCTTTAGACCTGTGTGAATGTGTGATTGTTTTATGTTTTTACCTTGTGTGAAAGAACTATTACTCTAAATAAATTACAATTGGTTTTATTAAATTAGAGTCTATTTTATTGAGCATCACTCTCTGAATGGTTGAGCCTGGTATACATTGATAAAAAGATTCCTATTTAAGCCGGGTGTCCATCAAACTAATTCCCCAACCTCGTTTTGAGGGCATTTTGGCTTACAGTTTCAGATCATGTCACTGGAAGCCCTCCCAGACCGCCCGCTGCTCTGCCAAGGACAAAACTCTCTCCCGAGTTCTGAACTGGGTGTGGAGGTGGCCTGAAGAACGGGTGGCGGGCTCGGAATTCTCTGAGTTTGCATCCCACCAGGACAAACTGTCAGTGCATAAAGGGTGCCTGTTGTGGGGAAGTAGGGTGGTGGTGCTGAGACTGGCATGCCTAGAACCCACTATATTATAGTCTCTTGGAGATCAATTGTAATAGTGAGAGATCCCCAGGTCCCATCTGGAGGCTGGAAACCCTATTTGCTGGCTTGGGCACTCTTTTTTTCTTGGTCTCTCTATTCTCTCTCTCTCTCACACACACCTTTAGTTGCCTTGCTATGAAGAAAATAATACTGGCTTAATTTTCAGGGCTAAAGGATTGCTATAATAAAATATTGAATGCACTATACAAATGCCAAGTATAATCAGTGCTTTGAGGTCAGTTGTCATTGCTAGTGCAGTATTACGGCACTGTGCATGACTATAATGCAGAACAGATATGGGGCAATGGTTAAGTGTGACAAGGCAGTACTATAGATAAGCTGTTGTTTTCCCATTGTGCCATTTTAATGCCTCTCCAATCACCATATAGGTCAGCTATGTTTGTACAAAATTATGGACTTAAAAGATGGAGAAACACTGCCGTTTTGAGGGCATTAGAGATAGTATGACAGGGGCATCCTTTTCAGAAAAAAATGCTAATTTCTTCCATTCCACTGTTAACATCTGATCAAATAGGTTTTGCAGGTTATTGAAGTACCATGAAATCCTATGAAACCCATTTATTCTAGGCAAGATTGAGATTTGTTTTATACACCATGGACAGCAATGTTTCTTTCCTATCGCTTTCAAATTTCTGGAACAAATATTTATTTTTTATTTATTTATATTTAGACTTATATCCCGCCCTTCCCACCGAAGTGGCTCAGGATGGCTTACAACATAATAAACTTACATAAATTTAGCATAAAAAACATTTACATAAGAAGATTAAAACAATAAATTAATAAGACATAAAAACATAAATACAGTTTATCTTCAGCATAATACTTTGGAAAAAGGTTTTAGAATGGGATTACATGTGGTTTATGCCATAGCAGAGTAGACTGCCCTATTCTTTTTGTTAATCAGGGATGTTGCATAGCTATGTCACAAATCACAGGAGGAAGCCATGCAATGAAACACTATACAGAAGCAAAAAGCTCACAGCACAATACTGCAAAAGATATAAATTATATTGAAAAATATACAATAAAACGCTTGTGAAAAAGTTTTTGTCACACGATCATCCTATACCAGGGGTGGCCAAACTGAGGCTCGAGAGCCACATGTGGCTCTTTCACATATATTGTGTGGCTCTCGAAGCCCCCACCACCCCATCGGCCAGCTTGGAGAAGGCATTTCCCTCTTTAAATCACTTCTCCAAACCAAGTCAGTTGATGGCTTGGAGAATGCATTCAAAGTTAAAGTTGCTTTCATTCTACCACTCCCTCCCTCCTTCATTTATTTTCCTTCCTTCCTTCCTTACTTCCATGAAGCTCTCAAACATCTGACGTTCATGTCTTGTGGCTCTCAAACATTTGGTGTATATTCTACATGGCTTTAACCTTAAGCAAGTTTGGCCACCCCTGTACTGTACATAGACAGTTAATTTCAATGCTGACTCAAAACTAACACACCTTGGTGCAAAATGCAATAGACCTAAATCAAAGTCCACATAGGAGCTGTTAAAAGTAATAAAGAGCCATGCTCTGTCTTCTGTTGCTCACGTGGATTCAAAAAGAACTTGGTCCAGAAGTCCCAATAGAAAAGAAGCACGCTACGGCAGACTGGTAATCAAAGCTTCATCAGGCTTCACCTATAGGTGTAGATACTCTGCAGATTTGTATGACATATACAGATGTGAAACAATATTGTAGCCCAACAAGAATCCAAAATTAAATCAAGCATTCCACTGCCTTAAACACATTCCTAAAAATGGGAAACCATTCCTAAAAATAAAAAACCACCAGTAGCTCTGGATTTGCTTCAAACCAAATATTCCAAAGTAGACTTCAGATAATCAGGAAAAACATTTCTTCAAGTGGATAAATCCTAATGTCCACTCACATACGTTTCTTTTTCATTTATGCACACCACTCAGGAAATGACATAATTTACCATTTTCCTCGTGTAAATAACGTTTTAGACAATTGAGTGAAGACATGTTGACTATCATAATTCTTGTTCTCAAAGCTTCACCTATGCACAGAATAGAATGATTGTGTGACAAGAACTTTTTCACAAGTGTTTTATTGTACATTTTCCAATATAATTTATATCTTTTGCAGTATTGTGCTGTGAGCTTTTTGCTTCTGCATAGTGTGTGTATATGTCAGCATATACAGCTCTACATAAGTTGTAAGGATATGTTTAGGAGTAGACTAATAGTTTGAGAAAGCTTTTAAAAAGATCTTCCCTTCTCCTTTACTTTAATCATAAAATCATAGAGTTGAAAGGGACCTCCAGGATCATCTAGTCCAATGAGAGATTTAAGACAGAAATCCTGCACCGAGGCTATGTAAGTCCCATTGAGGCCAATGGGAGCAAAACAACCTAGTTGGTTGCCTCAGAAGTTGGAAATCATAGGCATATCAATAAACCTGTCTGGGGCATATTGTGGGTAATTACCCATAAACAAATAAATTTCTATCAATATTCATGAAAAAGTTCAATATGGCTGATAACAGACAGGCATTTTGGGGCAGTTGGGAGGTGTCCCAAATTGGAATGGCTCAAAAAGAGCTGTTCTGAAGCCTTCACACACTCCCCTGCAAGCCATCCCCATCCTGTCCATGGGGCACACGGGCATGTTCAGATGGCTGTTGTGCATCATTTCTGTCCCCATACATTTTCAGTAGTCACACGGAGTTTTAATTAACAGTTTTAATTTTAAAAAACAGGATGTGACTTGGGGCAGCTAGGCAATTTCACTCCGCCAAGGTGCCTTGCTTGTGCCCTTCTGCTTCCAGATGCCAAGGAGGCGACTGGCATGCGGCTCAAAAATTTGCTACCACTTTGGAAGTGGTAGCTTTTTCAATCACACTGCAGAGGCTGGAGGACAGGGTGAGGACGGGATGAGGACGAGTGGCAGATGTTTGCATATGGAGGGATTTTTGGGGTCGATTTCAGAGGCATCTCTGAGTCAGCCCAAAGTGCCGGTTTGTTAGCAGTCCATAATACCTTATTTAGTTTGCCCCAAGCTTCCTTAAATTGCTGCATTTCTAAAAAGCATAATGAAAATTACCAGTGAATTCTGTAGATATTTCAGTTTTCAGTTTTTGAGAAGGATTTTTTAAAAAGACAAATGGAAGGGGGAAGTATTTTAAAATAGTTATAAAGTAATGACACCCTTGTGGGTGTGTTGTTGGACTGTTTTAGGTAATATCAAATCCTTCTAGTTGTTATTGCAGTAAAATGATAGTGTGAAATTGATGCTGTTATAGTATAACAATAAGGACGTGACTCATGTATTTTATGTACACATGCATTCAACTGTAGTGACAAATGGCTTCATGCTGTGTGATTAAATGCATATTAGCGTTTGCCTGAGGCATATGATTATTACCATCTTTACATCATTACATTTCCACACTGTATGGCCATATAATTTATAAGATAATACAGACATCACTTTGTTGCTGATAGGAATTATTCTGTTTTATGGATGGTGTCCTTTAATTTTGCCTTTCATGGATTATAAAATTGGTTAATATCTGCTGAAGTGAATCACTGGAGAAGCAAATAAAGATGTTGGCCTCAGGTCACAGTGTCATTTGTGATACTGGCAAAATCTTACAGGCTCATTTATCCCTGTACATGATTGATAATACTATGGGTTAAATGGAGAAAGCTTTGCTTCCATTAAAGGATCATCATGAATGAAGACCTCCCACTTAAAAGTCAGGCATGATGAGGAGACAAGAGACTATCTACAGGTCAAATTAAATAACTTAAATAATTTAAGTGGAATGACAGAGTAATTTGTTCATTCTGTGTTATTACCTTGACCCCTATCAGGCTTATAGGCTGCTTTACTTTCTAGTGTAGAGTATTTAATATGTAATTTTAATAAGTGTTGTTCAAAGCACCTTTACAGCATTTAAAGGTATGGTAAAACGGGATTTTATAAGTGCTTTCAAAAAGGCTATTTTTACCACATAATATTTGTTAAACATAGAATCAGTAATAGAAAAGCAAATGCAGTAGATGCTTCAATGTAGAGAATTTAATCATTTTTGCAATTTTAATTTTTTATTAGATTAGTTTAAAGTAAAATAAAATGAGTTTGCCTTTAATAAAATTTGGAATCAGTGTGGTATAGCAGTTAATGTATTAGATAAGAATTGGGTTCAAATACCCTTTTAGCCATGCAGCTCACTGGCACAGTCATTCTCTCTCAATCTACTTTGCAGGATTTTTGTGAGAAGAACATGCAGGATTTGGGAACTGGGAATAATATATGGATCTCTGAGCTCCTGAAAGGAAGGCCTGGATAGAAATATGATAGATTTATTTATTTAGAGAACTTCTTTGCCACCTTTCCAGAGAATCTGTTTGAGGCTAAAATGGCATGAAATTGTTAAAAATTAACTAGTTAATGAAACCCAGCAGGAACATAAGTACAGCATGAAATATCTAGCATTTAAAACAAGTCTCATAAAAACAGTTCTTTAAGTAGGTCTACCAATTCCCAGGTGGGGGCAGGGAATCCCCCAATTTGGAGACCCTCCCCCTGCTTCAGGGTCATCAGAAAGGGGGGGAAAGTGTCTGCTGGGCACTTCATTATTCCCTATGGAGACCAATTCCTTCTATCAGGTGTGTCGAACTCATTTGTTATGAGGGCCGGATCTGACATAAATGAGACCTTGTTCGGCTGGGTCATGTCAGGTTGGGCCGAGCTATGTCGGACTGGGCCATGCGTGTACAGGCAATGGCACATAGGTGTTGTGAGGTCTTAATTGGTAGGCTAGACAGCAGTGGAGTGGAAAGTGCTGAAGGTCACAGATCTTTTGGACCCCTGGAAAGTTTATTCCTTGGGTTCTGGAATCTCTGTAGACCAGGGGAGGTCAAACTGCAGCTCAGAAACCACATGCTGCTCTTTCACACATATTGTGTGGCTCCTAGAGGTCAAGAAGGAACTTAATGCAGGCTTACTCTTAAGTAAGCGTGCTTAGCATTGGGATCTCAATCACCTCTGAGCACTGACCCATAGGAAGTCCACTATTTCTATTGTGTGTGAAGCGGGGAAAGAGGGGGAAATAGGCAGGCTTGCAAGCTCCTCTACCACAGAGGTCACTCGGAGATGTAGAGTGTGTAAAAAGAGAGTGCAAGAGCGAAAGGAGCAACTGGAAGGAGGAATGGAATTAAAGAGGGTGGCACAGTGTTCCCCCTTAGTTTCATAGCTCTTTTAGGAGCTGTATTTACTAACCTTGATCTCAAAGCAAGGAGAGATGCAAAATGATGCATATAGTGGTCAGTGATTTATATGGTGTACGTTTCCTTCTCTCACTGGTGCCAAAAAATAATAACCTAACCTTCCCCTGTGCTGGTGTTATGTGGACTGTTATTTCCAGCTTTTTAAAAAAAAGTCTTCTAGCATGGTCATGTTGTAAAGTGCATACATATGTATTTTATCTTGAGACAAGTGGGTAATATTTGTTCATGTCTTGTGGCTCTCAAACATCTAATGTTTATCCTATTTGGCTCTTACATTAAGCTAGTTTGGCCACCTCTGCTGTAGACTAATAGGCATGCAATTTGGGAAGCTGCCTCTTGTAAGCACACGTAAGCAAATGGAAGATAAAGAAGAAATCAGTTCAGGGGCAGATTGGCCATTAAAGTTGTTGGGAAAACTCTTGATGGGTTGATGGCCAGGTGAGCTGCTGTCCCAGCTAGGGTCACCCCAGCCCCAAGCAAGGGGCAGCCCTTGTTCTATGTAAATTATACAGAAGGAGATGGCTATACAGAAAAGTGATAGTGTAACAAAAGGAAAAAAAACTGTATAAAAGTAACAACTGTTGACAGAAGTCTTGGCTTGCTACTCTATATTTTGAAAAAAGGTAAAGGTAGTCCCCTGTGCAAGCACCAGTCGTTTCCAACTCTGGGGTGACATTGCTTTCACGTTTTCATGGCAGACTTTTTATGGGGTGGTTTGCCATTGCCTTCCCCAGTCATCTACACTTTCTCCCCAGCAAGCTGGGTACTCATTTTACCAACCTCAGAAGGATGGAAGGATGAGTCAACCTTGAGCCGGCTACCTGAACCCAGCTTCTGCCGGGATCAAACTCAGGTCCTGAGCAGAGAGTTCAGACTGCAGTACTGCAGCTTTGCCACTCTGCGCCATGGGGCTTTTGAAACAATTTATTATCAGTATTATTGAGAAAAACACTATACTCTAGATGCCAGGTTTTAACAACATGGGTAAAATTACAATAGAGGGTTGATGTTACAGCAGCAGCAATGGATTGCCTAGGTAACTATCCATTTCATTTGCCTTCTTCAGGCTGCAGTACACTAGGTAAAGCCTTGAATTCAATAATGGAATACCCAGTATTTCCTTCAAATTTATATTTAGACACTCCAGATTTTACAATTGTTGTATAGACAGTTGCAGTTGGAGCCTCAGAGATCAATAGTCTTCCATTATGAGTTACCCTTTGTCAGATTCAAAATGCACTGTGCTCTCTTAGCCTGTCCTTGACTCCTTTGCTCCGGCCAGTGCTTCCAAGTTGTCTGATGCTAGGGCAGCCAGACCCTTCTTAAAGCTAGAATCCAGACCACCTGTCTCTTAGGTTCTTCCCCACCAGGTGAGGCTTCTTCTCTGCAGTCTGCTTAAGCCTTGAACAAAGGAGGGAGCCTTACTAAGTCAACCATTTCAGATGGCCAGTGGCTTTAGCTTCACTGTGAACCAAGACCTAGCAAACCCAGAGTATAGCCTTGACTTCCATGCTACCCTGAAGTCCAGACCTGACTCAGGTGCTGTGTAGATCCTTGCTCCCTAGGAGTCCAAAGTTGATGTCAGGACCCTGCTGCTGCAGACAGAACAGACTAGTTGTGGATCAAAAACTGGCTAATTAATAGGAAACAGAGAGTGGGTATAAATGGGCAATTTTCACACTGGAGGATGGTAAGCAGTGGGGTATCGCAGGGCTCAATACTGGGTACAGTGCTTTTTAACTTGCTCATTAATTATTTGGAGTTCGGAGTAAGAAGTGAAGTGGCTAAGTCTGCAGGTGACACTAAATTGTTCAGGGTGGTGAGAACCAGAGAGGGTTGTGAGGTACTCCAAAGGGATCTGTTGAGGCTGGCCGAGTGGGTGTCAACATGGCAAATGAGGTTCAGTGTGGCCAAGTGCAAAGTAATGCACATTGGGGACAAAAATCCTAACTGTAAATACAAGTTGATGGGGTGTGAACAGGCGGAGAGTGACCAAGAGAGAGATCTTGGGGTCATGGTAGATAACTCACTGAAAATGTCAAGACAGTGTGCGTGTGCAACTGAAATAAAAAAGGCCAATGCTATACTGGGAATTATTAGGAAGGGAATTGAAAACAAATCAGCCAGTATCATAATGTCCCTGTATAAATTGATGGTGTGACCTCATTGGGAGTACTGTATACAATTCTGGTCACCACACCTCAAAAAAGATATTATAGCACTGGAAAAAGCGCAGAAAAGGGCAACTAGAATGATTAAAGGGTTGGAACACTTTCCCTATGAAGAAAGGTTAAAACGCTTGGGGCTCTTTAGCTTGGAGAAAAGTCGACTGAGGGGTGACATGATAGAGGTATACAGGTTTATGCATGGGATAGAGAAGGTAGAGAAAGAAGGGACCTCCAAGGTCATCTAGTCCAACCCCCTGCACAATGCAGGAAACCCACAAATACCTACCCTAAATTCACAGGATCTTCATCGCTGTTTTATGTATTATGTTCTTATGCTCTTATGTTCTAGTCCTTCTTGATCCAAAGTCAGTTTGTTCAGTTTATTACCTGTATATATCCTGCTTCATTAATGAATTGTATTGAGGCAGCTTTCTAGGGACCTGTTCCAGTAGCAGTTTTCTGAGAAGGAAGCCTATAAGTGACAATATTTAACATTTATACCTAACAAGAGGCTAGTAGAACTTTTAAGACTAACAAGATTTTATTCCAGCATAGGTTTTCATGGACTAGGATCCCCTTAGATGCTGTATAGCAGTAGTTGCTTACTAGGCAGACGTTCTTATGTAAGGTAGCAAAAAATAATTAACAGCAGGGTCAAGGGCTGTGAAATGCAATCAGTATGGGAGGAAATGTAATTATATAAAATTCAAATGTAATCAAGAAAGTACAGATGCCATTCACATGAATCTCTAAGTGCTACTAATCTGCTTTGTATTTTTTGATATTACGGATGAACCTGGTTACCCTTCTGGCACTGTACCTAACAATCAGTGTAATCTTAAACGGAATTATACCCTTCTAAGCCCATTGATTTAGTGGACTTTGGATGGCTCTGAGAAGATGGTGTAATGAATGGGAAACTATTCACCTCAGGAAAATACACGTATCTCTGTGAACCCTGCCATAAGAGTTTTGAGTTGAGTCCAGGAAGTGAGGAAGTCAAGAATATGGTGATAGACAGGTGAGAATTGGATGAAAGCTGTCGCTGTGTATGCAGAATGGATCTGAATCTCAGAGTCTCAGAGCGGTTTACAATTCCCTTTACCTTCCTCTCCCCACAACAGACACCCTGTAAGGTAGGTGGAGCTGAGAGAGCTCTCACAGAAGCTGCCCTTTCAAGGACAGCTCTGCAAGAGCTATGGCTGACGCAAGGCCATTCCAGCAGCTTCAAGTGGAGGTGTGGGAAATCAAACCTGGTTCTCCCAGATAAGAGTCTGCACACTTAACCACTACACCAGACTGGCTCTCCTATATCCTCCCTAAAGGTATCTTATCTGGAAACCTCCTAGACTACAGATGTATGTCAGGTAAACAGAGATCACATTTAGATTTTTAGTAGTTGTAGGTTGGAACTGAGAGAGAGGAGGAGGCACACATGGCGGAAAGTTAACTAGAGCATATGGAGGGTGCATGGATCTCTGGAAATTTTATGTGTAAAAGTGGATCTGTTGTCCTTTCTCTTTTCCCCTATCTGCACTTGCATATTTGTAAATAAAGCAACTATTATAAAATGCCATTAATCTCCAGTACTTTGTCCTCCAAAGGGTTGTCGAATAAGCACTGCCCTGGAACTTCTATCAACTCTGGAAATGAATAATATTTTAAATTATACAGTTTTTGTGCAGCTGTTTCTGATTTAGTCATTTTGGAAGGGTTTTTTTGTTTAAATTTTTAAAAGTAAAAGTTTAGGAAATCATGTACATATTTTGATATTTTAGATACAGTTTCTGAAATGGATGAAGACTTAAATAAAGAAGCAGCTGCATACACTTTACAGAATTCTTTGGAAGCTTTGCTTTGTATTCAACGGCTAGATTTCAAAACGAGTTTTCTGGAAGTAGTTGAAGAATTGCGTATGAGAAGAGTAAGTATTCACAGGCCTTACCAGTTGCCTTAATCCAGTCTTAACTCTAATTGGGCATTCCAGGCAACATAAGAACATAAGAGAAGCCATGTTGGATCAGGCCAATGGCTCATCTAGTCTAACACTCTGTGTCTCACACAGTGGCCAACCCCCCCCAGGTGTCATCAGGAGGTCCACCAGTGGGGCCAGGACACTAGAAGCCCTCCCACTGTGCCCCTAAGCACCAAGAATATAAAGCTTCACTGCCCTGGACAGAGAGTTCCAACAACACGCTGTGGCTAATAGCCACTGATGGACCTCTGTTCCATATGTACATCCTTTTATCTGTTTTAACTCAACTGCTCATCAATTTCATTGAATGTCCACGAGTTCTTGTATTGTGAGAAAAGTACTTCTTTCTCTACCTTCTCAGTGCACGTTTCTCCAAGCTAAAGAGCCCCAAGTGTTTTAACCTTTCTTCATAGGGAAAGTGTTCCAACCCTTTAATCATTCTAGTTGCCCTTTTCTGCGCTTTTCCCAGTGCTATATCTTTTTTGAGGTGTGGTGACCAGAATTGTATACAGTACTCCCAATGAGGCCACACCATCAATTTATACAGGGGCATTATGATACCGGCTGATTTGTTTTCAATTCCCTTCCTAATAATTCCCAGCATAGCATTGGCCTTTTTTATTTCAGTCGCACACGCACACTGTCTTGACATTTTCAGTGAGTTATCTACCATGATCCCAAGATCTCTCTCTTGGTCAGTCTCCTCCAGTTCACACCCCATCAACTTGTATTTACAGTTAGGATTTTTGGCCCCAATGTGCATTACTTTGCACTTGGTCACACTTTGTCAAGTTGATACCCACTTGCCTTGCCTCGACAGATCCCTTTGGAGTACCTCACAATCCTCTCTGGTTTTTACCACCCTGAACAATTTAGTGTCACCTGCAAACTTAGCCACTTCACTTCTTACTCCCAACTCCAAATCATTAATGAGCAAGTTAAAAAGCACTGTACCCAGTATTGAGCCCTGCGATACCCCACTGCTTACCATCCTCCAGTGTGAAAATTGCCCATTTATACCCACTCTCTGTTTCCTATTAATTAACCAGTTTTTGATCCACAACCACATCACCTTGTATTTATATTTAGGATATAACTTATATTTATATGTAATGGTTAATTACTTCTATTTCAGTGTATCTGAAGAAGTGTGCATACGTTCAAAAGCTTATACCCAGAATAAAACTTGTTTGGCCTTAAAGATGGTGCTGAACTCAAACTTTGTTCTGCTGCTTGAGACCAGCATGGCTACCCACCTGAATCTATATTTACTTATTCATTTATCTATGATTTTTAGGTCATCTTTTCAAGATGCTTTTCAAGTTTAATACAATAATGGTGATTAGCAATGGTCAGTCAGGGTTTGATTTCCCACTCCTCCACTTACAGCTGCTGGAATGGCCTTGGGCTAGCCATAGCTATTACAGGAGTTGTCCTTGAAAGGGCAGCTGCTATGAGAGCTCTCTCAGCCCCACCCACCTCACAGGGTGTCTGTCGTGGGGGAAGAAGATATAGGAGATTGTAAGCCGCTCTGAGTCTCTCATTCAGAGAGGCAGGGTATAAATCTGCAGTCTTTTTCTTCTTTTTCTTTGTGCTGGTATCACAGCCATTCATACCTCCTGCTCTTGCAAGGAGGTTGTAGCTTTCTTTTTCTTATCCTGTGGGAACTTTGCCTTTCCACATTCTCAGTGGATGGTTATATTTTCTCAAGCTCATCCTGCCTTGTACATTAAAGTTTTAACAGGCATATATTCTTAATATAATGGCACTCATCCCTAAACAATTAACAAGATGGAATTAAAAATGGAGAAAGAAAGATTTCCCAAATGTCTGGCATCATTTCCTGTCGGTAGGCAGGTGCTTGCACAGATGTTTGTTCTCTTATGAGAGCAAGAATTGTGGCAAAACTAGGCCTCACCCTTTGTAGAGTATCGGACTCTACACACGCGCCGCGCGTCCTCGGGCGACCAGGCACAGCGCGGGGAAAGTCACGGCCAATCAATGTCAAGCGCGGGAAGTTTAACTGGCCAGGATTGGGCTGGCCAGCGGGGGGGTTGTTCCGGGGTGTTTGTATATATTGGCGGACCCGGCCGCGTGTTCCCCAGTTCCGTAATGTACTAGCAAATAAAGCCTGAAGTCTTCACCACGTCTCGTCTCCCAGTACATTACACTGGCGACGAAGGTGGGATCGAGCTAGGTCCGGCCGCCCGAGGGGAACCAGACCTGGCCGGAGACGAGGAAGGCGGAGACCGCAGGATCGCACAGCCCGCCGCCGCCATGGCGAACCCAAGTGTAACGACGGGCCATCTTGCGGAGTTCAACCCGGAGCACCCCGAGAGATGGGAGACCTACACAGAAAGGGTCGAATGCTACCTGCGTGCGAACCTGATCGAAGATGACGACAGGAAGAGAGACGTCCTGCTAAGCGTCTGTGGAGAAGAAACCTTCGAGATCGCACGGGGTCTCTCCGCTCCGGCGAAGCTGACTGAGAGGACCTACGGGGAGGTCGTGAGACTCCTCACGGGCCACTTTTCGCCCCAACCGTCCATCGTCGCCCGCCGATTCCTCTTCCACAAGAGGGACCAGAAGTCGGGGGAGACAGCGGCGGTCTACCTGGCGGCCCTTCGGCAGATCGCCGGGAACTGCAGTTTCGACAAGAGGGACGAAGCCCTGAGGGACCGTTTCGTCTGGGGCCTCCGAGACGAGCGACTGCAGCAGAAGCTCTTCGCAAAGGAGGAGCTCACCCTACAACAAGCCTTCAACGAGGCGACGGCGTTCGAGAGGGCCACCAAGGCGTATGGCCAGCCGCGGGGAGAGGCAGTACACCAAGAAGAAATGGGACCAGAGGACCGAGCAGAGGAAGAAGCGTTCCAGCTCCGACGGCCACAGAGGACAGAAACTCGGGTCCCCGCGAGACAACGAGCGACGGAGAGGGCCCCCACCAACCCCAGCTCCAAGTGCGCCAGCTGCGGCGACCCCCACGAAAGGAGGGACTGCCCGTACCGAAACCTGGACTGCAGAAGCTGTGGGAAGATGGGCCACATCGCCCGGGCTTGCCGGGCCAAGAGCAGCCGTCGACCACCGTCAGCGCATCACGATTCCATGGACACCCACACGACGGCATCCACCAGCTTGCAGGTACTGAACTTGCCCCTCGCAGCCCCGGACAAGGTCAAAATGTCTGTCCGGATCGAGGGCGCCCCCTGCGTCATGGAAGTAGACTCGGGTTCCTCGATCTCCATAATTTCAGAGGAGACCCTTACGAGACTATGCCCCCGCCGCCGCCTCCAAACGAGGCCAGCGGATTTCGTACTGAGGGACTTCCAGAAAAACCCGGTTCACGTCGTGGGGTGGGCCCAGGTGCATGTGGAGAGGGGAAGCTTTAAGGGGCCCCTAGACATACTGGTGGTCAAGCGCCAACTGACCACCCTTCTGGGGTTAGCTTGGTTCCAACCACTGGGGATCAAGCTGGTAGGGGTGGAGCACGTGCAGGCCAGCAACTTCGAAGGGGTCTGCCAGGAGTTCCCCGAGGTTTTCGATGGGTCCCTGGGGAGCTACAAGGGGCCGCCCATCACCCTACCGATTGACCCCATGGTCCGGCCCATACGGCTCAAAGCGAGGCGCGTCCCGTTTGCCCTAAAGCCGAAAATTGAGGCAGAACTGGATCGCCTCACGGCCCAGGGCGTCTTGGAGCCTGTAACTTATGCGGCTTGGGAGACCCCCATTGTAACGCCAGTGAAACCGAACGGGGACGTAAGGATCTGCGCTGACTACAAGTGCACGATCAACAAAGCGCTCCAGGATAACCCGTATCCAGTCCCCGTAGTCAGCCATGTACTATCGACACTCGCAGGGGCACGGGTTTTTGGCAAGCTGGACTTAGCACAGGCATACCAGCAACTGCCAGTCGACGCTAAGACAGCAGAGGCGCAGACGATCGTGACCCACAGGGGAGCGTTTAGAGTTAAACGATTGCAGTTCGGGGTGAGCGTGGCTCCGGGAATTTTCCAAAGCATAATGGACTCTCTCCTTAAAGGAATTCCCGGAGTGCAACCCTTCTTCGATGATGTTTTAATCGCCGCCCCGAACGAAGAAGAGTTCAAAGGCCGCCTGCGAGAGGTCCTCCGGAGGTTCCAAGCGGCGGGGTTGAAAGTGAAGAAGGAAAAATGTCTGTTGGGGGTCCCGCGGGTGGAGTTCCTGGGATTCGCCGTGGACGCGGCTGGAATTCACCCGACTAAGGACAAGACTAGGGCCATTGTGCAGGCCCCCGCTCCCAAAAGCAAAGCGGAGCTACAAAGTTTTTTGGGTTTGCTGAATTTTTATCACTCGTTCCTGCCCCACAAGGCCGCCGTGGCGGAACAGTTACACCGTTTGCTTGATAAACAAGCCCCGTGGGTCTGGGGGAAGCGCCAAGCCGCGGCGTTCCAGGCAGTCAAGGACCTATTGGTCTCGAACGCGGTTTTGCACCACTATGATGAAACCCTGCCACTGATCCTGGCTTGCGACGCCTCCCCCTACGGGGTGGGAGTGGTCTTGGGGCACCAACTCCCGGACGGGAGGGAAGTGCCAGTAGCATACTATTCACGGACCCTATCCCCAGCGGAGCGGAACTACGCTCAAATCGATAAGGAGGCCCTGGCGATCGTGGCGGGGGTGCACAAGTTCAACGACTACCTCTACGGTAGGCGTTTCACCATCGCCACTGACCACAAGCCGCTCCTGGGCCTCCTAGCTTCAGACCGTCAGACCCCCCAAATCCTATCCCAGAGGGTCCTGAGGTGGAACCAGTTCCTGAACTCCTACACGTATGAACTGGTACACCGCCCGGGCAAAGCCATGGGACACGCCGATGCCCTCAGCCGCCTGCCGCTCCCCATAACAGAACCCGATCCCGCCCCCGCACACGGGGTTATGCTCATTGAATCTCTCCCTGAGCGCCCACTGCACGCGGCAGAGGTAGCCCGGGCGACAGGGAGGGACCGCATCCTGGCACGGGTCAGGGACTGGGTGGGGAGGGGGTGGCCGGCAGGCAAAGTGGAAGAAGTGTTCAGACCGTTCGCGTCCAGGAAGGACGAGCTATCGACACACAAGGGGTGCGTGCTTTGGGGCAGCCGGGTGGTGGTTCCCCCCCCCTTGCGCAAACAGGTACTGGAAGACCTCCACGAGACCCACCCGGGCATCGTGAGGATGAAAGCCCTGGCCCGTAGTTATGTGTGGTGGCCGGGCATGGATGAGGAAATTGAGGGGTGGGTGAGGAGGTGCCAACCCTGCCAAGAATCCCGGCCCGATCCCCCGTCAGCCCCGGTCCACAGGTGGGAGTCTAACAGGCGGCCATGGTCCCGCCTCCACTTAGATTTTGCCGGCCCGTATCAGGGCCAGATCTTTTTTATACTTGTGGATGCCTACACAAAATGGTTAGAGGTGATTCCGGTAGCCTCAACCTCCACGGCGGCAGCCGTCCGAGCACTCAGGAGGGTCCTATGCACGCACGGGATCCCAGACACCCTGGTGACGGATAACGGAACGGCCTTCACCTCCCGGGAATTCCGGGAGTTCACGGAGAGGTACCACATACGACACATAAGGTCCGCACCATTCCATCCGGCAACCAACGGCCAGGCGGAGCGGATGGTGCGGACCACCAAGGAAGCACTGGGGAGAATAGTACATGGGGATTGGGACCACCGCCTCTCAGCCTTCCTGTTCCACAACAGGATCACCCCAAACCCTATAACGGGATCCAGCCCCGCGGAACTGCTCATGGGGAGGAAACTGACAACCCGTCTAGACAGGCTGCACCCAGACCGGGCCCCCAAGGTCCGCGGGTCCCCAGAGGTCCGGGAGGCAGTGCGGGGGTTCTTTCCGGGTGACCCTGTATACGCGAAGAACTTCGCAAGCGGCCCCGATTGGGTCGCGGGGAGAGTCCTTAGGGTGACAGGTTCCAGGTCATACGAGGTGACCACCGAGGGGGGCCAGGTACTAAGACGGCACATAGATCAGCTGCGCCGCCGCACCCTACCCGAAGAAATGGAGGAGGCAGGGAATAGGGAACAGCTAGCAACAGAAGCGCCGGAGGGGGCCCCGCCAATACAGGAACTACCTACTTATGATGCCCCCAGAGACACCGAATCAGAGCCGGAGCCAGAAGCAGACCCCAGCGTCCCACAACCAAGAGCAGCATCGCCCACACCAGAACCAGACCCAGCTCCACGAGCGACCCCGAGGAGATCGACACGGGAACGGAGAGCACCAGCATACCTCCGGGACTATGTGGTCTGAACTAGGGGGGGAGGAGTGTAGAGTATCGGACTCTACACACACGCCGCGCGTCCTCGGGCGACCAGGCACAGCGCGGGGAAAGTCACGGCCAATCAATGTCAAGCGCGGGAAGTTTAACTGGCCAGGATTGGGCTGGCCAGCGGGGGGGTTGTTCCGGGGTGTTTGTATATATTGGCGGACCCGGCCGCGTGTTCCCCAGTTCCGTAATGTACTAGCAAATAAAGCCTGAAGTCTTCACCACGTCTCGTCTCCCAGTACATTACACCCTTGATGGCAGTGGGTGAAGCAGTCCCTGGTTCTGTCTGTACAAAAAAGTAACAGCTGAAGTAGTTCTAAAACTCCACCATCCTTTTCTGGCAAAATAGTTCTGTTTGTGGAAACAGACTTCAGCATGTTGGTCACCTTGCTATATTGGTGCTGGGTGTGCAAAGGTAGAAAATCTCGCATATTCAACACTCACATGAACTTGCACAGAGCATTTTACTGTGTGCCCATTACCAATAATTGGCTGGTCCTGTTAACTTAATAGAAGTCTCCTGCTCTAGCCTAAAGCCACTTTTCAAGGGCAGCCCCATGTACAGCTCATCACAAAAATCTTATATAGATGAATTAATTATATAGTAGATTTGTGTCTGATAATATTTGATCTGGTGGCCTCCCGAATAACAGGAGCTGCTTAGGTGCTATGCTGTACTAGCTCAGCCCAAGAAGTGGTAAGCACTGTTAGTTGCCATCTGTTTGGCAAGGGAGATCTGTGTATTCAAGAGCATGCAAACAGCTTAGTTCAGAAGTGTCAAACTCATTTGTTATGAGGGTCAGAACTGACATAAATGAGACCTTGCTGGGCCGGGCCATGTGTGTCATAAAATGTAATGCCAGGTAGGAGAGATATAAACTTTATAAAGGGCACAGACACACAAAAAGATTTTTTTAAAAAAAACTTTAAGTAAAACATGCTTAAAACATTAGCGCTTATTGGTCTTAAAGGTGCTTTCTTTATATCTCTCCCATGTAATCCAGGCTCTCTCAATCACACAGCAGAGCTACTGAGCCAAGTGTCTCTTCCTTCTATTGGCTGAGGCTCCACCCCCTCCTGGTCCTCTGGGGAAGGAAGGAAAAAGCCAGAGGTTTCTTTGATGCAAGCTATCCCTCCCCCTGTTCATTCCCAAGGAAGGAGACTCAGCCAATGGAGAAAATAGAGGCTTTACTCTGTAGTTCCTGTGCAATTGAGCAAGCTTGGGAAAGCAAGCTGTGATGCAGAAGAAAGCAAGAGAGAGGGAGAAGGAAGCAGATGCAAGCCAGTTGCTCGGGGGCCTGATTTGGCCCCTGGGCCACATGTTTGACATCCCAGTCTAGTTCCTAATCACCTGCAGTCATCCACAAAGATCTCTAAAAGGTAATCTGAATACCATAATCCCAGTCTGAATACCATATTCCCATTTTCTGTTTCATGATCCAAGCCATGGGTAGCATTGAAGCCAGGTAAATGGTTGCAATAGATTTTGAATTTGTCTCGCCTTATTTTTCTTGTCATGAGAATTACTTTCTCATGAGTATAGCATAGAGCAGATATGTTGAGACAGATTTTTTTTAAAGTTAACATATTGGAGAAACAAGTCAAAAACAGGCTCCCCTCATAGGCTACATAATAAACTACATATTGCCCCCAAAATTGAATTTGGGGACATATCCAAAAATATGCAGCAAATCAGCAACCTATCGCATCTCCAGCAGTTGTTTTCATTATTTCCATGTATAATTGCTAATCTACAAGGAGTTAAATAACACTGCAATAAAATTGTAAAGTTTTTTGTTATTGTTGTTTAAGCTCACCAGAATTAATTTAGGGGTAACATTATTTCATATCCCTTGCCATGCATTCATGTTGATGATAATAGTCGGATCCCCTTCCTATTTAATAATTTAGAGATGCAATATCCACATTCAGTAACAAAACTGATTATGGATTCATAAATTGCCTTCGTAATAGCCCATTATATTTCCATAAGAAAGTATTTATAACATGCCTGATCAAGAAGAATGTAAATAATTAGACTTTATTCCTTCTCTATTTTAATACTGATTTGGTCCAGCCTCAACCAATTTTTCCTCTAAATTGTGGAGTCTTTGAGCAAAAATTCTACTTCGTGAGCTACTGGGATTAGAGTTGTGAACTACTGCATAAATTAGTTTGTTCCAGGGCCATTTTTCCTGAGCTAAGACAAAAATGTGTGAGCCAGAGGCTGAAAAATTGAGCTAGCTCACACTAAACTTAGAGGATACACTAGGCTCAACACATTAATTTATTGCAAATAAAATAAAATAAAAATTCATCTTGAAATTCTGCCCAAGCAGAAAGGAGAAAGGTATCCCAATATGTTAATTCTTTTTTGATTTCTGTATTCCGTCTGTGCGGGTTATATTCTTCTATGGAATCTATATCCTGATAGACTCCATATTCCCAGCTAGCAAATTAGTTGATATTTTCAAGGGATGGAGCAGGATCTAGTCAGAACATTTTTAAAGGAGTCAGACATATTTAAACCAGGTGTTCAGATTTCGTCCTATTAATTTTGTAGCCTGATACAATCACAAATAAGTGAATTAAATTCATTGCCTCTTAAACGGAATCCATGGTTTGGCTAGTGGAGGTGACAAGCAGAGATTTCTCATAGTGGCACCTCGTCTTTAGAACACCCTCCCCCTTGAGGCTTGCCTGGCACCCACTTTACTGTCAGGCCAAAACATATCTCTTTATCCAGAATTTTGATTAGTGGTTTTATCTTTCTAGCTTTTTAATGGCCTGCTTCTGGTTTGAGGTTTCTTATATGAATAGTTTAAAAACAGCTAGTTTATAGCTGCTTATGTTCCTGTGTCTGTTTCAGTCACTTGTTGTTTTTCTATTATATTTTATTTTAATTGTAAGCCTTCTTGAGCAGAGCTCTGATGAGATGGTGTAGAAATCTGCTAAAATAAATAGTGTCAAGGCAATATCATCTACATATAAACAGTGCTGAGAGTATCTGTGTGACTACTGTACATGGTAGTAAGACCTACCTTTGTAATTTTTTTTAATGGTATAGTCTATTTGTTTAGTTTGTGGAAGCCAATTACATTACTCTATGGCCTGAGAGAATCTCTCGGAAGCTAGCAATATTTAATTCTTCTTAATTATCATTCATGGTTAGAGAAAAAAACTTATTGATGCACTAGCCACCTGTACAAGTTCAACATTTTTTTGTTTTGCTCTGTTATCGATGGCTGTAGATTGGTGACATGACATATTCGTCACAAATAACACCTTTTACTTTAAGTCATGCACCAGGCATTGAACTTTAGAAATGTTCACTAAGTCTTTAAAAGTTTTATTTCAGCAGCCAGTTCCTACAGAGCATTTTAAGCATATAACAGTCTGAAAGTCTTGGAACTATTTGATTGAGCAGCATGAAGAAATGAATTTTGTAATTTCGTAGGAGGTGGATTATGAGTTTGAAAAAGATAGTAAAAGTAGCTAGTTTTGGCTGCTGGGATGTGAGCCAGCTGTACTCTGTCCCTAAATCTGTTCAGGGTCAAGAATCAGGGGGCTCAACCAAGGCACAGCCTATCTTGTAAAACCACAGCCTGAAGCGAGATTTTACAAAAGGCTTGACACTTTCTAAAGGTTATAACGAGTAAATAAACCATCAAATGACTCCTCATTTATTGTTATGGTGGCGTTTTTGTACAAACACTTAAATCCTTGTAGTCCTAAGGCAGCTAATAAAATATCAACACTTCTAAAGATTCTGTTTTCTTGTTATTCTCTTAAAATTATGTATAGATTTTTTTTCCTAAACAGAAGGAACTTTTCTTTTTAATGAATATGTAAAGATTGAATGACATAAGCTTAAAAAACTTACAGTCTGACATGAATAAAATGAATAATTGAGGATTGAGTAAAATATTGAACAGTTTTTCTGTTAGAAGTTTACTTTTTGGGATGCACTTTTCTATTACTATCAGGACTACTTTCAAGCTCTGTAGCCTGCTTTGAAACTCCTTTTAAAAAAAACTTGTAAAAACATTCACCTTCTGTTTCTTCCATTCATCTACTTTATTATTAGTACAATAGTTTATATTAAACAGATCCAGTTTACATGGAACATAAGAACATAAGAGAAGCCATGTTGGATCAGGCCAATGGCCCATCCAATCCAACACTCTGTGTCACACAGTGGCTAAAAATAAATAAATATAAATTTACATACACACACACACACACTGTGGCTAATAGCCACTGATGGACCTCTGCTCCATATTTTTATCTAACCCCCTGTTGAAGCTGTCTATGCTTGTAGCCACCACCACCTCCTGTGGTAGTGAATTCCACATGTTAATCACCCTTTGGGTGAAGAAGTACTTCCTTTTATCCGTTTTAACCTGACTGCTCAGCAATTTCATCAAATGCCCACGAGTTCTTGTATTGTGAGAAAGGGAGAAAAGTACTTCTTTCTCTGCTTTCTCCATCCCATGCATTACCTTGTAATTGTACCTCTATCATGTCACCCCTCAGTCGACGTTTCTCCAAGCTAAAGAGCCTCAAGCGTTTTAACCTTTCTTCATAGGGAAAGTGTTCCGACCCTTTAATCATTCTAGTTGCCCTTTTCTGTACTTTTTCCAATGCTATAATATCCTTTTTGAGGTGTGGTGACCAGAATTGCACACAGTATTCCAAATGAGACCGCACCATCCATTTATACAGGGGCATTATGATACTGGCTGATTTGTTTTCAATTCCCTTCCTAATAATTCTTAGCATGGCGTTGGCCTTTTTTATTGCAATTGCACACTGTCTTGACATTTTCAGTGAAGAAGAAGAAGAAGAAGATATTGAATTTATATCCCGCCCTCCACTCCGAAGAGTCTCAGAGCGGCTCACAATCTCCTTTACCTTCCTCCCCCACAACAGACACCCTGTGAGGTGGGTGGGGCTGGAGAGGGCTCTCACAGCAGCTGCCCTTTCAAGGACAACCTCTGCCAGAGCTATGGCTGACCCAAGGCCATGCTAGCAGGTGTAAGTGGAGGAGTGGGGAATCAAACTCGGTTCTCCCAGATAAGAGTCCGCACACTTAACCACTACACCAAACTGGTGAGTTATCTACCATGACCCCAAGATCTCTCTCTTGGTCAGTCTCTGCCAGTTCACACCCCATCAACTTGTATTTGTAGCTGGGATTCTTGGCCCCAATGTGCATTACTTTGCACTTGGCCACAATGAACCTCATCTGCCTGCCACGTTGACACCCACTCACCCAGCCTCAACATATCCCTTTGAAGTGTCTCACAATCCTTTCTGGTTCTCACCACCCTGAACAATTTAGTGTCATCTGCAAACTTGGCCACTTCACTGCTCACTCCCAACTCCAAATCATTTATGAACAAGTTAAAGAGCATGGGACCCAGTACTGAGCCTGTGAGTTTCTGCTCAAAAAAAGCCCTGCTTGAATAGTTAGCCAAGAATGTGTGCCTTCATCAAGTGGGACAGCAAGCCGTTGTTAGGAGAACATTTTAAAAACCCTATAAATATAGGAAGATGAATTAATTGAAAGCTTCTTAGAAGAGGTTCCTAGCTTGTGACTTGCTTATCTTTGAGTAAGATAAAGACTCATGTAATTGGTCTTTTAAAATTATCTATGTAGAAGTAATGGATGGTATAATTTTCTTTGAGTCAGTGTTAAAAGACGCATATGGTAATAAAGATTAAAAGCTATGTGGTAATAAAAATTAAAATATAAGCATAGATTCTTTAATAGTATTACTAGCGTACTATACCCTTAATGAAACAAAAATGTTGTTGAGGTGTACCTCTGGCCATGAATGTTATGATTAAATATAGATACTCCGGGATCCTTAAGTGCCCATAACCACAAGGGGGCCTCTGACTTACACCCAATGCACCCTGACCTCCTAGCCATCCCAGGCCCCCCAACTTCCGAATCATTTTTTTTTGCTGCTGCCACTGCCCCCAACACCCTCTCGCTCACCCTCTGTCATTCACTCTCTCTTGCTTTCGCTCTTGCCTCCAATCACACTCTGTCGGCTCAGTTTGGTTTTTTAAATGTTGCTCCCCTTGCTGCCCTTTGGTGGGCAGGCAGAAGGCCAGGGGAGGACCAGGCACAAGGCAGCAGCTACTGCTTCCTGGGCCCAGCCTGCTGCTGTGGGGGGCAGGGGTTTTGGAACTGAGGCACTGAGGAGGAGCAGGGCTCCAAGGCCAGCAACAGGTGGGTCCTCTTCTTCATCCTCCTACTCCTCCTCTTAGGCCACCTTGGGAGACAGGGGAAGCAAGGGGGCTGGCAGCAGCAGCAGAGAGGAGGAGGAGGCTGGTCAAGGGAGGATGAGGCGTGCTGCAGCTTCTTGGGGAAGCGGTGTATGCCCAGCTTGCTGCCACCACGCAGGATGGGTGGGTGCTGGGGCCAGGGAGGAGTGGGGCTCCAAGGCCTGCATCCGGGGTGGCTCCCACCTTCCCTTTCCTTTCCTCCTGAAATCAGTTGCACTTTTTGCCGAGTAAACACACCTGGGGAGATCAGATATAGATACAGAAGATCTCTGAATGTTTTGCAGGAGAGGTAATTTCAGGAGGTCCAGCTTTTCTTCCTTCACCCCTACATGACAAGTCCCATATCTTCCAAACTGTCATTAAAAGGACAGGATCCTTGCCCTCCTTTGCCTCTGGATGCCTTGAGCTACATCTTCTAGGAGTAAAAATAGCAAATTTTCCCAGAATCTATGTATAAATGTATCACTGCCTTACTGATCTGTCCAAGTGCATGTAGGCATCTTACACGGCTGCTTTCTGGGATGCCTGGGTTTGTGACCAGTCCCTTCCCACTCTTTAAATCTGCAGACGTTGCAGCCATGATCCCTTCCACCTGCCTCCTGGGCTCTCCCACTTCCTACATCCCGACAGAGCTATTTAATTAACTTTGATTAAATTAAGTGCCCCCTGGGAAATCCCCCCCAACATTTGAAATCCTAGCTATGGGTCTGGACCAGAGTCATCCAGAACAAGAGGTAACACTGTTAGATCACCCACACCTCTCCTGCACAAGATATTGTGACTTGTGCTGGGCTTAGGAGTTCCAGCCTTTTCCCAGGCAAGAGGAATACAGACAGTGGAGCAGCAGCCAGGCAACACACAATAGTACTTTCACAAAAGCCATTCCTGCCAACTCACTGATAGGTTTCAGGGGAAAAACACCATTCCACAGTCATATAGATTCAGATCCCAGTATGGGGGATGGTGACAAGAAGGCACCTCTTACTACCAGTAGCATAACAGAGGGAAGAGACCAGACTGGAATCCACAACACACACAGTTGGAGCAAACCTGTAACTATACATCAACTGGCCACACAAGAACATGGCATTCTAAAGGTATTTGGATCTTTCTGAGCTGTCTTGGTATCAACACCAGCCATATGTACCAGGGCAGGGAGGACAGAAGAGAAAACCTTCCCAGAGTATAGCATCCCCAAAGTCACAGGTTCAAATCCCACATGTGGGATGGGTCAGTCATGCTGACCTGTAGTCTCACCCAGACTTCTTTAACAACATTCATTTAGTGCCATTCTATCCCAAACAAAATAAAGAATAGCTTTTACAACCAGTCAGAGTAACTTTCATCACTAAGGGCCATCAGGTCTGGCGTGTGGGGTTCTGCCACCTGAGGCAGAACCCCAACGCCCCCCCCCCCGGTGATTTTTCACTCATGTTTTGCATGCGCACGGCTTGATGACGTAACCCAGAGGTGATGTCATCACACCGGGCATGAGGTGCATCCCCTCCACAGTGCTTGCTGGGTTTGGCGGGCGCTGTAGACAGGAAGCCCATTTTTTCTTGGCTTTAAGGGGTCGGGGGACTTCCCCCAACCCCTTAAAGCCAAGAAAAAACACTCTGCACTTTCCCTCTGCAGCACTTCCAGAGTTCTGCAAGCGCTGCAGACTGGAGACACTGGGGAAGGAATCGCGGAGCTTCTATCCTGCACCACCACCTAACAACTGCCAACCACTCACTGCATCAAGGGACCCAAATGTTGCATCCCCATGTGCTTTGAGAGACTGGGGGCCCTTATGCCGAAAGCAGTCATCGGTCTGTGGCGGGGTTTTGAGAGAAACGTTATGATTCCCTATAATGCAATATGCCCTGGCAGCATCTACTACTAGCACCTAAGTGACTGCAGGCCTCCCCCTGGGGACTTGGGAGAACAATTCTGCCAGTGCCACAACCCTTCCTTAGCCCAGTTGGCAACCGGGCTTCCCAGACAAGTCCAACCCCCCCCCAAATTAACCCATCCCATTCCACAGTGGCACACTGGAGCCCAGGGGTGGTAGAAGAAGAAGATATTGGATTTATATCCTGCCCTCCACTCTGAAGAGTCTCAGAGTGGTTCACAATCTCCTGTACCTTCCTCCCCCACAACAGACACTCTGTGAGGTGGGTGGGGCTAGAGAGGGCTCTCACAGCAGCTGCCCTTTCAAGGACAATCTCTGCCAGAGCTATGGCTGACCCAAGGCCATGCTAGCAGGTGCAAGTGAAGGAGTGGGGAATCAAACCTGGTTCTCCCAGATAAGAGTCCGCACACTTAACCACTACACCAAACTGGCTCTCCAAGAGGGTAGTCCCTCTCCCCCCCCCCAACCTATGACCACTGACGACAACTCCTGTGAAGTCTTGTGCAAAGCCAGCCCAACTGTTCGCCCCGGCAGCTGCAACACCTTTGCAGCCCCCCCCCCGACTGACAACTCTCAGCCTCCCCCTCCCTGCTCCTGCCGCTTCTCTCTCTTCGGTGGGTGCTGTGGACTGGAGGCGCTGTTTTTTCTTGACTTTAAGGGGTCGGGGGACCTCCTCTGACCCCTTAAAGCCAAGAAAAAACACTCAGCGCTTTCCCTCTACAGCGTTTGCTGAGTTCGACAGGCGCTGTGGAAGCGAGTCTGAGGCTCCGGGACGGCACGAGTGGGAGCTGTTGCCTTAGGCATTTTCCTGAGGGCCATCTTGCATATTGTAAGAGCTATTTTTGTAGAAAAAGTCTAGCAGGAACTTATTTGTATATTAGGCCACACCCCTTAATGCCAAGGCAGCTGGTACTGCCTTCCTGTGCATTTCCTGCTCAAAAAAAGACCTGCATATTGTTATATGTAATTTTTTAAAAGTGAAACAAAAAGCAGTCTTAAGAGACTGTGATCAGGAATGGAAGAGCAATAGGGAGAGTAAGTCTTCCCCATGGCCATTTTTCAGTTCAAAATCTGTTTTGGTAGCTGCTGCTCGTCTGGTGGGGGGAAAGATATAAGTACTCTTAGTATTTTCTACAGAAGTTCTACTAATAATATATCATGTTTCCTGTTTTCATTAATGTGTGCTTTAGTGGTTGCACATTTTAACAGCATTTGTAAATAAATTGTTTGAGAGCATACTCCCTTCTATGAAAAGTCATAGGGTAATCAAAATAATTGGCTTTTGTCCCTGGTGGAGGAGTAATAGAAGATGCATCTAGATTTAATGTTTATAGATAATTATAAGAAAACTATTTTGTTGTATCTACAGAATATTTCTTACTTAAGGAGTACTGAGAAATGTTTAATGAGCGTTTACATTTTCCTGTCTTTTTTTACCTGTATGTCACATGGGGACTTGCAGTATTTTGATAACAGTACTATAATCACATTTTGCATTTTGGTCACAGTAGATAAAAGCCAAACAGTGATCTCAAAAATATCTTTAGTATTTGTTATATTACAACATGAGGCAAAAATCATGAGATTAAAAATTAACCTTTGTTTCTGCTATGGTGCCCTTAAACAGCAGTCTTGGTTTCAAATTTATCTGAAAACCAGAAGTGACCACAAGATGACAGTCAGCAGGCAGGCTGGGGATGATGGTGGTTAGGAAGGCTAATGGAACAGTCCTTAACAAAATTCAGCCTATTGTCTTAAATTAACTTTAAAAAATAATCTGTTTAAGACAGCTCTGTGAATCTATTGTGTAGGAAATGGTACTCCTCACATTGGTGATGGCATTTGTATTCCCATCAGATGCACTACCCTGGGATCTCTCCTGGACTTTGCTTATGTCCAGGAATGACTTTCTTATTATGCCTAATGCATCAACTGTAACGTTATCTGGAGAGCAGGGCTAGATTAACAATTAGGCCAAGTAGACACTGACCTATAGGCCCCCATGCCTTTAGGGGCCCCGGGCCAGCTCCTCTCCTCTCCCTCCCCCCCCCCGCTTGCAGCCCTGCCAGTCTGTAAGTGCAGCCAGCAACTGAGCCATTCTTTGCCTGAGACTTGCCTGGTGCGGCTGCTGCTGGCATCATCACTAAGTTTGCCTCTCTCTGCCTCTCCCCCAGAGCTTTATCAAACGGGCTTTTGAGAAGGGGACTGCAGGCTGCAGTGGGGGGCCACAAGGCAGGCGCTCTGACACTGAAATAATTTGCAAGGCACCCCTCCCCCCCCCCCCCCCCCCGATTTTAACTGCCTTGGGGCCTCCATAGGGTTTAAGTCGACACTGCTGAAGAGTCAGTATCTACCCCTATTTGTAAGCTTAATGACTGCTTCATTGATCACTCATTGAAGCTTCTCTTCATGTAGATTGCATTACAGAAGTCAATCTTCCTCCAGGCCATATAAAGTTTAGGACAACTATCCTTACCAACTATTGATTTCCAGGCCACAGTTCAAGGTGCTTTTTAATACATTGACTGAAACCTCCATTTCCAATCCAAATTGTCAGTAAAGAATGTATTTGAATGCAGGCATGTGGATTAACCAAAATTTCCCCCACAAAGCCAGATTCTAAACAAAGATGTAACTGCTGCATATAGAGTTGTGTTTGAAAAGCAGAAGAGTATCTTAATTAACAATTAACTAACAGTTCTTTAAACAAACCAATTTTTTTTTAAAAAATGGAATTTTTGTTTGTTTTTGAAACTAGGAGGCAGAAATTCATTATGAGAAGCAAATTAGCAAGTTTGTTATTGAAAAGCAGGAATTTCAGTGGCAAAAGGTTGGTATTTTTTAATAATTATGTATATTAGTAGCGTTTTATAGTAATTTAAATGAAGCTGGGGAAAATCTGATTTCTGGTCTGATTTTTGCGCATACTTCCTCAAGTGTATATAAAGGTTTGTGAAAACAGTGTTTGCCCATAGAAGTTTTTAATATCCTGAAAATATTATGTGATTTTTGAAGCTTTTGTTTAAAAGAGATGTTAAATATGACAAAATGTCATTCTACTGTTGAGGAGTGATTTGTTCTGTCAAAACTACATGTGGAGAAGGTTTGTGCTATCTGAGAACTACCTATTTGACCCTAGCCAGTAATACTGAACTTTCATAATTATGTCTTGATCTAGGAAATTCTGAGTGCAGGTGAGGGCTTAAACCATAACTGTGTTTATAGGCATCCAGAGCAGACTTGCAGAGGTGTTTGAATAGGCAATGGGTGTGATCACACAAGCAATTTGTTCCGACATAGCCACCCTTCCCCCACAGATTAAATGGGCACAATCACACACGCCCATCTGGCCCCCAGATGGGGAAGTGCTTCTGTGGTGGATTTCTGGACATTTAATCACCCTGGCACACTATGGAAATGCATGAGTGATGTGATCACTCCCCCCTATGTCTGGTGCGTCCTTTTCCTCCCTCCAACTTCACTCCAAGCACTCAACTGCTTGTGCACGTGCACAGTGCAATTTTTTTTAAAAAACGAAACTCATTCTCCATGGGTCTGTGGTTGTGGCGTGTTAGCAATGTGAATGACCGACCATGGGCCCATTCCACTTTTATGCCACTTTTGGTCCGACAAGAATAAAATTTTCAACCAAAAAGGTTTCCTTAAGGTGCACTGTCAGACCTATGATTTTGCTACTCAGTTGCAAGATTGTTAGTATTGTGTGCCTTCTGGAATAATTATTCCTAAATTATTTCTAAAACTGACACTGAAAATACAAATTGAAATATTTCATTAAGACATTAGCCTACTATCATATCTGACAAAGTGTTAGATGGTGAAGATCCATCTTGCAATTCTCTAATTTAAATTATTGTCAATAAATAGGAAGCTCTTCAATACCAGATAGAAACATTAAACAAGCAGCATTCAGAAGTCCTGATGGACTTTAAAAAACAGGTGAGTTTCCTTTTCTTTGCGATGATGATGTTGTTGTTGTACAGGTCAATTTTACTTATGTGGCAAGTGTTAATGATAACTTCATGATGTCTGTAATAAATTATAAAATATCTGTACAAAAATACCCTTAGGTTTTTTTGAACAGGTATTTACTGTACAAATTTATAAAATGTTATAAAATATCTGCACAAAAATACCCTTAGGTTTTTGTATGATTGCATATACTTTAATATTGTCATTCCAGTTCAGACAGATAGTTAAGCTAAAATGTTTGATATTAAACTGATTTAGTCTCTTTTGAAGTATCTGGAATTAAATAGATTGTAGTAATTCATCTTAATTGTGCCATTCTGTAATTGATTCTTTAAATGCATGTTATGGGAACAGCTTTTATTTTATAGGCTTTTTCAGATAACAACCCCACCCTATTACCATTAGCCTTGTATTATTGCTAATAGGTGGCGTGAATGAGTTTTGCTGCAGGGGACATCCTCTTTATTTCTTTTGAAAAACTGGGTGATGAGCACTCCTATTTTTTTTTAATGGAAGCACTATATAAATATAAAAGCAACTAAAAAGACACAAAAATTGCCACACAGTGCCAGGTTACTGCTGTGTGACAGGAATTGGCATTGTTGGTGCTTGCCACTTTTATGTTATTTTTTGAAATTCCTGTCTCTCCTGTGATTCTGTGGAATGGTATAAAATGAATAACAACAGTGAAATGATTAGACAGTGGCCTGGGCATAGGGCTACTAATCTCCAGGTGGAGCCTTAAATTCTCCTGGAATAAGGGCCGGCCCTAGACTATCTGGTGCCCTAGGCAAGACTAACTTTTGGTGCACTCCCTCCCCCCCCCCCCGATAACCAATTTTCAAAAACAGATGAATTGTGGGGGAAATGAAAAGCACAAAACTTGAACTTGCTCCCTGACCTGGATAGCCCAAGCAAACCTAATTTGTCAGATCTTGGAAGCTGAGCAGGGACAACTCTGGCAAAGTAATTTGATGGGAGACCTCCTTGAAATAACGAAGTTGGAAGGGCAGGCTTTATTTGGCCCCCTCTCTGAATATTCTCCAGGCCCACACTAGAAGTCAGCCACCAGAGGTTGACATGACTTCCAAGTGCATGTATGCGCATGCGCGCGCACACACACACAACTTGAAACTTGAAATATTGAAAGTCAACAATGCTACCAAACCCAGAATTGCTTCTCCACAGTTTGGTATACTTCCTCCCCTGTAGTCTGAGGAACATCTAAAGATTCACATCTATATGACATGCCTCCCCTTTAAAAGAAATGTCCAGCCTGATGAAGAGTTCTGGAGAAATGGAAAGCTTACACACTTTTTTCCCTACAAGACGTAAGTGCAGTAAGCACCCATAAGACCTATAAGACCAATAAGATTCCATACTCCCCAAAACATATTTCCTGGAAATGCTATTGAGGTTTATGATATCAGGCAACAGTAGGGTTGCCAAGCCCAATTCAAGAAATATCTGGGGACTTTGGGGGCGGAGCCAGGAGACTTTGGGGGTGGAACCAGGAGACATTGGGGGTGGAGCCAGGAGACATTGGGGGGTGGAGCCAGGGACAAGGGTGTGACAAGCATAATTGAACTCCAAGGGAGTTCTGGCCATCACATTTAAAGGGACAGCACACCTTTTCAAATGCCTTTCTTCCATAGGAAATACTGAAGGATAGGGGCACCATATTTTGGGGCTCATAGAATTAGACCCCCTGGTCCAATCGTTTTGAAACTTGGGGAGTATTTTGGGGAGAGGAACTAGATGCTATACGAAAAATTTGGTGCCTCTATGTCAAAAAATAGCCCCCCCCAGAGCCCCCAATACCAGCGGATCAATTCCCCATTATTCCCTATGGGAATCATTCTCCATAGGGAATAATAGAGTGCCAGGTAGACATTCCCCTCCCCTCCACGCTTTCTAAAGCGGGGGGAGGGCCTCCAAACCTTGGAATCCCCTGCCCCTCCCTCTCTCTCACACACAAATACTTACTAGATCTTGTTCCTGCAGAATATTCCTGCTTGCTCTGAAAACGAAAGCAAAAGAAAGGGAGGGGCCGTTCTCTGAGGAAACTTACTGATCCTTTTCCATGAAGCCCTTCCTGCTTCCTGCTCAGCCTTAAAGGCACACATTTTAAAAACTGTTTGCAGGTTTCTAAACCTGCAGGAGCTCTAAAACTACAGGATGACTGTGGGGGTGGGGCTTCCCCCGCAGGCCAGCTGGCTGGGGGCGGGGAGAAGCCTGTCAAAACGGGGGACTCCCCGCTGGGACCTGGGGATTGGGAAGCCTAGGCAACAGGACTACCCACCTGAAACACATTTTTGTGTCATTTTGGTTGCTACTACAAATAAATGGGTACAATAGGATTTTATTTTTGGATCCCCCCCCCCCTTTGGCCAATGCTGCTTTTTGAAACTTCCAGACTACAATCCTAAATATGTTTACTCTAGAGCAGCGTTTCCCATTTGCAGGGTTGTGACCCGGTACCAGGCCACAGCAACCTCAATATCGGGCCACAAGAAAAGCCAAAACTAGCCCCGCCCTCAGCAAAGCATAAGCTCTGCTCTGCTTCCTTCCTTTCCCATCTCTCTGTTATGCAGAGAAAAGCTAGGCTTGAAGACTGGCACAGGCTGCAAAGCCTGAGCTCCATTTTCCTTCCTTCCCCCAACGTCTCTGTGTTGTGCAGACAAAAGCTAAGCTTGAAAACTGACACAGGCTGCAAAGCCTGAGCCCTGTTTTCCTTCCTTCCTTCCCCCAGCATCTCTGTTGTGCAGATAAAAGCTAGGCTTGAAGACTGACACAGGCTGCAAAGCCTGAGCTCCACTTTCCTTCCTTCCATCCCCCAACATCTCTTTATTATGCAGAGAAAAGCTAGATGAAGACTGACACAGGCTGCAAAGTCTGAGCCCCGTTTTGCTTCCTTCCATCCCCCAATGTCCCTGTGTTGTGCAGAGAGGAGCTGGGCTGCCTCTCCTTCCTTCTCCCCCCCTCCCAGTGTTTGAAAGAAAAATCGGAGTCCACTGGCACTTTAGACCCATGAAGTGTTCTTCAAGGTATGAGCTTTCATCTACCTTGCAGTATGTTCTTTTGGGGAGATTTCCCCAGGACAACTGGGCAGCAAAGAAGAGGGGGTTGTTTTTTTCAGCCGGGAAGGGCGAAGAGTGGCCATTCCAGTAGCTATTTATTTTTTACCTAGGCAGTATTGTTGCTGGCTGGGGTCATCTGATAGCGAGTAAGGCTTTCTCCCCCCTTTGTTCCCCCCTTTTCTTTCTTTTTCTGCAAGCGATGCTGTGTCTGTATTCTTGGTGCTGGAGGGAAGCAATAGTGGGAGGGCTTCTAGTACCCTGGCCCCACTGGTGGACATTCTGGTGCTTTCTGGGCACTGTGAGAGTCTTTTGAACTAGATGGTTCACTGGCCTGATCCAACATGGCTTCTCTTATGTTCTTTCTTTCCTTTCCTTGGCTTTCCTTTCCTTGGCTTTCCTTTCCTTGGCTTTCCTTTCCTTGGCTTTCCTTGGCTTTCCTTTCCTTTCCTTTCCTTTCTCTTTCTCTTTTTTTCCTTTCCTTCCATTTTTACTGGATGAAACTTTTCTGTTCATCATACTGTTGTTACAGACATTGGAGCTCTGCCAATGAAACGTTGGCACCCCCAAATGGTCTTTCTATGAGATTTCTGTGTGAGTAAGTGAGAGTGAGAGGTGTGGGGCAGAAAGAGATTATTGGAGATTACTGCTGTATATCTCAACAGCACTGGAAGTGATGGTACTATGAACTTGGCACCATTTCACTGGTCCTGCTTTTAACAGCTGTCTGACACCAAAATTAAACTCCTCCTGTAGATATTAAAAAGGATGAAAAAAGTTCACTGACTAAATATCTGCACTAAAAAGTTCACTGACTAAATATTGGGGTCATGATTGTCTACCCCCCCCCCCCTTGAGAAGAGGACTATAAGGGACAGGGATTATGAGCCACACAGGACGACAAAGTTAGACTCCACTGGCACCTTTGCACATGAAAGCTCATACCTTGAATAAAACTATGTTGGTCTTAAAGGTGCCACTGGACCCTTACTTTGCTCTGCTGCTCCAGAGCAGCAGGGCTACTCGCAGAGGGTCTTCCTTCCCCTTGCAGTGTGGAGAAGACCAGCACAAGGTAAAGGAGATCAATAATTAAGGTGGAGGGAAAAGTGGGGGGGGGGAGCAATGCAAAATCCGCATTTACTGCCACGCTGATTGGTCCCAGGAAGAAGGAAAGGTGAATGAATGAAAGAGGCCTGACGGTGGTGGTGGATCTCAGTAAATGAGTTTGCTTGGCACAACTGCATTACTTGCTGGCCTACCCCTTCCCCGCCGCCATGAAAGAGCCCAGTTTTCTTCAGTGATGGAAAGTTATCTGGACTATGGAGACCTTTGCATGCCCCCCCCCCCCCTTCTTGCAAGTCATGTCTGCCATGTAGAGGGCAAGCGTTGTTGGCCTGAGTGCCACATCTTCCTGAGAAGGAGATGTTGCAAACAAAGAGAAGTCCCCCTGAGAGCAAGTAAAGCAAGCCCCAAAGGTGGTCCGGAATCTCGGGGACCTGCCCGGTGTGTGTAAAGTATTGCTTTGCCTTGGTTGCTTGACTGTCTGGTTTTGCATGATGCTTCTCACTGGCTGTGCCTCATTTGCACTGTCTAGCTGAAGAGGTCGCCCGCCCCTGCACACATGGTTCGTATGGGGGAGCAGGATGAGAAATCAAAGCAAGGAGGCTTTTTAGAGGCTGGATCCGGGTGGGAAAAACACAGTGCCAGGTCTGAATCCAGAGATAATCGGGATTGGAAGTAAGGGTGGATTCATGTGGAAGGGGGGTGCAAGGAATTCAGGAGTGGAATGACAGAGCAGATTGCCCGATCACCTTCCTCCACAACAACTCCCCCTGTGCCAAAATTTGCAAATGTCTTTGCCAGCTGCTGGCACTGGGACTCGACCTTCGTTGCCTGCAGGCTTGCTGTCGGTGTCTCTGGCCCCGCTGCCTCCCAGCCTCTGGGCACCAAGTGGGCTGGCCCAGCAGAGGGAACCATCACTGTCACTCTGCCCCCTCTCATCACTTTCTTCGGATTGCTGGCTGCGACACACATGATACCCCGCCCACCAGGTTGGCCTTAAAGGGTCAGCTGCCCAATTGCCCCTTGCCGTTCCTCCCTCCACCTGACCAGCTGCTCCTCAGCCCAGATGAAGAGCTTAAAGGCAATAAAAGGCAGGTGGGGAGGTGGGCAGGGACCATGAACATAAGGCACCAGTTTAAACCAGTTTAGGGGGAACCCCGGGGCCAGCAAGGAAGCAGGCTTGTGGCAGCGCATGAGATCATGGAGTCAAGTGGGGGGGTGCCCAATTTGGTGCACCCAAGGGCCAGTGCCCTAGGCAGTTGTCTAATTTGCCTAGTGGCAGGGCGAACCCTGCCTGGAATTACAATTGATCTCCATACTACAGAGTCCCTGGATGAAATGGTAGCTTTGGAGACTGGCCATGATAGAAATTATATCTCTGCTGAGCTCTGTCCCCGCCCAAATCTCTGCTTTCCCCAGGTCCCACCCTCAAAATCCAGGAATTTCCCAAGCTAGATTTGACAACCCTTCCTGGGCATGGATAGATTATATATCATCACCATTTCCATACAGGTTATTTTCCCTTAGTTCAATTAGGGTTGCCTATCCCCACTTGGGGATAGGGGACCCTCTGGTTTGGAGGCCCTCCTCCCATTTCAGGATTATCAGAAAGCAGGGGATAGAAAATGTCTTCTGGGCACCCCTTTATACCTTTTGGAGACCAGTCCCTATAGGGTATAATGGAGAATCAATCTGTAGATATCTGGGACTCGGGGGGGTGTTTTTTGAGGTAGAGGCACCAAATTTTCATCATCGCATCTGGTGCGTCTCCTCAAATCCCCACCCCAACTTTCAAAAATATTGAACCAGGGGGTCCAATTCTGTGAGTCCCAAAAGAAGATGCCCTATCCTCCATTATTTCCAATAGAGGGAAGGCAATTAAAGGGCACATGAGCCCTTTAAATGTGATGGCCAGAATTCCCTTCAGAGTTCAATCAAGCTTATTACATCCTTGCTCCACCCCCAAAGTCTTCGGGCTCCTCCCCCAAAGTCCTCAGATATCCTCACATTCTTAATGTAAGAGATACTGAAAAAATATTCATGTCACAGATTTTCTAGAATTACTACTGTGACTTTGCAGTGATAAATATCTTCTCTATATAGTTAGAGTTTCATATTTGAGTTATTTTTAAAGATTTTTGGCTGAAAGTCACCTAGATGTGGTAAGCAAATGTGACCTCCCTGGGCCAAGATTCCCATTCCCGTCAAAATCACTTCAGGTTTCTGCCCCCCCCCCCCTGCCATTTCCATGACAAGAGCTGGGGAGAAGGACTTTTGGTTTCGTATATTTCATTTGTTAAAAAGCTTTAAACATAACTTACTTTGGCTAAAATATTACATATATTCTTTGAACATTAAAAAAAATTTTTTCTTGCTTTTGGAATGCAAGTTTCAGGCAAGAATATTTGCTATTGAAGAAGAAAAGGTAATGCATGTATTTATAAATATGATTTATTTGTTCAATGAATGTGTAGTCAATTAGTGGCTAGAACCCCAAATGCTGGGCGTGTTTTATCCTGGCCATTTATAACAATGTTTCTGCTCTTGCCTTCTGGAAGAAAAACACCCCCCCCCCCCCATATACTGGATGAGTCTTATCAAAGGCCTTCTAGAGCAGCACTTTATCAGTATAAGTTGCCATAAAAGAAGCATAATAACCGTTCATAACATTAATATTTGGTGATAAGATATTTGCCATAGTTTTGCCTTAGCAAATAAAATATCATCACCTGTCATCATTTGTCTTTTATTGCTTTTTTCTATTAAAACAATTTTATTGGTAACATATGGTAATAAATCTATATCTTACATCTTTAAAAACTTCTTTTATCTACCCCATATATTACTTTCTACCCACCCCTCCCCCCATTACTTGACCCCCGCCAGTGTTATTTACTTAAAAAGCAAATATTTAAAGGTACCCTTAACTATTAAAACAAAAATTTATATTCTTCTTCTTTTTAAAACTTAATCATTATCAAAAATTTCCCAATGTCCTTTTATTTTCCGCTCTTTTTCTACATATCTTCTAAACTTTTCCCACTCTGTCTTAAAAACTTCCAAATCATACTCTCTTAATATTCTTGTTAATTTGTCCATTTCACTCCATGTCATAACTTTTATAATCCAATCCCATTTCTCTGGTATTTTTTCTTGCTTCCACAACTGCACATACAATGTTCTAGCAGCTGAGAGCAGGTACCAGATTAAAATTCTATCTTCTTTTGGAAATTTTTCCATTTGTAATCCCAACAAAAAAGTCTCTGCAACTTTATTAAACTCATATCCCAAGATCTTAGAAATCTCTTGCTGAATCATCTGCCAAAACATTTTAGCTCTTTCACAAGTCCACCACATATGGTAGAAAGAACCTTCATGCTTTTTACATTTCCAACATCTGTCTGGCATCTTGTTATTCATCTTTGCCAATTTTTTAGGAGTCATATACCATCTATACATCATCTTAAAACAGTTTTCTTTAATACTTTGACATGTTGCAAGTTTTATAGAGTTCTTCCACAAATATTCCCAAGTTTCCATCTGTATTTCTTTATTGACATTAATTGTCCATTTAAACATTTGAGATTTCACTACTTCATCCTCTGTAGACCATTGTAGAAGTAATTTATATACTTTTGAAATTAATTTATCATTGTCTCCAAGCAGAACTTTTTCCATTTCTGTTTGCTCTTTCCTTATTCCTTCAGTTTTAATATCATTCTCCACCAAGCTCTTTATTTGTTGCATTTGAAACCAATCATATTTATGATTCAACTCTTCAGCAGTTTTCAGTTCTATTTTGCCACTTTGTATTTTTAATAATTGATTATATGACAATCACTTTTCTTCGCCTATCTCAGCCGTTATTTTTATTACTTCAGCTGGCACTATCCATAACGGTCTTCTCTCATCTCCATATTTCTTGTATTTCATCCATGTATTTAACAAATTATTTCTTATATAATGGTGAGAGAAAAAACCGTCCATCTTCTTTTTTCCATAATACAAATATGCGTGCCAACCAAATTTATTTCCGTGACCTTCCAGCACTAAAAGTTTTTTATTTAACAATGTTATCCATTCTTTCATCCACACTAAACAAACTGCTTCCTGATATAATTTTAAATTCGGTAGTTGAAACCCACCTCCCTCTTTTGCATCTGTCAAAATTTTCATTTTAATCCTTGGTTTCTTCCCAGCCCACACAAATTCTGAGATTTTCCTTCGCCATTTATCAAATTGTTTGCCATCCTTCACAATAGGAATAGGTTGAAACAAATACATTATTCTTGGTAAGATATTCATTTTAATTGCAGCTATTCTACCCAACAATGACAAATTAAGCTTGTTCCATTTTAGCATGTCTTCATCCATTTTACGCCATAACTTCTCATAATTATTTTTAAACAGATCAATATTCTTCATTGTTATTCCACCCCTAGGTACTTTACCTTGGAAGTGACTTCACAGCTCGTTAGTCTCTGTAATTCTTGTTGTTTGTTCATCTGCATATTTTTACACAGAATTTTTGATTTTTCTCTATTAATACAAAGTTCCGCCAACTCCCCATATTCTTGTATTTTAGCTAACAGCAAAGGTGTAACTTGTATGGGGTTTTCGTTTATAAACATTATATCATCAGCAAAAGCTCTGTATTTGTAAGTAAATCCTTTTATTCTTAAATCTTCTATAGCTTTTTCTTCTTGGATCTGCATCAGTAATATTTCAAGAGTCATTATAAACAACAGTGGTGAAAGCGGACAGCCTTGTCTAGTACCTTTGCTAATTTTCATATCTTCTGTAAGATCTGCATTTATACACAACCTTGCACTTTGTTCAGAGTATATTGCTTTTATCATTCTTATAAAACTTTCTCCCAGCTCCATTTTTTCCATTACTGCAAACATAAAACCCCAATTTAAATTGTCAAATGCTTTTTCTGCATCTGCAAAGAATAATGCTACTTCTTTTTCTGGATGTCTTTCATAATATTCTACAATATTTACAACAGTTCTAATATTGTCTCTTATTTGTCTTTTGGGAAGAAACCCTGCTTGATCTTCCTTTATAAAATTTATCAAATATTGTTTAAGCCGCTCTGCCAAGATTTTTGTAAATATTTTATAGTCATTATTTAATAGTGAAATTGGCCTATAATTTTTTACATTTGTGACATCTCTATCTTCCTTAGGTATCAACGAAATAACAGCTTCTTTCCATGTGTTTGGTACATTCCCTTTTATTCTTATCGTATTCATCAACTTCTGCAGTCTTGGTATTAATTCATCTTTAAAGGTTTTAAAATATTTAGCTGTATATCCATCTGGCCCAGGTGCTTTTCCATTTTCCATTGTGTTAATTGCTGCTTCAATTTCTATTTTTTCAATTGGATCATTCAAAACTTTTTGCATATTTTCAGTTAAGGGCTCTATTTTTATCTTTTGTAAATACTCATCCATCTTCTCTTTCTTTATTTTAACACCTTTAAACAATTTGGCATAGTACTTAAAAAATTCTCTTTTTATTCTCTCTTGAGTAACCACTTCTCTTCCATCTACCACAATTCTGTTAATAATTCTATTTTCTCTCTTTTTCTTCAATTGCCAAGCCAAAACTTTCCCGGTTTATTTGCTCCCTCAAAGGATTTCTGCTGAAGTCTTTTCAAACTCCATTCAACTTCTTTATTTAGCAAATGTCTCAATTGAGTTTGTAATATTGTAATTTCCCTTAAAATTTTCTTTTTCCCTGGTCTTTTTCTCAACTCCCCTTCCTTTTTCTTTATTTCATTTTGAATGTCCAACAACTGTTTTTCTTTTACTCTCTTATCTTTATTATTCAAAGTAATCAACATTCCTCTCATTACTGCCTTATAGGCATCCCAGACCATCTGAAAATCAATATCCTCTTTGTCATACGCTTGGAAAAAAGCTTTAGTTTCATTTTCTAGGTATGTCACTGTTTCTTTATTCTGTAGCAAATCTTCATTCAATCTCCATCTTCTCAACTTCTTGGACAATTTTGTAATCCACATTATTGGGTTATGATCAACCCCAATTTTAGGTAAAATCTCTATCTTCCTTGTTTAATTCCCCACAACATGTCAATTCTAGAAAAAGTTTTGTGTCTTGCTAAAAAAAAAGTATAGTCCCAAACTTCAGGATTAAATTTCCTCCATATATCTTCCAAATTTTCTTGTTTAACCAATTCAAAAAAAGACTTTGGCAATTTTCCTTCTTTGCTATTGTTTTTTTTTCCCTCTACAGACCTGTCCAATGAGTTCTTAACTGTTCCATTAAAGTCACCCATTATCAAAACTTGGTCATAGGTCAGTTCATCAAGCTGTTGCATAATGTCTTTTAAAAAAGCATCCTTTGCACCATTAGGCGCATACAATCCCAATAACAACGGTTTTTTTCCATTTAATATTGTCTCTACTGCTACAAATCTTCCATCTTTATCTTTAAACACTAATTTTGGCTCCAATTCTTGTTTAATATACAAAACCACTCCCCTTTTCTTCTGTTCAACCAATGAAAAAAATTCCACTCCCAATTGTTTATTCCATGAAAATCTATAATCCTTTTGTTTAATATGCACTTCTTGCAAACAAATTATATTACAGTTTTGTTTCTTAATCCAATGAAATGTTGCCCTTCTTTTTTGTGGTGAATTTAGTCCATTAACATTCCAAGACAATAATTTGTAATCCATCATGTTGCAAATTCTTTATTTTCTTCAAAAAATCTATGCAGTTCCTGAGCATTTGTAATTGTGATTCTCTTCCCCTGGAGTTCAAAGCTCAAACCTTCAGGTATTATCCATCTAAACTTCATTCCATTGTCTCTCAATTTTTCTGTCAACTTTTTATATGTTCTTCTATCATTTATCACTTGCCTTGGCAGCTCCTTCATGATTCTCACTCTACTGCCTCCCACTATCAGTGTCTTTTCAAAGTTTTTATTCATGATCCTTCCCACCATTTCCTTTGTCATATATCTTATGACAACATCTCTTGGTAAATTATGTTTCTTGGCATAAAGTGAGTTCACTCTATACATATAGTCATACATGTTTTTAGTCTCTTCAGGGTCTTCCTCTAAAAATTCTGCAATTATTTTTATTATATATTCTTTTAAATCACCATCCTCCTTTTCAGGTACTCCTCTCAGACGTATCTGAGTCTCCATCAATTTGCAGTCATGGATTGTCATTTTTTCTTGCATTTTCAACAAGGTGGAATTTGTCTTTTATTGCTTTTGACCCCATTGTTCCATTTCCCCCCTTGTATAACCACATGCATGTGTGTTTATGGTTGGATCCATCAGAAGGCACTTGCCAGTATGGATATTTTCTACTTCTTCCTTTCTCCTGCCGCTTTAGACACCTTTAAACAGCTGGTGCTTGAGGTATATGAGTATAAAACCATGTGGCCAGTGGGGAGGTAGGCAGGGAGAAGATGGAGCTGGGTGACACCCCCCCCCCCCCGCACTAACTGCTGGTAAAAGAGGTTCACAGCAATTTTTCACCAAGTTCCCTTTCTGCACTGCAGGCATATCAGACTATGTGGCTGTTTGTCCGTTCAGGTCCTTGCAACAACCAATGTCATCTTTTTTTTTGAGGGTTCAGAAGGTTCTTGTGGGAAAGGGTGAGAGCAGGAAAGACCTGCATCTATGAGAGCCTTTTCACCCATATTTTGTCAGATTAAATTCAGAATGTCTGCAAGTGAGGATTCACATAAAATATCTGAAATGAACAAGTTAACAAGTGTAAATCTGTTAGTCCTTAAGTCTCCTTTTTTCCCTTCAAGACTGACACAGTTATTCTTGTGAGAATAGGCTGAGAATTGTTTCTCATTATAAATTATCTTCTTTTAATTAAAATTGCTGTTTCTTTGAAGGGGAAGTATTTACTTGCTGAAGAATCAAGAGAAAGAGAAACGGAAAGACTGAAGGAAACATTAAAAATGCTACAGGTAACTTTATATACAACAAAATCTGTGCACAGCAGCCAACTTAGCTGAGTAAAATAAGCTGCACTCTCTTTTTTTTGGGAGGTGATATGAAGAAGGGAAAATACCATACAAAACCTTATGTCTTCCATGCAACTGCTTGCTGAATCCAGACTTCATTTTAAAAAGTGAGGTCATTAGGTTAGCCTGGTTAATAGCATGTGCAGCAACCACTTGTACATGCAATTTATCATTCACTAAAAATAGTGCCCATCTATAGCCTGCTTCCAGGTTACATACAGCCTTTAGCTCAGGGGTGTCAAACATGCAGCCAGAGGCCAAATCAGGTCACTGAAGGGCTCCTATCAGGCCCCTGAGCAACTGGCTGTCATCTGCTTCCTTCTCCCTCCCTCTCACTTCCTTCTGCATAACAGCTTGCTTTACGAGGCTTGCTCAGTCACACAGCAGGTACAGAGCAAAACTTCTATTTTCTCCATTGGCTGAGGTTCCTCCCTTGGGGAGGAAGGGGGGAAGGCACACCTTGTTTTTCCATGCTCTCTCAATCGCACGACAGAGCTACTGAATGAAGCCTCTCTTCCTTCTATTGGCTGAAGCTTCTTTCCCTTTTGGTCCCCTGTGGAAGGAAGGAAGGAGCCAGAGCTTCCTTTGCCCAGCTCCCTGGACCTCATGGGAGAGATACAAAGAAAGCACCTTTAAGACCGAGTGCTAATGTTTTAAGCATGTTTAAATTTTTTTTTAAAAAAATATTTAATTGTGTTTGTCTGTGTCCTTTATAAAGTTTATATCTCTGCTACCTAATCTTAAATAGGTACACACATGGCCTGACCTGACAAGGTCTCATTTATGTCAGATCCATTCCTCATAACAAATGACTTTGACACCCTTCCTTTAGCTGGATTGAGGCAATTTTTTTGTAAACAGAATTTGCTATGTGTTTCAGGCCAAAATTTCAGGAATATGCAGCATCATAAAATAATCACTATTATGTTGCTGTTTCTTACTCCTGTAATTGATGTTGGTAAGATATTGTGGAACTTATTTATGATGAAATATAGACTTAAGCACAGTTGCCCATGCCTTCATATCCATCAAGGAAGGCTACTTTAATGCCTAGGATGTGTGTTCAGAGTTTTTGATGAATGGGACATTAGAAACATACTACATAGGTGCTTCAGCATGTGCAATGGCTTCTTGAGGCAAAATACTAAGTTTTATTCATTTATTTAGAATTTTAAAAGACTACCCTATCTCCAAATGACTAAGTAATGATTCACTTTCAAGCACACTTATTTCTAATATTTAAATGAGGGACACTACCAAAATGGATCGCAACGTGTGTGTATATATATATATATATATATATATATATATATATATATATATGAGATAAAATGCTGCAAACCTGTCTGTAAGTGAGGCAGGCAAAGAGGTTAAAACTTCTACTTCCAAAGTCAAGCTGGAAGGTTTTTTTTCCAGACAGAAAAGAGAAGAGAAAGCTCTTAATTGCCATAATTGTCAAAAGCCAGTGAGTTTTCATTCTCCAAGTCTCAATAGTCTCTCTCTGAAGAATCCTTGGTTATAAGGGCACCCCAGGAACTATTATTTACTCTATTGGGAAACCTATAATGAGAAATGACAGCTGATTCAAGTTGGGAAAGGGGGGGCTTAGGCCCATTCTTCATGCGCACCAGGGTCTCAATTAAAATTGCATCTGGGTACAGAATTCCCAGCTCACTTGTAATGCAAAGTCCTTGTGGTGGCCCCAAAGACTCTTTAATTTGCACTACTGGGTCAGACCATTGGTCATCTAGTCCAGCATCCTGTCTCACACAGTGGCCAACCAGTTCCTCTGTATGGCCAACAAAAGGGCATAGAGGCTGAGACCTTCCCCTGATGTTGTCTCCTAGCTCTGGGACTCAGAGATTTAGTGTCTCTGAACATCCATGCCCAGTGGGATTTGTTACTTTGCCACAGGGCATGTAAAGCAGAGATGTTGCACCAGGCATTTTGGTTGAGGACAGCAATGGCACAGTATGTAATCTGGCACTCTCATACCCTCCATTCTCTGTGAGCCCCCCTAGGAGGCTTGTGAAATCTGAAATTTTCCTGCCATCTTGGAATGGATTGAATTTTGATGTATATATTATGTATTTTACTGTAGGATTTTAATTTCTAGTTATTTATTATGTGTTCCTTTCCGTTGTAAGCCACTCTGACCCCAGCTTGCAGGGAAGGGCAGCCTAAAATGATTAATTAATTTTATCATATTTATATCCTATCTTCCCCTAGTGGGCTCTGTAGCCAGGGTATAAATGGACAAGTTCTCTTATGGATTAAAAACTGGTTAATTAACAGGAAACAGAGAGTGAATATAAATGGTCAGTTTTCAAAGTGGAGGATGATAAGCAGTGGTGTACCACAGGGCTCAGTACTGGTTCTGGTGTTTTTTAACTTGTTCATTAATAATTTGAAGTTGGGGTAAGCAGTGAAATGACTAAGTTTGTGGATGACACTAAATTGTTCAGCGTGGTGAGAACCAGAGAGGATTGTGAAGTGCTCCAGAGGGATTTGTTGAGGCTGGATGTATGGCCGTCAATATGATAAATGAGATTCAATGTGGGCAAGTGCAAAATAATGCACACTGGGGCCAAAAACCCTAACTATAAATACACTTTATGTCAGGAATGTCAAACATGCAACCCGGGGGCCTAATCAGGCCCCTGGAGGGCTCCTATCAGGCCCCTGAGCAACTGGCTGTCATCTGCTTCCTTCTCCCTCTCTCTTGCTTCCTTCTGCATCACAGCTTGCTTTGCAAGACTTTCTCAATCGCACAGGAGCTACAGAGCAAAACCTGGGGTGCCTGAGGTGGCCTGGGGTGCCTGAGGCACTAGCACTGGGCCTGCCTGGGTCCTGGGCAGGCAAAAGAGGTGGTGGCAACAGAAAGCAGCCTCTGAGTGGTGGAGAGGCACCCCACCTGTCCAGGACCCAGGCAGATGAAAGAGGTGGTGCTCAGCAGCAAGGTGTGCGCACCACTGTGAAGGGCAGGGGTCCTTGCCTGGGGCAGCAGGACCCATGGCTGGTGCATGGGAGTAGGCAGCAGCCTGCGTTGCCACTTTGCCTATGGGGCGCCCCCTCCCTGCCACTCTTGGCTGAGAGCAGCTGGACAGCACATTGGCGGCGCTCTCCACCGAGCCTAGCTTTCCTTGCAAGGGAAGCTAGGCTCAGAGAGAATGCACTCTACCTGGCTGCTCTCACCTTGAAGAGAGGGATGGATGGAGAACAGGATGTAAAAATGAGAACATTTGCACCACCTAGTGGATGTAATACATAATCAATAAATCCATAGTTAAGAATCACAGGAAACCACTGCAAGTGTAAAGTTAAAACTCCAGATAAGGTGAGGAGCAAAATTTTGAATGTAGATCCAGTAATATTATGTGGATTTCTAGCAGGCAAATTCAATGTTCAAAAAATCAGAATCAACAATGAGTGTAGAATCAGTCCCAGTCTGCCAACAAACCTAGTTGGAGAAGTATGGGCAGAAGACTTTCTGCTCTGTGAAATAGGCCTTGTGGTTCCTTTTCTCAGTATATGTGACCAGATAACGAGGCCTCTGAAGGTCAAAACTGCAATCTTTAATTGAAATATAATATCAATCATTTGTTCAATTTTAATATGGTCAATGACCAGTACAAATCAGAAAAAAATTACAAAAGCTAAAAAACAAAGCTAAAATACTTACAGAATATTCAAATATCGCATAAGATAACTGTAGGAAATAGGGTATATAAAATACTGATTAAAATTTGGCTTCAGAACATAATATATCTTTGTGAACTTTACATGCAATTGAAAAGAACCTTGCACAAGGACCTGTAATCTGTGGGTTCACTCCCACTATAAACTTCCTAGTGACCTCAAAATTAGAAAGGCTGGAATGGCCCTGAAATCTACTTATGAAGGAACTAATTAACCTTGCCCATATCTCCTGATAAAATTGGCTTGAGAGGAGAACATGTTCAACAGTTTTGATGGCCCTGCTCCACAAGGACAAACCCTCTCATTCTAAGAGATCTTTCTATATCTCCCCTCTAAAACTGCAGAGGGGAGTGCATGCCATCTAGCTAGGGAAAAGGCTCTACAGTGAACAGGGGATTCCAGTGATGAGAGATACACTGCTGGTGCTGCAATGAATCTAGAATTATCTGGTGCCAGAAAATTTGGCACTTCACTGAGATCTTGTTGCCGTAATATTAATCAATTAAGATGTTATAGTGCCAGTGCTGTACAGTTTTTACTAATTTTAGTTTCTGAGGATTCTTCATAGATCTCTGTGCAGAATGCATTACAAGAGTCTAATTTGGATTTTCATAAGGCATGCATAACAGTAGCCAGGTCAGGTTGACAAACAATACTATGCTTCAGTGTTTGAAATGATCCAGATTGTTTTCTTTCCAAGGTAGTAGTACTATTCAATTAAATGCAGCCTTAGGACCTGGAGTAATTTCAGTACGTTGGGTTGCTCTATGTTCCATTTACTGGATCATTGCTTTCACTGGAGGGATCTTCTTTCACTGTTCTGTTCTGCAGATTTGGTCAGAATCAGCCCACTAAATTTCTTTCTTCTTTGTTTGTACTTTATGCCCTGGCGAACTAGTAACTTGCCTGGTAGCCTAGCTATCCAAGCAAAGAATACTCACTGGCTTAGCTCAAATCCCTGATAAACAGCATTGCCATCTTTTTCAGAATCTTGCTGAAGTGAAGCCCCAGAACAATCAAATTAGCCTTCCCTGTCAATTGAAAATGATCTTTTGCCACAAATTAGCTAGTATCAGTATACTTTAGAAACTGAAGTTGTAGTTGATGTCTGTGTGTGACCAATTAAGTTCATTATGCTCATTATTTGTTTGTTATTTTCTCTGTTCTGAGGTTGCACATGCACTGCATGCTTTTATCTGTAGCCTTCTGAGAGGCAAATAACACTCCTCTCACAACCCCTGGGCCATTTTGGCTTCTAAAAATGGCATGTGTGTGTGGAGGGGGGTAAGAGCTCCTAGATCAGACTAGGTTGGTTGTCCTTGTGGGTCTCCAAAGTCTTTCCCAGTATCTGCTATCTGAAATCCTTTAACTAAGGGTGCCAGGAACTAAACCTGGAACTTATCAGGTGCCCTGCCTCTGAGCTAAGACCCTTCACTTCGGGGTGGGGAGGATTTCATCTTGAAGTAAACCGCTTTCCATTCAACAGCAAGAATAAAAAAAATTCAGTTTTTATTTCCAAGCCATTTAGTCTAGAAAATTAATGGGATCATTGTAAGTGACAGTAGTTTTTCTATTTAAGTTCAAAATAGAACAGCTTTTGGTGAGAAAAATACTTTGGAGTAAAAAAAAAAAGCATACAGGTGAGACTATTCTAATTTCTACTCCATTAAAACTCACACTCTTGTAAAAGCTTTAAGACACACCTTCAACATTGAGTACAAGGGATTTTCACAAAGTCTTCTTGCTGTTCTAAATCATTCACAGTGGTTTTTCAGTATGCAACAATGGGAAATTTTGTCTGTCATTAATATTGTGCTGATTATTCTGTTCTCATTAACTTATAAATAGCATAGTTATTTGATGTCATTCTCCGTTTATTTAATAATCTGGTTAATGCTGAGATTATTTTAAAAGCAAATGAAATTCTTTCACACTGCTGACCTTCTGTACAAAAGGCTGAAAGGATTTGTTATGCCCTGTTCAGTTCATGACACAGCACAAATGATATATAGTGTACTTCATGGTCTACTGACCATGATACATGGACTGAAAGAGTAATAAATGCTCCCTTGCTTTTCTTAACTAACATAAACTGGGGGAAATTATCATCTAACGATGGAATCTGATTTAAATTCATCACAACAAAGACATTCACAGTTTTGGTAATATTTCAGCCAGCTCACTTACTCAAATAAGAGTTTATGTGGGCTCTTCAGTTGCGTTAGCAACATTGGGAGACCCAAATAGTGCTATATGAGATGTTTAATAAGATCACCTTTCTTTCTCTAAACAGCTAGACTGAAGGTTGAAATTTTCAGGTATATCGAAGAGCTGCAAAATCATGAGAGGTTCCCAGGGCTTTTTTTTTTAGCAGAAACGCACAGGAACGTAGTTTCATCTGGCTTGGCATCAGGGGGTGTGGCCTAATGTGCAAATGAGTTCCTGCTAGGCCTTTTCTATAAAAAAGTCCTGTGTGAAACAATGGTGACATCAAGGGTGTGTGACCTAATATGCAAATGAGTTTCCGCTGGGCCTTTTCTACAAAAAATGCTCTGAAGGCTCCTATTCTGACAGCATACTAGTCATGTGAGCTGACTACATGTATGCCATTTTTTGCCTACATGTTCTGACTAGGGTATCATCAGAACTAAGGTTGCCTGGTCTAGCTCAGGAAATATGTGGAGACTTTGGGGGTGGAGCTAGGAGATTTTGAGGTGGAGCCAGGATTAAGGTTCTGACAAACTGGATTAAACTCTGAAGGGAGTTCTGGCTATCACATTTAAAGGGGCCTTGCTCCTTTTAAAATACCTTCCCTCCGTTGGAAATAATAGAGGATAGGGGCACCTTCTTTTGAGGTTCATTGAGGCCCCAGTCCAAGATTTTTGAAACTTGCAGGTTTTTTGAGGTGAAGCACTAGATGCTATGCTGAAAATTTGGTGCTTTTACCTCAAAAAACACCCTCCCCCGAGTCTCAGATACCCACAGATTGATTCTCTATTATATCCTACGGGGACCAGTCTCCAATGGTATAATGAAGTGTCCAGTGGACATTCCCCTCTCCTGCTTTCTGATAATCCTGAAGCAGGGAGAGGGCCCCCAAATCAGGGGATACCCTGCCTCCAACTGGGGATTGGCAACCCTAATAGAACAGACATTGATTTAAGGTTCAGCATGCTGTTATCACAGCCTGCACTCTAGCAGCAGAGTACTAGGAACTCAGGTTTTCCTCACTTTGCTTAGAGGCTGGAAGTGGATTCCTTTCTTTGTATTGCCACAGTTACTATCAGGTGCTGAAACTGAGAAGAAATCCTTATGCAATATATGAGGATTTTTTAAAAGGAATATTTGTAATAGTAATGAGAAAGGTGTGCTTATTGGGGATTTTGATGGCTGGTAGTTTTTTTGCTTTCTATGTTCAAGTATCTGTGCACAAAATACCCGATTACTACAGTTTCCTAGCAAGTAGTTAGTGGCCCTTTCTAATTTTGTGTTTACTACGGCTCTCGCCTCTCGCCTCCCACCTCCATCGCTTCAAAAACCTGCTTCCATATTCACTCGCACACTCACCCCACTCTCTCATTGGATTTTGAAATTCCTTCCAGATCCTTTTTCCAGCATTCTGCTTTCACTCCGCTGTATCTCCATAGTTTCCAAGAGTGGTTTTTCAGAGCAGTATTCACTCCCTCCTCTTAATTCGCTTCCAAGCCATTAAAAGTTGAAACATTTCCTTGGACTTTCCCCCTCCCCTCCCCTCCCCTGGCAGGCTAATTGGTCTGTTCTTATTGGTCAGTTTCACACTATGCATGTCTTTTGAAGTAGGATATTAGGAAAGTCATTGCCTTTGTCTGACTCATTTGCTTGATTGGTTAAGATGCTCAGCTAGTGCAGCCAGTTTGATTCTTCTTTGGGGCAATTTTGTATTCGAAAAAAAATTTCCTTTAAATTGACTCTGATCGCAATCTTTTCAAATGTGAGAATAATGCTGCAGGAATGCTGCAGTTAAAAGGTAAAGGTAGTCCCCTGTGCAAGCACCAGTCGTTTCCGACTCTGGAGTGACACTGCTTTCACAATGTTTTCAAGGCAGACATTTTATGAGGTGGTTTGCCATTGCCTTCCCCAGACATCTACACTTCCCCCCCACCAAGCTGGGTACTCATTTTACTGACCTCAGAAGGATGGAAGGCTGAGTCAACCTTGAGCCAGCTACCTGAACCCAGCTTCCACTGGGATTGAACTCAGGTCATGAGCAGAGTTTAGGATTGCAGTACTGCAACTTTACCACTCTGTGCCATGGGGCTCATTCCCTGTTCAGTAGCAGCCTTTAAAAAAAAAGGTCTGGTCCATCTCAACATCTCCTCTTCGTCTTTTGCCATCTCAGTTGTAAATAACAATGGGGGCAACTCAGGCTGCAAAGCACTGATGTCTCTGCCTCCCCCCCCCCTATATTCTTAAAGCAGTGTCTGCCAGTGTGTTTTTTTTCTCCAGCAAACTCCTTGACTACTGATAGGGGGGGGGGGGACAGAAATGGTGATCCCACAGTAAATTCAGCTGGAAAAATCTCCTATTTCAAAAGGCACGCCCAGTGTGAAACTAACCAATCAGGAGAAACTAATCCCAGAACACTATCCAGGTTTTCTCATTGGTATGTAGATTATATGCACCTCAATTCTCAATAGAAATGGAGGGAGAGAGAAAGATGTAGAATGTAGGCACAGCATTTGAAGTAAAGCCCAACCGGCTCAACTTCAGTGAAAATCAGAAGTAAGCTGTATATGTAGAATGGACCAGTGATAAACAAATACATCAGAATCAAGTTACAGTTTAATGAGGTATGGTGATATTTTAAAGCATACAACTCACAAGAATACAAGTGATAATAAATGATAGCTTGTTTGTTACACTCCAAGTGATAGTATATACATTGTCAAGTTACAAATGAGTAAGAAAAAGGTGAGAAAAATGAATTGTTTGTTTTGCATCTCCAAAGTAAAATTAGATTGTGTCTCAGCTGGCCAGGTTGAAACAAGCATGGCTTATTCAATTGGCCAAATCAAGGGAGTTACTCTCAGAGTGGCTATCCAACCAGTGTTTTGTCCTACTCAGTTACTGGCCAAAACCACAAACATTACCGGGAACTGCCTGGTCAAGGCACATGGGAACATCAATCAACTTACAATATTTAAAGTTGAAAAATTATCCTGGTTTCATATACGGTATTTGATTCCATTTATGGTGACAGTTTACATGAAATATGCCAAGTAAATGTTGCATTTTACTCCTCCTTTAGAGATACAGGTAAGAATGTAGCTCTTATGATATCTTTGAGTGAGTGAAGTTCCAGGAGTTAGGGGAATTTAAATTTTCCTGGGCGTGATTTGCTTTTCAGTTTTCAGCTCTCTGGCCTATTGCTAATAACCAAGTCATTATAACTGACAAATATTTTAAAACCCTTGGAATGGCTAATTGCTTGCCTAAGATAGTAGCAGGTGCCGGTGAAAAGGGGCAGGTCAATATATACTTGAAGGGCATGAATATGGCAAACTTGCTGAAGCTAGTTAGCTCTTCAATGAGAATGTTAGCTCTTCTGGTTAGCTCTTCAATGAGAATGTTCTAGGAATGAACTTATACTGCCTTATACTGAATCAGACCCTTAGTCCATCAAAGTCAGTATTGTCTTCTCAGACTAGCAGCAGATCTCCATGGTCTCAAGCTGAGGTTTTTCACAGCTATTTGCCTGGACCCTTTTTTGGAGATGCCAGGGATTGAACCTGGGACCTTCTGCTTCCCAAGCAGATAGTCTACCACTGAGCCACCATCCGAGATAATCCTAGATAACCCTCCATTAAAGTTCCATAATGGAAGAAAGGTGGAATATAAATATGATTTGATAAACAATCAATGAGAATGGCATTTGTCCCACATCCTAATGAAGGCCAAGCTGATCTTCTTCTCATAGTACTTGATTTAGGTTGTGCTAACAAAGTAAGTGACATGTGAAGAAGCCTGATAAGTAAAGTGGCCTGTTTTTCAGTGGCTGAAAGTTCACTTGTTCCAATACAAACCTCTGCTTGCACCATAGCAGTTGATCAATGGAAAGCAAGGCTGAGGCTACAATAGTCAGACACCTCTTAATATTTCTGAGCATGCAGAGTTCAAAACCTAGCAGTATGTTATGAATTGTATGATGGCTGAACATAACTTTAATATTGTACAGTCTGCAGACCTAGCATAAATAACAGAAGTTTTTTTATATTCATGCAGATGTACAGATGGAAATGAACACAGTAGAAGAATAGACTGGGCCAATGAAGAGAAGAGATTAAGGGCCTCTTCCTATGTTAAATGTTATGTATGTTGCAGTACTAAGAAAAATAATATGGCACACAGTTCAGGAGTTGATGCCATAGGCAAAGCTCCTCCGTAGAATCAAGAGTGTTGCAAACATCATGTGGGGAAAGCCTTTGATGGAGGATGGCTGGGAATAAGACATGGACTGAAAATAGAGAAAAATATTTCTAAAAACCACATCGGTCTTTATAGAGACTATAAAGTCAGTTAGTGTTCACCTGTCTGTAAGAATAAAACCAGGCAGATACTTTTACCGATGCTGAGACATGATACAATCTACTGCTGCTTTTGTTTTTACATTTGCACAAGTGCAGGCAATACAAAACACCATTAAAGAGCATGGGTGCTCTATGTGTGTGCTTCCTATACCTTAATCTAGCTCACTCCCTTGCCTTAATGCAACATATATGTATATGCACAAGCAACTTCATATGTCACATGCGTTCACAAGCAATTTGCACTGAGTATAGTGGGAAGGCTGATTCGGAAAAAGGAAACTGTGCAGACCAATCTCCCATTGTTGCTAACTATTGTGCTGTCTGTATGCAAGTGTATATAAGCAGGGGAATGGGTAAAAAGATTCACTTTAACTAATAGGAACCCTCTGTACATGAGTACTGCACCTGAAATGGCTAATGTTTTACTGTGATTGTTTTAATAATGCTGTAAATCACCAGAGCCCTGCAGTTGCAGGGACAGGGTGATCCATACATTTAGATGATGATGTTGATGATGATGATGCCACAAATGGCGAACATGGGTATGCATTTGGGAAGGTGAGTTAGTAATATTTGCAAGAGTGTTTGAAATAGTTAAATGTTTTTTCATTAGAATAACATTTGTATCATATTTACATGATTCAATTCTTACACTTCTTTAAAATGTCATAATTTTAGTTAATTTATTTCAAATTGTTGTTTAGAGTGTTATAAATTGTTGTTTGTATCGTTACAGATTTCAAAATACACCTTACAAAACAAACTCAATGAAATGGTAAGGAACTACAATATCTATAAAAGGGTCAAATACTGTTTACATTTTAGACCGTTACTGCTAAGGACACTAACAATTTCTAGCTTATGGAAGTAATGCTGAAACTTGCAAACATTTCAGCAAAACTTCATCTTAATTACTTGGGTTTTTTTCTTAACAAAATAGAAAGTTTTTACTTTGAATACATTGGTGCTTTTTCAGCTTTCTCTGCTATTACAATAGCGTTTATTCCTGCAAACAAAATACAGTTAAAACTATTTGGCTTGAGGAATCTTATTTTCTGTATTTGCAGATTTGTCTTTTTATTGAAGATGGTATATATAACACATTACAGGGTTTTAGAAATCAATTTTTATGCATTTATATAGTGTGAATTTTTATATGAATAGAAAAAAAATAAAAAATAGAAAAAATAGGAAAGAAATAGTACCCTTCATTGGAATACAGAAGAAAAGGGTTCCAAGTGCAGTTTAGTTACTGCTGGAAATGAAAGAGAGCTGTTGAAACATTGCTAAGCTTGATTGACTAAAAGCTGTGAAAATTCTGCTGTTGCTCAACTGGAAAGAATAAAGATAATATTGTTGAACCATTATAAACTGTGATTTTAATTAAGAAGCTGAAAAACTAGAGTCCAGTTTAGCCTTAAGTACCATGACATTTGTACTGAAAGTCATCTTCAACGCTACAGTGACTTTACACAAAATATGGTGAAATTGAATAATGTGTCCTTTGACCTGGGAGATAAGGCTACAAGTTAAAGATCAAAGACAACATAAAATGTGTTTTGTCTTATTTCACTTTTAAGTTGGATTTGTTATTTAAGTAGAACATGTAATTTTCTATATATAGGAATACTGAATTGATAATTGTTTCACATTATCATTGTTTTTCATTATACTTTCAGTTATCTGTGGGTGATGGAATAATAATTTGGTGGTTGTATGATTTAAGAAAAAGTCACATAGGTGTATCTTCCTCTAATTTCTTCCAGTAATTTAAATAGATAATTGTAAGAGAAACAGTGAATTCTGAAATTTATTGATACTTTTAGTACTAAGTAGGAAATTGTTTATGAGTATTAGAAATTTTACATGTAACTTTCAAAGCCAGCCAAATGCGTTTGATGAGTAACCAAATTTTACCCTTCTTTCTGTCCTTTACTGAAAGACATACATGTGACATACTGATTTTTTTATGTTTATCAGTAAATTTCAAGAATTACTGAATTCCTTCAAACCAGCTTTATCCATGCTTCTGTCACATCCTTAACTGTGAAAAAAATGAATAGTTTTTCAGGCTTTATTGTATGTATTATGATGTCATTAAAGTTATTGAAAATAGACTGATAAATTGATTATATATCTAAGCCTGAAGCAGGCCATTGAGTGTGGATCATAAGAGGCAAAGACCAACACACACAATTTCTCTGCAAATCTGAATAAATCCTGAGGTTTGCAGAGAAATCTGAAAACAAACAAACAAACACTGGGGAAATAAAATTCCCCAAAACAATAGATACAACAGCTGTAGCTTTAACAAAAGAGTGCCTAGTTTCTGAGATATCACAGTGGCCATTTGAGGGGCTGCCAGGCAACCAAAACAGTATTGCTCAGCCATCCAAGTCTTGGTTTCTGTAAAGCAAAGCTGGGTGAGGGAGCAGGGCTGGAATGGGAGGCCAAAACAGTCCTGGACAAATGTTCCACCATCCTCTCCTATCATGTCACCTGCTGGTGAAGGACTTGTGGGGGATAGCTTGGTGGCAACCATCAAAACCTCACTATTCCTACAAACTTGGGCTGGGCCTGGCAGTTGTCCACCACACAAATTGGGTATACTTTACTGAGGGAAAGGCTGCCAGAGGTAAGGTAGGAAGCAGACCTGAAGATAGGGATAAATAACAGTAGGTTGACTGGGGGGCAGAAAGAAAGAAGGAAACAGGAAAATGGGAGGGGCTATGGGGCAGCTAGGGAAGGAAAAAAGAAATACTGGTAGAAGGGGATACAGGGGGAAATTACATGCCCCCTGCAAATCCTTGTTGGTTCCCCACTTGCATATTTATAGGACACATGTAGAAATAGCCATACAGGAATAATTAAGGTAAAATGACACAGGGAGAAATTACAAACTGGGGCATTTATGTGTGAGTAGATGTGTGTCTGGATAAGCATGAAATGGCAGATTAGAATGCTTATCTTTGGGAGAACATTTACTCATCAATATGCACTTCATCCTATCTTTTAAAATGGGATCAAGAAATGATAGTTTTAAGAATTTGATTGATGCTAATAAACCGAAATGTTAGGGCTGAATCTCAAGGCCAGAGGTCTGCCTTGGTGACATGGTAAATTCATTGCACATTACAGTTAGTCACACAGCCAAATTATTGTCTGATGCCTCTGTTTTTAGCCTGATTGACTTTAATCCATAATAAGGTGGGGATAAATTAATCCCCTCATCACCAGTTAAAATAACTGCTAAAACAATCATGCAACTTAGTCACAGGTATAATTAATTAATTGCAGGGCTAAAACCAATCTGGTTGAGTGAATTAACACTTAGTGGTGTATGTAAAATATATATGTAATTTTTAAAAACTTTATTCAAAGGTAACAGCAAGATTTTGATACAAATATATAGCAGAAATTTAAAAATTCAAAATAACATTGTCTTGAGTTCAACATGAAACCAAGGTTTATTTTAACTATAGTGAAACCAGTATTCAGTTCACAAATCCTAATTTGCCTCAGGGAATAATGGATATTTTATATATATATTTATCAGTAAGTTTCAAGAATTGCCAGATAACAAGTCAGAATTAAGCCAGGATTGGTGGATCTGTATAATATGGGATGTAAAAGGAAGATACAAATGATCCTAAGGGACCCTTCACATCTGGGCCATTTGCTATTTGAGATCTTACCGTCAGGTAGATGATATAGAGTGTTGAAGGCTAGGACAAACAGATTTAAGGACAGTTTCTATCCAAGTGCTGTGGTTAGGCTAAATGCAGGGTTATGAAGGATTATCTGTTTTAGATATATTTAAATGGTTTAAATGGTTTTATGAATGTTTATCTGTTTTAGATGTATTTAAATGGTTTAAATGGTTTAAATGGTTTTAGATGTATTTAAATGGTATGAATATGAATATGTGTGTTTGATGTGTTTGATGTGTTGGTATGTTTTGTGGAAGAGCACCTCATTTCGTTGCTCTCTTTTTGTTGAGAACAATGACAATAAATCTATCTATCTATCTATCTATCTATCTATCTATCTATCTATCTATCTATCTATCTATCTATCTATCTATCTATCTATCTATCTATCTATCATCGCTGCATTTAGACATCATGTAAAACCATTATTAAGACTTAACTTTGGCCAGTTGGATTGCTTTGTGCTGCATGGGCTGTAATTCTGCACTCAATTGTGTGTCTTTAGCCCTACTGAAAACAGTAAACCAGAGCACACATAAGTAGGTGCAGCATATCAGTCATACTAGTTGGGTAATGTTGGCCATGCCTAGCCATTTCAGAGAACTGCTATGCATAGGGGGGGAAATAATAAACAGGGATAGCTGAGATCCAAGGAAATAATAGAACAATACAAGCAAAGTAATAATGTTGAGGTCATTTTGACCACAGTTTTACTGAATAATTAACTCAATTATATTAGTAAAACCCAACACAGAAGTCCAACTTGACCCATGGGTCATAAACTGGAACTAGGGTTGCCAGGTCCAACTCAGAAAATATCTGTGAACTTTGGAGGTGGAGCCAGGAGACTTTCCCATTCCTTAAAATAGAATAAAAATACAGCAGTGCAATTCCCCAGAATACAATCTTAATTTCCTTATCCTCTTTTTTGCCTTCAAAGGGTTCCCAGCAACTGCACTTCCATTAAATGAAAGTGAACACTCACATTCACAAAGCAGCCAAAATAAACACAGTTTGCAAGCCCACACTTTTGTGATTTCACTGGGGCAATTTACTCACAGGAGTTGCTGAATGTAACCTTCTGCTGTATTTCAACCAAATTCCTCAGACTAACAGGAAAATGAAACGAGAACAGCCTAGGGTGAAGTTTTCCTCCATCCTGTAATCAGGTTCTGGTTAACCTTTTACTATACACACTACTACTGAAACAAATGCAAAACAGAGGGACTATGCTTACTTCTCTTCCCTTTGCTTCACACACTCACTGGGAGGAGCCATGTGGCTCTGCCTGATCACCCCGCCCATGCAGCTTTCCTCTTGCTGAGATTTAAAGGCACACACAGAGTCCAAAATACAAGCAGTTTTGCAAGCTTCTTTTAAGCCTGTTTAGATTTAAGGGCACATCCTGGCTGTTGGGGTGGGGCTTCCCTCCAGCCAGCTGACTGGCAGTGGGAAGGAGCCTGTAAAATGGGGGATCCCCCGCTGGGACGTGGGGGCTAGCAAGTCTAACTGGAATCTTCTCAGTATCTTCTCAGAGCTGGAACCTGTTGTCTACTTCTCCCTGTTCAGTGGCTTTTGTTTCACAAGCCAACACACAGACATTATTAGATATTTTTGGACAGTGGACATTCAGTTGACAGTGGCTGCTTCCATACATAGCCAGTTCTCGGTGTGCTCTTTGCTGCTCCCCCAGCATCCTGTGGCTGCCATTCCTCCATGCACCTTTTTCTGTCCACAGTGAAAAGGGCTAGAGTCTTAGTGTCAAAAAAATAAAAATGAAGAAAACTGGGAGTTAATCTGTTGCATTTTTAAAGCTTCCTTTCCATGCAATTTAGGGTCCTGTAAACTGGCAAACAAAACTACATATATGAACAATTAAATAAAACGTGAATATAAGTGCATGAACAGAAAGGAAAGCCATAGAAAGGAGAGCTACAAACAAAACAAAAAATCATTAACTGCTGGCAAACAACAATGATAGAAGAGGACAGATGAATCTCCCTTGGGAGGCAATCCATAGTCTTGGTGCCACAAATGAGAAGGCCCTTCTCAGGTTGCCAATCTGTTTAGGCAGGCTTTTTGAGTACTGTGTTTTAATTTTGGGTCTTATAAAACTTAAGTGCATATTTGCCAGTGCCAGACTTTTTTGCACCCTAGGCAAGGCAAACTACTTGTGCCCCGTGCCCCCCCCCCGGTGGCTAACCAATTTTCAAAAATTTTCCAGAAAAAAACCTCTTCTTTTGTTTGCTCCTTAGCTCTTTCTAACTTTTGTTTGAGGAACTGACCTCCAGATGGCTGTTTTTTTAAATCAGCCGGTAGTGAGGTTAGAGTATGTCTGTCCACGTCATGTGATGCTTCAGTCCAGGCTTTGCTGTTGGTGGAGAACAGATCAACTAGTGGATTGGAGGATCCTTGAAACTATCCTGAGGCTTAGTTCTCCTTCCACTGCCCCTCCCCTGTTTATTAATTTAGCTTGCCATCTGTCGCAAGCTAAATCAATATCTGTGGCTGAGATCATCTAATGCCAGCCATAGCTGCTGAGTCCTCTGGGTTGTTATTGCTGACTAGTAAGTAGGGCAGGGATGTCAAACATGCAGCCCAGAGGCCGAGTTAGGCCGCTGGAGGGATCCTATCAGGCCTCTGAGCAACTGGCTGTCTACTGCTTCCTTCTCTCTTGCTTCCTTCTGCATCACAGCTTGCTTTGCAAGGCTTTCTCAATTGCACAGAGAAAGCTACAGAGCAACAGAGCAAAACCTCTATTTTCTCTATTGGCTGAGGTTCCTCCCTTGGAAAGGAAGGGGGGAGGCAGAGCTTGCTTTGCCAGGCTCTCTCAATTGCACAGCAGAGCTACTGAGCCGAGCCTCTCTTGAAGCCTCTCTGAAGCTCCTCCCCCTCCTGGTCCCCCCGGGGAAGGAAGGAAAGAGCCAGAGCTTCCTTTGCCCAGTTCCCTGGATTCCATGGAAGAAATACAAAGAAAGCACCTTTAAGATCAACGAATGCAAATGTTTTAAGTATGTTATATGTTTTTTTTAAAAAAAATCTTTCATGTGTTTGTGTCCTAATAAACAATGCAATAACACTAGGCTTACAAAAATGCAAAAAAAGAGAGAGAGATCAAACATGCTTTGTCAAGCCATGCAGAAAATGGAATTACAAAGAATCAAAACAATGCTGTAAGAGTAACAGAACGTACAACAAATCAATAATAGATAGTGCACACTGGGGCATAGACTACAGTGCTATTCTCTATAAGTTGTATCAAAAATGCCCTCCCGAGCAACTGTTTTACATAGACAGGCTCAAAAGAGACAATAACAGAACAGCACTAGTGGTCACATACACCTCTCAGTTCAAAACAGTTCAAAATACCATCAGCAATTTACAACCTCTACTGGATAATGACAGTTCTCTTTCACAAGTGCTGCAGGGCAAACCTTTTCTAGCACACAGACAGACCCCCCAATCTCAAACAACTCTTCACCCATAATAATACAACATCTAATTTGAACATGGACACTGGTAGCACAGCTTGCAATAAACCCCAGATACCAGCTTTGCTGCTACATACACCCAATCACTGGACCCAGGAAAATAGGTGGTGGAGCTCCTTCAGGGATTGTTATGCAGCTGCACCTACTGTTCAGTGGACAAGGTACATAGGTGGGGAGGAGGAAGGGGGACCGTCAGAAAGGTTCAGGAGCTGTACTCCTGTAAGCTCCTGCTGAATGTAAGGCCTGTCTGGACCTAACAACATCAGAGCAGAGGTCCATCAGTGGCGTATTGTTGGAATTCTCTGTCTGGGGCAGTAATGCTCTGTATTCTTGATGCTTGTGGGGGGCACAGTGGGAGATCTTCTTTTGTCCTGGCCCAACTGATGGAACTCCTGATGGCGTCTGATTTTTTTGGCCACTGTGTGACACAGTGTTGGACTGGTTGGTCCATTGGCCTGATCCAACATGGCTTTTCTTATGTTCATCAACTATACCATCTCAGGTTTATTCACCTGCACATCTTCTAACATTGTATATGCCAGGCCCTTCTGTCTTCCACCATCCTGCGAATTTGTATTAGTTACATCAGTAACGCTGTCCAGCCATCTCATCTTTTGCCGTCCTCTACTTCTTTTGCTTTCTGTCTTTCCCAGCATCAGGATCTTCTCCATTGAGTGCTTCCTTCTCATTTGGTGGCCAAAGTATTTGAGCTTCAGCTTCAGCATCTGACCTTCCAGGGGACAGTCTGGGTTGATTTCCCTTAGGAATGACTGATTTGATCTTCTTGCAGTCCAAGGGACTCTGAAGATTCTTCTCCAGCACCACAGCTTGAAAGCATCTGGGTGAATTTTTCCTTTTCACCTTTGCCTTTTGCTTTCCTTCTTTCCTCAGCTATTTGTAAAGCCTCATCAGACAGCCACGTTGCTTTCTTGCATTTCTTTTTCTTTGGGATGGTGCTGTTTTCTTTGGGATGGTGCTGATTGCTGCCTTCTGTACAGTGTCGTGAACCTCCATCCATAGCTCTTCAGGCACTCTATCAACTCTAGTTCCTTAAACCTATTCTTCACCTCCACTGTATATTCATAAGGGATGTGATCAAGGTCAAACCTGAATGACCTAATGGCTTCCCCAGTTTTCTTCAGTTTAAGCCTGAATTTTGCAATGAGTAGCTCATGATCTGAGCCACAGTCAGCTCCAGGTCTTGTTTTTGCTGACTGTAAGGAGCTTCTCCATCTTTGACTGCAGAGTATATAATCAATCTGATTTCTGTGTTGCCCATCAGGTGATGTTCACGTGTAGAGACACCTTTTAGGTTGTTGGAAGAGGGTGTTCGCTATGACCAGCTTGTTCTCTTGACAAAACTCTATTAGCCTTTGCCCGGCTTCATTTTGTTCTCCAAGGCCAAACTTGTCAGTTGTTCCGGTTACCTTTTGACTTCCTACTTTGGCATTCCAGTCCCCTATGATGAGGAAGACATCTTTTTTTTGGTGTTAGTTCTAGATCGCAAAGCATGGAGACACACCATCCACCAGGCTGTCTCTAACTTTGAGAACGCACGCATAGCTGGTCTTGAGGACAAAAGGAGACTGAGGAAGAATCGCACTGCTACAGCACCAACCCTAAATCAGACTTTTCCCTGCAGCCACTGTGGCCGGACCTGCCTGTCCCACATTGGTCTTGTCAGCCACCAGCGAGCCTGCAGCAGACGTGGACTATTGCACCCTTCTTAAATCTTCGTTCGCGAAGCCAAGTCGAGAAGTTCTAGAAGGTGTTGTAGATCTTCACAGAACTGGTCCACTTTAGCCTCTTCTGTTTCAGTGGTTGGGGGATAGACTTGGATTACTTGATAGTGATATTGAATGGTTTGCTTTGGATTACTGTGATATTGAATGGTTTGCCTTGGATTACTGAGATCATTCTGTCATTTTTGAGATTGTACCCCCATTACTGCCTTCCTCACTCCCTTGTTAACTATAAAGGCTGCACCATTTCTTCTACGGGACTCTTGCCCACAGTAATAGATGTAGTGATCCTCTGAGTTAAATTCACCCATTCCCATCCATTTTAGTTCACTGGTTCCCAAGATGTCGATGTTCAGTCTTGCCATCTCTTGTTTGACCACATCTAGCTTACCTTGATTCATAGATCTTACATTCCACATTCCAATGCAGTATTGTTCTTTGCAGCATCAGACTTTCCTTTCACCATCAGACACATCCACAGCTGAGCGTCCTTTCAGCTTTGGCCCAGCCATTTCACTCTTTCTGTGGTTACTTGTACTTACCCACCGCTCTTCCCCAGTAGCATATTGGGCACCGTCTGAACTGAGGGGCTCATCTTCCAGCGCCGTATCTTTTAGCCTTTTGTTACTGTCTATGGGGTCTTCTTGGCAAGGATACTGGCATGGTTTGTCATTTCCTTCTCCAGTGGATCACATTTTGTCTGGGTTCTCAGCTGTGGCCTGTCCATCTTGGGTGGCCCTGCATGGCATAGCCTACAGCCTCACTGAACTGCGCAAGCCCTCTCGCCATGTCAAAGCAGCAATCCATGAGAGGGAGGTTGATTTCTACCTTTGTAATATCATTTTCTGCATTGTTTGACATTCCAAGCATAATTATTTTTGCTCTGTTTCAAATTGCTGTAACCCTAGTCGTATTGTATTGTTTATTAGGTGTCTCATTTGGATTATTGCATTGACTTACACTATGGCTGATTACAGACAGATCTTCACAGAACTGGTCCACTTCAGCCTCTTCTGTTTCAGTGGTTGGGGGATAGACTTGGATTACTTGATAGTGATATTGAATGGTCGACTCAGAGATGCCTCAGAGATTGGGTTGACTCAGAGATTCCTCTGAAGTCGACCCAAAAAAACCAGCCACGCAGCAACATCTGCCGGCCACCCCCGTCCTGCACTTACCCGGTCCTGAGAGACGCTCCAACAGGCTCAAAAAGAGACCACTTGGAAAGTGGTCCCTTTTTGCTGGGGCGGCTCTGAGACGGCGGCTGTCTGTCCAGAAGCCTGGAGAGCGCCTTACAAACGCCCAGGGAGCTGCGAGTGGGATGAGGGAGCTTTCCACACGCTCTCTGGCCGCCCAAGGCCTGCCCCTTCTTCCGGCGCCTTCCGGAAGCGCCAAGGTGCTTTTCTTCTCGGCGGCCATCTGTTATCAGCCTATGTAACCCATTTTGAGTCTCAGTGAGAAAGGGAGACTATATATAAAGTAAATAAATAAAGTACATAGGATCAGGCTGTGGGTAGGATTCTTTTCTAAGTGAACAAACATAGGCCCAAGCAAAACTGGCATGATCCCGGAGGTCATCATATCCCAACAACTTTCAATCTTCAGATCAAACACGAAACACTACAGCCTCCCCCTCTGTGAATAAGATTCCTGTGTGTTACCATGTATTAACCAAAGAAGATTTGTGCTCACTTACCTCTGGATCTAAATTTCTTATTCCGTGTCTCCTGTTCTGTCAAAAATAATTTCCCCAGTATTGTAAAACACTGTCCTATCCTTCTCTCTGTCTTTTTCTTTACTTCTGATCCTGCTCCCGCATGTGTTTTCTTATCCCTTAATTCCTCAATCTAATGCTAATTCTATTCTAGCCAAATGTATAGTTAATTCAGCCTTGGAATATTTATGATAGGCTTCCCACTGTTTACCTCAACTTCCTGCTTTTTTGCTAGAAAATTTACACATGATAGATGTGTGACAGATTTCACACCCTAATGCTGATTGTCAGTTCTGCGCCCTCTGAGGTCTGCGCTATAGGCAGCTTGCCTAGTTGGCCTAATGGTAGCACCAGCTCTGCATATATGTGTATCCTGTTTCACTAACCTTGTGTTATTGTCATTACAGCCAATTTTATTAACATCTTCAGATTCTTGAGTTTATAATACATCAGCATACCTCAGAAGTTTTTAAGCTTCCTATTTTTACACTGATACATCTATCATGGAATCCCAGTGCATTATAGAAGGCTTTGAAGTAAATGCTTAGCTCATATTTCCAGCTATTTAATTTTGCTGGGCTTCACTAGTGCCCAGTTTGAATTACCCAGCACTTGTAGGTGAAGAGCAGTAAAGCTGTCTTTCAGGGTGTCAGTGAGGAATCTCAGTAAGCTTCTGGGATATTCCTGTGTGTTTTAAAAACAGTTTTATGGTTATTTGCTTGACCACATAATTTATATTCTTATAGTTTTGCAGTTTGGCACAATTTCTTGAGAGATCTGCTTTGTATGTATTGCAAAAACTCTACCATTGAATTGTTGGAACCGGAGCCTCTCATTTGCAGGATTTTTTTTCTACTATAACATGAATAAATGGTTTTTAGAATGTCTTTTCATTTGTTAATAATATGTACATACATATATATGCATATATACACACGCACACACTACACATTTCTTTAAAGGTATCTATTTTATTTTACACAGGAACAAACAATACAGTTGCATATGTTAGCAAAAGAAGATCATCAGAAGAGTCTGAATGAAGTAGAAAAATGCTATGCAGCTATTACATGTCAATTTGGAACAATAAAAGGACATCATGAGAGATTAGAGCAGAATGGTAAATATATTATAAATTTGGGACATGGATCCAGCTAGGAAGAGGCACAAACTGAGAAAATGTGGTTCAGTTCATAGTTTGTAGCATACCATGAACCACCACAAACTTCTAAGCACTAAACAAACTGGTTCAGTTTGTGAAATTCGTGAATTGATTGCTCATCCGGCATTCTAGAGACGCCAAACTCACAGGGTATCTATGTCTGATCTCCTGTGCCTGCCCTCCAAATTTGGTGAGGATTGGATTTACAGGGTCCAAGTCACAGGCACAGCCCCTCCAAAGAAAGTGCCACCAGGAAACTGCTTTCTGAAGAAATGACATGCTGTCATTTTGACAGATGCAGGTTCAGAAGTTTTAGAAGTGTGTAGAATCAATCCTGTGCAAACAAGAGACACCAAACCCACAGGAGGTCTCTGGTGACTCTCTTTTACCTGCTTGCTAAGTTTGGTGAGGATTGGATTCACGGGGTCTGAGTTACAGCTTCCCCCCCCGAAGGTGCCCCCCCAAAAATGCTTTTTGGGGAAATGACAGGTTTAGGAGATTCAGGACTGTATAGAGCAGATCCTGTACAAGCGAGACACATCAAAGTTGCAGGGGACTTCCCTCAGATGCTCTTCTATATGCCCACCAAGATGCCCCCCCCAATTGCTTTGAAGTTTGGTAAACATTTGGATCGCGCAGAGACAGTCTGAAAATGTTTCCATTTGCAAATCACCACAAATGGCTTGAAAGTTAGTGCTGGTTGACCTGCCATGAATTTGAGCTTGTGAACCTTGAACCAACCAAAATTTTTCATGAACTTTAGTTTGTAAGTCAGTTTGTGCCGACCCCTTGATCCAGCCATTTATGGCAGCTGGTGAAAATGCCAAGGCAACAAGTGATCTCTTAGCTCTAACTGAAAGACCTTTATGGCCTTAACGATCATGTACTGGGAATTGAAAAGGAATAAGAAGCAGCTGCTGATCAAGAGTTTCAAATGTCTGGCCCGTGGGCCTGATTGGAGCTCTCTGGGGGCCATTGCCTGCTTCCTTCAGTCACCATTTCTCTCCTGTGATGAGGCAGCCGAGCAAAGCAGCCTTTTGCTTTTTCCCTCTCCCCCCTCCAAGAGCCTGGGTTGCCAGGCTCTTTCAATCATACTGCAGAGTTACTGAGCCAAGCCTCTCTTCCTTCTGTTGGTTGTGGCTCCTCCCCTCCTCATATCCTAGGGAGGGAGGGAGGGAAAGAGGGAGAGTTTCCTTTGCCCAGTTTCCTCCATCGATCGCATGGGAGAGATACAAGGAAATCACTTTTAAGACCAACAATGTTTTATTCAAGGTATGAGCTTTTTGCCTAGCTACAAACAGAAACAGAGAGAGTGTGTGTGTTTTGTTGGCTCATTATGCCAGGGCTCTCCTGGGTGCAACTGGATTTGCCTCCCCCTTTTCACTATATTCATGCCTTCATGATTCAGAAGAGGAATAACAACAACCAGGATTAGGCTAAGAGTGTGTCCAGACCAAGTTCACCGAGTACATTTCCTTTGATTTTTCTTTCACATTTCACATTTTCCTTTGATTTCCTTTGATTGATGGGGGATTTTGAACTTAGACTTCCCAGACAGAAGGCTGATACTGACCACTATACATGTCTGTCTCTCTATTCCGTGAACCACCATAAGAAGTTGTGACTAGCACTTTAATGTTATATTTTACAGTTTTTAGTTTTCTATTGTTTTAGTGATTTTAACATGTAATCTTTTTGGTCATTGTTAGCTGCTCTGAGTCCGTTCATGGAGAGGGTGGGATATAAGTTTAAAGTAAATAAATAAATTCTTGCACTGTCGCATAGGAGTTGTAGTTGTTTTTCTGGGGAAGACTATAGTTTTGTAGACAAACACATAGCCCTCAGTCTCTCTCATACAGCCTTCATGTGTTCTTCACCAGTACATGAAGCAGTTTCTGTACAAAAGATCACAATGCCCAGCCATTTCATGTTTTCCTCTGAGTCTTAGGCTCAAAGCATTGACCATGAGATTTCTGTAATGAATGTCAATAAATCAAAAGTCGGTTTGCAGCTTACAGATTCACACCTCAACAACACCTGAACAGCTTACTTAAGATTGCTATAGCACATGCATTTCTCCAACGCAATAATTCAGAGTAAGAGGTGTCAGTTATCAGAGACTGTTACACAAAATACTGAAAGCATGCTAATGTTTTAAGCACGTTTTATTTTAAGTAAAAAAATTGTGTTTGTTTGTGTCCTTTATAAAGTTCTGATCCCCATTACCTGGCATTACATTTTATGACATACATGGTCCAGCTCAACAAGGTCTCATTTATGTCAAATCTGGCCCACATATCAAATGACTTAAACACCCCTGTGCTAGATAAACCAAAGTGCAATAGCAATCCTAGAATAAGCATGCAATTTAACAGTCTTTCATTCCTGACATATCCCCTCCTATCTCCTGGAACAAGGCATATTGTCCATTGTCTTTTAGTACTTATATGCCCCTCTCAGCATGGCCCCTCAGAAAGGATTCCTTTCACTATAGCAGGATCTTGCTGAGATACTGAGTTGCAATGCATTTAGACCATTAGCATTGTGCTGTCTATCTGGGGTCGCTACATAACCCCAAGAAAGATCATGAAGGTGAGGCAGTGGGCAAGGATGCAAATAATACCAAAGAACATTGCCCTGACACTTCCAGAGAAATGTTGAATGGTAGAGAGGAGACTGTGAACATCATTGTATGGGCTGGGTCAAGGCAGATGTGTGTGGCCTTTTCTACCAGTTCCTGGTATATTTTGTATGCAGATACTTCCAAGTGCCACATGCTGGATCAAATTACTTAAATTGTACCAGAATTTTCTTGTTGTACCAGAATCTTTTAGTGCTTTGTGTTAAATATGTACTCTTTTATAACTCTCAAATTGTATGACAGATACAGAACTAAGGACAAAATCTTAACTATTTCATCAGAATATATTATTTTATGTATTTTTTTACAAAACAAAATATTTATCAGTTTTAATATATTTTGCAGCATTTGCGAGATTAATGCATACAAAATATTTTTATTCATATACACAAACAGATTCTGGTCAATTAGAAACCAGTGTATTACTTCCACTAGCTGCAAATACTTTTACTGCAGAGAAAATTCATTTTATATCACAGTGAAAATTGTTGATCACCATATTTATCATTTAGACATTGTAAGCATGAAACTACAGCCTTAGAAAATTCTTATAAAAAGTCATATACTGAACAAGAAATGACAAGCTTTCCAGACTATTAATTTTAATCCCTCTGGTTATTATATATGAAAATTTTTGAGAATATTAATATTTTAAATAGGTTGTAGTTCAAAATGGGACTTCTTGCTGCACATGTAGCAATATGGCATTTGAAAGTGAAGTATGCTTTCTAAAAATAATCTCAAAATAAGCCCATTACATTTCACAGAACAAATTGGAACACATGAAAGAAATTACATATACTGATAACATAGCTGAGTATTCATATATGGATGAATAATCATGATTTTCAAACAGGATTATATATCCATGTCCTTTATAATTTCCCCACTTGAAAATAAATATATATATATACAGATTCAATTTTTTTTCCACAATTATGTGTAGCATTTGAAATAACATAAAAAGAGAATATTTTAATATTTGCTCATCCTTTTCCATTTCCCACTCCCCGACCCCAAGTTGTGGAAGCCATTCAGTGCAATAAGAAATTGACAGCAATGAATAAAAGGCAAGAATCTGAGATATATAATTTAAAAGAGGTAGGTGCGAAGTTCATTCAGTAGTATTTTTTATTTATTATAGTTTCTATTCTGCCTCTTTCCAACATTTCAAAATAAAAAAAGATAAAACACTGGATCTTTATTAGATGTGTATGTAAATAACCACTAAAAATGATCTTAACAAGAAAATTTTACAGAGTTTCTGGAAGGCAGAATGACCTGGACTTTGCCTCTAGTAGAGGAGAATTCTAAAACTGAGGGGTGTGAGTTGGGATGGTGTGAAGGGGATATAGTCAGGAAGGCACTTTTGTTTCATCTTGAATTCATAATGTATTGGTATTTACCATCTGCTTTTATAATGTACTTCTAGTTTTGTTTATTGTTTTTATCTGGCAAATGTTTTTAATGTCACTGTACATTGCCCAGAACCCTGCAATAGCAGGGATGGGCAGTTCACAAATCAAATTGATGATGATGATCATGGAGGAGGAGGAGGAGATTCTGGAGCATGTTTTCAGTGGGCTCTTGACAGCCTAACCCAATCTGCACCAACTGATGTTCATGGACTTGCAATGTAATATATAAAGAATGATTACTGCAAGTTGACTTCCTTTTATTGACTGGGGCTACATGCATGCAAGGAATCCCGTGGTGCAGAGTGGTAAAGCTGCAGTACTGCAGTCCTAAACTCTGCTCATGACCTGAGTTTGATCCCGGTGGAAGCTGGGTTCTGTGAGGAAAAGCCCCCTTTTCCGAACATCGTAGTCACCAGTGTGGTTGCCAGGGCGCCTGGAGAAGTGAGCTCACACACATCTGGCCAGAGAGTGTGGGCAAAACTATCGAGGAAGATAAAGGGTCTTATGTGTATAAGCAGCCACAAGTTATACAGGCATTCTAAACCGGTACGGAATGCCTGCCAACACAAACGGATGTTTCCCCGTCACCGCATGGGCCAGCCATGGAGCGGAAGAGTCTGCGCCGCCACGGAGCTATCCAGGCGACCGGTTATGAAGCGCTGAACATGGAATCCACCGTGTAACGCTAACACCACTCATAGCCATCTTCCCACCAGGCTGGACTTCATTCCCTCATAGTGGAAGGCTCACGTACACACCCTATGTCACCTTTAGCCCTCAAGCAACCCGTCTGCCCCATGAATGGATTAACAGCTCAACTGTTGCTCCTTTTGTCTGGCAAAACCCTGGACAAAGACTCCTACCCAGAAGATGATGGGATAAAGAGGAAGACCATCTCCTGCCAGAGCCAAGTCTTTTGTCTAAACCGGGAATACCTAGGTCAATATTTGATTCCCTATTATCACCTTCCCAGATAAGTCCATCTAATCTTAAGTATTTCCCCACCCAGTAGCCATTTCCATTCTTCTTCCCGACTGACACCTTGGAGCCGCCCCAGGGCCTGTTGCAATCTGGAAGTTCTTTCAGGTACACAGGACCTAGGCGAAGTTCATTGGTCAAAAGCAGGTACCCAATTAGGTGCCACCAAGGAACTCGCTATTGGCTCTGCAATAGTCCAGCCTTCATGGTCAATGCAGAGCCTCCCCTTTCTCTTCCCTCATACCTCCCATCTCCTGAGGGCTCAAGAGAGTCCTTATAACCTGTGGACTAGCTACCCACAGGTGTGCTTCTAGCAGTATCCCACCTCCCGCTGCATAGATCCATCCCCGATTCCTGATCAGTTTTGGGTCCCTTACCCATTCCCTCTCTGTCGCCATTGGAGCCTTCCGCGAAGACTACGACAGGTAATATTACCCTGTGTGTCTACCCTTTTATGTTCCCCTATCGATCTATCTATTTTTCCTAGGACTGTGTGTATGATTGTATGAATATTTTTATCTTGTATGGAAGACTATATTTTTCTCAATAAATTATAATTGGTTTTACTAAATTAGAGTCCTTAATATCTAAGCATCACTTTTCTGGACGTGTATTCTTGTATACACTGGTAAAAGATTCCTAGTGAGCCAGGTGCCCACCTAACTAATTCCCCAACCTCGTTTTGAGGGCATTTAGGCTTACAGTTCAGGTAGCCAGCTCAAGGTTGACTCATCCTTCCATCCTTCTGAGGTCAGTAAAATGAGTACCCAGCTTGCTGGGGGGAAAGTGTAGATGACTGGGGAAGGCAATGGCAAACCACCCCATAAAAAGTCTGCCGTTAAAACGTTGTGAAAGCAACATCACCCCAGAGTCGGAAATGACTGGTGTTTGCACAGGGGACTACCTTTACCTTTTACATGCATGCAATACTTTTAGCATGTTCTTTGAGGATGTATGTGTTCAGATTGTGAATAAATCCATATTGATATGTCAAATACAAGTTGAATTCCCATCTGAATATATTGTGTCAAAGTAAACCATTCCAGTGGTTTGTTACAGATAAATATTTAACTCAGGGCAGATCACTTTTGAAACTTTGGAGCCCATCCTCGCCACCAGATTAATTTGTATACTTTTAGTGACCTGGAAATTTTTGCCTGTTTTTTTGCTTAATACCTACTCATGTGCCACTGAATAGTGGAAAACATGAATGGCTTTTAAATTGCAAAATAATTTTTCTTTTCACATAGATGGGAAATAATGCCAGAACTGGAGAGAGGTTGAGCTTGCATTAGATATTTTCCTCAAATTAATGAATTGTGGTGTGCTGCCATTAGGAGGAATTGCAGTGCCTCTCTGGTCCCTTTCAGGTCATGGCATCATGTACATTCAGAGAAGGAATTTCACATAGAGGGCAAGCGGCATTCATAGTTTCCTGCTTAATTTCTTAGTGTTCAGTGAACAGGGCAAGGAGTGGAGTGGCATGGTAAATGGCGACTATGACTCTGGGCGCTGACAAAACAAGCTTGCAGCATTTAGCTATCCTTCCTCTGTATATCTATGCTGCCTAATAACTATGAATCTCACTCTATAAATGTAGAACAAGTAGCAGAATAGCTTGGGCAAGAGCCAGGAAGACATTAAAATTTGCTGGTCAGTGAGCTAATTATCCATGCCAAACACTATGGCAGTTTCCCAACACCCCTATACTCTTTAGAATTAACTCTTCCTTGAAAGATAGATACATCAAGAGCTCAATTGCCAGGCTCAATTCAAGATACTAGTTTTCACATATATACAAAGCCTTTTATGGTCTTGGTTCAGCATACCTGCAAGACTGCCTCTCTCCCTGTGCTCCATGATAGCACTTTTACTCATCTGAGCAGGGGCCTTCTGGAGGTAATACCCTGCAAATTTACAAAATTAACAACTATCCATACACTTGCATTCTCTGCATTCCAACTTATGGAATGACCTGCTTGAGGACATCAGGAAGTCTCCCAGTCTTCTGGCTTTCCACAAACTGTGCAAAACTGAATGGTTCAGCATGGGTTTTTTACACAACCGATAGGGCTATATTGAGATGAAATGGTTCAGAAAGATGCTTTGATGAAGGATAAGGACTGTGGACTATATTACTGTGTACTATCAGTAGCTGTAAGTATACTCCTGCTATGTAATCACCATGCTGTATAATCTGTATCATTTAACTTGTCATGTTTAAATGTTTATGCTTTGTCTCAGGTCTGTTTCACATTTCTGCTTGCTTTCAGATTTCTGTAATCCAAACCCTGTTGCACTGTTTATTGGATGTCCCATCCTGTTGATTGTATTTGACTTATACTGTATAACCCTCCTTGACTCTCAGTGAAAAATGCAGACTATAAATAAAATGAAACAGCAAAATAAAAAAGAGACAGAATTCATCACAAACTATTTGGTCATTCATTTACTATGCCCATACATATTTTTTCTAAAAAAATGTGGTAAATGCATATGTCAATGGTTTAGTGATTATTCTTGTACTTACTGTTTTAACAGCACATACAGTTTTTTCATTGTTAATGTTTATTGGAGTATAATGTTTTTAAAAGCCTTTTCAAAAGTTGTATTTGATGTCTCAAATAAAATTATAAGCCCATTTTCTTCAATTTGGACATATGGACATATGAAGCTGCCTTATACTGAATCAGACCCTTGGTCCATCAAAGTCAGTATTGTGTACTCAGACTGGCAGCGGCCAATTTACTATTGTTTATTATTTATATAGGTGAGCTGAAAAATGATTTAAAATTACAAGAAGGCAGCATTGCTGCACATAACTGAATAAACCTTTCAGTCTTCCTAGCTGATGAAATGAGTTCATTTTTGTGAATGGGAGCCTCTCTTTTAGATCCAGGGGCAGGAATAAAGGAATTTCAGCTCCCAGGCTAGCTCTGGCATAGATAGGAAAGCATCCATGGAGTGTCGAACTCATTTGTTATGAGGGCCAGATCTGACTTAAATGAGACTTTGTTGGACCAGATCATGTTGGGTTGGGCTGAGCCATGTCAGGCTGGGCCATGAGTATGCCTATTTAAGATTAGGTAGCAGAGATATAAACTTTAAAAAGGACACAAATATAGTTAAATATATATATTTTAAAAAACTTAAAACATGCTTAAAATGTTAGCACTTATTGGTCTTAAAGGTGCTTTCTTTGTATTTCTCCCATGGGATCCAGGGAACTGGGCAAAGGAAGCTCTGTCTCTTTCCTTCCTTCCCCAGAGGACCAGGAGGGGGAGGAGCCTCAGCCAATAGAAGGAAGAGAGGCTTGGCTCAGTAGCTTTGCTGTGCAATTGAGAGAGTCTGGCAATGCAAGCTCTCCATTTTTCCCTTCCACCACAAGGGAGGAGCCTCAGCCAAAGGAGAAAATAGAGGTTTTGCTCTGTAGCTCCTGTGCAATTGAGCAAGCCTTGCAAAACAAGCTGTTATGCAGAAAGAAGCAAAGTATAAGGAGAAGGAAGTAGATGATATCCAGTTGCTCGGGGGCCTGATAGGAGCCCTCCAGGGGCCTGATTCGGCCCCCAAACTGTATGACACCCCTGGTTTAAGGGAACTGCTAATCCTTGGACTGGAAGCTCATTTCTTACTTTTTAACCTATCAATAAATGTTTTTTGACAAATCAGTTCTCTTTCCTTCTTCCAAATTAAAGATTTTATTGAGTTTCAGTTATAGGGAAGGGGAAAGGGAAAGGGAAAGGGAAGGTTTTACAGGGAAATAAGGGAAAACAGGGTTGGAGGAAGAGGACAAGCACCTTTCTTGATTACATTTTCTTTCTCATTACATATACATCTGATTCAATCATCATTTCATCTATATATTGTTTACGATTAGTATTTTCTATTTTGTCTCTTAAAACACTTCTACCGCTCTAAAATTCTTATTTTGGCTTACAAATACACTTATAATTGCATCATCTTATTTCAATATACAGTACTCACTCCTTATCTTATATATTCTTTATGTACAAATATACTACTTCTTAGTTGTCTCAATTTCCATACTGCAACTATACTGCAATCATACAGTGGTTGCCAAATCTTTCCTTCTTGACTGCTTTATTATTATTATTATTATTATTATTATTATTATTATTATTATTATTATTATTATTATTATTATTATTATTATTATTATTATTATTATTATTTTTCTATTCCACCCATTCCCCCATTTGGGGGCTCAGAGAGGAGTACAACAATTAGATATAAAATCACAATAAAATCATAATAAAATCAGCTCAGCATTCAGTAAAGTGCAACAAGTTCATACAAGAGGCTTACTCCTTGAAGGCTCTCCCGGCCCCGGAGATCAATGGTATTGAATGTGCTGGTCTGGCGTGGGACGCTGGGGAGGGGTTGGCAATTTGGCTGGTGTACTGTCTGCCTAACGCACCAGCCAGCGTCTTACCATCCCTGATCGAGACCGTAGCAGGCTGGGCATTGGAGTACCCAAGGCTTGTGATCCTGGGCAACTTCAATGTCCATGCTGATGATGTGGCCTCTAGTCAGGCAATGGACCTAGTGTCATCCATGGAGACACTGGGACTCTCCCAATTTGTTACATCGCCCACTCACCAGGCTTGTGATCCTGGGCAACTTCAATGTCCATGCTGATGATGTGGCCTCTAGTCAGGCAATGGACCTAGTGTCATCCATGGAGACACTGGGACTCTCCCAATTTGTTACATCGCCCACTCACCAGGCAGGACACATGTTAGATTTGATCTTTGTGGCTGGGGTTATGGTGGACGATATAACTGCGGAGGCGGTGCCATGGTTGGACCACTTTGCCCTTAAGGCTTTTGTGGATGCTCCACTCCAAGCCTGTTTGGGTGACAAGCTTATTTTGGCTTGCCCGTGGAGCCTGATGGACCCTGAGTGGTTCCAAATGGCTCTACAGGATCCCTGCCCCCCTGGCGATTCCCTCGATGATCTGGTTGAGTCCTGGCATGGCCGGCTCTCCAGAGTAATTGATGAGATCGTACCTCAATGCCCTCTGCGCCCTCATGTTAAGCTGGTCCCGTGGTATACCCTGGAGCTGTGACAGATGAAACGAGGACTCAGATGGTTAGAGAGACAATGGCAGCATACTTGAGACGAAGTGACTAGAACATCTTATAGAGAGTTTATGAGGTCCTATGAGATGGCAGTCAAAGCGACAAAGAAGATTTACTTTGCGGCCAAGATTGTGTCTGCAAATTCGCGCCCAGCACAATTGTTTAGGACTATTCAGAATCTCACAACACTGCCACAAGGCAGGCTAAATGCTAATGAATTAGAGATAGGCTGTGAGGCTTTTGTGAATTTTTTTGCAGACGAAGTTGCATCGCTCCGCCACGAGCTCCCTGCCACATTGGATACAGTATGTGAACTCGAGGCCCCGTGCCTGTCTCCTGGTTCAGTTCTGGATTGCTTCGACACACTCAGCTTGGAAGAAGTTGACAGAATCCTCTCTACTGTACGCCCAACAACTTGTGATCTGGACCCGTGCCCCTCCTGGCTAATTAAAGCTTGCCAGAGGGAGCTTAGGTGTCCTATACGGGACATCGTAAATAGATCCCTCTCGGAGGGACTTTTCCCAATGCCTCTTAAAGAAGCTGTGGTCCACCCCCTCCTGTAAAAGCTTACATCAGATCCAACCAAATTGGCACATTACTGGCCGGTCTCAAAATTGCCCTTTTTGGGCAAAATTATTGAGAGGGCAGTGGTGTTACAATTGCAGAGTTTCCTGGATGACACTGCCATCCTAGATCCCCACCAGTCTGACTGCTGCCCGGGCCATGGGATGAGACAGTGCTGGTCGCCCTGGTCGTTCCAGTGGCATCTGGATCGAGGCGGTTTGGCAGTGCTGATGTTGTTAGACCTATTGGCTGCGTTCGATACGGTTGACCATCAGTTACTGACCCACTGCCTCGCTGACGCGGGGATTCAGGGGTTGGCTTCGCAATGGCTTTCCTGTTTCCTCAATGGTCGGGGACAAAAGGTGGCAATTGGGGGAGAACTGTCCCAGAGGCGTCCACTTAATTGTGGTGTGCCTCAGGGGGCAGTCCTCTCCCCGATGTTGTTCAACATCTACATGCGCCCTATTCCCCAGAGGTATGGGCTGGGTTGTCCCAGTATGCTGATGACACCCAGCTCTATCTATTGATGGACGGCCAGCCTGGCGGTGTCCCAGAAAATCTGGACCTAGCGCTCAGGCTGAGTAGATTGAAGTTGAATCCAGCGAAGACAGAGGTTCTTTGCCTGAGCTGCGGCAGCCTGGGAAGGGAAATCCCCTTACCAGTTTTGATGGTATGCCATTGGAAATGGTGCGCAAGGTCAAGAGCTTGGGGGTGCTACTGGAGCCTTCTTTGTCAATAGAGGTCCAGATAGCAGCCACTGCTAAATCCGCCTTTTTTCATCTTAGGCGGGTGAGGAAGTTGGCTCCCTTCCTGGAGCGTGACGGCCTGGCAACAGTGATCCATGCAACGGTCACTTCAAGGTTAGACTACTGTAATGCCCACTACATGGGACTGCCCCTGTGCTGAACCTGGAAACTGCAGCTAGTGCAGAATGCGGCAGCTAGACTGTTATTGGGACTCCCTAAGTGGGAGCATATACAGCTGAGGCTATGGGAACTGCACTGGCTGCCAGTTGTGTACCGGATTCATTACAAGGTGCTGGTTATTACCTTTAAAGCCCTATATGGCCAGGGACCTGCCTACCTTAGGGACCGTCTCTCCCCATATGTTCCCCAGAGGATACTGAGATCTGGTTCGCAAAACCTATCGACAATCTCTAAGCCGAAGGAGGCCAAACTGAAAGTTACAAGAGAAAGGGCTTTTTTGATTACAGCTCCCCACTGATGGAACCAATTACAAGAAGAGGTGCGGGCCTTGCAGAGCCTTAACCAGTTCCGCAGGGCCTGCAAGACTACCCTCTTTCAGCTGGCTTTTTCTTAATGTGGAATTTATTGTACCATCGTCACATAAAATTGTGTCAAGATGAGTAACATCAAGAATGTAGCACTGAATTAATTTGTTGGTTTTAAATTTGATGGTTTTAATTAGATGGTTTAAATGTAACATAATTGTTATGTAATTAGTGTATTTTTATTATTGTATTATTGTGATGTCTGCATTTTATGCCATGTAAGCCGCCCTGAGCCTGCTTCGGTGGGGAGGGCAGGATATTAATTAAAAATTATGATTTTTATTATTATCCAAAGACCTGGCAGAACAGCTCCATTTTACAGGCCCTACAAAAGGCCAGCAAGCCAGGCAGGGCCCGGATCTCCAGAGGGAGCCGATTCCACCAGGTTGGGGCCAGGACCGAAAAAGTCCTGGCCCTGGTAGAGGCAAGATGGGCCTCTGTTGGGCTGGGGACTCTCAGAAGATCCTGGGAGGCCGCGTGAAGCAACCTCTGGGGCATATATGGGAGGAGACGGTCCCGTAGGTATGTTGGTCTCAGGTCGCACAAGGCTTTGAAAGTCAAAACTAACACCTTGAAATGGATCCGGTACTCTATAGGCAGCCAGTGCAGGTCATGGAACGCCAACCGTATGCTCACTCATACAGGTGATGCAGACAGCAGGTGAGCTGCTGCATACTGCACCCACTGCAGTTTCCAGATTTATTTATTTATTTATTTATTTATTACTTTACATTTATATCCCGCCCTCTCCGCAAGCGGACTCAGGGCGGCTTACAGTATCATAAAAACAATCAATTCCATAAAACATATAAAACCATAAAACATTTATCAAGTTAAAAACTAGTACGCTATCTCAATCTAGTCTGGCGGTATTGGGTTCTGACTATGACCGCCAGCTTCTGTAGGATGTCGGGTGGCAGCCCATTTTCAGTCAACCAGAAAAGCCTGCCTAAACAGTTCGGTCTTACAGGCCCTGCGGAACGCCGACAAATCCCGCAGGGCCCTTATAGCTTCTGGGAGGGTGTTCCAGAGTTCTGGTGCTGCCACCGAGAAGGCCCTAGATCTTGTTGCGGATAGCCTGGCTTCTTTTGGGCCAGGGGCAGACAGATCAGTTTCAGGGGCAAGCCAGCGTAGAGCAAGTTACAGTAGTCCAGCCTGGAAGTAACCATTGCATGGATAACTGTAGCCAAATCTTGGGGGGATAGGTACGGTGCTAGCTTCCTGATCTGCCGCAGGTGGGAGGCAGACTGTGCAGCAGTTGCAACCTGGGCCTCCATGGAGAGGGAGGCGTTTGGAATCACTCCCAGGCTCTTCATCTGCTGGGCTGGTACCAGGGTGGCACCACCCAGGGCTGGGAGCTGGATGCATGAACCCACCCCCCCACCCCTCGATTCAGGTACAGGACCTCCATCTTAGTTAGATTTAACTTCAGTCGACTCTGCTGTAGCCATCCAGCCATGGCTTCTAATGCCTTGGACAGCTGTTCAGGGGTGGAAGACGATCTGCCATCCATCAACAGGTAGAGCTGGGTATCATCAACATACTGGTGACAGCCCAGTCCAAAACCTCGGGCAATCTGGGCAAGGGGGCGCATATAGATGTTAAATAATGTAGGCAAGAGAATATCTCCCTGTGGCACTCCACATATAAGCGGGTTCCTCAGGGAGGTCTGCTCGCTGAGCATTACCCCTTTGTCCCCGTCCCTGGAGGAAGGAGGAAAACCATTGTAAAGCCAACCCCCACACCCCGGCAATGGCGAGGCGATGGGTCAATAGGTCGTAGTTGACTGTGTCAAATGCTGTTGATAGGTCAAGGAGAATCAGCAACACTGACCCGCCTTGGTCCAGGTGCCTTCTTAGGTCATCTGTGAGGGTTACTAGTACCGTTTCTGTCCCATGGCCTGGGCGGAAGCCAGACTGGAATGGGTCCAGGGCGGTGTTTCATCCAGGAAAACCTGCAACTGCTCCGCCGCTGCTTTCTCAACTACTTTTCCCAGGAACAGCAAGTTCAAAACTGGGCAGTAGTTAGCTAGCACTCTAGGGTCCAGCCTTTCAACCCATTGGGGCAGGGAGAGCTGTTGTCAAGATGGAACACAGACTTCTATCTTGTTCCTTCCATAAAGGAAGCAGACCAATAAAGCATCACAAAAATCCTCATTCCTTGCAGGGAAAAAGTGATGAGTAAGCAAGTCAAGGAGTTATGTAGAATGATGGAATGAGCAGGAGTGGGAACATAATGCTTGCTACTGCAATTGCTGTGGTATATTTTTAGATCAAGCCCCCAGTGTTTTTGCCTGAGTATGTACAATTAGACAGCTGCATACAAAAGTGTTTGTCACATATGAAAACCTATTTCCTTATGCAGATCATCCTTTGCTAGATCAGTACTATTATTCACTCATAAATGAATTTAATTAAATCAGTAGCTGCATTTATGTAACTTGGTATTCATAAAATTCAGCAGCTCAGATAAGCTCCATTTCTACTTTCCACTGTTACATGATTTTGTCCAGAACAGTTAAACTGTTGGACTGCGATAAGGGGGAATTCCAGTTTTATGAAGAAAAGTTCAACAGACCAAACTTAGTTGCTGCTAGATAAAACTGCTGCCTTTTTGAATGCTTGGTTCAGTGCTTATGGCATCATGAAGAATTCTTGATACTATCTACAAACGGCATTCATAACCTTTGCTATTTGTCTGAGTAAACATCAGAGCACTCAAGCAGAGAGAGAGATATTAAACAGGCTACCCCATACAAAAATGGGAGGGGGAAAATGATACAATATTTATGACTCTAGGAACCGTACATTGTAACTTAATGAAATCAAAGCATGTACTGCTTATTTGCTGCACTAGTTGCTTTGGCTAAACTAGATGGAACAAGGACAGCATGAAGGTGCAAAATACGTAATGCTTGAAAAATGTATTTTAAACATAAATGTAATTAATTTACAGTGCAATCCTGTGAATGTTTACTTAGGCAAGTGTACTGAGGATCTCACTATTTTTTTTTTTCAATTTTAAATTTTTATTAGAATAATAACATATATAACATTTAACAAACATCAACTATAACACTAACAAACATAGAGTCTATCCATGAGCCATCACATTACTAAACATTACTTACATGTAACAAGGTAACTAATTTAATATTCTTGTGAAGTCATGTCTTTAGAGTGATTTCCCCCCCCTTTTCACTGTTAAAAATTGAATTAAATAAATAAATTAGGGTTTGTAGAATCTTTTGGGCCCAAGTGCCGTGTTCTACTGGAGAAAGTTTTTCTTCCAGATGTTTCGTTCTCGTCTGGAAGAAAAACTTTCTCCAGTAGAACATGGCACTTGAGCCCGAAAGATTCTACAAACCCTAATTTATTTATCTAATTCCATTTTTAACACTTGAGCCCGAAAGATTCTACAAACCCTAATGATGTTACCAGCCGTGAAAACCTGAAATCTTTGATAAATAAATAAAGGTAATAACTTTTGGTAGAACCTTCATAACAATACAGGATCAAACAAAGGAATGCAGTATTAATTTATAGTAGTATTTCACTAAAAGAGGACATTGGCATTATAAAAAGTTCTTTTGTGAAACCAATATAAATCATATTTAACTTTCAACATAGTTTCACATGTAAGTTTCCATTATTATTAATCTAACTATCCTTTCTTCTCGTGATTACTGATTACTCCATATAGCTTTCATAAGAAAATTGATTGGAATAGGAATGTTGGTTTTTGTCTTGTTGCTTGTGGATGAGCTATTTATGAATGTTCTCTATATTTAAGGAACTGAAGAAAGTCACTGAAGACTTAATAAGGTCTAATGTCACTTGCCAGCACAGAGCAGGAGAAGAAAATCTCAGACTTACGGCAAAGGAACAGGAATTACAGCAGCTACAGCAAAAATTATTAATGGTATTTTGTAATGTTTGTCAAATGACATTTTGTATTTTTAATTTATAAAAAAATAAGGTTTTATGCGGTATTTAATTGGTGCTTTTTATGCGAACAAGTTGTTTTATGATGCCATTGCTTTACTGTAGGGATATATAACTATAGTCATGAACAATTTCGTGCACAGCACAGTAATTTGGTTTAATAGTTGTTAAATGATGAAGTGAGAAAATACTTTCATGCTAACTTTTAATTTTTTCACAATTTACTAATTTTTAAAATACTATTGAATAATTACATTATTATATGGTAAAGATATAATAAAAAGAGCCCCGTGGTGCAGAGTGGTAAGCTGCAGTATTGCATTCCAAGCTCTGCTCATGATCTGAGTTTGATCCTGGCAGAAGGTAGCCAGCTCGGGGTTGACTCAGCCTTCCATCCTTCCGAGGTTGGTAAAATGAGTACCAAGCTTGCTGGGGGTAAAGTGTAAATGACAGGAAAAGGCAATGGCAAACCACCCCGTAAAAAGTCTGCAGTGAAAACATTGTGATACAATGTCACCCCAGAGTCAGAAATGACTGGTGCTTGCACAGGGGGACTACCTTTACCTTTTTACCTTTAAAGTATATAATGCATTATTTTGGGCGCAATTTGACTGTCTTTATTGTTCTGCATACAGGAATTCCTTTAAAAACAAACACACACCATTTCTTGGCAGCATTCTTACATATGGTGAACTACATTCACAAGACAGTTGGTCTAACTACAAAAGGCCTAATTTGTGCTCAATATACTGATTTTATTTATAGGAGACTGAATTAAAGACAAAAATTGCTGAAGAAAATGAACATCTTAAAAAAGAGAACCAGGTAACTTGTAAACACAAGAATAGTTAAATAGAAGTACTGAATATACTTTTATGGGGTGTATGGCAAGCTACAATGTTACTTCTAGATGTAATTTTTTCACCACAGCCAGCTTCAAGAAGGTGCAAAGCATAGCTTTAAATTAGTAACTGCTGGCCAAGCTGTCAAGATGAATCTAGATAAGACTAAAATAACTGTGCTCAGCAAACTGAACGGCCTAGGCTAAAATGTGCACCCAGTGCTGATAAGACCATTTATGATTAGTTAGATTTATAATCAAAGGATGCTTCTAGATCTCATTATCACTTCAGATTCTGGTGGAAGCACCAGTTCTTTACTAAGAACCTCATCCTATGTATATTTACTTACATTACAAGTATGTTCAGTTCAGTGAACCTGTTCCCAGGACTTCAGCTGTAAATTATAATTGTTCTGCTGTATATAACCTCCAAGGGCAATCAAAACAAAACAGAACCATTTTGTTGCCTTAGGTATGGTGAATTATAGCTTCAGAGATAACTGGGTGATAAGAAAGCTGTTCAACAACAGCTGAAAAGCTATTGCTTAATCTGTAAAGCATTTTGTGATTGTTACAGCTGATTGATTTCAGAATCTGAGAATCCAGATTTGGCAATCTCATACATTTCATTTCATGATTTCATGATTCATCAAAGAGCTTGGCATGATTTTTATCATCTTTTGTACATATTCCTGAAGAACAAGATGATTTATTCCAAGCAGTTAATAATCCTTAAGTGTAATCAAATAGGCATTTAATGAGCATTAAATTACTAGGGTCTGGAGCAGAACAAAGTCTGAGTCCAGTGGCATCAGACCAACAAAATCTTATTCAAGGTATGAGCTTTCGTTTGTATGCGCACTTTTTCAGATACCTAGAACTTTGTTCTACTGCTTCACACCAACACGGCTTCCCATCTGGATCTAGAGACAGGAATGTGAGCCCTTTTCTTCTCCATCTAGACATACATTGTTTCCCTAAAATAACATGTATGTTGCTCCTTATATCAAGAGCTGAAAATGGCCAGGTAGCATCATCATAAATGGGAAGTAATAAATTAAACATTGAATCCCAGCTGTTGCAGTTTGAGGAATTCAAGTGGTATGAGATTAACCACTTCTTCATGCTATCCTGACCCTCAAATCAAGGTGCCGTTACATGTTCTCATTCTTTACTTTTGACATTCAGGATATAGAAACCAGTAATAATTACTGAACCATCTTACAACAAAGTAAAAATAAAATAATACACACACAGACTCCTTATCATGTCCCTTTTTAAGGAATAAACCTATCATTTAAAGTGTGATAATTTGTTTTTTTTTATTGAATAAGGAGATCATTACTAAACTACAACATATGCAGCAACTACTCTGTAGACAGACTGAAACAAATATCAGAATTGAAGCAGAGCTGAATGAACTGAAGCAAAAATATCAGGTCAGATTTTTTTTTTAAATTCTACATTTTATGGCTGCCTACTAAATGGTTTTGTAAAAAAACCCACTAAGACTGAGCCATCATTTATTTAAAACTTAATGTGAACCTTGAAATTTATCATGTTTTTCTCAGTAGATTTGGATGAAACAACAAAAAAGGTAATTTATAACTTTATATATACTAATTTAGAATACCTTCCTTACCTATACCTTACCTATCTATACTATACCTTACCTATCTGCCACAGGAGGTGGTGGTGGCTACAAGCATAGCCAGCTTCAAGAGGGGGTTAGATAAAAATATGGAGCAGAGGTCCATCAGTGGCTATTAGCCACAGTGTGTGTGTGTGTGTGTGTGTGTGTGTGTGTGTGTGTATATATATATATATATATATATATATATATATATATATATATATATATATATATATATATATATATATATATATATAAAAATTTTTGGCCACTGTGTGATACAGAGTGTTGGACTGGATGGGCCATTGGCCTGATCCAACATGGCTTCTCTTATGTTCTTATGTGTTAAAGTTGCAAGCACTAAGTGATCCTCATGGAATCTACCAAAACCTGTCCCAGAGACATCTTAAGGCTTTTTTTTTTGGGGGGGGGGGTATAGGTAAGATACACTGATGTTTTCCTACCCCCTCTCCTAGCCATGATAAAGAAGGCACAGCAGCTATTTTAGCATTTTGTTTTGCACTCCCAGTTTTACACCTTACTTTGCCCTCCAAAGTTGGAATGAAGAGTCAGACACAATGAATTGGATGAACTAAGGGCCACTTTATTAAATTTTATTCAAAATCGGCAAGGGCTAAATAGTGCAAGTGGACTGGTCAGGGCCAGGGGTCTCAGCAGACACCTCCCCTGCCATTTAATGCCCAAGGCCCTGGCCAGAGCTGTACATCACAGCTCCAACCAGGCCAGCTCAGCAAGCAGGCAACACCTGAGAAGTCCCCCCCACGAGCGGGGCAACTAAATGAAAGGACCCTTCCAGGTAAGCTCCAAAGGATGGTCTGCATTCTCCCACTCCAGGCTGGCAAACCCAAAGGTCGATCCTGACAAACCCCTAACCCCACAAAGGGGGGATGCTTTGTGGCCCTCCCCTAGCCGCATAATCAAGAAGAGACCATTACCCTCATTCGAAAGATGAATACCATCACCCCTATAGAGGTGTGCATGACGAATACGACTGTCCGGATGAGGCAAATAATGGCCCAAACAGTCATCCAAGGCTCTTCGAATTCTTTTATTCACCTTGCGACGGGCCCTATCGATGCCCACAGGATCCAAAACACCCTGCCAAATAAGGCGAGGGATCATGGCTGACCAAATAATAATAGTCGAAGGCCATCTCTCCTTGATAGCCCTAAGGTCCTTCTCTGCCTGCAGGGCCAAAGCTGTGCCCTTTGTCAGCCCCAGATCATTCCCACCCAGATGTGTAACTAATGCGGAGGACCCGCATTCTCCTGGAATAACAGTGGCATCAGGCCAGGCCAATGAAGTCCCCAGCGCCCCCGCCACTCTATTGTAACCCGTTGGCTGAGCCCCAGCTGAGAGCCAACCGAAGTTCTCCGAGCCTGATGTGCAGCCCAAAACACATAACTGTGTCCACAGACAAGAACTTGGCTCCTCTGGCCAGGAACAACAGTACTTACAGGAAAAAACAATCAACTATAAATGCAACGCTCCATGTTAAAATGCATAAAGTTAGGGATAGAGCAAGGGGCGAACATACAATTTATAGGCCGCTGAGCGCCATTGGCACAGCCACTGAATACTATGCGCAGGGTACCCCAAGGCGGTGGCCGTAGAGGCTGCTCCAATTCTAAAGGAGTGGGTACCAAACTGCACTACAGACAACCCAAGCTTAGCTAAAGCCGGGAAGTCACAGCCCAAAACTGATGCTTTGTCAGTGGGCTGCCGTTAAGGTGACAAAACAAAAACCCATCTGTGAGACCCCGTACTGCCAAATAAGCAGCCAAAGCAGAAACAGGACACAACTCCTGCTCAGAGCATGTGCCTGGCTCCAAAACTGTCCCCTTGCAGTGCTGGTCAGTCTTAGAGCGTTGAACGGTAATGACTTACTCTCCATTAACCTTACTCTCCACTAACCTCAGGTCCTGTAGCAACAAAACTGTTATGTCTTGAAATATAAGCTGATGTACCGCATGGCGATCGCTACAGAGGCAACCCCACAGGTCCCCGGATGTAGCTCGCTAGACACCCCGCCCATCAAGATCTGTGGTGGGAAGTTTGACTGACCAGGATTGGACTGGCCGGACTGGGGGGCAGTTCTGGGTAATGTATATAAGTGGGGCCCGGCCCGCGTGTTCCCTCTCTTGTAATGTACCACCGAATAAAGCATGTTGCCTTCCACCCGTCTTGCAACTCAGTACATTACAGTGGTGACGAGGATGGGATCCTAGCCAGGTAACTCCTGAAGAGGACCTTCGCGGAGCTGGCCAGAGACGAAGAAGGCACAACGTCCAGGGAGACGGAAGCACCTGCTGCCGCAGCCACCATGGCTAACCCAAGCGGAGCGACGGGTCGCCTTGAAGAGTTCAACCCCGCTAAGCCGGAAAGGTGGGAGACCTACACAGAGCGGGTCGATTGCTACCTTCGAGCAAACATGATAATGGACAACAGCCGGAAAAGAGACGTGCTCCTGAGCATCTGCGGAGAGGCCACATTCGAGATCGCCAAGGGTCTCTCAGTCCCCACGAGAATCATGGAGAAGACGTATGAGGAGATAGTCCGACTCCTCACGGGGCACTTCTTGCCCCAACCCTCAATCATCGCCCGCCGATTCCTCTTCCACAAGAGGGACCAGGAGACGGGAGAGACGGCAGCTGAATACCTGGCCACTCTCCGACAAATAGCAGGAAACTGTAGCTTCAACAAGCTAGAAGAGGCCCTGAGGGACCGTTTCACCTGGGGCCTGAGGAACGAACGACTACAGCAGAAGCTCTTCGCGAAGGAAGAGCTCACCCTCCAGGGCCCCTTCAACGAGGCCACAGCATTCGAGAGAGCCACTAAAGCTTTCCACAACCCGAGGGCAGAAGCCATCCACCAGGAGGTGACGGTGCAAAGCCACCCACAGGAGGAGGAGATGCACCAGCTACACCGCCCACCAGGGACGGGACTGAGAGCGACCCAGCGGCCATGAGCGACGGAGAAACCGACCAGCACAAAGTGCGCAAGCTGCGGGGACCCGCACGAGTGCCGGGACTGCCCCTATCGCAACGTGGACTGCAGGAACTGCAGGAAAATGGGCCATTTTGCGCGAGCTTGCAGGGCCAAGGCCGGCCGCAGATGCCAGTCCACCAACCAAGACTTGACTGGGGACTACTCGACCGCTTCAACCAGCCTGCAGGTAATGAACTTGCCCAGCAATACCCCTGACAAGGTCAAGGTATCAATCAGGATCGAGGGAAATCCCTGCCTGATGGAACTAGCCGCTGTCCCATAAGGAGTCCCATACTAAATAATTGCAGTCAAGTTTCATGCCCTTACCGCTCATTGGTTTAAGCTTGGAGTTCAAATCCATCAAGGTAGATAATGGTTCTCCACAGTCACTCAGAGGTGCTCGAGGCTGTCACAAAGCCTTAAATTCAGTATACAACACCCCTCCCCGCCAAGTTCCAATGTACTAGCAAACATAGTCCTGTAGGTACCCTGGCCGGCGCTGGTCCCTTTGTGAGTGTCAGAGCTCTGCCTTCAGAGGAGGTGCTGTCTGAGCCAAGTTAGGTTCGGCTTCACTCGTACCTGGCTGTGGTGGAGGAACTGGAATGCTTGGCAGGGATGTAGCGAGTGGGGGCCCTTCGGAAGTTCCTTCCTCTGAGGCCAGAGGGGCTGCTTCTTTGTGGGGCTCTGTTGCCAGGAGGATTGGTGCTGGTTCAGACCCGATCGATGGCAATATGGGCTCTAAGCTGACTCTATTGTCTTCGGTTCCCTCCTGGCTTTCCAGCTCTTCCAGAAGCATCCAGCAGCGCACTGTCAATGTGCTGGCAGAGAAGTTGGCCCCCTTCTGTAGACACTTTATAGGAATGGGGCCCCGTGACTTGGGTCACCCTGGTGAGGATCCACTCCGGCCTGCTCGAGAAGTTCTTGGCATAACAGGGTTGCCTGGGAAGAAGCCACTGGGTGCTTCTTGTTGCACCGGGTTAGAGTGCTGTTCTGGGGTCCGGTCAGGGTGCAGACATTCCAACCGTGTGGTTAGCCGCTGTCCCATAAGGAGTTCCGTAGGGCTGCAGCCAGTGGCAGTGCTCAGAGTGATACGATTGCTGAAAAGGAAGGCTGCTAGTCTGTGGTCCCTGTCCCCGTAAATAATCCTACTCAGGGAGTCCTTAGCCTTGCATATTCTCTTTGCCTGTCCGTTGGTGGCTGGGTGGAATGGAGCAGACCGAATGTGCTGGATAAGGTACCGCTCCTGAAATTCTTGGAACTCTCCAGAAGTAAAGGCCATTCCATTATCAATCACAACCGTGTCCGGTAGGTCGTGGGTGCAAAAGACCCTTCTGAGAGCTGTAATGGAGGCCTGGGTGGAGGTGAATCACCTCCAGCCACATTGTGTACAAGTCCACCAGAATGAAAAAACCTGGCCATGGAAGGACCCCACAAAGTCCAGGTGCAGCCTTGACCATGGCGTGCGCATTGACTCCCAGCGATGAATGGGCACGCTAGGGGGATCTGGTCACGTAACCTGGCAGGATTGGCAGTGCTTCACCCACGCCTCAATGTCCCCACCCAGCCCTGGCCACCACACGTAATTGCAGGTGAGGGCTTCATTCACATGATCCTCAGGTATGTCTCGTGTAGGCCCTCTAAGACTTGTTTGTGCAGTGGAGGGGGAACCACAACGTGGCTTCCCCATAAGAGGCATTCCTTGTGTGCCAACAGTTCATTCCTGCAAGAAGCAAACACTGTGAATTCCAGGCCCACTTGGCTGGTGGGCCACCCCCTTCCCACTCAGTCCAGTACATGGGAGAGATGGGGTCCCGGGCTGTATGTTTGGCAACATCGGCCATGCGTAGGGGATGATTGGGTAGTGTCTCTATCAAGACACTGGTGTGCTGGGGCCGGATCCAGGTCTATGGTGGAAAGTGGGCTGAGAGTGCCCACATGGCCCATTGACTTCTTGGGACAGTAGACTAGGTTGTACAGGTAGATGTTCCACCAGAGGACCTGAGGCAACAGGATCTGCGGGGTCTGGCGGTCAGGAGCGAGCAGGCCGAGCAGTGGCTTGTGATCCATCGCAATGGTGAAGGGGTGCCCGTACAGGTAGTCGTGGAATGAATGGTAAAAGTTCAGGAGCCCCAAAAATGCCTGGAGCTCCGCCTTGGAGCTGGGTGTGGGGGCTTGAACTATGGCACAAACATTCTCGGGAGTTGAGTGAATTCCAATGGCGTTGACCACAAAACCCAGGAACTCAACCCTTGAGACGCCCAGCGAGCACTTTTCCTTCTTCACCTTAAGGCCGGCCGCCCTGAAGTGTTGCAGCATGGAGCGGAGGTGGCAGCCAAACTCCTCTGTGGTGGGGGCAATGATCAAAACGTCATCGAAGAATGGCTGAACTCCTGGGATCCCTTTGAGGAGAGAGTCCATTAGAATTTGGAATGTTCCTAGGGCCACGCTCACCCCAAATAGCAGCTGTTTAACTCTAAAAGCCCCCCCCCCGGTGGGTGATGATCTTTTGAGCCTCTGTGATCCCATCATCCAACAGGAGCTGCTGGTAGGCCTGGGCAATATCCAGCTTCCCAAAAATTGTTGAGCCCTCAAAGGAAGGCAAGACGTGGCTGATGCTGGTAACTGGGTATGCGTGGTCCCGGAGTGCCTTGTTTATGTTGCACTTGTAGTCTGCACAGATGCGGATGTCCCTGTTGGGCTTAACTGGCATAATGATAGGGGTTTCCCAGAGGGCATGAGGGACCAGTTCCAAGACCCCCTGGTCTACTAGGTGGTCTAGTTTGGCCTCAATTTTTGGTTTCAGCATGAACAGGACACGCTGGGCCTTCAGCCTTATGGGTTGAGTTGCAAGAATACCGGTAGCCCCGTGTAGCAGTTGAGTGCCCCATCAAAGACTTCGTGGATCTCTTCAAAAATGTGTGTGAAGCTAGGCAGCTGCACCTGATAGACTCCTTTAATCTCCATCCCCAATGGCCCAAACCAGGCCAGCCCCAGCAGTCTAGTTAGCTTGCCCCCCACTACCAACAAGTCCAACAAGCCATCAAAGTGCTTAAACTGAATGCGGAATCGGTCCCACCCTTTTATGTGTACTGAGTTCTTTCGGAAGTCCCTCAGAATGAACCCCGCCACCCATAGTGGAGGGCCTCCGTTTGGGCAAAGTTTCTTTAGGGTGTCCTCCAAAATAATAGGTCCAGTGAGCGGGATTGAACTCCAGTAGATGATGTCCTGGAGCAACAACCATGATCCCAGCTGCGATGTGTTGCGAGATGAGCGCGGGGCACTGGAGCTCGATGTGCGATGCGTGTGGTGCGGCTGAGTGATAGGCTGACTCAACAGGATCCCATCCTCGTCACCAGTGTTGAATAGTGAGTTCAATGCAGTAGAGTTCAACACTCAGTACAGAACATTAACTGTCCATTGTACCCAGAAGAGGATTCCCTTCTCTTTCACTGCTTTCATGGAGCCTACAAGAAACAGAGACAAAGGCAGACAGGCTTCCAGAACAGACCCTGCTTTAGCTGAAATTCATCAACAGTATTTTTTGTAGCAAATCTAAATAACAGTTTGTGTTGGATTTTAAAAGCTGTGAGCCAATTTGGGGTTGAAAGATAGGGCAAAAGTATAATAAAATGCCACACTTTATCAGGGCTGCATAAAAAAATGTCAAGAGGTCCTGATTCTAATCAAGCCAGCAGCATGGCACTCTTATTTTTCTCCCTCCTTCCTTTTTAGCTGCCAAAATGGCTGTGGGGTGTGGGTGGGTGTGCATGCACAGCTGTCTTGGCACTTGATAAGGTATGAGGGGTGGAGTGCTTGAGCCCACTGTGCTGTCAGCTCAGTGACTTTAAAATGGTGCTAGTGTCCTTTTGGCTGCCAAAGAAAGCTGTCACACCTGGTTTGCCATAACGGAGTCACTAGAGATAAACTTGGTTAACCCTTCTGCTCCATCCCTAAATAAACTCATTAGACGTTGCAGTTCGACATGCCTTCATTCTGTAACAACTATTGGTATATTTAGCAGAAGAAAATGTTCAGTTTGTGACATCTAATTAGGAAGCTCAACTTTTGACTGTAAATAAGAGTTGATGGGTTTTTAAATGTTAAAATAGGAAGGAAAGCCAATTTGGATGGGGGGCACGGAATAAGGGGGAAGAAAAATTTATGCTTTCTTTGCCACTAATTTAACAATAGAATCCACACAACCCCTTGAGTTGTTAATAGTCTCAATGGGGTAAGAAGATGGATATAATACTAGTCCCAGTTTATGAGTTCAGCCCTTATTCTTTCACAGACTGAGCAATGACAAATGGACTCAGCTATATTTCTATAAAGTTTTTAGTAGATGTTATTCTGCACAAAGACTCTGCAGTCACACACACACACACACACATATACACTCAATATGCAGAGATCCCTTGAGAATATCCAAGACATCATTTCCTCTCCCGTAGGGTACTATATCATGTTCCCATATATCAAAGAAAGGCTAAATTCTTTAGCAGTGCAATCCTGTGCATTTACTCTAGTTAAAATCCTCTTATTTCAATAGACTGGATTGTACTGTTAATCTTCTGCTAATTTATCTTATTAATACAGGCACTTCTATTCATTTTGGTGAACTGAATAATTTTGTTACAACATTATCATTGCTGTGCTTATTTCACATATAACCTTAGGATCAGAGTAGAAAGCTCATTTAAAAAATCAGCTCAGTGTGCAGTATAAATGGAAAAGGGCATATTCAGTGTTTTTTTTCAGAGATTTTTCTTTTACTTTCAATTAGCATAATCAATCATCAATATATCTAACATGGCCAAAACTGTTGATAAAAGATAGGGGGAGGGGACAGAGCCCTTTTGACATCTGTTTTGGTCCACAGGGGAGGACTCATTGGGGCTAGGGCTGGCAGAAATCAGCAAGCACTCTGGTACTATATGGTTTGCTTGACTCACCCAGGACTGATTCTTACTACTGCAACACCAGCCACCCCACAAAAGCCAGTGTGGTTTAATGGCAGAATTTCAGATTAGAATCCTGGTGGCCCAGGTCCAGATCTCTGCTCTTCTATGAAAGTTGACTGGCTGACCTTGAGCCAGTTTTATTGTGAGGTTAAAATGATATTGTGAGGATAAAATGATAAGAACATAAGAGAAGCCATGTTGGATCAGGCCAATGGCCCATCCAGTCCAACACTCTGCGTCACCCAGTAGCCAAAATTTATATATATATATATATATATTGTATTTGTGTGTGTGTGTATATACACACACACACACATATATATATATACACATACACATACACAAATAAATATATATATATATATATATATATATATATATATATATATATATATATATATATATATATATATACATATACATATATACATATATATATACACAAAAAATACAAAATTTATATACACACACACACACACACACACACTGTAGCTAATAGCCACTGATGGAACTCTGCTCCATATTTTTATCTAACCCCCTCTTGAAGCTGGCTATGCTTGTAGCTGCTACCACCTCCTGTGGCAGTGAATTCCACATGTTAATCACCCTTTGGGTGAAGAAGTACCTCCTTTTATCCATTCTAACCCGACTGCTCAGCAATTTCATCAAATGCCCATGAGTTCTTGTATTGTGAGAAAGGGAGAAAAGTTCTTCTCTACTTTCTCCATCCCATGCATAATCTTGTAAACCTCTATTGTGTCACCCCGCAGTCGACGTTTCTCCATGCTAAAGAGCTCCAAGCGTTTTAACCTTTCTTCATAGGGAAAGTGTTCCAAAACTTTAATCATTCTAGTTGCCCTTTTCTGCACTTTTTCCAACGCTATAATATCTTTTTTTGAGTATAAACAATTTTATTGGTAACATATGGTAGCAAATCTATATCAATATCTTACAACTTAAAAAGAAAAATGTATCTACCCCATATCTTACGTTCCCCCCACCCCTCTCCCCGTTATTTGATCCCCGCCAGTGTTATTTACTTAAAACAAATATTAAAGGTATCCTTAACTATTAACCAAAAGTTATATTCTTCTTTTAAAACTTAATCATTATCAAAAATCGTCCAATGTCCTTTTATTTTCCACTCTTTTTCTATGTATCTTCTGAACTTCTTCCACTCCATCTTAAAAACTTCCAAATCATAGTCTCTTAATATTCTTGTTAATTTGTCCATTTCACTCCATGTCATAACTTTTATAATCCAATCCCATTTTTCTGGTATTTTTTCTTGCTTCCACAACTGTGCATACAATGTCCTAGTGGCTGAGAGCAAGTACCAGATTAAAGTTCTATCTTCTTTTGGAAATGTTTCCATTTGTAGTCCCAACAGAAACGTCTCTGCAACTTTGTTAAACTCATATCCCAAGATCTTAGAAATCTCTTGCTGAATCATCTGCCAAAGCATTTTAGCTCTTTCACAAGTCCACCACATATGGTAGAAAGAACCTTCATGCTTTTTACATTTCCAACATCTGTCTGGCATCTTATTATTCATCTTTGCCAATTTTTTAGGCGCTATATTCCATCTATACATCATCTTAAAACAATTTTCTTTAATACTTTGACATGTTGCAAGTTTTATAGAGTTCTTCCACAGATATTCCCAAGATTCCATCTTTATGTCTTTATTTTGTACAGCTCCTGCTTTTTCCAGAAAGCACCCCAGTGCCTAACAAACTTAAACCCTTCCTCCTTACACCATTGTCTCATCCACACATTGAGACTTCTAATTTGTGCCTGTCTCTCCAGCCCTGCACATGGAACAGGTAGTATTTCTGAGAAGGCTACTTTGGAGGTCCTGGCCTTAAGTCTCCCGCCTAGCAGCCTAGGACCTCACGACTGCATTTCCCTACATCGTTGGTGCCAACATGCACCACAACCACTGGCTCCTCCCCAGCACTGTCTATCAGCCTATCTACTACACGCGTAATGTCTGCTACCTTCGTACCAGGAAGACAAATCACCTTACGGTCAGTACGCGGTTTTGCCACCCAGTTGTCTACTTGCCTAAGGATCAAATCAGCAACTACCAAGACCCCCTCCCCTCCCTTGGCGTGAAAGTATTCCCACTCACCAACTGAAGAAGAGGTTCCTTCTGAGGGTGCATTCCCCTTATCTTCAGCCCGGCGCCCTGTTCCCTCTCGACCCTCATGCTCCCTGGCAGCAACAGGGCTGCCACGTTCAAAGCAGGGCTCATCTAACACGTCCCCGAGAGTCTTCCCTGAGTGCCTAACTGACTGTCTCTGCTTCTCCAGGTCAGTCACCTCAGCCTCAAGGGTACGAACTCGTTCCCTGAGGACCAGGAGCTCCTTGCATTGAGCACACACCCAAGACTTCTGTCCTGTGGGCAGATAGTCATACATGTGACACTCAGTGCAAACCACTGGAAAGCCCCCACCCCCCTGCTGGTATTGTACCTTCATGATAGCTTTTTAAAAATATACAGTCCCCTTTTAAACCTGTTTGTTTATGTGGCTCCCCTTCTAGAGAGTCTACTTACCTTATTGGGAACACAAGGAATCCTGGTCCTTACACAGCCCCCAGGCTAAGAGCCACAGGCCAAGAGCCCTTTAGCTCTCTGGCAAGGCTCAGCTTAATAATGCAAAGAGGGTGGGGAACACAGCCACTCCTAATCAATCAGCAACAATCACCTTCACCTTCAGCCCTTCACACAAACTCAGAAGTTTTCAGCAACTTCCACAGCTGCTGAGCCACAAACCTCACCCTTGTAGCGCTTCTCTGCTCTATCCCAGAGCTCTCTGAAATGATGGAGAAGAGAATTATGTAAGCAGTTTTGGGTTTCCATTGTGGAGACAGGTGAGGTATAATAAATAATAAATACAGCTGAAGATGGGGGCAGATAAAAGGTTGGTTGGTGGATGGGAAGGAGAGAAGGAGGCAGGAAATGGAACAATATGGGATTTGTCAGGAGGAGGGAAAGAAGAAATAGTGTGGGGAAGATGCCCCCCGTATGTCCTTGCTGGTGCCTCATTGTACTGCACAAATCAGCCAGAGTGTTCCTGAGGTAATACTGCCAAGGGGAGGGGAGGCTGGAGACAGGGTCAGCTAAAGGTAGGTTGGCTATTTGAGGGAAGAAGAGAAAAAAAGCTGAATAAAGGGATAGGCTATGGGGGCTTTCAGAGATGGAAAAGAAGAAATAGTGGAAGGGAGGAGATGCCTACCACATGTGTTATGTATATTTCTGGCTAACTCTTCTCCAAAGGAATATCATAATGATGTGAAATGTAAAGAAAGGAACAACCAGAATGTGCTAAGATGGTGAACTCTTTTCTTGTGAGAAACTAGTAAGAGTTCTGGGATTTTAACTTAGAAAAAAGTGGCTCTGAGGATATAATATAATTTTTTATTAAATTATGAAGTGCTAAAGAAGAAAAAAATCACTGTCAAAAGATATGATAATATGTATTAACTTGCTTTTAAAATGAATTAGACAAATTCTTAGAGGCAGGGGTTGTTTTGTAGAAAAATATGTGGTGGAGCTCGTTAGCATAATTTATTAGCATATGCCACCACCACCCCCCACACAAGCCAAAAGCAACCAAATGCAAGAAAGGAGAGCCCTGGGTGAATAAGGCCTGCTTGGGCTGGCTAGAGATCCAGCCAGACCAAGCAGGCCTTGCTCACCTGGGGCTCTCCTTGGTCACTGCCCCCCCCCCCAGTCAAAAGGCCAGCAAGACACCTGCCACCCCAAATCACATAAGAAGTGGAGAAAGGGTGGTGTGGGCTTCTTCAGGGGTTAATGAGGACGGCTGGGGGTGTTGCAAAGCCCCTGGTGGCTGGCTGGCTGGCTGGCTGGCTGGCTGCTCTCCTAATCCAGAGATTGTTATGCAGCTGTACCTACTATTCAATGGACAAGATAGGTGGGGAGGAAGAGGAGGAACCCTCAGAAAGGTTCAGGAGCTGAGCTCCTGTGATCTCCCGCTGAATTCAAGGCTTGCTTAAAGGATAGGTGGCATTTTAGAGACTGTTAAACATGATAGTTTTATGTTTGGGGGCAATATTATGTATGTATTTAAATATTTTTAGCCCACCTTTCACTGGTGGCTCAAGTTGGCCTACATTGCCAAGATTAAAAGCATACAAAATGCAATAAAAATCCATTAAACCCCTCCAAGAAAATACCTGCATCAGTTATATGAAAGAATTTGTTTGAGAATTTGTCCCATGTAATTGATCTAAGAAACAAGGTAATCAATCCTATTGAATGATTTGGTAGTGCAAATCACTAGAGAAGTTGCAAAATTTTTAGATGATATTCTGAAAATTAAATCCAAGTTTGAATCATAGAAGAATCATAGAATCATAGAGTTGGAAGGGACCTCTAGGGTCATCTAGTCCAACCCCCTGCACAATGAAGGAAACTCACAACGTAGGAAACTCACAAACACCTCCCCCTAAATTCACAGGATCTTCATTGCTGTCAGATGGCCATCTAGCCCTGTTTAAAAACCTCCAAGGAAGGAGAGCCCACCACCTCCTGAGGAAGCCTGTTCCACTGAGGAATCGCTCTAACGGTCTAATGGGGACGGACAGTGGCTCAGTGGTAGAGCATCTGCTTGGTAAACAAAAGGTCCCAGGTTCAATCCCCGGCATCTCCCGCTAAAAAGGGTCCAGGCAAGTAGGTGTGAAAAACCACAGCTTGAGACCCTGGAGAGCTGCTGCCAGTCTGAGTAGACAATACTGACTTTGATGGACCAAGTATAAGGCAGCTTCATATGTTGATGTTCAATGGTCAGGAAGTTCTTCCTAATGTTGAGCCGGAAACTCTTTTGATTTAATTTCAACCCATTGGTTCTGGTCCTACCTTCCGGAGCCACAGAAAACAATTCCACACCATCCTCTATATGACAGCCCTTCAAGTACTTGAAGATGGTGATCATATCACCTCTCAGCCGCCTCCTCTCCAGGCTAAACATCCCCAGCTCCTTCAACCTTTCCTCATAGGACTTGGTCTACAGACCCCTCACCATCTTTGTTGCCTTCTTCTGGACCTGTTCCAGCTTGTGTATATCCTTCTTAAATTGTGGTGCTCAAAACTGAACACAATACTCCAGGTGAAGGCTTACCAGAGCAGAGTAAAGTGATACCATCACATCACGTGATCTGGACACTATACTTCTGTTGATACAGCCCAAAATTGCATTTGCCTTTTTAGCCACCGCATCACACTGTTGACTCATGTTCAGCGTATGATCCACTAAGACCCCTAGATCCTTTTCGCACATACTACTGCTAAGACAAGTCTCCCCCATCCTATAACCATGCATTGGATTTTTCCTACCTAAGAACTTTACATTTATCCCTGTTAAAATTCATTTTACTGGTTTTAGCCCAGTTTCCAGCCTGTCAAGGTCATCCTGTTTCTGTCTTCTGTGTTTGCAACCCCTCCCAATTTAGTATCCTCTGCAAATTTAATAAGCTTTCCCTCTATTCCTTCATCCAAATCACTGATAAAGATGTTGAACAAAACAGGTCCCAGGACAGATCCTTGAGGCACTCCACTTGTCACTCCTCTCCAAGAGGATGAGGAACCATTCACAAGCACTTTTTGAGTGCGATCTGTCAACCAATTATAGATCCACCTAACGATAGCAGGATCCAAACCACATTTTAACAACTATTCAACAAGGATAGTATGTGGAACCTTATCAAAAGCCTTACTGAAATCCAGATAAACGATGTCTACAGCATTCCCCTGATCCAGCAAGGTAGTCACTTTCTCAGAAAAAGAGATCAGGTTAGTCTGACATGACTTGTTCTTGAGAAACCCATGCTGGCTCTTAGTAATCACATCCATTCTTTCTAAATGTTCCAGGACTGACTGTTTGATGATTTGTTCTAAAACTTTTCCAGGTATAGACATCAAGCTGACAGGTCGGTTGTTACCTGGATCATCTTTTTTCCCCTTCTTGAAGATGGGGACAACATTCGCCCGCCTCCAATCTTCCGGCACCTCTCCTGTTCTCCAAGAATTCTCAAAAATAATAGCCAGAGGCTCAGAAATTACATCCACAAGCTCTTTTAGAACCCTTGGAAGCAATTCATCTGGCCCTGAGAACTTAGTTTCATTTTTAAAAACTAGGTGTTTATATACTACCCCTATGCTGATCCTTGGTTGGAACTTCATACCCTGCTTATATGTTCTGTTTTTGCTATGTTGAGCACCATTTCCCTCAGAAGAGAAGACTGAGGAAAAGTAGGAATTGAGCAGTTCTGCCCTCTCTTCATTACCTGTTACAATTTCACTTTGTTGCCCTTGCAATGGGCCTACCATGTCCTTGCTCTTTTTCTTACTCTTACTTTTCTTACTTACATAAGAAAAGAACCCTTTTTGTTGTTTTTAGCATCTTTGGCCAGCCTAAGCTCATACTGAGCTTTAGCTTTCCTTACTTTTTCTCTACAAGCACTGGTGATTTGTTTATATTCATCCTTGGTTATAAGGCCCTCCTTCCAATTCCTAAAAGTCTTTTTTATTTCTCAAGTCTTTAGAGAGCTGTTTATGGAGCCACTTTGGCTTCTTTAGGCTTTCCCATTTTTTCTTCTCATAGGAATCGTCTGTGATTGCGCTTTCAGGATTTCGCTTTTAAGAAACTCCCACCCCTCCTGAACCCCCTTCCTCCTAAGTATTTCTGACCATGGGATTTTACTCAGCATAGTTCTAAAGTTCTATTTATCGAAGTTTGCCTTTCTGAAGTCCAACCTATAAGTCTGACTATGTATAGCTTTCCCCTTCCCTAAGACTAAATTCCAAAATCACATGGTCACTACTGCCCAGGGTGCCCACTATTTCCTTCTTCAATCAATTCTTCCTTGTTGGTGAGAATCAAATCCAAGATAGCAGATCCCCTTGTTTCCTTCTTCACTTTCTGGAAAAGGAAGTTGTCAGCAAGACAAGTCAGAAATCTATTTGACTTTTCATTTTTAGCAGAGTTGGACTTCCAACAGATGTCCGGGTAATTGAAATCTCCCAAGATCAATGTATCCCTTCTCTTGGAAAACTTTGCAATCTGCTGTAGAAGTATCTCATCCAAGTCCTCTGCCTGACTTGGTCATCTATAGCAGACCCCCACAATAATATCACTGTTATTTCTTACTCCTTTTATTTTTACTCCGAGACTTTCAACTGAGCTGCCATGCTCAGATTCACATATTTCCTCGCAAGTATATACCTCCTTCATATATACTGCTACGTCTCCGCACTTTCTCATTTGCCTGTCTCTTTTGTTCTGTAATAAAATTGACATTCTTATTCTAATTATATGAATTTAACCTTTGTATATTATTTTAGTCTTATTCTAAGTTTTTTTCTATGCCAGTAAAGGTATTGTTGGTCTGTCTGTTGGAGAGAAATGCCACTGATAAAAGGCCTTCTTGATCATCACACCAATATGCTTTTCAAACAGCCCAGTTCCTTACAGTGGCAGAGCATTTAGAGAGGCAGAGACTGGCAGAATTATGCCACTTCTGTTTGGGAACCCAGAAATGATCTCATTGTGATGCAGAATGCTGTAAGATTTCCCCAGATCTCTGTGCTGAAAACCTCTATCTCTATGGTAAAAACTTACAATAGACCTTGATTCTGACTGCCTCTACCATTTCTGAGCAGACGGGATCATCACCACCGACTGATCATATGCCATCAGACCAACATGCTATTACTATTCACTCCCATTTCCCTTCAGCACCCAGTTATTCACTGTCAAGATAGGCACTCCCTGAGGAGAGTAACCATTTATCCTGACAGTCTACTTCTACAGGTTTCTGCTGAGGCTCTCATGAAACTTGAGAAATTTTCCTTGTTTGGATGGAACACCATTCTCAGAGTCATTCACACAGTGTTCATCATCATTACACCCAAGCTCCCATGTCACCATACTACCATAGACATCTCAGAGATGACTGTCAGTGCTATTCTTCAAAATCAAGATCCCACTCTAATCACTGTTTCTACTCTAGGTACTGTTCAGATTACCATCACTGTCCAGATCATCTCAGTGCTCTTATACTGTTGGTCTCTGCTGGAGGAGCCTCTCTATATAAACTGTCTAGAGCTCCTAGCTGTGCATCAGCCCTGAAGTCCTTCCTTCCCTAGTCAGTTGAGTACTGTAGGTGGCCACCAACAACATAGTGACCATCTATTATATAAACAAATAGGGAGGCAGCAAGTTCATGAAGCTGTGTAAATGTGTAATTGCCTTGTGGCACTGGTGCATTAATCAGCATATTCTTCTCACAGCGGTCCGTGTTCTGGGGGTCCAGAACACCCAAGCAGACTTCCTCAGTTGGACAGTTTCCAATGAAAATGAGAGGAGTCTCAATCCAAGTTACCTAGACCCAATCTTCAAAGCCTTTGGTCATCCAGAGGTTGATGCCTTTGCCATGAGGGACAATGACAAACGCAGCATTTTTTTCAGCAGGGGCCCAGCATGGAACCGGTTGTCTGGGGATGCCTTTCTACATCACTGGATAGGCAGACTCTTCTACCTCCCCCCCCCATATCATCTGATACAATGAGCAATTAAAAAAAACTGTGTGCCATCAGACTCCCTGCCTGGTGACACCTTGGTGGTCCAGACAACCTTGGTTCTGCACAGGGCTTTTTTTGAGCAGGAATGCACAGGAATGCAGTTCCGGCTGGCTTGGCATAAGGAGTGTGGCCGAATATGCAAATGAGCTTCTGCTGAGCTTTTTCTACAAAAAAGCCCTATACTAAACAATGGTGATGTCAGGAGTTGTGGCCTAATATGAAAATGAGTTCCTGTTGGGTTTTTTCTGCAAAAAAGGCCCTGGTTCTGCATATTCTGTATCTATCACACAACACATATCTGTGACTTCCCTCAGCTCCCCGGCCTGCCTGCACAACAGCAGGGCACAGTACTCCATTACCACTAATACTTCCTCTAAGCTATGGAGTCCTGTGGCTTCTTCAAGCTAATAGTGTGGACAATAATGACCTAGTTTTATTGCTGAGGGTTCACCGCATACTGCTCAGTCCTAGGAAGCCAACCATCAGATAAACCTGTCAGGCCAAGTGGAAATGTTTCTCTGTTTACTTAACTTCCAAACAAATTGGCCTCCGAAAAGGTTCTTTGTTGAAGTGTCCCCGCAAGAGTTTGACCTGAGCATCTCATCTTTGAAAGTCCACTTAGCAGCCATCTCAAAGTACCATGACCCTGTTCATGGTAGTACACTGTTCTACAAAATTACCAAAGCTTTACTCAAAGGGATGCTTTGACTCCATCCCCTTTGAAAGCCACTGGTTTTGTCACAGGTTTTGTCACAACTTATGAGCAAACCCTTTGAACCACTAGCCATCACCAATCTTCACCTTCTAACCTGAAAGATGGTTTTCCTGGCTGCAATCACCTTGTCTAAAAGAGCAAATGACCTCTATGCCTTTTGTGTGGATGCTCCCTTCACGATCTTTTACAAGGACAAGGTTGTGTTATGAGCAGACCTGTCCTTTTTGCCTAATGTGGTTTTAACCCTTCATCTCTCACAACCTACAGTTCTGCCCACTTTTTTCTGGATCTTGCTGATGATGGCCAATGAACATTGCATTCACTGGATGCCCGGAGAGCCCTCTCCTTCTACATGACCAGGACTCAATCATTCCACAAAGACCCCACAAAGATCTCTTTGTGACCTATGGAGAACCCAGAAAGGGCCGCAGGGTCCCTCCCCAAAGGCTGGGTCATGGCCACCATCTTCCTATGTTACAAACTGGCAAGAAAGCCATTACCTAGCTGCCTTTTAAATCCACTCTACAAGGGCAGTGTCTGCCACTGCAGCCTTTATGGGAGGTGTTTTCTTTGATTACATCTGTGTGGTTGCCACATGGTCCTCTCCATTGACCTTTGTGTTGCACTACACTCTGGATGTCAGGGATCAACAGGACACGTTCAGCCAGACAATTCTGAGGTCCATCTTCCACTGACCTTCAACCTCATTGGTGGTTCTCAGGTAGGCCTATAACAAGAAAGGGTCTGCATGATTGTTTCTTTTTTGGTTGGCAGCCAACACCCCCCATCCTGTTCTCTCTGTTTATCTCACTAATCACCCAAGTGTGGGACTGCACAGAGACCACGAGGAGGATAAACAAGTTGCTTACCTTTCACTGATGATCTCTGAGTGGTCATCTGTTCAGTCACACATGCCCACCTAGCCTTCCCCACTTACTTTATGTTGATGGGACTTATTGGTGGCAGTCTGAAGGAACTAAGTGGGAGGGTGCTTTCTTCTCAGCTCCAGGCAGGCACAGTCAATGCCTGTTCCCCAGAGTGCAATAGAAAAGTGTGCCAAATGTCTGGTGCTAGTTCTAGAACTTTCCAAGGTTGGGTTTCTGCACAGGCCCCAATCCAACTATGTGACTGCAGATGACCACTCAAAGATTGTCAGTGGTAAGTAACCTGTTTTCTGTCTATGGCCCCTGCCAGTTCATTGTTACATATAGCTACAAGTGCCAGCACAGAGCTAGCAGAGAGGCTCTCAAAATTTCTCAGAACCACTTGGAATTTAAGAGTGTTATTTAGTTTATGTGGGCAGAATACCATCATTCCTCCATTCACACATGGGGTAATCAACTCTGGGTTGGGAAATCCATGGAGATTTGGAGGTAGAGGCTTGAGGGCACAGTTTGGGGAGGAAAGGGACCTCAATAGGATATAATGTCATACATTTTGTCATCCAAAGCAGCCATTTTCTCTAGGGAATGGATCTCTGCAGTCTGGAAATTAGTTGTAGTTTCAGGAGATCTCCAGGCCCCATTTGGAGGTACGGAGCACTAGCATAGATGGGGTAGTGAACTCAGCTGTGTCTTCAAAAGATGGTGATCTGACCACAACACAGACTAAATTTCCAGCCGTCTAAATTAGATCAACAACAAGCTGCTCATAATAGAAAATAAATTCTGGTATATGCCCTTTTTAATGTGTTGGACCCATGTCAACTTGAGACAATCCCTTTGTGACAATGAAATCCTAAGTTTGACCAGGCAAGGCAGTTGTGATGTCGATGGATGGTCCTGTTATGACAGCAAAGGTCCTGTCCCTTTCCATCATTACCAGATGCCTGTTTGGTGCATATGCTGAGCAGTTTACAGCCAGCCAGGACCTGTGGTATGCTGGAGGAGCCAGATTGGTGTGTGTGTTTGACTCAGAGAGTATTTGTGCTTTCAGAGAGTTAGGCAGGGGGCAGGGTCCTTCCATAAGAGACCATATGAGCCTCAGAGTCAAACTTGAAATTACTTTTTAAGTGAGTTCACCACAGGGACTTGCAACCATAGGGGTATTGCAAGACCTGATAGCAGCTCCTGTATGAAAAGTACAGATGGGTCTGATTTTGATTAGGACTACAGCATGGGGGAAGGGAGCTCCTGCCTGCTCCCTGCCCTATTTTTGGCAGCCAAAACAATTTGGTGGCCAGTGGTGTGTGTTATTCACTTAGTTGGGAAGCTGCACATGTGCTGAACATTTGCACTTACAGCCTTCTCATGGAGCAAATAAGTCCCTGCCCATAGTGGATGAAAACAGTATGTGTGCGGGGCAGGGGAGGGAGGCAGGAGGCCCGGCTTCCCTTGCATTGTGGTTTCAATAATAATTGGGTGAGCCTATATAATAATTATTTTTTGTTCAATTTGCTAGGGTGCCCTTCCCTGCAAGTAGGGCTCTGGGCAGTTTACATCAGGGTAGAATACAATAGATAATAGGATTAAAACAACATAAAATACTTAAAACAGTGATAATACAATATCCAAGATGACAACAAATTTCCAATTTCCCGGGTGGGGGGATGTGAAGGAATGAGGGGGGAGGAAGGGGTATGAGAGTGCCAGACCATCGCTGTCCTCAACCAAATACCTGGCAGGACATGACTGCCTTGCAAGCCCTAAGGAAAGAGAATAATTTCCATTGGACACTGATGTTCTCTGGCAGAGAGTTCCACCCGGCAGGGGCCAGGGCCAAGAAGGCCCTGATTCTAGTCAAGGACAGCTAGATCTCTCTTGGCCTGGGGACCACCAGGAGGTTCTTATTGCTAGAGTGTAACACTCTTCCAGAGGGATAGTGAGAGAGGCAGTCCCAAAGGTATGTGGGTCCCTGACCATTGATGGCCATAAAGGTCAAAACCAGGACCTTGAACTGGATCCAGTGCTCCACTGGAAGCTAGTGCAGCTCACACAGCACAGGTTAAATGTGTGCCATCTGAGGGGTCCCTGTAACAACTTGCACGGCCGCATTCTGGACCAGTTGGAGCTTCTGGATCAGGCACAAGGGTAAGCCCACATATTTTGAATTACAGTAGTTTATCCAGGTGACCATTGCATGGGTTACTGTGGCTAGGTTGCGGCGAGATAGATAGGGAGCCAGTTGACTAATGTGGCACAGTTGGAAAAATGCTGGCTTGGCAACCATCACGACCTGGGCCCCCATAACCATCCAGGATCACACCTAGACTCTTGATGGTCGGAGATGATGTTTAGGGCAGTTGAGAGTTGGCTACCTGACCATGGCTCCCCCCACCCAGCTAGAGAACCTCTATCTTATCCATATTCAGTTTCAGCTGACTCTGCTTTAACCACCCAACCACAGCCTCCAAGCCATCAACTAAATTCATGGAAGAGGCGTCCTGTTGGCTGTCCATCAACAGAAATAGCTGGATGTCATTGGCATATTGATGATACCCTAGCCCGAAATTCTTCACTAACTGGGCAAGGGGACACATGTAGATGTTAAATAATATTGGGGAGAGAAGTACCCCCTGAGGGACCCCACATTCTAGTATGACAGTACTAAAAAGTAATATCTAGTTTGGCTCTCAAACCTATGTGACAATTCATATGTCTTTACCTATGTGGCAATTCTTATGTCTTTTGGTGCAGATTTACACCTTTCCAAGACCACTGACTTTTTGCTTAGGATTGCCCTGTCAGCATCTTGAATTCAGCAATAATTTCAAAATTCTGTGCATCAAAACTCAGAATTCTGGCTCAGTTTTGAAACAATAATTTAAGAAAAGTTTTACATACTATTTTGGCAAAATCAGGGGGAAACCTCAGAACTGTACTTCAAACAGTGAAAATTATATATATATATATATATATATATATATATATATATATATATATATGTGTGTGTGTGTGTGTGTGTGTGTGTATGTATGTGCATGTATGGTTGCATGAAAAGGACAGGATATGTCAGAATATGTTTTCATCCACAAGTTGTGAAGGCTATTTATTAGTCTTTATAAGAATAAACTTCTTTAATAAAAATTTAAATTAAAAAAAAATTATACATATTTTAGTTATACTTCAAATGTGCATATATTATCTCAAAGATGTCCCAGACTGGTTAAATGCTGTATAAGTCCAGAAGTCATGTGATGATCTATAGGCAGAAGTCAAAGTTGAAATTTTTACAGGTAGCTTTTATAGTCTCTTTTCTTTCTGAAGCGTTCTTAGAGAATTCTAGAAACCACACACAAACACCATTTAGGTAAATGTTTTAACATTGTATTTACAATGTTAAATGTGATCACACTGTCTTCTCTTAGGTAATGGATACACTGGGTATTATCCCTTGCAATTTTTTTTTTTAAATGTGATAGAGGAAAAGAAATCCTGTAGCACCTGAAAGATATCTGAGAACTTTTACTGCTGATTTACTCAGGCTTACTTTAATTTATCAATATGACAGTAAAGCTGACAATGAGTTAACCCAGAGATGGTAGGACGAGTATGACAGTTTTAAAATTCTTCTCAGAGCACTGCTTAGCACTCTGTTCATAGTAAATATTATGTGAATGTAATTTTATTCCATTTCACTGAAACAATTTTAAAAAGAAATCAAATGACAATTTCCAACTAGAAAATGGAATCCTTTTTTACTTTTCAGAGTTCTCAAATTAAATCTAAATTATATAGAACAGTAATAAAACACATTCTAATTTGATTGGTAAAATAAATATACTTTCTGGGTTGTACTGTAGTATTTATCTTCACAAACAAAGGGTTTGGAATGTGCTACATTTTCATATTTCTTAGCTCTGCACTTTATATTGCTTTTTCAGCACATTAAAACTTATGCAGTGAAACTGAATAATGGCAAGTATTTTTATACCCTTTTATAGCCATTTCTTTTTCATAACCTCCCCCTATTTCCTGTTAGCTAAAGTATAAGCACCTTTCTGTTAATTTATGAAATTATTGTTGAGATAACACATTATCACTGATCTGTATGGCACTTTCAGCATGTTAGAAGAAAAGGTCCAAGCAACATAAAACACATCAAAATTCATTAATGTGGTATTGATTATTTTTTGGATAATTAATTTTATTGCAGACCCTTGAAAGAGATAATGAGCTGCAAAGGGAGAAGGCAAAAGAAAATGAAGAAAAGTTCCTTAATCTTCAGCATGAATATGAGAAAGCTCAAACAACTTGGAAAAACAAGGTAGGTTTATTATTTAAAAGTCAGAGTATTAACATTTGCAAATATTAAGCAAAACATTCAAAAGACCAAGAAAATGTTACATCATATGAGGCAAGAAGAGATAAATATTATTTGCTTTCCAGAAAGCTTCAGACTGCTTAAGAAATAGATGCTGTTATAACTTTAAAAATCTATTGAAATTGTGTGCCAGACATCAGATATAACTCTTTCAGTGCTCATAAAACAGATGCTACCTGGCTTTTAAAGTTACCTTTTATATTCAATATTAAGTACAATTTCCAGAACTATGTCAGAAGCTTAGTTTGAATTAATTGAATTATCACTCCATTGTGTAAAGGGTGACAGAATTCCATCTGACAGCAATGGGAAGGGCGGGATATAAGTCATAGAATAAATAAATAAATAAGATCCTGTGAATTCAGGGGGAGGTATTTGTGAGTTTCCTGAATTGTGCAGGGGGTTGGACTAGATGACCCTGGAGGTCCTTTCCAACTCTATGATTCTATACCTACAGTTATTTATGTTAAACTAGGAACTACATGCAGGGGTCGTTTTGTAGAAAAATAGGTGGTGGAACTCATCCAGGGATTGTTATGCAGCTGCACCTACTATTCAATGGACAAGGTGGGAAGGAGGAGGTGGAACTCTCAGAGGTTCAGGAGCTGTGCTCCTGTGAGCTCCTGCTGAATCCAAGGCCTAACTACATGTATTGGGAAGAGCTCACAAACATGTTGGCATTCAAATTAGCAATGGACTCTTTCAGGGCTTTTCTCTGCTTCATCAGTGAAAGGCTGGGGAGGACCAGCTTAGAGGTGCAAAATGGATGCACACAATGAATGACTACTCTTACATACAAGGTTACTAGTCTAACATCTGTGCTTAATTACCTCAACAGAAAAAGGGCTACCAATTTCAGTGTCTTACCCCAACAACAGCAAATAAGTTTTAAAGGAATGTTTCACAACTTGTGTCTTAATTTGGGTAGGTTCTGTCTAGGATGTTATGGGACATTGCCTTTACACTATTTCCACCTATTATGTGCAACAGTCATCTCCTAAGTCATGGAAACTTTGTTATGTATCTCCGTTTCTAGAAACAGAGAGCCAGATTGGTGTAGTGATTAAGTGCACGGACTCTTATCTGGGAGAACCAGGTTTGATTCCCCACTCCTCCACTTGCAACTGCTGGAATGGCCTTGGGTCAGCCATAGCTCTCGAAGAGCTGTCCTTGAAAGGGCAGCTTCTGGTAGAGCTCTCTCAGCCCCACCCACCTCACAGGGTGTCTGTTGTGAGGGAAGGAGATAAAGGAGATTGTAAGCTGCTCTGAGACTGATTCAGAGAGAAAGGTGGGGTATAAATCTACGGTCTTCTTCTTCTCTGAGGAGGAGATGGATTTTAATTTACTTTTGTGTACAAGAAAGACAGACAGTGCCTTTTTTATGCATTTGACCTGATAAACCTGTGACATTCTTAGTCTCAATGAATATTTGACAATATTTGAAACTTACTGTGAAAGGTACAGTAAGGTACAATACCTGTATCTAGTACATGACGTGTGCTAGGATTCGTATTATGGTCAAGTGATGCATGTCCTGAACTGGAACACATACTGAAACTGAAGCTCATTACAAACAAAACAAAACATTTCTAAGAAATTGTTATAATCCAGCAACAGGGATCAGCACACATAAACCATCCATACATTCTACAGGTTTGTGGTAAAATATTTTTACTAGAATTTTTGTAAAAATAATAAAAGAGAAAGAAAAACAAAACACAAAAACCCTACACACAAAAAAGAAACAACTACAGTTGTAAAAGAAGGAATTAATATCTGACTTTCTCCACTACCGAAATCCGTACATTTACTCACTATGACCTTAGTCCAGAATCAGACCAAGGGAAATTTATCACCTTTCTGTATAATCTTGTTATCTTTGCCTTTTAATCTTCAAAACTATATATCATCGATTCATTTTTTTCTTTTTCGTGCAAGAAGTCATAAAGGGTTTCTATGTATGAATAAAATTAAGCAAAGTCTTATCTTTTATCAGAGATGTGAATTTGGCCATCGCTGCAAATTCCATCATCTTGACCAGCCATTCCTGTAGGTATACACATAGTTTTCCATTTTGGAGCATATAACAATCTTACTGCTGTTGTCATATACATAAACAAAGTTCCATTCATCTTCTTGTGCTGTTTATACATTATTCCCAACAAAAAAGCCTCTGGTTTCATTCGTAAGTCAGTCTTTAAAATCTTCTGCATGATTGAATGTATTTGTATCTAATATTTTCAGCATTCTTACAAGACCATCATATATGATAAAATGTTCCTTCATGATACTGACATTTCCAACATTTATTCTTAATATCTTTATACATATTGGCTAGTTTGTCTGGGGTCATATACAATTGGTACATCATTTTATAATAGTTTTCTTTTAAATTAGAACTTAAGGTAATTTTTTCCCATTTGAATAGAATAACCAATTTTTTGACCACTTTACCAGAAATTCCTTTACCTATTCTTCCTCTGATTTGAATTTCAACAAAAGTTTATACATTTTTGCAGGGTTTTTTTTTTTTTGCAGGAAAGCACAGGAACATAGTTCTGGCTGGCTTGGCACCAGCACTGAGGTCAGCAGGGAAGAACCTGCTGACTATCCCCGGGCCGAAAGAGGTAAAACTACAGAGTACCCGTGCCGGGGCCTTCTCTGTTGTGGGCCCTGCGGGATTTTGAACAGTTCTGCAGGGCCTGCAAGACCATCCTTTTTCGGATGGCCTACACCGACTAAAGAGAGAGACTGCTAAGTAAACTTACCTTCTATTGTAATAGCACCAGCATATTAATTTTATCAATTTTAGAATTTTAATTAAATTGTTAAATTAGTCTTTGTTTTAAATATTATTGTATAATTTAATGTATTGACTTTTGTTGTTAGCTGCCCTGAGCCTGCTCTGGCGGGGAGGGTGGGATATAAATAAAATGATGATGATGATGATGGCTTAATCTGCAAATGATTCCTGCTGGGCCTTTTCTACAAAAAAGCCCTGTATGAAACAATGGTGATGTCAGAGGGTGTGGCCTAATATGGAAATGAGTTCCTGCTGGGCTGTTTCTAAAAAAAAAACCCTTGCATTTTGGCAATAATATGTTGGTCATTTGTATACAATTCTATTTCAAATACAGCTGTAGATTGGTCAAAACCACCCTCCTTTTATTGAGTTTAAATCTTCCTGATAATTGTAAATTGAAAAACCCATTGACAATTATTACCTTGTTTTCATTTTACAATCAACTTGAGAAAAAAAATCTAAAATATCCTGATATGTTAAATTCTTTTTTATAGAAGACATTTCCTGTCTAAAAAAACACCTCTTGAGTTGAGATCCAAAGCGGAGTTTTGGGACATAACCTGGGCAAACAAAACAACAACAACAAAACTAAGAAATTGTTCGAATCCAGCAACAGAGATCAACACACATAAACCATCCATACTTTCTACTGGTTTGGATGTACAGCCCTGTCTATAATGGGAAGGTCATTTGAGCCCTATTGAACAGGCTGCTGATTATGATCACTTTTATGCCCTGACTTGGATAGCCCAGGCTATCTGATCTTGTCAGTTCTCAAAAACTAAGCAGAGTTGGCCCTGGTTAGTATTTGGATGAGAGACCACCAAGGAATATCAGTTTCACAATGCAGAGGCAGGCAATGATGAACCATCTCTGAGGGTTTTTTGCCTTGAAAACAGCATGGGAGGGAAGTTTACTATAAGTCAGTTTTGACGTATCAAAATTATTATGCAGGTTTAATTTACTTGTGACTACAGTTGAATGAGGATAGTATGTTTAACAACTTTCTATAAGACAGGGGTGGCCAACAGTAGCTTTCCAGATGTTTATTGCCTACAACTCCCATCAGCCCCAGCCATTGGCCATGCAGGCTGGGGCTGATGGGAGTTGTAGGCAAAAAACATCTGGAGAGCTACTGTTGGCCACCCCTGCTATAAGAGATCAAACCTTTGGTCTTAGAGATATTAAAGGAAAGAAGAAGCTAATGTTTTTTATGAAAAAAATTATACTTACTAGTTACTATTACTAACTACTGTAAATCTTGCCAAATTTCACTCCCTTTCCCTTTTCTAATTATAACTCCCATTTCATGGCAGATTTAGAAATTTCAGACCAATGTCAGTTTACATGAATGCATGCAATGAAGTTAGGGCTGTGCCAAACTATTACAGTACTTGAGTTTCACTCTGAGAAGTGGTCTTTCAAGAACTGTGATTGTGGAATGCACTGTATTACTTTTGATGAGAGCCATATTTACATGCTCATAAGCAAGGGAGCATTAGCCTGGTATCTTCAGCAACAAGACATATCTTCCTCCACCCTGACCCCTCCAATTCTCATATTTTTTGCCAACAGTTTCACAGTATATGGTAAATTAGCAAGGGAAGGGCTACTCTTTCATGAGAAAATGTACCCCTTCACTATTTTGACTAAGCAATAACAGAAATACATATTTGTTTTTTTGTTCTCCTCCAGGCTGACCAGGTTACTGAAAATGAAATGCACATCTGCCAGAAAGAAAACCAATGTGCTCAAGCAACAACAGAAGTTTCTAATAATCTTGAATTAGAAAAAACAAGAGTAAAAAAACCTGTAACTTGCTCTTTGGATTCTGATGAAATACACATGGAACAAAATTATGCAGATATAAATACAGATGAAATGAATTCAATCAGTGTTGAAGGTATAGATATTTATATTTCCAGTGCATAGAATGAGAGAAGAGTTGGCACTAGAACTAAATCCTGAGGTACAAGAAGTAGGCCTGGTGCTGCCCTTTGTCAAAGCAATCTGTATATTCACATTTTCTCCTTTCTGCTGGGTTCCAAGCTGTTATTATAAAGGCTAGTACTGGTCAAGGACCAGACCTTGATTGTCTTATGGTTGCACTCCATCAGTACAGAATGGCCTCCTGATAGGACAATAAAAATCAAAGAAACATAAATGCTTACAATGAATATCTTTTTTTGTTCATCTTTTCTTCATGCTGTGATTCTTTTGGGTATTCCTGGATAAAGGACAGGAATACATACCTCAGAGGAAATCCAACATGGCTCAAAGGTAGAAGAAAAAGTTACATATATTTCATATAAATATTACAACTACTTTGTACATATTGTAAAATTATCGATATAACTAATGTTCAACCTCGCCATATTTGAGGGAGCTATGAATAGACAAGACAGTTTGTTAGTGGCACAGGTGTAAAGGTAATCCCCTGTGCAAGCACCAGTCGTTTCTGACTCTGGGGTGACATTGCTTTCACTTTTTCATGGCAGACTTCTTACGGGGTGGTTTGCCATTTTCTTCCCCAGTCATTTACACTAGCCTCTCTGTACTGATGGAGTGCAACCATAAGACAATCAAGGTCTGGTCCTTGACCAGTACTAGCCTCTCTCTCTTGCCCCTGGTAATGCACCACCACCTTAGGCTTCTGCCCATCTCACTTAGTGTTGGCCAAGGTTCAACAGCAAAGGGAACCTTCTGTTAACATTGTCAGGTAGCATGGCTGTGAATAAGGAAGTGTGCAGGCTGTTTAGTTAAATAACTTTATTACTGCAAGGCACAATTCATGGTAACTACAAGACAGCTAAGCAAGATAAAAGAAGCATTAGGTAAAGGTTACTGGCTAGCTAATTTATATCCCTTGAACATTTGGTCCAATCTTGGAGGGAGGCTGACTGATAACCTGGTGTGCTTCCAACTTCGAGCAGCATCCTTCTTCATTGCTCACATTGAGCACTCCTTCATATGAACTCTCTCTCTCTCTTACACACACACACACAAGTTCTTGCCTTTCTCATTCACCAAATAAAGGAACAATTCTTCTTTCAAACCCCCTCCCATGTTGGCTCCTAGGGCCTTAGCCAATTTGAGTGCCAGACCCCTGGATTTGAGCCCATCAGGACACAGTCCCTCAGAACCAAAAGGTGTTTACACATCAAAGCTGATTTTTGCCTTTAGGTGATAAATGACCTCTATCTGGTGAAGTGTATCTTTCCCATACTCTGCCGGGCTCTGGGACTCCAACTTGGCCTTCCGTCTTTGTACCTGTCACAGCATATACCCATCTGTCACTCATCCACAACACAGATCTTTCTACAAAATGTCTCAGATTTGGAGAAAAATCTGAAATCTAAATCATTCTGTTTATCTATCTGTCTATTTATAATTTATTTATAATTTAAATCTGTATACCACCCTTCTCTGAATTCACATAGCTCAGGGTGGTTAACGGCATAGACTATATAATTTAAAATCTAATTAAAATAGCTTTAAAAATTACATCAGAATGGTACCAGAATGGTAATACAATATGCACTGCTATCTTGCAATATGTGGAACAAGAAGAGTAGTGGAGGGGAAGGGAGTACCAGGTAAGATGGTATCCATTGCTGTCCTCAACCAAAAGCCTGGCAGAACATCTCTGCCTTACATGCCCTGGGGAACTGCATAAGGTCCTGCAGGGCATGATTGTTATTTGGCAGAGAGTTCCACCAGGTAGGAGCCAGGGCTGAGAAAGCCTTGGCTCTGGTCGAGGACAACTGGACATTTGTAAGGATACGGATCACCAGTAAGTTGTTCTCAGCAGAGTATAAGTATGCAGGTATCTACCTACTTAAGAGCCCTGTGGCTCAGAGTGGTAAAGCTGCAGTACTGCAGTCTCTCTGCTCATGACCTGAGTTCGATCCCAGCGGAAGCTGGTTTCAGGTAGCCGGCTCAAGGTTGACTCAGCCTTCCATCCTTCCGAGGTTGGTAAAATGAGTACCCAGCTTGCTGGGGGAAAGTGTAGATGACTGGAAGGCAATGGCAAACCACCCTGTAAAAATTCTGCCGTGAAAACGTTGTGAAAGCAACGTCACTGCAGAGTTGGGAATGACTGGTGCTTGCACAGGGGATTACCTTTACCTTTATCTACCAACTTACCTACCTACCTACCATCCATCCGTCCGTCCGTCTGTCTGTCTGTCTGTCTGTCTACACATATATACACGCACACACTGGGGGTTAAAAAACCCAGATGACAAAAGGAGTGCTGGTAATGTTAAGAAACAGAGGGCCATTACTAGGCAACCACAATAACTTTCCTAGCATTCCAGGCTTGGTTTCTGTCAGCAAAAGGCAGAGGGAGAAGGTGGAGACCATTTCCAGGGATTTTTTAGCCTTTGAGAGAGGACTCATTAGGGCCAGGCCCTGTAGCAACCACACCGGCTTGCTACCATCCAACTTGCATGAATCACCCAGGCCCAGCTGCTTGCTAAAACCAGTGTGGTGTAGTGGTTAGAGCTTCAGACTAGGATCTGGGAGATACAGGTTCAAATCCCCAAATGGATGTGGAAGCCCACTTGGTGATCTTGGGCCAATAACACTCTCAGCCTAACCTACCTCATTGGATTGTTCTGAGGATAAAATAGAAAAGAGAAGAATTATGTAAGCTGTTTTTGGGTCTCTATTGTGAAGAAAGGCAGTGTATAAATGAAGTGAATAAAAATATAGCAGAAGATTGGGGCAGGTATAAATTGATTGCTTGGTGGGTGGGAAGGAGACAAGGAAACAGAAAAAGGAAGGAAACGGAGGGGGGGGGGAGGTTGAGGAAGGAAAACAGATAATAATGTAGGAGAGAGAAATGAGATGCCCCAACAAGTCCCTGTGGGTCCCCTGCTTGTTCTGTTCTATTCAGGGAAGGGAAAGGAAAGAGTGGGGAGGGGGCAATGAGATTCCCCTGCAAGTAATTGTAGGTTCCTGCTTGTGAGGATATTTTTAAATTCAGAATTTTATCTTACAAATGCAGATGATATATTAAATTAGCACTACATCACTTCTGTGGATTATATTTTGTAATAATTTGATAACTGATAATCGTATCTTCTTACTCTGACAGATTTAAATTATCTTGAAAAGTGTGTGAATGAAGATGGTATATCTTGTGTTTGCAAACAAAACCGAAGGAAGGCTTCTGAAAGCAGTCCCGTCTACAAGCTCAGTTTCACTACTTCAGGTCTGACCTCTGGTTCATGTGTTGCTGATTGTGAAAAAGCAGCTGCTAATGAAAGAGAAGACAAATTTTTGTCTAATGAAATACATTCAAAAGTAGAAATTAAGCCTCCAAGCAGCTGCCACTCTATAGTACCGATCCAGGATTCTAAGATGCTCCCAGAAACACTTATTTCTAAAGCAAATAAAAACCTCAGCAATGCACTCCTTGAAGGTTTCTTCACAAGTGAACTTGTTGCTAAAGAGTCCAAAGTACAGGACAACATTGCTAGTGAGAAAACTACACATTACCACACTAAGACTAAAGTTAATTCTGTCATCCTGTCACAGGCAATAGAGCATAATCACCCTACCTTCTACAGTGATATTAGTAAAGCAGAAAAAATGTCACCATTTCAAAACACTGATTGCATAACCTCTAACATCCATTTATATGAAGAGATTAATACTTACAATGAAGAAATACATATTGATGATCCATGCGAAAATAATGAATGTGAGCTAAGAAGTACTTGCAACGTACCAGAGAACATCCCACATTTGCACGCTTCTTTCTCTAAGAGTGTAGATTTTAATATTCATGTTGTCAGTGCTGAAAACACCCATAATATGCCTCTGGAAGGAAACTTAAATCTGAATGCTGAAGAACTATCTAAACACACTGATGTAAGTGAAATGCCAAGCAAACAGTTAGAAGACAACTTGAAACTTCCAGAAATTAATACAAATGCAGCTAAGCTTCTCCACGCAGAATCTCAGGCTGTAGATCTGAAAATGGAAAAAATTACCAGAAACAAACAAAAAGAATCTTGTGCTTCCATATCCACTAGTGAACAGTTTCTTGTAGTTTGTGATCAAGAAACTACATGGTTAAAAGACAAGGAAGAGTCATTATGCAGTATAGTTACAGGGGAAATGACTGAGGAAGAAAATATGAAGGAATTGTGTTCTTCATCCATAAAGACATCTGGTGATTTATTAAGTGGAAATGGAAAGTCATGCTTTGATCTGCAAAGTAAGGATAAAACTGTAAACATTTCAGCATGCTTAGATCTACCAAGAGGATGTCAAGGTAAAAGTCAGATTGAGTTTGCTTCAACATCCAAAATGCCTTTCTTTTTGAAAGAGCAATTATGTACTCAAGAAATAAAAACTACTCATTCAAGAAAAATTGGTGAGAATATGAACATGGAAGGTGAAGAAGAAAGAGGAAAAACAAGTAAGAAATTATTTACATGTTAATAGTTGTTTCCAGGGCTTTTTTGGTAGAAAAAGTCCAGCAGGAACTCATTTGCATATTAGGCCACACACCCTGACATCACCATTGTTACACATAGGGCTTTTTGTAGGAAAAGCCCAGTAGAAATTCATTTGCATATTAGGTCACACCCTCTGATACCAAGCCAGTCGGAACTGCGTTCCTGCTCAAAAAAAGCCCTGGTTGTTTCAAAGCGTTGACCATACTGTCACACTAATGGTCCTAGTTTGAGGTCACTGTTGTTTAACAGTTGAGCAGCATCTGCTAGGGTTCATACACACAGACAAAATCTACCAGTGCACACCAGACAGTTTCCTACACAGGCAGTGTTTTTGGGTTGGAAATTCTATGTATATTTATGTACAGTATAAAATGTGACAAATGCATGATGAACAAAAGCTATTGAGGAAAACTCAGCATGGGTTCTGTAAGGGAAGATCTTGTTTCACTAACCTGTTAGAGTTCTTTGAGGGGGTGAACAAACATGTGGACAAGGGGGACCCAATAGATGTTGTTTACCTTGACTTCCAGAAAGCTTTCAATAAAGTTCCTCGTCAAAGGCTCCTAAGTAAGCTCAACAGTCATGGAGTAAAAGGACAAGTCCTCTTGTAGATCATAAACTAGCTAATTAATAGAAAACAGAGAGTGAGTATAAATGAGCAATTTTGCAGTCAAGGGTGGTAAGCAGTGAGGTACTGTAGGGCTCAGTACTGGGTCAGTTGCTTTTTAATTTGTTCATTAATAATTTGGAGTTGGGAGTAAGCAGCAAAGTTGCTAAGTTTGCAGATGGCACTAAATTGTTCAGGGTGGTGAGAACCAGAGAGGATTGTGAGGCTGGGTGAGTGGGCATCAATGTAGCAAATGAGGTTTAATGTTGCCAAGTGCAAAGAAGAAGAAGATATTGGATTTATATCCTACCCTATACTCTGAATTTCAGAGTATAGGGTAGGAGCGGTCACAATCTCCTCTACCCCCCCCCCCCAGACACCCTGTGAGGTAGGTGGGGCTGAGAGAGCTTTTACAGCAGTTGCCCTTTCAAGGACAACTCCTGTGAAAGCTATGGCTGATCCAAAGCCATTCCAGCAGGTGCAAGTGGAGGGGTGGAGAATCAAACCCAGTTTTCCCAGATAAGAGTCTGCGCACTTAACCACTACACCAAACTGGCACATTAGGGCCAAAAATCCTAACTATAAATACAAGTTGATGGGGTGTGAACTGGCGGAGACTGACCAAGAGAGAGATCTTGGGGTCATGGTAGAAAACTCACTGAAAATGTCGAGACAGTGTGTGACTGCAATAATAAAAAAAGGCAAACACTATGCTGGGAATTATTAGGAAGGGAACTGAAAACAAATCAGCCAGTATCATAATGCCCCTGTATAAATTTGGAGTACTGTGTACAATCCTGGTCACCACACCTCAAAAAATATTATAGCATTGGAAAAAGTCCAGAGAAAGGAAACTAGAATGATTAAAGGGTTGGAACACTTTCCCTATGAAGAAAGGTTAAAATGCTTGGGGCTATTTAGCTTGGAGAAACGTCGACTGAGGGGTGACATGATAGAGTTTTACAAGATTATGCATGGGATAGAGAAGGTAGAGGAAAGAAGTACTTTTCTCCCTTTCTCACAATACAAGAACTTGTGGGCACTCAATAAAATTGATGAGCAGTCGGGTTAGATGGATAAAAGGAAGTACTTCTTCACCCAAAGGGTGATTAACACATGGAATTCACTGCCACAGGAGGTGGTGGTGGCTACAAGCATAAAAAACTTCAAGAAGGGGTTGGATAAACATATGGAGCAGAGGTCCATCAGTGGCTATTAGCCATAGGGTATTGATAGAACTCTCTGTTTGGGGCAGTGATGCTCTGTGTTCTTGGTGCTTGGGGGGACAACAGTGGGAGGGCATCTAGTGTTCAGGCCCCACTGACGGACCTCCTGATGGCACCTGGGTTTTTTTTGGCCACTGTGTGACACAGAGTGCTGGACATAACTAAAATTTGATAGTTGAGAGCCATGCTGTGGTCCCTAAACGGTTCTGCCCAGTTTCTAAGCTCATAGCTGCATAGCTAACGCAGCCAGGGAACTCCAGAATATGACAAAAGAGCATCACCTGGATTTGCTCGACCTGATGATTAAGGCATTAATCCAAATGGAGATCCCATATAATCTTTGGGGAGAGGATTTAGTGCTAAATACATGAATGGTAGAAGATACAAATTGGTTACCCTTCGTTCACGTAAAACAACCACAGTCAAACTACCTTTGGCCAAGTTAACTGTTTATATCTACTGTGTTAGCCAGCTATTATACTGAAAGGAAACACCCAGGTATTTAAAAGATTTTACTTGTTCAATATTGTTTTATTTAATATGCCAATTTAAGTGTTTCCGAGAGCTCAACCCTCCACACACATAATTTTGGATTTTGCATAATTGAAAGATAGGAGATTTGTATCACAATAGGCAACAAAAGCAGAAAGGAGCCACAAAGGCTCTTCTGAGAACAGGATAACACTACAGCATTGTCAGCATAGAGTAGTAAAGGGACAGCAAGGTTGCTAACAGATGGGCATTTTGGGGCAGATGGGAGGTGTTCTGAATCGGGATGGCTCAAAAAGAGCCATCCCGAAGCCTCCACATGTTCCAGCGCAAGGCAGCCCCATTCTACCCACAAGGCGGCTTGGCATGATTGGATGGGGGGCACCTCAGAGGCCAGACTGCTCTTTTTCTCCCCTAATGAGTCAAGTGCTCATGTGCTCTGGGTAGTTTTTTTTTTAAGCCGAATGTGGCTTGGGAGGCTTGGCAATTTCACACCACCAAGGCACCTCGCTTGCATCCTTCTACTTCCAGATGGCAAGAAGGCAACTGGCATGTTGCTCAAAAATTTGCTAGAAAGAGGTACCTTTTTGAGCCACTCTCCGGCAGCTGGAGAACAGGGTGAGTATGGGATGGTGATGGGCAGCCGATGCTGCAGTTTGGAAGTAGCTTTCTGAGGCGTCCCTGAGTTGGCCCAAAGTGCCAGTCTGTAATCACCCCAAGACAACCAAATTTAGGAAAATGGCTATCTGTCACTTTCGAGGTGGGAGTCAGGTCATTCATAAATAAATTAAACAAATTAGGAGCCAAAAAAACCAACCCTGTTTGACTTCATGGTTAGAAGTTAGCCCACCCTAAAGACTGTAACATACTTGGCAACTAGTAGAAGAGTACGTTTTGCGGACAAGAAAAAGTAAACATTTTATCAGATCCATACTATTCAGCTTATGCCATGGCAGGTTCCTGGGAATGAAATCAAATGCCCCTTTTAGATCAAGAAAAGCAGAGGATAACTTTCCCCCCTCTGTGCCACTATATTTCTCTAACAAGTGGTCAAATGTAATGCAGTGGTCATGAGTAGATTTACCAGGGCAGAAGCCAATTTATTCTACACCTGGAAGATTTTGGTCATACAGTCAGGCAATAAGTTTATCCAACAAATGCCTTGCACAAAGCTTACTCACAATAGAAAGCAAACGTATTACATGGTAGTTCTTTGGAATTGAGGATCAGGACTACAATAGCATTAATCCATGTGTCAGGCATGTTCTTAGTTTTGTCAATCATGGTAAAAAGAGTTGCCAGAGGAGAGGCTGTCGGTGCGGGTGTGTGCAGAGTGAGCGGTGTGATATATACAATAGTGAGCCCCAGTAAGTAAGTGAGCCAGACACCTGCAGCTAGTGCTAAAACAGTGTATTTACAGATTATATACAACGTGTTCACTAGTGCAGTAATATACATCAACCTTAGGATCAAAGTGCTCTGCCAGCATGTGACTCCTCAAAGAGAGACCTGTGCACTGGTAGTGCAGTCCATATATAGTTCCATCAGCCAATCCTGGCAGTCCATAGTCATGCTGACTCAGCAGGTACTTTCCACCTGTCCTTTACCGGCTAGAACCGGCTTGTAGATAAGGTCACTGTGACCTAGCCAGCCAGCTAGATCACTTGCTGTCATGTTGTAGCTGTCAAACTGTGTAAAGGCAGACTCAATACTAACAGAGGCCACAATTCAGGGTTGTTTTTAAATTGTTCGGTGGGGGGGAATCCATCTGGACCCAGAGCCTTTCCAGCTTTCAGGTGGCTAATTAATGAGCATGAAGGGGGTTCATAACATTGCTGCATCGCGCACACTGCTACCCAACCAGACACCTCTCAATCTGTCACAGGATCCCAGCTCCCTCAGGTATTTCATTGATGATGATGATATTTCTTTATTTAGACAAACACAGTTGTTTGTTAGTATTGTGATTCACTGGTTCAAAAATGCCAAAACAAAGTAAAAAGCAGGCTAAGGTCTGGCAACTGAGTTTTGATATGTACCTGTTATATACACAGGGTGCAGAGATAGCTCAACAGGTACAGTTTGCACTGAGAATTCACTGTATTCTTAATAGTATCAGAACTGGGGATGCTGCCAAGATCTGGAGACAGACTGCTGCATTTCCATTGTTCTGCCTTGGTTGGAAACTTGAGTCAGCAGGGATTCTGATATGTACAGCTTTGCATGGGCCTGTTTCCCAAACACATGATTGGTCCTTGCTTACCTTCACTAAGTATAACTATTTCTAGGTCACTCTGCAGTACTTCAGCTAAACAACAAATTGCTCAAGCCATGCTTGTCTCTAAGCCTTGCCACTCCTCGCTTGTTTCTACTGCAATCCCTTATGTCTATATTCCAGGGGTGGTCAATGGTAGCTCTCCAGATGTTTTTTGCCTACATCTCCCATCAGCCCCAGCCAGCATAGTCAATGACTGGGGCTGATGGGAGTTGTAGGCAAAAAACATCTGAAGAGCTACCGTTGGCCACCCCTGCTATATTCCATTTCTTGTTCATTCCACTTCTTACCATCAAATCTAACAGCAACAACTTTTCCCTTGGCATCACCTGCTCCCTAATTAGCTGGATCAGATGGTCTGGTTTATTCACACACATTTCCCAAGGATAGGCTGTTCTGAAGAATTTTGTTACAGAGTAGTCATGTGTTCCTGCTGTATTTATCAGCAGCGAACTAAATCTCTTTAGCTAGCAGCTATAGCTTTCTGTGCCATTTGGCTAGGAGATGAGACACTCCTAAGAACAAGAATTTGATAATGTAAAGTGGATTGTGTTAGGTAGCTAACAAAATTTTCTCTCTGGCTCTTGAAATATTTGTCAATTCCTTTCTTAACCATTGGTTAGGCACACCAGAAAGGAAGTCTGTAGAGTCACTCTCATTAATGCTGCTGCTTACAATATGTTCTTATCTGCTCAAGCAAAATGAAGCATAGATTACATGCCTGGGGCCCAGGCCTACACATACCTTTGGACACAGGCATCCCTCCTGCAATTGCAATCCAGAGATGTGACTTGTAAGCTTCTTTTAGCCATGAAAAAATGTGGAATATAATAATAATTTTTATTTATATCCCGCCCTCCCTGCCGAAGCAGGCTCAGGGCAGCTCACAACATATTAATTCAATATAATACAATAAAATCATATAATTCAATAAATACTACATTATAAAACCATCGTTTAAATCAACAGTCCAATTAAAATTAATATTTATGGTGCTAAATTTCAGGTTTTTAATAAATTGATGGCGGAATACAACAGCAGCGAATCTATCATTCACTCAGCATTTAGCAAAGGCCATCTTAAAAAGAGTAGTCTTGCAGGCCCTGCGGAATTACTCAAGACTCCGCAGGGCCTGCACTTCATCCGGAGGTTGATTCCACAGGTGTGGAGCTGCGATAGAGAAGGCCTGTTCCCTTGTGTTCTTCAATTTGGCCTCCCTCGGCCCAGGGATGTTCAGCTGGTTCTTTCCCACTGACCTCAGTGCCCTCTGGGGTTCGTATGGGGAGAGACGGTTCCTCAGGTAGGCAGGCTCTTGACCATATAGGGCTTTAAAGGTAATAACCAGCACTTTGTACCAAACCCGGTATGCAACCGGCAGCCAGTGCAGCCCGCGCAGCCCCGGCTGTATGTGCTCCCACTTTGGGAGCCCTAACAATAGCCTAGCCGCTGCATTCTGCACCAGCTGCAGCTTCTGGGTTTGGCACAAGGCAGCCCCATGTAGAGGGCATTACAGTAATCCATTCTTGAAGTGACCATTGCATGGATCACTGTTGCTAGGTCCTGGCGCTCGAGGAAGGGGGCCAACTGCCTCGCCCGTCTAAGATGAAAAAATGCGGACTTGGCAGTGGCCGCTATCTGGGCCTCCATTGACAATGAAATATAAATATTTTAATTACTAACATATCTGTGTGATTCCAGTTCCAAAATATATCTATATCATCATCATCAATAATAATTCCCTAATGGAATTGGCCAAATCAGGCCTCCCCATTGACTGTGGTGTGCACTCCACCAGTGATTGGCCCATCAACCAGCACTCAAGAGAACTTGCATGCCATTGGCTGGGTCCAGGGTTTTTTTTAAACATGAACTCCTTTGCATATTAGGTCACACCCCCTGATGTAGCCAGTCCTCCTGGAGCCCTGTACTAAGGTCCTGTACTAAGAGCCGTGTAAGCTCTTGGAGGATTGGCTCATAAGAGGTGTGTGGCCTAATTTGCAAAGGAGATCCTGCTACAAAAAAAAAGCTCTGTAATCTTTATTGAAACCTTTTTGGGAAGTGCAAGACTGTGAAGTACTGAATTGGTTGGAAGTGCCTTGTCATGTATTAAAGCTTGGGAAACGCCCTTTAGGTGAAAACGAGGTTTAAAAGTCCCGGGAGAGCCTGTTCAGCTTGTATAAGGATAAAATATCACTGCACATCAAATAATCTCTCGGACTGCAGTTCACTATTCTCCTTGTGTCCTGAGGTCTGTCCTTCCCATTGCTTACTTGCGTCTATTGTGAGAACTGTCCATTGATTCCTACTCTTTGCTTCCTGTCATTTAACTAGTTTTTAGTCCATAAGAGAACCCCTCCTCTTATCCCATGATTGATAAGTTTACTCAGGAGTCTTTGGTGAGGCACCTTGTCAAAAGCCTTTTAAAAGTCCAGGTATATAATATTTATCCATGGTGGGGAGGGTGGGGTATAAATTGAATTAAACATAAACATAACATAAACATCCACATATATAATGTCTTATCAGTTAGCACTGTGATTTAGTGGTTAATGTGGTGCTTTAATTCAGCTAAAGATGCTTTAATCTTCATGTTGTTGTTTAAAATAATGCTGCTTCACATGTAGGTCTTAATAACAGCCATAGATTATTAAGGAATATTATAGTTACAGCACAAAACTTCCACCACATATGCATGTGTACGCTATAGTATATAAATGTAACTATTTCAGAATGCGATGGCTCTGTGTATATGCTACAACAGTAGTAGAAAGAACTGCTTAACAGGAACTACTTCTGGCTTTTCTTTCTCCCAGGCTGCATCTGGTCAAGCCAATATATTTGATAAAACCAATAAAATTGTGGCTAACCCTTCATTCTATAAATGTACCTTTCTGATAATTATTTGTGTGCATTCCCCTTCTTTCCTTAACTCTGTGTTTCAAGATACAACTTAATAAGGGAAGACAACATAAGTTCTTTGGAGAAAGTTGAAGAGCTACAAATATCTTCTAAATGTGTGAGCACATGCATAACCCTGGGTGCCTACTGAATTATTCTTGGCAATACTAGTTGTAGCTTTTCTCTACTTCATTGGATGAGAAGGCACCATCTTTGTGTTTTCAGGGAATAACTATTTGGAAACTCCTATCTATATACAGTGTGACAATGGCAAAAGTAATATCTGCAAGTATTTGCAAAAAGCATGCTTAATTTTTTTTTGCATACGCACGCATAAATTTATATTTTTCAATATTTGTATACAAATAATTTTGAAACTAAAATAGTTTCTTGGTATTCCTGTTTAAAAAAATTGGAAAGTGCTATAGATGAACCAATATTTTCTGGTTTAATACAAATGTTGACATACTGTCGATCAGAGAGATACCAGTTTTCTTACTATAAAATTACTACCTGGAGAATAAACTGCAGTTGTTACCCTTGTCAATCAGCGTCTACCAGCATGAACAGAGCTGCTGACTCTTTGAATACTGGAAATATCAATCCAGGCCTCAAGAGAAATCCTACTGATGAAAGGAATGCAATCGCCAAGAGTTTTTATGAAACTAAATTTCCCACAGAATCCGTAAGTCAATTAAAAATATTGCAGAGCAGACCTTGGTGAGCTAACTCCAGAGATATGTGTAGAAGTATATGCATCTGGTTGCTTTAAGACCCACTTGATCTCTAAAATAATATCTACAGGGCAGATGTGGCAACATTTTTCACAATTAAAGTTGATGGAAAACAGCAGGGAAAAGTCACAGCATGTAAATCAAGAGGATCTTAGCCAGCCTTTTTGAATTCAAGCCTAGGTCTTACAATAACTACTAAGAATAAATGCACATATATTGTATTCTGCTTACTTTCTATCTATTCTCTTGAGCATGGGAGACCTGTAGGCTTTGAACGCAATGCAGTCCGTATAGAAGAGGTCTAGTTATACTTTCAAGACTAATTTAATTCATCCTAGTATAGGCTTCCATGAGTCAGAACTCACTTCACCAGATGCACTTAATATATTTATATACTACTGTTTGTTTTGGTGCTTTAAAGGGTTTGTTGAATTTACTGGAGAGGGAACAAGACTAGAGAAATTGTTAGTGGGAAGGATTCCATACCGCACAATTCTTGCAAGTCTCCTGTTTGTTTAATATGTCCATAGATCTGTAAGCATACTTAACTGGTACTTCATCTCTCATGTGCCAAATATGAGGAAGTCCAACTCCCATTACAACAAACAAAAACATTCTGGAGCCCTAAACATAATACATTTTAAAAACTAACATATCAACATGCTGGAACTGGAAATTAAACCATTTTACAGTGATCCCTTGGATAATAGTTCTAAACTAAAAAAATTACTACATATAGGTTCACCATTTTATTTTACTATCATCCTTAGAGAATGCCCAAAGCATAATTATATATAGGGTGACCATCTCCTTGTAATGAATCAGTCACACTTCCCATTTTCAGTTTGTTTTCTGTCTATACTCTGTATTTTATACTGTTTTTAACCAGTGGCTCAATTACTTATCTATCAACCTTATGGGCCAGTACAATTACTTTGCAATATTGCCTGTATTACTGAACTTGGTGGACAGGTTTGAGATTGTGGATAGTACTTTAAGTGATTACTGCTCACTAAGTTTAATATTTAGCTTGAATAACAATGTATTCCCGAAATCAATACCAGAATTTGCAGAAAATATAACTGCGGGTTAGTATATTACCTCTGCTTTTATTATACTGCTTTGAACCACTCTGAGCCCCCCGTTATGCAGGAGGGGCAGTATATAAATTGAAATAAACTAAATAAGCAAACATTAGGCCCTCCAAGTGGCAGAGTTCACAGTGCAATGAGCATATTAGACCATCATAACAATGTATCTGACATAAATGAAACATACAAAACAAATATTAGGCAAATATATTAACACTACTCCTATAAAGAGGGTGGATCTTTCTATTTGTGAAAGTAGCAAAACCAAAAAATTCATGGATGATGTAGATGTTTCTATATAACTACAGAATAAGAACTTGTAAATTAATCACTCATACACACACCAGCTTGATGAGAACTCAGCATGGTTCAGGAAGGCTGGAATATTAAGAACAGTTGAGAATCAGTTGGAAGGGCTTTCTCAGTCCCCTTGGAGGCTGGTAATTGTGTATATTTTCAAATGATCCATTCCCTCATCTCACGATTCCTCAGATCTGGCAGTAGGTGATGTGCAAGACCTCTGCCTGAGTCCTTGGAGAGCCACTGCCAATCTGAGTACACAGTACTGACTTTGATGGATCAAGGGTCTGATTCAGTATAAGGCCATAAGAGCCCTGCAGGACCTATGATCAGGGGACCAGGATCTTTTAGTGGTCTCCGGCCCCAGGGACATCTGACTTTCCTCAACTAGGGCCAGGGCTTTTTCAGCTCTGGCTCCTGCCTGGTAGAATGAGCTTCCAGCAGAGATCAGGGCCCTGCAGGACCTATTACAGTTCTTCAGGGGGAGTAAAATGGAGCTCTTCTGCCAGGCCTTTGAGGCAGCGGGCATCCCCCTTGCTATCTGGTTTCTCTCTAGGGCCCTGAAATGACTGTTGCATCTGTTGCTGTCTACGCTGAAGCACTGATTACCATGCTGATTTTTTTGGATGCTTTAACTTGTGATTCTGAATGCTGTGATTTTATTAACATAGGATGGAACCTGCCCTGAGTCTGCTTGTGCAAAGGGCGTGAATAAATTTCATGTAACTGAGAGAAGCAGAGGGAGAAGGGAGGATGTAAATGGGGGAGGGGATGGGATAGCTGTTCCTATAAGCTTCTTTCTGGTCCCCACTGGATTCTAATACATAAACTGCAGGAATATTCTGTACAGTAGCAGCATGATATTGTGTGATGTATGTTTAGATGCAATTAATCTACAAGAGTATCAAATCCACCATGAAAATGTTATTTTAAATACATAGACAAGTGGAAACCTGGAAGGGCATGCAGGGGCATCTCATTTCCCCCTCCCAACTATTTCCTTTTTCTGTTCTGAAAGCCTCCCATAGCCCCCCTTCCTTCTCTCCTTCCCATTCAACAGCCAAACTACATTTATCTGCCCCCGTCTTCAGCTGGAAAACGTCATGATGCAACGTCGCCCCAGAGTTGGAAACAACTGGTGCTTGCACATGGGACTACCTTTACCTTTACCTTCAGCTTTCCCTCTCACCCCTCATCAGCCTCTACCAAGGAAAACTATGGCTGTTATGTGGTACCAGCCACTGGACCATGGCCACTTGTACAGTAGGGAACCCTCCAAGAGTTGTTTGGGGGACATTTCCCCTGTATCACCCACACATTATTTCCTCTTTTTCTTCCTCCAGGTAACTTCTATATCCTATTTCTTTTCCCTGCCTTATTCCCTCCTTTTTAGCCAACTTACCTTTTATCTACTTCAATGCAGCTATATTATTTATCCACCACAGTTCTCCATAGTAGGGACCAAAGCACCTTATATTATTCTCTCCTCCTCTTTTTAATGGTCAAAACAACCCTGTGAGATAGGTTAGACTGAAAGTATGTGACTGCTCCAACAGTACCCAGTGAACTTCCACAGCAAGATGGAGAATCAGACCTCAGTCTAGCAGACTGTACCTGGAAACAGCTACACCACACCGGCTTTAACAGGGTGGCTGCCATTGAACAGTAGCAAGCAGCTAGGCTTAGTTGAACCAGGCAAATCATATGGTATCAAGTCACTCAGTGGATCCTGCCAGATGGGGCTGGTCCCAGTTAGCCCTTTTGAAAGGCCAACACAACTCTGAAAAGGACCCTGCCCCCTCCTTAACTTTTACTCACAGAAACCAGGTCTGAAATACTATGATTGCCTAGCAGTAACTACTGAATGTTTTTTTACAGTTACAAGCACTCTTTTTATCATTTTGGGGTTTTTAAACTTTCTGATGGTATTTTCTTTTAGATTTCATATTTTTCTGCAAACGTTGGGCATTTTTCAGGTTTATAGAAAGATTCACAGCTCCAGTCCCCTGAATTTAAGTATCACCAGATTTGTCCAACATATTTTCTGTAAACCTGGAGAGTTTTTCAGGTTTGTAGAAAGATCTGTCTTGTTCATTCACAGCTCCAATCACTGGATTTATGTATCCTCCAATTTGGCCTTCTTTGCTATTAGAATATATGATGTTGATATAATAATGTCTATTTCAGGTCAAAACACAGTGTTCACCAAGTCTGCAACAGAACTCTTCTCAACTCATCTTTGAACAAAGCACATTTGTGTTAAATGAGAGCTCACAGAACAGTGAAGTAAGAGACTGGAATTCCCAAAATGTTTTCATAAGAACAAAACTCAGCAACATTGAAAAACTTCTGTATTTAGAGAAGTTCTGTCAGCCAAGAAAGAGAAAGTATGAGGACAATGCAGAAAACCGTGACAGCCAATAAAGCAGAAACGTAATTATTTTTGAATCCATGTTTTATAAAATCTGCTGAGAAACATCTCCCTTTTCTGTAAGAATCCCACACATATAGAAAATAGTACACCTTCCTACAGTTCTTATGTCTTTAAATTAAAACCTTTTAGAATAAACTTTCCCCCCTTAAAGTTACCAATATTACTGAAGGCCACAGAATACTATTCATTTGTACTAGAACTATCCTGCTGACTCCCTGCTTCTTTTCTACCTTATGCAGGAATATAAACCATTTTTCATTATTACAGAAGCTGGACAAATTTGAGATTTGTTTAAGTTTAAATTTATTGTTTTTGCATACTGGAGTTCAAATTATTTTATGCCAATCATATATTTTGAAAACAAATAAAAACTTGACAAATTCAGTTGGTTTACTGTAGCTGAGCTTCCATCTGAGAAATCAAATCATAGGTGAAAGAATTAAGTATCAGACAAACTGAGAAGACTGTTTTTCACTTGATTCAAATTCTGTTTCCAGGAGTTTAGTGTGTCATACAGCTGTTGCCATTGTTGTTTTCCAAAGGTCCGGTGCGTGCTATGACTAAATGAAAATAAGTTCAAAAAGAAATTAATGTGGCAAGTATACTAAAGCTGCGCTTTCCAAAATTCTTTGTTATACATCAACACATCTATTTAGATGTGATAGGATGACAATACTTCATCTGTCGGGGAACATTTCTACTCTTTGTACCAATGCTTTATATTGCCAGCTAGCCTGGTATCTGTTATCTTCACCAGCTCCTTAAAAAAAGGGGGTGGAGGACAAAACTCATTAGTATTCTCACCACTGTTTAGCCATTAAATGAAATGTGCTGGAAAATAGGACTCTTTCATTAAATAAGCTAATCACATTCAGTCTGAGCTTTAATAAAATTATGATAAATGGCAACTATTTAACTACAGGCAATGGATAGGAATATCTTGATTCTAGTTAAAATATTAAACAGATGTATAAGCGTTATAATTAGCACTGGACTCACTCCACAGAAAGATTTAAGGCTCACCTGACCACGACTTTTCTCTGTGTTTGATCAATTTTGCAATGCACCATTTTTGTCTTTACAGCTGTAGAAAAAGAAAGATAAGCTGAAAACTGCCTTTAAAATTATTAAAATGTTAAGTGATATAAATTTCTGAAATTCTCTAGAGCAGGTCAGTATAAATATACCCTCTCAAAGTATATTCCATTTACTAATTTCAAGCAAGCAAGCCAAGAATGTGATGTAACAAGGAAATCATTAATGAATATGTTATGAACTTTTACAAGCATCTCTCCATACACAAAGCACCCATTTTATTTTATTTTAAATAAATAAAAAGTATTATGTACATTGTAACAGCAAAGCTATATAAAAAGATTTTTGCAGAATATGGCAAAATGTGCCATATATTTAACTACATAAGAGCCTACATACAAGTCACTTATTCCTTACCATCAATAACAAATGCTTCTACATCATCAGCTCCAATCTGAAGTTCTTGCTGCATGGTGTCAAATGAAATTTCCTTGTTTTCTACTGCCATTCCCATAAATGTGAGCAGTCTCATTTTTGCCATATTCTGTTCATGTAATAAGCCTGTATTTTAGAACAGTGAAATACAAGTTTTCAGCAATAAATGCAAATTAAAAAACACAATACGTTCATATTTTATTACATATAATTTAGGATACAGTCAACTTTCTTAAACTGCTTTGCAGAGGATGTCCCTCTAACATAAACAAAACAAAGCAACACACACAAAGAAAACAACCAGCCAGAGGAACAGTGTTTTTGAGGGTGTAGATGCAGCCTGGCAGAAAGAATGTTTGTCATTTTTGTCACCTCTGTTCGTACTTCCTATATTGGTCTGTGCCAGCTCAATTTTAAACATGAGCACTGCTCTAACACCAGTATAAAGTTTTCACAGCACCAACACAGCACCATACTGTGGGTCTGTGCAACTCAAGGCCTAAAGGCCAACTGTAGTCCTTAGTTTTGTAGGGTCTTGGGAAAAATTCCAGAATTGTAAATTGCCCAACCTACACAAGGGGTATCAACAGATTTGCACTCTGCAACCATCTTCTTTCAAAAGTCAGAGGTGTGCAGTGGAGCTGGTACTATTTTACCAGCCCGCTGCGGTTAACCAGTCATGATACACGGCTTTGCCGGTGCCTGAAATTCCCAAAGCATATGAATTACTGGGAAAGTGAAAGCCTTTTAAAAAAGACTCTTGCCAAGCTCAATGGCAGATACCAGAATAGAGGTGCACAGACTTCTATGGTTTGGGGAAACAGACAAAATTAGGAGATTACAAGAACAGAGAATAGATAGAGATCTGGAGAATAAGCACCAGTATAAATTGGCCAGTTTTTCAAATGACCAGCTGCTATGGCTTTTAAGTTGTGCGATGTTTCATTGGGTTCACCAGCAGACAACACTTCTTTTTTTTTGCTGGTCTATTGGCAATCCTGAACAAAGAAAAAAGGGGATGGCCTCTGGTGATATGGAAAGGAAAACAAAGGTCACAAATGAGATATATAAAAATCTGAAGTGGGAAACGAGAAAGAGTGGGAGTCTCAACTGATTTGAGTACAGAAACATGATGTAAAAAGGGAAAGCAATACAAAAAAACCTGAGATGGCCCAAAGGAAGAAGAAATCCCTTTGATGGGGTGCAGAAAGAAAAAAAATGGTTACAACAACAGATGTGGGTGGACACACCTACACCAACCATGAGAAATAGAGAGAAGAACTCTAAACCAAAATAAGAGAGGGAAACTCATAATCCAGCAAACAGAAGTGATAATATGCTGTGGTATGCGCAGAGAAAAAGGGGGTTAACCCAGAACGGGCTCTGTAGCACTTTTTTTCCCCTCGCAGACAAAACAGTAGTATGGTCTTTCTGAGTTCGTAAAACTAAGGCATGACAGTTGACACACACTTGTTAGAACCTGATTTCTATTTTGTAACAGAAAAGCAACCAAACATGCATCTGATATGTTAGATGTTTTAGTGAAAGCCATTAAAGTGCCCTTAAACTAATTTATATTCTTATGCAGCCTTTCTTGCACTCTACCATCTCTCCACTTTACAACACAGAATGAGAGCTAGCACAGAACTAAAATCTGCTGTCCTCTTTCCTACAAAGCAGATCTTATTTAGCAAGAGGGAACAACTGCATTCAACAGATACCAAATATGCTATAAGAATTCAGAAAAGAGGAAATGAAGAATTCAAACACCCTTAAGGGGGTATATGTTTCAAGGTTCAACCCTAAATGCCTAGGTTCTTCATAGATTTACAGAAATGGTTACAATAATTATTTATAAAGATACATTTTCATTTCCTACTTGCTGTTACTTGCTTATTATTTTTTATTATTATGATTCATTAATATGAAGTTTTGCTTACATTGGTGTTGGAGAGGAAGAACAAAAAAGGGCAGTTACGGCTATCTTTTAAAATTCTATCCAAATATTATGCATTCCCAGAACTTTAGGGCAACTTTCTGATGTTCCCAATACATACCAATATATAAACAGAAAACAAAAGTACATGCGTACTTTTAATTCAAATGTCTGCAAACTATATCAGAAATCTGAATGAAATTTTCAGTAAAACAGATCCACCTATATTTCAGACTTGGGAAAAACTAAATGAACAAGATAACCAGAGTGTTCAACAAATATTTGGAATTAATAACATTGTTACATGAACAGAAGAGCAGGGAAGCACATTACTACCAGACATAATGTTGTGTTAATTAGGAGTAATTATGATGCAGGCTATTTATCTTGCAGAGTTTCAACAGAATGTGATCATCATAATTCAAGTGAATGGGAAGCTCCAGAAACTATTGCTAACTGGGTTTAATGGAAATCTACAAGCTCCAAAAATCAATTAGCGCACATAAACCCTAATTAACAAATGCAAATTAAGTGTTAATTACCCTTCTAATATAAAAAGGTTGCCCATACTACCAGATTAAATGTGAACACGTTAGGGCAATTCACAGTTGACATACGGTAATACAACTGTTGGCCTAACTTGTCAGCATTAACATTAACAGATTGCAACAAACTGATGCCACTTGTGGAAGCTCTTTCTAAATAGCTTTTTCTCATTTTCATGAGCCTTGCAATGAATTTTGGACCAAAACAAGATTAGCTAGTTGATAAAAAAAAGAGAGGGGGAGAAAGGGAACAGACCAGTTTGAAATAAGGGACTGCAGCAATGCATGGTATTCCTTACAATCCATTACAAGATTTAAAAACTCTAGCTTAGTTATTGGGTTATCAAAAAGGGTTTAAAAATTACGCCAAGACACAGGGTGCAATCCAATGCACAGTTAGCCATACTTAATTCCCACATGGGGAACAATATTTGAATACACTTAACTAGCCACAACCTAATGCACAGTAATGTACTAGAGTACTCTTAGTTACTGAAAACATAATGTCTTCAGGATTCTTGTTAATTGTGTTCCTAAAATTTTGTTTAAAAAGTCTATTATACAGTTTTCTTGTATGAAGTCAACATGTATTGTCACAAAAAAACAAAACAAAAACAGTTTTATGGAAACATTTATTCATTACCAGTTTATCTAAACCTTAATGCAGTAATATATAAGCCTGCATCATTGAACAATTTCTGCATTGTCACTGACCCTTGTCCTAAAATGCTGCAATACAGAAAAAGTAATTTTCATGCATACAATAGCTTATGAGCCAGTGCTCCTTTGAAACAGTCAATTACACATCAATGGAGGAGTGCCAAAGTGTTAATTACCACTCCTTTTTCCACCATGTGTAAATAAAACGGTGCTGACATTAACATTCCATCTCAAAGCTTCATTCTAGGAAACATTAACTGGGATAGAATGTGGTTTGTTAAGACTCATGCATATACAAAAGAAATCAAACTCATGCTTAAGAACATTGGAAGCACTCTCTCTTATTGTACTTCATCTTTATCAGAAAGATCTGGTTGATTCACAACTTGATCCTATTCAGAGCTTTGGTGGTGGAATGTGCTGTCAGGTTGCAGCTGACTAATGGAGACCCTGTAGGGTTTTCAAGGCAAGAGATGTTCAGAGGTGGTCTGCCATTGCCTACCTCTGCATAGTGACCCTGCACTTTCTTGGAGGTCTCCCATTCAAATACTAAGAAGGACTGACCCTGCTTAGCTTCTGAGATCCGATGAGATCAGGCTAGCCTGGGCTTCTAACAGAACATCTAATCTATGACAAGGTAGCAGAGTTTGCATATCTCCCAATCAGTTTCTCTGCTATACATTTTTATACTGCAGAGAGATGGGTCTGCACCACAGCCCTTTGAATGGATGAGCCCATGATTATACCATGCTTGTCCTTGTTGCAACAAACTGTGGCTTGTATGTGGAGTCTGTATTTCAGGATTTACAGGTTCTGTGTCTTAATATTAAAGCTAATTGATTCACTACTACCAACATCAAATGATGACCTGTATGCATGAAAAGCAATCAAAATACACAGGAAGTGCAATGCAAAAGAAAAGTGAGCACCTCATTTAGAGTAAACAAATGTCACAAAAGTCAATGGGGAATTTAGATGTTCCACATAATGGGAAGGGAAACAGACAGGATAGCCCCCATCTGCTAAGCTAGGCTTCTCCAAGCAGCAGAAAGCTGTCCACTTAGTGGTGTACCTGATTCTCAACTGTTTAATGAATCTGAAGGAAATGAGGATAGCTAGCTAGACTTTACACCCAAAGGGCCAATCTAGCTTTAAAAAAACTCTGAATGCACCCAAGAGTAAGTCATCCCTCCACTGCTGAACAGAAAAACTCACAAACAGAACTGAAGAACCCAAGATAAATACCAAATATTAACACAGTTAAAGTATCAAAAAAGTTAAGTGAAGTGAATAATTTATTGTACATGGCCATTGGTCATTACAATATAAGAGCACATTATAAAAAACACAATATAGAATTTACATTCAAAATACCAAGCTTAAAAACCAAGTCAGGTTAAAATTGTATGGTGCTTCTAAAATTTCAAGTATACAATGTTTAAAATAGTTAGACAATATTAACTATGCTGAACTATGGAGCTCAGTGTGATGCATTACTAGGAGTCACCTTGGATCTAACTTCTAGCAGCAAGTGCAAAGAGTGCTACCCTACATGAGACCAAAGGATTGATATCTGACAGTAGAAAAACCAGCTTTTCATTGTCAGGAAAGTTATTTATTTGGCTCAAAATTCCAGATAAAAATCTGATTCTTAGGTCTGAGTATGAAGGGCAAACCATTATGTAGAGTTAGAGAGCTTCCACTGCAGTTCCACATATACATACACATTGTTCCTGTGGATTCTTGGTGTATCTTCCAAGCAGCAGTTCTGTGGGCACTGTCTGAAAATGGAGTGCAGTAAATGCTGCTCTTAGGCTATAAACTGCAATATGACAAGTAAGAGGATTTTAAATGGTCTTTTTTTATCCTATGATACCATGGTGCAGATTTTGACTGGGTTATCAGTGTGTAATAATGCATCCTCATTATATACCCATTGACGCATATCCCGGATGTTCAGGGAGGATCTAAGTAAATCGTTGGACACAGTGTATCATGAGATGGTGTTGTTATAAAATTCAGCATGAGTTTTGTCACTGCTTAATAAAACAGAGAGCTTATTTCACTAAGAGTTTATTTTGGAAGCTGCTGAAATTTCAGCTTTGATTTCAAGATTGCTATGTGAGCTCAAGCCCTAACCTAATTCTGCTCTCATTAAGGCTGCAGGCGATCCTTTAGGCAAAAGCAACAGCCGCCTCAAAAAAAAAAGAAAAACAGTTTTGCACAGTCTCCAAGCTAGTCAGTATTTGTTCCTTCCACCCCCAGAGTTCTATCCCATACAGTACATGAGGAATTACTTTGGTAGTAAAGAGCTTAACAGCAGGATCTATTAGGAAACCCCCTTTAGTTTGGTAAAACCTCAGGATTACTCCCAATAGCTTATTTGCAGTTGATTTAATGGAGGCTACGTGGGCGTTCCAGTTCAATGCTTCACTAAACGTTAGACCCAGATATTTGTATATCTTACACTGTTCTATTGGAACCATGGATGGAACTGAAGAACCCAAGATAAATACAAAGTATCAACACAGTTAAAGTGTCAAAAAAGTTATATCACAAGAGCCAGTAAGAGGGTCTTCTTTTCTGACAAGGCCACACTAGACTGACATTGGAGCTACACCACAGAAAAGATAATGAGACATACATGAAAAGAAAAACTTACCAAGAGAATCAATGAAGTCCTTGTTGTTTTGATAAAATCGGACATAGGATGCTAACTTAGCACTCACAAAAATAGTCAAAAGCTTTAAAGGAAAACATCAATAATCAGAACAGTTTGAGTAGGATAAAATTAAAAATTCATGTTATTCATCAAGTGTCTAATTGATATTTACAATCAAGAATGGAAATTTGCAATGTCTAAACAAAGTTAACTATTACATCCAAATAATGCTCACAAAACATTATTTACTGACTTAAAAGAATTCTGTAAGAGTATAAGAACTGCTTTGCCCAAGGAATCTATAGTCTACCACTGTGTTCCTAACTGAAGGCAGCCATAATATGCTGGATAGTTACAAAAAGCATAACATGAAGGACCTTAGAGTTGAGAAGTGGAATATAAATCAAACAAATAAATGGTAATGTACACTCTATTTGTTATTCATATTGAGAAATATGCACCCTTGGAATGTGAAGTTTTATATCTAGTTTTTAAGACTATTCACCCTGACTTGGCTAGCCCAGGCTAGTCCAATAGAATCAGACCTAAGAAGCTAAGCAGGGTCATTATATACCCACTGACGCATATCCCGGATGTTCAGGGAGGATCTAAGTAAATCGTTGGACACAGTGTATCATGAGATGGTGTTGTTATAAAATTCAACATGAGTTTTGTCACTGCTTAATAAAATACCTGGTCAGTATTTGAATGGGAGACCTCCAAGGAATACCAGAGTCATGATGCAGATGCAAGCAACAGCAAACCATCTCTGAGTGTCTCTTGCCTTGAAAACCCTACGGGGTTGCCACAAATCAGCTGCAACTTGATAGCACTTTCCACACCATTAAGGTTGTTCATCTAGTGTCCATGAATTACTTTTCCTTTAGAAAGTTGGTGGCCATTGTAGCATGCTTGTGGCAGTTAATTCCATAATACAGCCATGCACTGAGTAAAGCACTCTGTTTTATCTGTCCTGGTTATATTACAAATCAACTACAGTCGAAGATCTTAAATTTTAGTATGCTAACAGTAAAGGAGAAAAATCCACTTCATTCATAACTTTTATAATTCCAATCATTCTACTAGTTCTCTATCTCCTAAACTAAAAAAAACAAAAACACAAATTCTAGCTTTTCTTTAGAGAGACTGCAGCTACTCAATCATGTCGGATACTCATCTCTGTGTTTCTCAGCTTTGCAGTGTTCTGCACGTCATACTGCTCTTGAAAAAAGCCACCTATTCATTCCCACTCCCAGACCACTTATGAATAACTTACATAGAAGCAGTTAATTTAAGAACAATCCTACTAGATCAGACCAGTGCTCCAACACCCAGGAAGGCTTGGGACCAGAGTCTGGAGGCCCTGTTATTAATTCTTGAAGAACTCTACTGGCAATTGTCTATTTATTCCTACCTATTTCTTTTTGCCCTTTGACCATAGATAGAAATCCATAAAATGATCAGTAGGAAATAATTGCAAGGTGAAAAGTATTTTAAAGTGACCCTGTGTGAAAAGCTTCTGGCTTTCACTGAGTTTTTTTCCCAAGGAAGCAGCACTTCACATGACTGTAAGATGGTATAATGGTACAAGATGACTGTAAAGGGTGGGATTTAATTAAATTAATTTAAAGTATCAGATAATCATAATCTGAAGGAGCCCACAGATGAAGTAGATAATGTACATATCTAGATGGACTACAGTGAAGATGTATCTGCCTGAAATATCAAATAATTTTGATGCATTAGAGGCTGTCAACTGAAGTCATCTGTGAATCAAATAAAAACTTACTATATTAATCAGGTGTGGACAACGATAGCTCTCTAGATATCTACTAGTTCTCTATTTCCTAAACTAAAAAAAACAAAAACACAAATTCTAGCTTTTCTTTAGAGAGACTGCAGCTACTCAGTCATGTTGGATACTCATCTCTGGAGAGCTACCGTTGGCCACACCTGATATATGTCATAATCCAGGAGTTTACATTTCACAGAAATTCTGTGAAATGTGTACCTCACTGTGCATTACACCTAGAAATGTTTAACTTTTACAATTAATATTCAAATACTTACATCATGAATAAGTTCTCCTTCCAAAAACTTAACTGGTTTTAAGGCAAGAAGATGATCAAAAAGAAAAGTATTTGGATCCTTCAGTGCACGGACAATACACCTAATTAGAAAATAAGGGTGTCCACATTTTAAAAATTATCATATGCTTTTAATTTCTTTAATCAGTCGTGCAAAATGTCCAAAAGTTATTGGGAACTTAAGGTTATTCAGCTTCCTCCTTTGCAATGATATACAACATAGCATGAATTTAGTGGGTGGGGGAGGCAAGGGGAATAGAGGATGATGCAGTTTTGAATTACATTTTAAGGGTTCTTTGGGGCATCCATAACACAAAAATGCTAAAAGCAACCCTATTCAGGGTTTCTCCATTACCTGTGAGCATCAACTCTAGCCTGAGAAGCATTGTCCTCTGTGTAACTTCCCAGCAACTCTACCATTACTTTTGCTGCACTGTCACTGTGGAGAGAAAAATTCCTTTGAAAATAATGTTAATAATATATTCAAATAATTAAAGTCCCTAGAAAGTTATGAATCAAATGGAAAATGCAAGTGAATGGTTTTGACTTCAAGTGAAAATTTATTTACATGATTTACTATAAAACATCTGGTTATATTCATTCAAATGTAGAGTAAGGCTGGAATAAAGGAGCATATATAATCTGCTGGGAGATTTTCTGTTAGTGAAACACAGAGTATCATCTGCTAATTTAAGTGGTATAATTGGGGTTTAAAAATAATTGCACTAGTTTTCTTCTGAAAATTTCCAGGGGTAAGATGCGAACAAAACAAAGAACAAAAAAATGGCTATATTCAAATATCAAGGGGACTGTGTACTTTGTCAAATGAAATCTCTGCTGTCCCTTTACATCTGTTTTTTGAAGAATAGCATTTATGTAAAGCTTTTAGGTCTTGAGAAAATTCCACTGATTTTCATAACAAAATTAATTTAGTTTCTACTTCTGTCTATAGACCATTGTGGCAATCATCCTTAGAAGTTCTACAGGGCTTTTAAGCAATCCTTGTGATTAAAGGTAGTCCCCTATGCAAGCACCAGTCGTTTTCAACTCGGGTGACGTTCGCAACATTTTCATGGCAGACTTTTTACCATTCATTGCCTTCCCCAGTCATCTACGCTTTCCCCCCAACAAGCTGGGTACTCATTTTACCGACCTCGGGAGGATGGAAGGCTGAGTCAACCTCGAGCCGGCTACCTGAACCAGCTTCTGCTGGGATTGAACTCAGGCCGTGAGTTCAATTTCCAGCCTCAGCTAAGAAGAGTGAAGAAACCTTTTAAACTTCTGGATAGGGATTTTGTGGCTCTGGAAAGGCAGATCATCTTAGCTAGGCTTTTATTTGGCTTTTAGCTAGGGTTTGAGGGTTTGCTTAGGGAAGGAAGGTTATTTTAGTGATACAAATAAGCATTCTGCAAAGGGCCCAGCATTCCTAACTGGGGTGTGCAGGTTCTGCGGTAAGGTGCTCTGTGAGAGGTAAGAGCAGTCTGGAACCTGCCAAAGTATCTTGTCCAGAGAAAGAATCAAATCTCCCCTCAGAGGTTATTTGCTTTATTTGAAACCCAGCTTTACTTTATATATCTAAATCCAAGTAGTCAGCCATGTTGGTCTGAAGTAGTAGAATAAATGGGAGTCAAGTTGCACCTTTAAGACCAACTTAGTTTTATTCAGAACGTAAGCTTTCATGTGCTCTCTAAGCACACTTCATCAGATGAGGACTCCGGTACAGTGAGCAAAGCCACACATAGCTGGTAATCAGTGGCTCAGAATGCAAACTGGTACAAATTCTAAGATCCAATGATAGTATAGTAAAATTATCTGGTAGGGAGTGGCTTAGAATGCAAAATGGTACAAATTTAAGATTCAATGACAGAATAGTAAAATTAACAAATTGAGCAAACCTTTGATCTGAGTAGCATGCAAAAGCAATAAAACAGTAATATGTCAAAATGGGAGAATGTCTGTTAATGACTGTATTGTATTAAGCCTGGGTCAAAAGGAAGGTATTTATATCTCCGAATATTTCCCATCCAACTAATTACCAACTAATTACCAAGATTTCCCATCCAACTATACAGATGCATGCTTGAGTCACAGGTTCAAAGGCTACTAAACCACTATCTATTTTATTACTAAAGAATGTAGGCTATTGGAAACATCAAACATTCTCACACTTTTCTGGGAGCAGGTAAGAGTTGTCTGCGTGAACCTGTGGGAGAGGCGACTTGAAGGTAATGCCAGCCAGGCTGCAGCATAAACATCCTAGGGCCGGATGGATTTATTACTACCCACTGGCTGTAAAGAAGGGGGGAGCAACATAGAGATGGTGGTCTGCTCTTTCTCTAGGAAGTCAAGAGAGGAGGGAAATGAGTGTGCTTGACAACAGGGCTGTGGGGAGAGTGGGGGAGGCAGGGAAGAGCCTGGGGGGAGCAGCAACAGCGAAAACGGGGCTGCGGGGAGAGCAGGGGAGAGCGGCAGCAGCGAAAATGGAACTGCAGGGAGAGCGGGGGAGGAAGGGAAGAGCTTGTGGAGAGCGGCAGCAGTGAAAATGGGGCTGCGGGGAGAGCAGGGGAGGCAGGGAAGAGCCCAGGGAGAGCGGCAGTGGGGAAAATGGGGCTGCGAGGAGAGCGGGAGAGGCAGGGAAGAGCCTGGGGAGAGCGGTGGTGGGGAAAATGGGGCTGTGGGGAGAGTGGGGGAGGCAGGGAAGAGCCCGGGGAGAGCGGCAGTGGGGAAAATGGGGCCGTGGGGAGAGTGGGGGAGGCAGGAACGGGTGGAAAGAGCCTGGGGAGAGCGGTGGTGCAAAAATGAGGGAATGTCTTTTTAGCCACTGGTGCCTGCAGGCTGCAGCAGGCGGGTTCTCCAACTTGGAGATAATTTGCGAGGGGGGTCCCAAGATTTCGACTGCCCTAGGGGCCTCCACAGGGTTTAATCCGGACCTGCTCCAGTGCAATGTCCCCCTTTGGCTGTGGGTTTCCAGGTTAGAGTACTCACTCAGGCACCCATTTATTTGTAAGGAGACAGCTCCAGCAAGCAACAACTTCAAATAACCCTGCCAAGTGAAATTACCTGCTCACCATTCCATTGAAATACATTATAGTACGGACAAAGTTTCAAGAAAAATCTGGAATGGATTTTCTATTAAGGTATCTGGGCCCAGACATACTATTCTGTGACCAGAATGACAGCCCCCATAGTGAAATGACGGTCCCTGGAAGCTGAAGAAGTGTTTTGGGATTGGAATGAGGGCCCCCAGAGTGGAATTCCATTCCCAGAATGCTACTGCTACTCCCAGGGGCTGTTGTTCCACTCTGCACCTTGTCATTCCAATCCTAGAACAAAGATTCTATTGCTAGGGACTATCTACTCTGGGGGCTGTCATTCCAGTCCTGGAGCACTGTTTCTATTGCTAGAAACAGTTCCAGAGTAGTCTATCTGGGCACAGAGACATCAATGGAAAATCCATTCTAGATTTCCTTTTTGCAGGCTCAGAAGAGCTTCCTACTGAAGCAAGCAAAGACAAGGTTGAGGGAGCTGGGAACTTTGGCAGCCTCGAGCTTCAAAGGGTGAGGACAGGCAGGGAGACAAGGAGTGGGGAGAAAAGAGCTGCAGGACGGATAAAAGCTATGAGCAGGTTGGTTCTGGCCCATGGGCCATGTTTGATACCACTGATTTAAAGGGATGCCTTTAAATGGTTTTTGCAAGCTTGGAAAAGGCATTTAAAGAAATTTACAAATGCCTTCTTCAAGCCATGACACTGGTGTCAGCGTTTCTGCCAATGCAAATTGCCTAGGAGGTTGATGGGGGCAGGATGGCATGAACTGAGGTTCACAAACCATGAACCAATGTTTTTTTTGTTTGCAATTCAATTCTTGCCCATTCCTATTCATGATGGATAGGTCTATCAGTAGTGAACAGCTGCTGTGTCAGTTGCTGGCCCTCCAGAACACCTGGTTGGCCACTTAGTGAGACAGGAATTCTGGACTAGATGGGCCACTGGTCTGATCCAGCAGGACCCTTATCTTTTTGTTATGATCTGTGAAGGCCACCACTTGTGCCCTGGACCTCCCACTGACTATCATAAATCAGTCACTATATCAGGGCATCTTTCTTGGCCATTCAAAGAGACAGTTATCTGTCCAAATTTTAAAAACTGTCTCCACACAAGTTATATGGCCAATTATCACCTAGTCTCTAATCTGTTCTTTCTAGGCAAACTGAGAGAGCAATAGCAGACCAACTTTAGGCTGTTGTGGTAACTCATGTGCCATTGTTCCTTTTCAGTCTGGCTACAGATCAGGCTATGTGACAGAGACAGCTGTGATGACTTTAGCTCAGGGGTGGCCAACGGTAGATGGGGCTGATGGGAGTTGTAGGCAAAAAACATCTGGAGAGCTACCAATGGCCACCCCTGCTTTAGCTGATGACCTTGGTATGAACGTAGACAAATGCCATGCTTCCTTGTTACTCCTAGTGGATCTATCTGCAGATCATGCCATCCTGTTGAGTTGTCTGGATGCAGAAGTGGGTATCAGGGGATGTGCCTTGGAGCATGGCTTACAATGTTTCTCATGGACCGGACTCCAAAGGTTGCTGCTGAAGACCAACACAAGGTGCAGTCTTATTCATCATTGTATTCAACCTCTATGTAAAGCTTTAAGAGAAATCATTAGTAGTTTTAGGACTAGGTATCATCAATGTGCAGATGACACTGTGATCTATATTTCCCCAACCACATCCCCTGGTGATGTCTTGAGCAGTCTTGAGTTGCTCTCTGATTATTGTGGACCAGGTGCTAAAAGCAAATAAATTCAAATTGAGCCCAGACAAGACAGAACCGATGCTGGGGAACCTGGAAATCTTGAAGGACACTGAGCTTCTCACTTTCATCGGACTTCAGCTGACCTTTGCTGATTCAGTTAAGAGTCTAGGGGTCATAATGGACCCAGCACTGCTGCTGGGAAAGTAAGCTCCCATGTTTGTGTCATTATGCAAATTGTGTAAAATAAAATTGCTCAGGAGGGTATTTGTAGAAAGGTAATAGGGCTTTAGAATGGTTCAGAAAAGCGGTTCTAAAGGGATTGTGTGCTGCAATGTTTTAAACTTATGTAATACCATTTCTGCTTTGTTTAACATATCATGCTTAATCATTTAGATTTAAGTAACCCTAGTTCTATTGTTTATTTATTTATTTGAAATATTCTATGCTGCCTTTTCACCCAATTCAGGGTCTCCCAAGTTGGTAACAATTACAATAAAAGATTAGAACATTTGAGACACTAAAAAGCATTTAAAATACAAAATATATAGAACACTTGAAACAACGAAATAAAACATAATAAATGCACAGAATACACAAACAGGGATGAATGCTAATAAGAGTTAGTGAGGGAATGTCAAGCCAAACAAAATAGTCTTCACCTGCTGGCAGAAGACAACAATAGAGGGAGACAGACAACTCCTTCTGGGGAGGGAGCTCCAGGACTGCAGTGCCACAACTGAGAAAACCCTTTCTCTAGTTGCCAGCTGTCCATAATCAGCTGGAGGGGACACTGGAAGCAGAGTCTCCAAAGATGACTGGAATAAATGGGTAGATTCATGTGGGAGAAGGCAGTCCTTCAATTATGCGGGCCCCAAGCCATATAGGGTTTTAAAGATCAATATCAGCACCTTTAATTGGACCTAGAAGCAAATTTGGACCAGTGTAGACAGAACAAGACTGGGGTGATATGATCCCTATGAGCCATACCAGTCAATATTCTGTAACTACTGTCACCTCCACACAATCTTCAAGGACAGTCCCATGCAGAATGCACTGCAGTAATATAATTCAGATGCAAGATCTTTTCTGCTCTTGAGGGCTGCAGCTGGCTCAATAGCCAAAACTGGTGACAGGTGCCCTAGCCAATGCTGCCACCTGTTTATCCAACAGGAGGCCCAGTTCAGCAGCATTCTCAAGCTAAGAACCTGCTCCTTTCAGGGTAACACAACCCAATCTGGGAGATAGCCCCATTCCTTTATTCAACCATACCTCCACTAGCAGCACCTCTATTTTGTCAGGATTAAGTTTCAGCTTGTTAGCCTGACTCCAGGCACCTGCTTACATTGCTTATGAGTTAATTAACTTACATAGTGCAATCCACCCTGAGTCTCAGTGACAAAGACAAACTATAAAATAAATAAAAACAAATTAAATGTGTTCTAGTATTTCGTGCTGATTACCTTTTTTTGCAGTCCACTAGTACATCATATAATAAGCGAAGAAGAGTATGTTTCTTTTCTGTGTTGAGGTTCCAATCTGATATCCATTTTCGAACCTATAAAAAAGAATGTTAAACACAAGCTTTTAAAAATAGATTGGCCGTTGAGAAAAATGAATATGATTTTAACTTTAAAAATGCAAGTATATTTTAAAACAGACCATGAGAATGTGAAAGTTAGAAAATATTGTCCTATATTCAAATTAAGGTCAGCAGCCCTTAAGCACAGGTTTGTGTATTAAATACCTGTAGTTATTCCAGTAGGGCTCAGTTTGTTGTATGATCTTTCCATTAATGAATTACAAACACTGTTTGTGTGGATTATGGCCTTTTGATTTAAATTGACATCTCTGTATTTATGATATTGCTTAAATTTGATGTGTTTCATTTAATGTTGTTGTAATGTTTTTAATGTTGTAAGCCACTCTGAGCCCACTTGCGGGATAGGGTGGGACATAAATTGAAACATTAAATTAAATTCTGTGACTGGGAACCAAAGAACTGCACACAAGTAATCCTAAACATAAGCCACTTTTAGCTTGTTTCTCAAAAAAGTAGCCTTCTATGTTACATTGTAGCACAATTCTGAAAATGACAGGAACTTCCAAAGCAGTATGTAAATATACGATTGAGGTAAGCAATTCAAATTAAAAATCCACTGGGGGTATGTCCAAGCTGTTGAGCATGCCCACAGCAGTTCCTTGGACCTTAGACGTTATTCATGGCTTTACATTTTAGGGAGGGTGGGATATAAATTGAATAAAGAAAATTAAAAAGTTATACAGTTAATACGCAAGCACTATCCAACTGCTTACCTGCTCCAATTCAGTTGGAATGTACTGGATAGCGCCGCAGGTGGAGGCTACTTTAATGAGGCTGCAGTAGACTGTATACCTGGCAGGGGTATTCTTATCCATGCCATGGAAGAGATTACTCAGCCTAAACAATAACAAAAAGTTAATTTTCTCAGTGTTTGTAATTCATTCATGGAAAGATCATACAACAAACTAAGCCACACTGGAATAACTACAAGTATTTAAACTTTAAACCTAACAGGTATGCCACGTCAATTGAATTTTGCATCAAAGAATCTTTAAGCACTCAGGGTTTTTTTTAACTGAGCCCCATATGCTTTAGCAGTCATATTTTATTGATAGAAGAGTCTTGAGTCATCAAAAAATGCCATGCAGCAGAGCAATGTGCAACCACCACTAGAACATGATAGTATCCAACTCAATGTATGTATAATTACATTCTCAGATTCTCAATAGGTGCCAAAGTACTCAAAACTCTTACACATTCTTCCACAGATATTCTGGCCATTTTCAGGCAGCCTATTTATTTCATTTTAGTAACTGATTACTAACAAAATTAATTAATTTACCAGTTCAGACAAACCCACTTGTGTCTCATTGGGGAAGCATGCCTGATAACAATCTGGTGTGCTTGGAAGGGCTGCCAGGTCCTTAACTAAAGGGGAGGGGTGTGTGTTGTTTCAGTACAACCTAAAATGGTGCTCCCACCGGGAGCATTCTCTTAATTTGGCCAAGAATAGGATTGTGGCTATAACACATTTTTTCCATCTAAGAGGTAACCAATTTGTTCTGGCTGCCCTGTGGATTTTCCAGGCTACAGTATCTCACGTCTGCTGTATAGGATCCCTGTGTGGATTCAGAATTTCTCTAGAGAGGCTGAATGCATTAATGCTGTTTTCCTGCGCAGGATTCTTGGTCTACCTAATTCTGTCACTTACTTTACCCTCTGTGCTGAACTAGGCTTACATCTTATCAAATTGCAGGCAGTGTCATATGCTATCGAGTCTTCATTTTAGTTGGAATGTACTGAATAGCGCTGCAGATGGAGGCTATTTTAATGAGGCTGCAGTAGACTGTATACCTGGCAGGGGTATTCTTATCCATGCCATGGAAGAGATTACTCAGCCTAAACAGCCTTCATTTTAGCCCAACAGTCTTATTGCTCTCCTCCCTACAGACTCCTTACATCTTGACGTGGTTACGATTTATAGTGTCCAAAATTAAATCCACTGGAATTGATCTAGATTCCCTGGCCAATTCTGATGAAAGGGTCATATTTTGGATTGTCCAAAGGAGGATCTTGAAACCCAAACAATCAATGCTGGTAGCTCTGGCGTTTGCTCCCCACGTTACTTTGGCCTCTCTTTCACACAAGATTCTATGGCACAGTATCTTTCCAACCTGATAAATCTTTTACATCACAGAGCCTTTATACTAGCCAGACTTAATCTTTTGCCTTTGACTGTCTTGAAAGGCAGATATAAGGGTATTCCTTATAAGGAAAGAGTTTGCTCCTGCCTCTTTAATGAATCTGATTCTGTGCAACATATTCCTTTCCACTGCTCTCATTATTCTTCTGTGTTACTACTTGTGTTAGTACTTGATTTGGCCTCTTCTCCCTTCTGCAAAACCTATGACCAATAATGATTTAGCCTTTTTGTTATCTGACAAGTCCCCCAAAATCACTGCATCTGTGGCTGAGTTTCTGTCATGTGTATGGAAGTTAAAGACTAGAGAATACAATATATAGATCTATTCTGCCTGCCTACTCTGCCTTTTTAATTTCAGTGGGTTTTGGTTGGTGGCAACCACCTTTTATATTTTTAGGTGTCTAGTTTTTGGACTGTCTGTTCCTGTTTTATTCTATTACGATGCCATTAAAGGTTTGTTTGACTGATTAAAGTGGGGGGTGGGGTGGGGTGGGGAGTAGGGATGTCAGCTCCAGGAAGGGAAACTCTTGGAGATTTGGGGATGGAGCCTTGGGAGGACAGGGATCTTAGTGGGGTACAGTGCCACATAGTCCACCTTCCATAGCATTCATTTTACCCAGTGAAACTGATCTCTGTAGTCTGGTGAACATCGCCCCCCCCCCACACAAATTGAAATTTTCCTCCATGGACTCTGTTAGCAGAAAAAGGGTTTTCTGGGTCAGAGTTGATGGTTGATTGACACAAGAGTAAATGTGCTGAAGCCAATGGGTCTACTCTTGTGAAAAATCTGCATTTAAAGATGCTTGCACTTTCCCCATGTATTGAAGGAAGCAATGAGAATAGCAAATGAGGTTGAGAATCCAAATATCTCTATGGTGCCACTATTATTATTATTATTATTTATTAACTTATATCCCACCCTATCCCATGGTGGGCTCAGGGTGGCTAACAACATAAATAAAATATATAATTAAAACCAGTTAAGTAAAACAAGATGACAGCAAAAAACATACATTGCTCAGAGCAGTGTAATACGCCTCCTGTTAGGCATTAGCAGGATAGCGAGCATCAATAAGCTTGCTGTGGGAAGGGAAAGCCAAGATGGAAGAGACATCCACTGCCTCAACCAAATGTCTCATGGAACAACTCTGTTTTACAGGCTCTGTGGAACTGTAACATTCCACAGGGCCCTGATTTCAGTTAGGAGCATGTTCCACCAGGCTGGGGCCAGGGTAGAAAAGACCCTGGCCCTGGCACAGGCACTGATGTGCTATATTTGTTTGATGCTCATTTAAAAAAAACCTCAGAGAGCTCATGTGCATGCAAGTGAAAGAACCCAGCACTGTTTGAAATAGCCAGATCGCAAAGACAGTTCATTAATGGAAGGACATTCATTGAGTGAAACTGCTGTTCCCTTTATCTCTTTACTCGGAATTTGGCCAATGACACATAACATCCTAATGTGAAAAGGTTCTGTATCTTTCATCTATAATAATACTGAGGAAGGGCAAGTATTACTCCCATTAGTCACACAAGGCACTCACAGTTGCAGTCTAAGAGATGGTCGTTCACCTTCCCGAAATTTGACCAGTTTCTCACATAGGCTTTCAATCAAGGCTTCTTGCTTGTCAGGTTCCAGAATAAGTAGCAGAGACACTACACTGTTCATTACACTTTCAACATCTACAAAGAAAACAAAAAGGATATTTGACCATCATTAATTTGTCCTTTCCTATAAACATTCCAGCCATTATTATTTTTTATATTGGTAACAAGATATACACAAAAAACACTTCCAAAATCATGGGCCTATTAAAAATGCATTTATGAACTAACACACTGGCTTCTGCCAGCAGCTGCTCCCTACTGTGCCCATCATCAATCAGTCACTCTGCAGAAGAGAGAGAAACAGTTAGGAAATCTCCACAGGCTTACTTCTATAAACATGTATTTAATATCATTAGCCACCTTGGGTATGCCTTTTGAGAAACAAAAGGTGTGATATACAAGATGTACTAGTTCTAGAAATGTTGAAGCCATGGGGGAAAAGATATTTAAAAACCCTAGAAATTTTGGAGGAAATGCAGATATATGCAATACTTACTGTCCTATCAAATCCAAATTAATTTTACTGCTTTAACATAAAATATATCATTTATAACTTACTTTGCATATAAAACAGCAATATTTGACATGTTTATGAAACCTGTTATAAATTCCTTCATTTCATACAAGCAAAATTGCAAATATACCCAATACTTGACAAACTACACGCTGATGCACCTTATACTATCTTGACACAAAGGATTGAAAGGGACGTCCAGGTCCATCCAGTCCAACCCCCTGCACAATGCAGGAATCCCACAAATACCTCCCCCTAAGATTAACATGTACGTAAGATTAACACATACCTTAATCCTTGCTATCTAGCTAGAGAGAGCCAAGTTCTCAATAAAATTTTAAGTTTTCCAAGGAAGCTTGGGTGAGGTTTCTGCCCCACCTCCTTCTGATCTTTTTTCCCCTCCCTCCTGTAAGGTGCAGAAATAAGCTCCTTTATATGGGTAAATATAAATCAGTGGTTTGAGAGAGGTTAAAAGCTCAACCACTACAAGTCAAAAGAAAGCTTGGGAAGAAATGAAATCGCTATATGCTCTCATGAAGATTAGGTATTCTTCTAGGTACAAAAATAAATCTTGGATTTAAGAGATGTATGTCTGCAGCATACCTACCTTTAGTTATAGTTAGTGCTGTAATCCTATACACTATTATGGACACATATCTGCTACCAAACTCAAAACACTTGCAAATTACCTTGAAGAATGAAGTCTGTTTCTTAACTGGAAGGCACATTGTTTAACTCAAACTGCACTGCAACCTTCCATCACCAGCAATTAAAACATTTCCCAATATCCTTCTAAAAACCTGCAGACACAAACCTTTATCATCATCTTTTAGGCACACATCGCAGGCCTCGATAATCTGTGCCAAGTCAACATGAAGTCCACCTTCAGAATTCTCTTCAGAGATCTCAGCTCCCTTAGATTTCAGGTAGGCCCTAAGTTCTGCAGCCTTTTAATGAAAGAGAAGACAGGGGTATCCATGCATAGTGCAATATACCTAGCAACTCATATAAAACTTCAACAATAAAAAAACTACTGTATATTTTTATTCATAAATGCTATTAATAGAAAACAAAACTTAAGAAGAGTTGGTTTTAATACCCCGCTTTTCCATACCCTTAAGAGTCTCAAAGTGGCTTCCAATTTCCTTACCTTCCTCACCCCACAACAGTCACCCTGTGAGGTAAGTGGGGCTGAGAGAGTCCTTAGAAAAACTGACTGGCCTAAGGTCACCCAGCAGGCTTCTTGTGGAGGACTGGGAAATCAAACCTCATTCTCCAGATTAGAGTCTGCCACTCATAACCACTACACCACACTGGCTATACAGTTTAAGTAGAGCAGTCTAAGAGAAAGATCGTGTTAGAACTGTATAAAGTAAAAGTCCTGAGGTAAATAAGATATTTAAAAAGCCGGATGATTCAGGCACTATTTCATGTAATTTACTATCCTTATTTGTACAATAATTGTCTGTGCATTCACTGTTGTGGGAAGCATATTACATTTCACAATTTCTACGTAGGAACATAAAAAATCCCTGCAGAATCAGTCCAGTGGTCCAGCTAGGGCAGCATCCTGTTTTTCACAGTGGCCAATTGGTTACTTGGAAGGGCCAATGAGGCACAGAAGTCAAGGCCCTTCCATGATGCTACCTCCTGGCACTAATATGCAGAGGCATTTGACCATTCCCAATATAAAGACCAAGCACAATGTTTTTAATAATACCTTGCTCCCCCCCCCCACTTGGTATATGCCAGGCCCATAGCTAAGGTAGGGCCTCAAGGCCTCCATGATTTCTGCCCCAACTTCTCATCCAGTTGGCAGTTCACTAGTCTCCCCACCACTGCACCCTCCATTCTATCCAGCCCTCCTGGGTGGCAGAGACCAGCTCCGTGGTGCTTAGCTTCCAGTGTGTGTTGGCACTAGCATGCACACCCCCTTGCTGCACACCCCTGACTGCTTCTCCCTCCTTCACACAAACTTACCCAGCGGCCCCCCCTTTCCTGGCTATGGGCCTGGTATGTGCACACATATGCAACTCCATTTAGTTAATAAATGGCACATCCAATGCTAGCCAGTCCTATAGCAGCAGTTCCCTTATGGCCACAGTAATGTTTCAAGGGATCTAGCATGGGCTCAGGCAAGTGCTCTACTGAGAACTATAATAAACAGTCTCTGATGTGGTACACCGCGGCCTGTTAATATCCCAGCTAACAAGAGCCAGACAACAATATTGCCCTTATTTCAAGATATTAGTTCCAGAACGCCAAACAGACTTCCCCAATTTCCAAGCTTCTCCCTGCACCTATGAAGGTAGTAGTCGCGGGGTATCAGATACCTTATTCGCATTCTTAGTTACTTCATAATAACAACTGTGATCTTCCTATTGCTTCTTCCTGACCCAGAGCTACTCGAACATATGTAAGGGATCGGATCGCTGAGAAATTCCAGGATGGGGGGCACAAGAAAGCTCCTGCAGCTCCCTCTTTCCCTCGGACACTAGTTGCTTTTAATTGCAGGCTTCTGGGCTCTAGTCAGGGCTACCATTTTAAGCACAATTTCTAGGACGCTGGAGCAGTGCGACTGGCTCTGTCAAGTGCCTTTTTAGGACTGGCCGCAGGACAAGCTGGGAAAAAGGTAATTGCTAAAGAGAGGAAGAGCCAGCGAGCAAGGAATGGACGAAGTTGAGCGCCTCCACGAACTATCAACTCGACCTGTCCTGCTGCTCCCAGGCGGCAACCACCAGTCCCCAGCCCCCTTCGTGCTGGACACCCGCTCTCCTCTCGCCGAGGGGAGAGAACGTTGGCAGCCTCCGATTCCACAGAGCAAACGGGGGTGTCTGTCGGGGGGGGGGGCTGATGAGAAGGAGCCACCGTTTCCTGTTCCCACCTGATCTTCCTCAGTGATATCGATGAAAGCCGGAACGCTCATGGTAGCAATGGCTTCGCTCCTCGCTCCACCACGCCAGCCGACCGGAAAGGCGTCGAGCGCTCGCTAACCTGTTGCTGAAACGCAAGTTCCGCTTCCGGAGCACAGCTGCCTCCTCGTTTCTGAGTACTCGCGCTTGCTCTTTCCCTAAGTGTAGAAGGCTTGGTTGTGGGCTGGTGTGGGAATTTGTTGTGCGTTTGTGATTCTTAAATCGTCCCTGAAATTCGGGTCGGCACTGTCATTCGTCTTCCCTCCAGCCGTTTCCCGGACCCGCGAGTTGCACGACTATTTAAAATGCGCGTGTGAATGGTATTGCAAGACGCGGGACTAAATAGTGTCATGTAATTGTTGGTCTGCGCACAAGATATACTCGCTTCTTAGAGAAGAAGTGCCCTGTCCCTCTGAGGTCTAAATGTGTAGAAAAGAACAATTGAAGTTTCCGTGGCATGAAGGTAAACAACTCAATATACTTGCCAACCTCCAGGTAGGGCCTGACGATCTCCTGGAATTATAACTGATCTCCAGACTACAGAGATCCGTTCCCTGTAGAAAGTGGCAGCTTTGGAGAGTGGGCTCTTTGGTAATACCTTGCTGAAGTCCCTTCCTTCCACAAACCGTTTACTCGCTAAACTGCACCCTCAAATGTTCAGGGATTTCCCAACCTGGAGTTGGCAAGCCTATCTCATTATTCCTTTGTTAAAAGAGACAGGGCTTCCCCCCACTCCCTCCTTGCAGGCAGTTGGCAACTTTACTGCAGACTTGATATGTTACAGACTCAGTTCTATGTACATTGACTTCAGATTAAATCTTGGCCTTCCTACTGAACATAGAAAAGATGGAGTGTTAGAGACCTGCATGATAACATCCAGAGGGATACCTTTTCCTGTAGATGTGGGTAACACAGCTATTCTCTCATATTTAGTCAGTTCCATAATTTAATACATGAAACTAATTCTACAATTCCATTTTGGAAATAGTTTCTAACATCTTTTGGATAATTTTTGGACAATTTTTACAATGTAATTTTTCAACTCACATATGAAAGATTCTGCAGAAAGTTTGATTTGTATGGGTGATTATTTCATTTATGCTTCTAGCACATAGCAGTTATTTCAGAATTTAATATGCATTTGTCAGAACAGTTTTGTTTGTTAGTCTTCTAGTATAACTGTGGAAGGATTACTAGCAAATATTTTTGTGTTCGCTAGTGCTTAACATTTGAAAATAAATGCTAAGCTTAAGTCTGTCATAAAGTGGAATATTCCAGCCTCCTTGCTGTCTGTCAGTTTACATAGGTCTCTATCTACCATCAGTGCCGCAGAAAAGGCTATCCAAAAGCAACTTGAGGGACTACCCAGAAATGCGCAAAAATATTGGTTTGTAAATTTTTAAAAAAGTGATCTTCCCATGGCTTCTTGAAAACTGAATGTGCCATGCATTCTTTAGAACAGTTGAGTATCAGCTGGAGAAGAAAAGAAGAATTAAAACTGATAATACTTGGTGCTTATTTATTAATATTTAGTGTTATTTCACACATATATACTACTAGTAGTTCAATTTTGTTGTTTTTCATTTACTTAAATATAATGCTTATAAATACAAATGCCATTGTATTTACATGCCATTTGATGTACTCTGCTCTGAACCCCCAGTGGGGGAATGAGTAGAATATAAATAAACTACTAATAATAAAATTTTTATTTACAAATACAATGCCGTCACAAATTTTTGTGCAATGAGTCTGGTCCCATGAGAGTGTACTGTGCTCAAAAGTTCCTTCCGGTTTTCTTTTTCTGCATTAATGTCATTTATTTAAGCAGCCAAGGAAAAGTGGGACACCCAATTCCATCTGCATTCTCTGTCCTTAAACAAAAGAGAAAAAGAAAATGGAAAGTTAAATAAAGGAAATAGTAAAATTTATAACAATCACAAAAAAAATGTTGCTTTATTAATAAACCTCTAAAGTTACAGCCTGAGAAGTATTGAATTTCATTTCTGCAGCGCATCTATTAAGTAATAATTTTTAAACCAAGTTTTTAAAGTATCTTCCTATAATATAATTCTCCAGAAAGATTGGCCACAGTTCATCTACTCTCCCATTGACTGAGCTGCCTGTTCCTCAATCCCAGTGGAGAGCAACCCCCACCCTCCAGCCCCAGGACAGACAAGGATTGAGCTACTGCTTTGCAGAGGAGAGAAAGAAAGCCTCCCCTCGATTGGCTAAGGGCTCCTCCCTCTCCTCCTCTGGACGGGAAACAGCCAGAAATAGGGGGAAATGGTGTCCTGTGGCAGCAGACCAGATACAGAGAGGGGGAGGGAAAGGGAAAGCAACACAGAGAGAAAGAGAATAAAGTCCTGTGCTTAAGACCAACAGTGTTATCAGAGAGACAGTGTTAGTCTGAAAGGTATCACTAAAGACTTTTGGGAGAAAGTTCATTGGGGCCAGACCTGACTAAGGATGCCAGTTCCAGGCTGGTGGGAAATTCCTGGAAATTTTGTGGTAGAATTTGGGGAGGGGAGAGGCCTCAGTTGAATATAATTCCAATGAGTCCACCCTCCAAAGCAGTTATTTTCTCCAGGGGGAGATAGATTTGTTGTCTGGAGTTCAGTAGTGATACCAGATCTTCAGGCTCCACCTGGAGTCTGACTACCCTAGGCCTTGCTACTTTTCACAACAGCCCTTGCATGACAGCCAGTGTGGCATAGGCGTTAGGGCTTCAGAGTGAGGTCTGTCAGACTCAGGTTCTTGCTGCAGAAGCTGACCGGGGACCAGTCACAGACTTTCAGCCTGGCCTACCTCACAGGGTTGTTGTGCATATCAAAGTGGGGGAGGAGAATAATGTAAGCTGCTTCCCCCCCACACTGTGGAGAAAGATTGTGCTTTTCCTAGGTAGAGGCTTCAGGCAGGGGGGAGGAGATGGAAAGCTAAGTTGGATCAGTTCCCCTACAGAAACAGCCACCTTGGATGGATGGGAGTAAGGGTAGGGGGGCACTCGGCCAGAGCCTCTTTCTAGAGCCCATTGCATTTTTCCTCACAATGGGCTTTATATCTAGTGTGTGTGTGTGTGTGTGTATCCTAAGCAAAAGTGGTCATTATCCTAAAACAAAAGGAATAACATAAGTTGTTGAAGGCTTTCATGGCCAGAGTCCATTGGTTGTTGTAGATTTTCTGGGCTGTGTAGCCATGGTCTTGGCATTGTGAGTCCTGATGTTTTGCCAGCAACTGTGACTGGCATCCTCAGAGGTGTAACCCAGAAAACTGGAGTTCTCTCTGGGTCAAAAGGAATAAACTTTTTCATATGAAAACTGCAAATTCAATTGATTTATCCATACAGTTAATTGATATAAGATTAATGAAGTAACAGTTCTAAAAATATATTTGTTTAGCTCTACAGACTTCTGAAGTAATCTCTCAGGAAGCATCAGTACTGTCAATGGCGATGCTTCTCATGCATACTCTCTCATTTAAAAATAAAATGTTAATATGCATTGTTTATGGCATGTTTATCTTCTGTAACATTTATTTCAGTGTGTTTGTCTCCATTGTTCTCTAATTGAGGAAGTGTCTATTCCTTGTTTTACTACTTCTAAATAGTATTTTTTGACATTCATTTAGTGCCAAGAAAATGATAGATGCTGATTTTTAAAGACCAGAAGTTGAAAAAGACCACCACTCTGTATCACAGCAGCACAGTTAGTGTATGACCTCACAATAGCTTTTCTGAGAAGAATGTTAAACTGCTTTCCTAACTTGCCAGGCAGCCCTGCAGTGGAATGCAATAACCTGACAGGTCGTCAGAGTCCACTAATACTAACAAGGATGAATGGATCAGGAAGATTTCTATAGTGGAATGTGGATGCTGAAAAAGGCCCTCTCCCACTTAGGAACTATAAACTTGAAAAGAAAGCAAACTCATAAAGCTTCTCACAGAAACCAGTCTCCAACTATCACACTGGAGATTATGATAAAATTTTCACGGGGGACTAAGTTCTCCCATCTCTATTTCTTGCAGGCCACTTGTACTTCTCTTTATGATGTGCTGGTTGACTGTCATGAAGACAGCCTGCAGTCCTAGAACTGATCTAGTATGATTGTTTTTGTATTCCTGGTTACCTATAGGTATATCTGGAGCTATTCATCAGGTGAGCTGGTATAAGAATCCTTAAATATGGTGTAAGAATTCTTAAATATGAAACCCCTTTTAAGATACATCAGTCCTTTCCTCTTTGTGTAATTTGGCCGACCTCAGTCTTCCAAAACCTAGTAATTCTAGGAACATTCAAAATGGACCTTCCTTAGAAATCAAGGTAAAGCAAAGGGTTTTTTTAAAAGTCTCTTTAGATCACTGTCTCTTTAGATTGGTGTTCAAATTACTAAATCTGATTTCTTGTGCATTTACCAAACATTTGAGTTATAAGAGGATTGTGTGTTTTTCCTTTTGAAAGTATTAGGCATGTTATCTTTTAGTCAGCACTGTTTGTCTGATGTTATATTATCTGAGGTTAGGGCTGAAATGGGGTGGGGGAAGCCACTGAAGTCGATGAACTCATCGCACTTCTTCACATTTGTATTTCTGGTCCAAACAAGGGACAAAATATTGGTTGCTGTAGATTTTCCAGGCTGTGTGGCCGTGGTCTTGGAATTGTGAGACCTAACGTTTTGCCAGCAACTGTGACTGGCATCCTCAGAGGTGTAACCCAGAAAACTGGAGTTCTCTCTGGGTCAAATTGAGAAGAAGTTGGTAGGCAGGTAATTTATATCTACTCAGGCAGGTGGGGTAGGGCTGAGTCATTATCATGTGGTAGCTTCCTGGGCTGTGATATGCTAATGGTGGAGCTTACCTGAGGGGGTTCTTTTGTATATGGATTGGCTATAGAAATTCTGATCTTATCTGTAGTGCTGTTGTAAACTGTAGGGCATTTTGTGTTTTTTCAGGACTGGAAGCCATGCCCTATTCATTTTTAAACTTCCCTCCTTCCTGTTAAAATTGTGTTTATGTTTATGGATTTCAGTGGCTTCTCTGTGGATGGTAATTGGATGTGTTGTCCAGCATTACAGTGTCTTGGAGTAAGATACTGTGTCCTGTTTGAGTAGGCTATGTTCAGCCACTGCTGATTTTTCAGGTTGGCCAAATCTGCAGTGTCTTTCATGTTCCTTTATTCTGGTCTGGATGCTACACTGTGTGGTCCCTATGTAACTTGTCCACAAGGGACAAAATAGTTTTATTATAGTATGTACACTTGTAAAGGCAGGGATAAGTCTTTATCCGTGGTATGTGAAACTTAGAAATGAATATACATAATAAGCCTGTAGCTTTAATGTACTTATTGATTACACTACTTATGACATACTGATCACAAAGTTAACAAATAACAACGTGATGATGTTGATGACAGCAATTATGAGCAGGTTGACTTAGAATCCTGCTCATGTCTATTTAATGGGATTTATTCTCAGGAAAGTGTTCTTAAGGATTGCACTGTAATACTATGGTTCTGACCTCCATATGTTCTGAGTTTTTACTCTAGAAAGCTACCTGCATACTGCTGTGCTCAAGCATCCTCCCTCACTATGTTCAACATGATTTTCTGTGCTGTCACTTCTGTCATTATCAACATGTGTTTAGTTAAGTGTTCAGCCCCTCCTGTCCACAGTTCTGGATACAGAAATTCCACCCCCTCATGCAACACTCTTCTAGGGGGCAGGAAAGAAGTGTAAATAGACACTTGGCTGTATCAGAGGAGCAAACCAACCAACCATTAGGCATGTGTGGTGGGGGAGGGATATAGCACATGCCAAATAGAGGTATATTATTTTTCCTAATAAAATCCCTTGATTGCACACTGTAAACTGCTTTTGAATCCTCACTGACTTTTTTAAAAAGCTACTTAATTTGAAGTGGCTACTGTTAAAACAGGAGAAGCGAAACCTCCCTATGGGTGTTTGGACCTATTCAGTCTTGGATCATATGTTCTATAATAGTAACTGTGTGTCCTGAATTTTCTGCACTCAGCAAGCAAATTATTAGGCTGGTTATGGTTTGACCATCTGTTGCATCTGCATAATTTTAGAATCTGTGATTGCTCTGACATTATAAGATTGGGGAAAAGCAACATTTTCAATTTATTTGTCATTCCTTAAGCTGCCCTGTCACCTGTATTAGAATAGTAAGCAAAAATACACTGATGCTTCCCTGGCAGGATAAAATTAATAACTATATTGTTATTAAATATTAGTAAATAAAACCAATAAGATTTGGCATTCCCAGAGCTTTTTGTCTTCAGATTTTTTAAAATGTATTTTGCTTGGACTACGAATAAACTTTCTTATTTTGTAACTTATATAGCAGGTGTTTTTCTTAACCTTTTTTGTGTGGAAGAAATCCCAAGTTAGAGGAAATGAGCCCTCTTTTATTTAAATTTCCTGAGATTAGATGAAGAACACTTGCCAAACAATACCTCTTCACTTCAAAACCTCTCTTCATAAATTATGTTAGGGGATCTTATTAAAAGTCTGTAAAAATTTCCTATTAAAAATAGTTGATTGCAGCCCAGATCATTGCAGCTTTGGTGCTTGCACTGAAATACCACAGCTGTCCTGACAAAATATATTGAGAGACAAAAGGTTTTGTTTCCTTAGTAATAAATTATTTTTGTGATATCCAAAGTAAGATAAAACTTTCACTTATGTACGAGTGAAAGAAGATTCTGGTGATAACTTCAAATAATCTATAAAAAGAATATGAGAATGTAGATACCAAATTAAAATCAGACTTCCTTTATGTTTAGCAAACCAATTACTCTTGAATCCAGTGAAGATTATAGCCACGGATAATGGAAACTTAAAAAAAACAAAAAAACAACTCCATCCATATACTTTAAGTTGATATTTTTCAACTCTGTTGTTCAAAATCTACATGAAAGAAGACATTATATGGTATTTAAAGTAAGATTCCTTAATTATAGAAATGCTTAGCTATGCTCCACACAAACTACATGCCCAGTATGGTTATCGCTTCAGAAAAGGTGTACAGTGCTCCCAGGCAATATTCCCTCTAAGCTGCAGAGTCTTGTGAGCAAAAATTCTACTTTGTGAGCTACTGCATAGATTATTGTGCTCTGGGGTAATCTTTCCTGAGCAAAGACAAAAATGTGTGAGCTGGAGGCTAAAAATCTATGAGCTAGCTCACACTAACTCAGCTTAAAGGGAATACTGCTCCCAGTATAATTTAATCGGTGCACTTCTTTGCACTCTCCATAGAAATTTCTGCTAGATTGTGGACATTTCCATGGGGCATGCGCAGAAGTGCACCCTGATCCTGGGTGCACTGTTTAAGAGTGTGAGCTGTGAGTTAGGAAGTCCACAGACTAAATCCTGTTTGATGAATTCATGAGGTGCCCTTAGGCAATTTGCTCCCTACTAGATTCTCTTCTGTAATCATTCTTATAAAATTGTTGAGAATGTTACTGAACTAATGCATGTGAAGTGTTTGAACATGCTAAAAAGTATTATATGAAAGCTAATTATTCTTATATTCTATTTAATAGAGAACTGTGAATGAAAAAAGTATGCAATTGAGTGAACTTCTATTGTGTATATTTGTAGGCATGAAGTCTTAACTGATTTTCATTTTGGGGGGTGGGGGAGGAAAAGAGCATATTTGGCCAAATATTTTATTACAAATAAGCAGTGAAAATTACAATATGATTAAGAATGAGTTCTGCATGGCAGAAAGCTAGTTATTAAAAGTACTGGAATATCTTAACTGCTCAACAAGAAATTCCTAAAATTGTTAGTGATTTACACCTATGATAGAAGGTTGGCACTGTTTGTTTATTTATATTATAATACCTTCCTTTGATATATATATTACATATATATGAATGTGTGTGTGCATGTATATATATATTCTGGCGGACATCTAGACAATATCAGCCTATTCATGTTTTATTTATACTTGTATTATTTATAATTGTACTGTTTCATGATCTAAAACTAATAAACTGTTAATTTACAGACAACGAAACATTGTGCAATTTCCTAGTGGACTTTAGTTATATCAGAATACATCTATCTACTAATAGTGAAGTTGATCAAAACTTTGGATGGTTAAATTTGTTAACTGGAGCTCTGAACCAGCAAGATAAATCTTTCTACAAACCTGAGCCCCAGGTTTTCAGGAAAAAAAAAAGTGAAATCTTAAACAAATGAGGGGGGCCCATAAAACCAGAAAATGATAAAAGAAGCACATGTAGCTTTAAGTGATGGATTGTCTCAGTGGCCTTTGCTAGGCAACCACAGATTCCAGACTTGGTCCTGTCAGCAAAAGGCCAGGGAAGGGGGCAGGGCCCTTTCCAGACATAGTTTGGCTTTTGAAGGAGGAGTTCTTGAGGTCAAGCCTGACTAGGGTTACTGAGTAAGGAAAGCAAGTGGCTATACAGTGCAGAACAGAAGAAAAAAACAACAACTGTGTTTAAACAATAACAAAGAATGTACAAAAAAACATGGTTCTGTGTATCAGTGTCTATCACTGATAGTTAATAGCAGGGCTTTTTTTGGAGCAGGAACAGGAACGCAGTTCCGGCTGGCTTGGCACCAAGGGCTGTGGCCTTATATGCAAATGAGTTCTTGCTGGGCTTTTTCTACAAAAAAGCACTGTGTGAAACAATGGTGATGTCAGGGGATATAGCCTAATATGCAAATGAGTTCCTTCTGGGCTTTTTCTACAAAAAAGCCCTGATTAATAGACACTGATACACAGAACCGTGGTTTTTTGTACATTATTTATTGTTGTTTGGTTTTTTTCTTCTGACTAGGGTTACTAGCTCCATGTTGGGAAATTCCTGGAGATTTTTGTGTTGGAGTCTGGGGAGAGCAGGATTTGGGGAGGGGAAAAGCCTCAGCCAGATTTAATATCATACAGTCTACCCTCCAAAGCAGCCATTTTCTCCAGGGGCACAGATGTCTGGAGTTCAGTGGCAATTCTGGGATATATCCAGGTCCCATCTGGAAGTTGGCAACCCTAGGCCTTGCAGTAACTGTGTGACGATACAATCTCCTTTCCCTTCCCTTCCCTTCCCCACAACAAACACCCTGTGAGGTAGGTGGAGCTGAGAGAGTTCTGACAGAAACTGCTCTTGAGAGGAACAGCTCTGCGAGAACTTGTGATTTACTCAAGGTCACATCAGCAAGTGCAGTGAAGGAGTGGGGAATCAAATCCAGTTCTCCCTGATAAGAGACCACATACTTAACCACTACACAGAACTGGCTCTCATACCTAATTTGCATGACTCAACTAGGCCCAGCTGCTTGCTACTGCTCAACAGCAAAAGCCAGTGTGATGTAGTGGTTAGAGTTTCAGGGTAGGGTCTGTGAGACCCAGGTTCAAATTTCCATAGCATTTTGGAAGCTCACTGAGTGATTTTGGACCAGTCATGTACTTTCAGCCTAATCTACCTCAGCAGGTGCTAACTTCTATATAGGGGCTGGAGATCACCTAGAATTACAGCTGTTCTCCAGATGACAGATCAGTTCCCCTGGAGAAAATGCCTGTTTGGTAGACTCTATAGCATTATACCTTACTGAGATGGCTTCCTTCCCCAAACTCTCCCTCCCAAGGTTCCACCCTCAAATCTCCAGGAATTTCCCAATTTGGAGCTGGCAACCCTAAAGTTGGGGGATCCATTCTCATTCCAAGAGACCTCTAGGTTGGCAACTGTAAAGAAAGTAGAAAAATGGGAGAGACTATGGGGCTTTCACCTGCACAAGTCTTTGTGCAGGGGTATAGAACTCATTTGTTATGAGGGCCGGATCTGACATAAATGAGACCTTGTTGGGCTGGGCCACATGTGTCATAAAATGTAATGCCAGGTAGCAGAGATATAACTTTATAGGGCACGGAGAAACATAACTAAATAGTTTTTAAAAATTAAAATAAAACACACTTAAAACTTTAGCATGCTTGCAATATTTTGTATAACAGTCTCTGATAACTGACACCTCTTGCTCTGAATTATTGCATCAAAATCTGGAGACAATGTCTGTGCTGTAGCAATCTTGAGTATGTTGTTCAGGTGTGTATCTGTAAGTTGCAAAACTACATTACAGAAATTACATGGTCAATGTTCTGTGCCCTAGGACCCAGGGGAAAGCATGAAATGGCTGGGCATTGTGAGGCACCATGTGAAGGCACCATGACACAGACTGAGGACTATGTTTATCTACAAAACTATAGTCTCTCCCCCCAACCCCCCCCCTCCAATTCCTATAAGGCAGTGCAAGAACAGAGAGACAGTCATTTATAGTAGTCAGTATCAGCCTACTATCCGGGAAGCTTAGGTTCAGAATCCCCAGTCTACAAAGGAAATGTTCTGGACACACACTCTCACCCTAATCAACCTCACTGGTAGCTTGTTGCTATTCCTCATCTAAATAGTTCAAATAGCTTTTCTATTGAGAAAACCTGGATTATGAGGGCATGAATACAGTGAAAAAGGGGAGGAAACTCAGTTGCACCTAGGAGAGCCCTGGCAAAACAAACTTAACAAGATACAAACACACTAACTCTATAGGAAGGCAAAAAGTTCTTACCTTGAATAAAACTGTGCTGATCTTAAAGGTGCTTTTTGTAGTTCTCCCCTGTGATTGAGGCAATCAAGCAAAGCAGCCTCTTTTAATTCCCTCAAAAATGGTGACCAAAGGAAGCAGGAGAGGGAGAAGGAAGCAGGCGATGGCCAGTTGCTCGTGGCCTGATAGAAGTCCTGTGGGGGCCAGATCAGACCCCTGGCCAACACATTTGACACCCCTGTCTTTGTGGGTTCCTGCTTGTTGTGTATATTGTTTTAATGTATTGTTAATCTTAACTGTGTTCCTATTTAGGTTATATACTTAAAACATATTTTACATAGGGATAGTAGATTCAGTCTAGTATCATACAAGCTGATCTTAATAAGTGCCTCTTGAAATAATGCCCCAGAGGTCAGTGTGCCCTTAGGAACCAGTGAATTCCAGTACTGTATTAGAGTCTGTAGTGGAAGGGGGAATTGCCAGTAATCATGCTTACCTTCTGCAGGCAGAAATGGCTTCCACAAGATTTAAGTGAGATTCATGTTATGTAATGGTTAGAATGTTGGACTGGGATCTGGCAGATCCAGTTTTGAATCCCCACTCTGCCCTGGAAGCTTGCTGGATGATCTTGGGCCATACATGCACCTGCCTCCCAGGCTTGTGAGGATAGAAAGGAGGCAAGGAGAATGATGCAAACTGTTTTGGGTCCCTACTGGGGATAAAGTTGGGGATGAAGTAAACAAATAAGTAAGTTGATTCATATATTTATCATTTCATCCCATAGTGTCATCTGTTTGTGGACAATGGGTGACTACTGAAATTCTCCGACAAATATGCAGAACGCATAATTAGAAAGGCCATAGTAATACTTGGTGTAATTTAAGAAATGGAATTCTAAGGCATGCAATATTTTTTTTAAAAAAAAACTATAATAAGTAAGATCTACTAGACCCACTGCAGGTTTCTACGTGGTACACTTTTTTAGGACTGGTCAAAAAGTTAAGTTCCCTTTCAGTACTGGCTGCTTAGCCCAAGCCTAAGCCCTGTCTGTCATCAGAGAGGTTAACTCTGCCATGTAAAAAAGTTGCAGCTCTGCAACCCAGTAATCTTCACTGTGATCTCAGGGCATATAACCAATAGTATTACAGATATTCTGCAGGCTGATATGTCAGAAATCTAGAATAAGATGGCACAAGGTCCCTGTAGGGAGAGGAGCCATTTGTATATGAGCATATGATTTTTATGGCATGAGATGATATACATAGTCATCTGGACTTAATTGTATGAATTGTTGATGACATTCAGAACCTGTGAGTTATAACCATGCTGATATTAAATAAAGAAGTTACTGTTCTTCTTGTTTCTAATTACCTTTAGTGATTGAATTTAAAACCAGCAGGAAAGTACCAAGAAAGACTGCTATCCAAATATGCATTTTCCACATCTCCGTTATGTTTATCATCAATATATCTAATTCTCAGCATGCCCAAATCTGATAAATCCAGAGACTGGAGCCATGAACAGACAAGATAGTAATTTCTACAAACCTGAAAAAAGCCCTATACTTTCAGAAAATAAATATATTGGGAGGTTAACTGCTCCAAAAATAATAGCAGTGCCTATAGAAGTAAGAAATAAATTACCTTTCAGTTGTGAAGGGTTGCTAGGCAACAATTACAGTATTGCCAGCCTTCAAGCCTTGGTTTCTGTCAGTAAAAGGTAGGGGGATGGAACAGAACCCTTTCCAGGGCTGCTTTGACCTTTGGGTGATTTGATACCAGGTTTCTTAGGTGGAGGCTGCTGTGGGAGGAAGATGGGAGACGGGTCAAATAAAGAGATGTTGACTGATGGATGGGAAGTATATATGGAAGCAGGAAAAGAGAGGCTATGGTGGCAGTCAGAGAAGGCAAAGAGGAAACAATGGGGGAGGGGAAAATGTGATTCCCCCCAAAAAACTCTTGCAGGTCCTCTGCTTGTCAATATAATTAATTCTCAACATGACCCCCTCTGTGGATATTACATCCAGATATTGAGGCAATGTACAGACCAGACTAGGGGGTGTGCAGGGGGAAAATATTTCCCCCTCTGGATTCGGGTCTATTGGACCTGGAAAATATTAGTATTTCTTGATATTCCCAAATTCCAAAATGGATATGGTATTGGGATTTGGCTAAATATTCAGGGAACCTGAATTTATTTGGCTCCATTATACCCTATGGGGACCATCTGAGAATCAGTCTGGGATATTTGGGGCTTGGAGAGACTGCTTTTTGAGGTAGAGGCATCAAATTTGCATCATAACTGCTGATGCCTCTCAAAAACCACCCACATTTAAAAAAAACTGGACCAAGTATCCAATTCTATGGACCCAAAACAAGGTGCCCCCATCCTCCATTGCTTTCAGTGGAGGGGGAAAAGTTCACTCACTGAGTTGTGCTGCTGCCATGGTGGTAGTGGCACAGGCCAACTTTGAGAAGTCATTTAAAGAGGTCTCCAAGCCCGCCCATACCACAGCAACACAACTTGGCAAGTAACTCAGGCATTTAGAGAGACCACAGTCTGCTTTTTGCAGAATGAGTGCCCCCCCCCACCCCCCCAAAAAAATTATCTGCATTTTTCGGGTGTTTGTTCAGCCAAATACAGATTCTCTATTCTGATTCAGCTACCAACATAGCTGAGACTGAATAAAAACCAATATTATTTGTCTTTTATTCAGACACAACTTGGAGAAGGCATTTAAAAAGACCACAGTCTGTATTTTGGAGGGTATTTATTTGGTTTGGTTTATACCAAACACACACCCCCTACTACAAACCTAAAAAAAGCCCCATGCATGTGGAAAAATCTGAAACAAAGTACATTGAGGAGTTAAACACCCCCCCCCAAGAAGAGAAACAACACCTGCAAGAAACAAAAGCCCTCTCAGTGGCCATTAAGGGGGTTGCTAGGCATTCACAACAGTATTGCCAGCCTTCAAGCCTGAATTTTCATCAGTGAAAGGGGAGGAAGGGTCAGGGCGTTTTCTAGGGCTTTTTGGCTTCCCAGTCCACCCTTGTTCTACTTCTCCCTGCTCTGCAGGGAGGATTTATAAGAACCAAGCCCTTCAGCAGCCACTGGCAACTTCATATCACACACGCCAGCAACTTGCCTCTTTTCAACAGCTGCTATACCACACAAGGCAGTATGGCAGTGCTTAGAGTTTCAGACTAGGATTTGGGAAATCCAGATTTGATCTCCCACTGTTCCATGGAAATTCAATGAATGACCTTGGGTGAGTTACACATTCTCAGCCTAGCAAGCAGATGCATGATTTATAAGAACCAAGCCCTTCAGCAGCCACTGGCAACTTCATATCACACACGCCAGCAATTTGCCTCTTTTCAACAGCTGCTATACCACACAAGGCAGTATGGCAGTGCTTAGAGTTTCAGACTAGGATTTGGGAAATCCAGATTTGATCTCCCACTGTTCCATGGAAATTCAATGAATGACCTTGGGTGAGTTACACATTCTCAGCCCAGCAAGCAGATGCATGATTATAGTCAGTGCTGCCTGGAAGAGAGAGAGGTAGGTGAACTGATTGACAGCTTATGGAACTCACTGTGATTGGAGAACTGCAGCTAACTGTAGAGAAGCGAATTATGATTAGGCAGTTGCAGAGTTTGTTGGAGAAAGTGGTGGCCTGGAAGACTATCTGGTGTGAGAAGAGTCCGAAAAGTGGAGTCTGTTTCAGAGACAGTGTGGTGTGACTTTGGAAGAAGGATAGACTTTGAAGGAGACTGTTCCAATAGTTTAATTCAGGGGTGTCAAATTCATTTCTTATGAGGGCCATGACATAAATGAGACCTTGTTGGGCCGTGCTGTGTCGGGTTGGGCCATGTGTGTAGCTATTAAAGATTCGGTAGCAGAGATATAAATTTGATAAGGAACACAGACAAACACAAATATATTTTTTAAAAAACTTAAAGCATGCTTAAAACAGCACTCATTGGTTTTAAAGATGCTTTCTTTGTATTTCTCCCATGGGATCCAGGGAACTGGGCAAAGCAAGCTCTGGCTCTTTCCTTCCTTCCCCAGGGGGGGAGGAGCCTCTGTGACCATGCGACGCTGCCTGTCTCTTAGGGGTACCCCACCAGAGCCAAGGGGACCTCAAATTCAGTATACCAAAATGGATGCTTGTCAGAATACAGGCCAAGAGAGAACACTTCTTTCTCTCCCTCTCTGTGTAACTGCACAGAAACACGCTGCAGCCTGGTTCTGATTGCAACAGAGACAGTTTCCTGGTCTATTTACCCCTTTTCAGCTGTGTGACTAGATTATGAGTTCCATTGGTAAGTAGCATCCTGTCTCTGTCTTTGCCCATCTGATTCCTGACTCATGCTGTCACTCAACCCTTGTCTCATCTACTCTTTGGCAATGTCTGACACCTGGATTTCTGCTGCTATCTGCTATGTTTACCTCTTTTCAGGGTATCACCCTAAATTAATTTACCTCTCAAAATTATATCCTGCATCATTTTCACCCGGCTGGGTAAACATTACTGAGTCAGCCCTGTCATTGTACCTACCTGGAGATCCGTTAATTAGTCTTATCAATAACCATCCTGGTTGCCATATTGACAGGAGGGTCTCCACCCTTCTGAAACCCTATATCAACTAGGTCTAAACCTCACTATGGTGTGCATTCTGTAAGGCGCCTTCATACAGTTTGTGCCCCACATTACCCTTTGCGATGGGGTCTATTGAGCATGTCACTCTGGTCGTGCACGCTCTCCTCTTATTTCTCCTTTGCTCCATGGACGTTTGCTCTTCAGGAAAGTCCCTGTCCTTGTCTTGTCCTTCCCTGGCATTCACTATTTCTCATTCCTTTTCTTAGGCCTTGTGTATATGATTATATAATTTGTGTTTTAATTAGTGATTGTATTGCAAACACCTACATATATTTCAAATAAAGCATTTTAATTGAACTTTTGACTGGAGTTTTCTCTTCCTGTTCACCTGACCTTCGTATTATCGGTTAAAGAACCCAGCTCATTAAAAGCTGTATTTGGGTATTGCTGCTAATTTCTCCATCTAAGAAGGAGACCCAAAGCATTTGCAATAATACCTCAGCCAAAAGAAGGAAGAGAGGCTTGGCTCTGCTATGCGATTGAGAGAGCCTGGCAAAACAAGCTATTCCTCCCCAAGGGAGAAGCCTTTGCCAATGCAGAACATAGAGATTCCTTTCTTCCTCAGGACTAGGAGGGGAAGGAGCTTAAGCCAATAGAAGGAAGAGAGGCTTGGCTCAGTAGCTCTGCTGTGCAATTGAGAGAGCTGGAAAAGCAAGCTTTGCCTGTCCCCTTTTCTCCCCAAGGGAGGAGTCTCAGCCAATGGAGAAAACAGAGGTTTGCTCTGTAGCTCCTGTGCAATTAAGCCTGGCAAAGCAAGCTATTATGCAGAAGGAAGCAAGAGAGAGAGAGAAGGAAGCAGATGACAGCCAGTTGCTCAGGGGGCTGATAGGAGCCCTCCAAGGGCTTGAATTGGCCCCCAGGGCTGCATGTTTGACACCCCTGGTTTAATCAGTCTCTGTGTGTAAAACCAAGAAACACAATTTGAGAAGGGAATTAACTTCCAGCGTGAAGAGACTGTAAATCTGGAAGATAAGGGTTTGGTAAATGGTTTGAAGTAGCATTGAAAGGCCCTAAACACACTAAAATCCCAGATTATTGATCTTAAAGAGAAGATAATTATTATCTTGCCAGAGAAGAGGGTCTAGTAGGAAAACCCTAATCTTAAATACAAAGGGATAAAGCTGAGTACATTCTCAAGTCTGTGTGACCAAGAAATGTTAAATTCAAAAGGAACCTTAAGGAAATCAAGAACAAGTAATATCTAAGCAAAAGAGTAACATCTGTAATACCTCCAGTGAAAGCAAACAGCTTTAAGTCTCAAAATATCTCTTATGTATTCTACACATAAGATGCAGTTCTTAAATATATTTAAATTTCTGTCTACCACTTCCAAATCCTAAACACTATGCAAATATCAATTCTCTTCCCTGCCAGTTTGTTCAAATCTGAACACAGTTTAACTGTTTAAGTGTGCCTAAAGTGCCATTTCTGAAAGAGAATATTGAAAAACTGATGCAACCTGTGTGATCATTTTAGAGGGGACTAATTAAATTTACCTTGTTACACTTACCTTACAGGATTATTGTAAGAATAAAATGGAACAAAGGAGAATGATGTAAGCTGATTCAGATTCCTACTGTGGAGAAAGGTGGAGTATGAATGAAGGAAATTAAAAAACTACTAAAGATGGAGAGGTAGTTGGGTGGGTGGGAAGGAGAAAAGGAAATAGAAAAGTCAGGATAGGGCAGCTGGGGAGGGGGCCAGAGGGGGAAAGTGAGGTGCCCCATCACAACTCCTTGCAGATTCCCCACTGCACAGTTGGGCCCAGCCCAGTGGCCAGCACCAAAGAACTGGGCCTGGCCTGGTCTAGCAAGAAGAAGAAGAGTTGGATTTATACCCCACCCTTCACTTGGAGTCTCAGAGTGGCTTACAGTTGCCTTCCCTATCTCTCCCCACAACAGACACTGTATGAGGTAAATGGGGCTGAGAGAGCTCTGAGGGAACTGCTCGAGGGGAATAGCTCTGAGAGAGTTATGACTGACCCAAGGTCACCCAGCTGGCTGTATGTGGAGGAGTGGGGGAATCAAGCCCGGTTCTCCAGATTTGAGTCTGCCATTCTTAACCACTACACCAAATTGGCTCTCAGAACCACATAGCCAGAACCATATAGAGATTTCTCAGAGGCCACCAGACAGAAAAACTGAAAATAGAGTGCAGATAAAGGTAGACTGGCTGGTGGGTGAGAAGATCAGAAGGAAGCCAGGGGAGACACTCCGGGCTTTGAGGGAAGAGAAAGAGGAATTAATGTGAGAAGGAAAAATAAGATGACCCCACCATTCCTTGCTGACCTGCAACTTGGGCAGAGGCGTCACTAGGGTGGGTTGCACCCTGGGGTGTAACTGATTCAAGTCACCCCCCCCCATTGGGCATCACCCCTTTTGGAGGGCTGCATCACCCCCTCCGCACACAACCCCGCCCACTTCACATGGCCCCTCCCTCATCTGTAATCCAAGATACCAGTTTTGCAGCATTTAAGTTTCCCCCACTCACCCACACGCTTTTAGCTGAGCCGGCGGCAGCGCGGCCCCGGTTTCAGAATCCCGGCCAGCCCACACACAGCAGCAGCGCAGCGTTCTAGTCCCAGGGCCAGCCCCTTCCTGTTGGGGGGGACCATGGGTCAGTGCCTGGGGCCAATGAGAATGCTCTGTGGGAGGGCCGATGGCCCCCTTGGCCCCGCCCTAGTGATGCTGCTGAACTTGGGTATATATTTCTACTCAGATTTCAAAATTCTAATTGTTAAATGCAAAAGTTTATTACATTTCAGAGGCTAATGTTAAAAGGCCCCTACATAAAGGATCATATTTGAAATGCTGCAGGCATTAGTTACTGTAGTGTATCAGGAGCTATAAGCAAAGGCCCTTTGTTTGAGAGGCTCTTGGCAGCTGCACTTAGATTGGCTGCTCTTGCGGAGCCAGCTAATAAGGAAATATCCATTTGAATGAAGCCCATGCAAATAAAGGATCCAAGTGACTGTTTTTCTATTGGGCTTTTTATTGCTGGAGGTGTGTTTTGGGTGGAATTTTTGTGTATATAGTTGCAGCTTGCATTTTCAGCATGTTTTCAGAGCTTGTGTTTTCAGAGTGTTCTTGCAAAATAAAGAGCTATGCTGAAATCATTCTAGCACCTGAACCCACTACTTAACAGTTACTAATGTAAACTGAATGTAATGGCAATTGTTCCTGCATGGATTTCAAGGGATGTATTGGGAATCCATGTAATTTCAACAGCATAGGTCTTGCAGTAAAAATGTCTGGCTGTATCAAAAGGGTTTTGTTCCTATGCTATGGCATGCTAAAAAGAGCAACAAGATAGGCTCTCAGCTTGTGTCATTCTTTTTGGTCTTATATTTAAAAAAAAATCCTAATATGTGGAGTGTATCACCTAGATCTGGATCAAGCTGCCTGTATATACTAGGCTTACCAATCCCCAGGTTCCAGCTTTTGCAGGCTACTTACTGGCCCAAGTCAGGTGGCTGGCAGGGGGAAACCCCACCCCACAGCCACCATGTGCCTTTCCACTTCAAAATGCTAAAAGAAGCTTGGAAAGGCATGCTTTTTAGATGATGTGTCCAGCCCCAGCATGTAGGGTTTTGGCACCCAAAGCAGAACCCCAACATGCACCCCCCTCCAGGAGAAAACTTACTGCACGCATGCAAAGTGCGCACACAGCGTGATGACGTCACCCAGATGTGAGGCAGTTTGTTGATGTGAGGCAGTTTCGCACCAGAGGTGACGTCATTGCACTGGGCACTCAGCACATCCCCTGCCCATAGCTCTCCAAGTTTGGAGCATGCTGGGCAGGGGAAGCCCCATTCTTTCTTGGCTCTGAAGGATCAGGGGAGCTCCTCCAACCCCTCAGAGCCAAGAAAAAATGAGTTGGAGGCTCAGAGATGGCACAAGCAGGGACAGGGAGGGGGCGCCTGCCCCTGCTCTCCATCCCTGCTGTGAGCTGATGCCCTAGGAAGTCACTTAGTTTGCCTACTCCCATGCACCGACCCTGGGTGTGTCTGTGCCTTTAAATCTTGGAGACAGGGCCAGGCTGAATGGGGGCGGAGTGAGCCAGCAAAACAACATGACTGCTCACAATGAGGTGCTGCTCTGTGTGTGTGTGTGTGTGTGAGAGAGAGAGAGAGAGAGAGAGAGAGAGAAAGAGAGTACAAAGGATGTGCAGCTGCTTGGGGAACAAGGAAATGAAGATTGTATTCAGGGTAACTGTCCTGCTGTATTTTTACTTATTTATTTTAGGGAATGTGAAAATCTCCTCCTCCACCTCCAAAGTCAATAAAAAACAAGCGAACCCAACACTAGGCAATTGTGAAATTAGTATTCAGTCACACAGCAGTTCAGCCTAAAGTCCTTTCATCATACGAAGACAGCAGGATTTTATTGGCTCCATTTAGATTATGTATAATCTTCAACAGTGATGTGAGCGTTTGTTAAGTACAGCTGGATGTTAATATGATTGATTTAATGCCATACAATAATTATTTCTTTTTGTTAATTGTTTCTGATTATTAATCAGCTATTACTTAATACAGACTCCACCTTGTATTCCTTCCTATGCAAGTTATTTTAAATGGAATCAAGCCTATTTACTCTCCACCCCCAAAGTCCCCAGATGTTTTCTGAGTTAGACTTGGCAACCCTAGTTGTATACTATTCTTCCTATTTATTATTAGGAAAAGCACCAGAAATATGTTTTGCCACCACACAACAAATAAATAAGACAATCCCTGTCACAAAAGAACTTTCATACAAACAAAAGAAGGGCTGTAAAAGGGATTCAGAAAACCAAACAATATCCAAGTACATGTAGATGTTCTTAAATTATGGTACAGGCTATAGAGGTGGTGGGATTAGGGTTGCCAGGTCTGTGTTGGAAAATACCTGGAGACTTTGGGGGTGGAACTGGGAGTGGGCAGGTTATGGGGAGGGGCTTCAGCAGGGTACAATGCCATAGATTCCACCCTTCAAAGCAGCCATTTTCTTCAAGGGAGCTGATCTCTGCCAGCTTGAGATCAGTTGTAAAAGTGAGAGACTTTCAGGCCCCACCTGGAGGCTGGCAATCCTAGACACTGAATTAAACGATTTCATAAAGAAAATATGCTGAAATAACAGAAGATAGATTAACAAACTATAGATGAGTTCTGGTAGCTAGAAGAATGGAAGAAGGGCCATTCAAGTTCTAGACTACCTAAGCAGAAAAGAACGAAGTGAAGGAAGACAGAAGAGTTAAAGCTGTGGGGTATAAAAGCCAGAAAGAATCTTAAATGTAAAGATGTGAAGTTTATGTTGGAGCTCACTGGAATAGAAGGTCAGCTAAGTGAACCTAGAAGTAGTTGGATGTTGTCAAAGGTTGTAATCCAGCTACATTAAAATCAGTGGGAGCTTTGCAATTTACTTCAGTGGGATGTGGATTTCACCCAAAAACTACTTGCAATGTAATTTATTCTGGCAGTGGATTTCTGAACAGAAATAAGGGAGTCAAGAAAGTACAGGAGAAGGCTAATGAAAAGAAGGTTACAATATTCAAGACAAAACTAAGTTTGAGTCCAGTGGCACCTTTAAGACCAACAAAGTTTTATTCAAGTTATAAACTTTTGTGTGCATGCATACTTACTCAGATATAGTGAAACAAGATGTTCTTAACAATTACATATAGGAGTGTGTGGGGGTAGGGGGTTAGTTGCCAGGAAGGTCTAGTTAGAGTCAAGATGTGTAAGTAACTGAGGGAATATAGCTGAGACTGGATTAAAGCAGTTGGTAAGATCTGTTAATAGCAGTAAAATAGCATACAAATACAAGAGTTAACAAACATCCTGTTGCTCCTAGGAGTAGAAATAATCATAAAAGAATAAATTGTAGGCTTTCCTTGAAGGGGAGTACTCATGTCTTTTAGCTCAGTAATCTTCAAAACAGCCCTGTAAGGCAGATCAGTATTATTATCCCATTTTTGTTGATGTGAGGCGGTTTCACACTAGCTGTTGAGTCTGGAATTACTCATTTCATTTTATTAGAAAATCCCAGACAGTCCTTTCAGTCCATTGCCTTCTAGTGTTTTCTATGTTGATTTTCTGTATTTTATCATCCTAATCGAGATGATTTTTAAAAAATCTAAAATGCAACTGCAGTGCCAAACTGTCCTGTGTAGATAATCAAAGCACTGATATTTTCTCAGAGTTACTTCTCCTTTGTTTTTCCCCTTCCTTCTCCTTCCAGCTTAATTAATCACCACTTGTTCTTTCCTGTCTTGCTAACATTCCTGAATCAATTATTAATTATCTAGTCTTACTTGAACGGGTGTGTTTTTACTTTTTAACTACACAAAGCCATTACTCATTTTTAATTTTAAAATGATTGTTTGTAACTGTATTATGATCATATAATCAATAAAAAGATTATAAGCAGTGGCTTTGGCTGACTACAAAGTGGAAAAGCAGTACATGACACCCCCCCCCCCAAAAAAAAAGCTTCTTGAAGGAATCAATAACTGATTATTAATTCATGAGTGTTTTAAGAAAACCAACCAGTATAAGGAAACAACTATTTGGTCTTCATATTCTAAAAAAAACATTTGAACATAACGGAACCAAAGTTCATCACATTTAAGTCCAGTTGATTTTATTGTCAGAATAAAGCATAGGGATTTTTTCTTTCATTGACTACATGAGTGTTTACCTACAGCTGAAATTTCTTTTATATTTTCTTTGGGGGTAGTTAATGAGATGATTGAAGTGTTCCCTATTTGTCACTTTGTTTTTAAAAATTGCATATTCTAAAATCACATATATTAACTTAAAAAAAAATGAAACTAAAATGAGGAAAATACTTCTCGTGCTAAGTTTTCTAATGTGAGTGGTTTACATTTCATTTTTGTTTAAACTGAAGATCTACACAACATATTACATGCTTTCAAGCTCCAGCTCTTAAAGATAAATAAATCACTCAAACAGGGTCACAAGAAATAAAGGTCACTGTGGGTTCAGAATTTACAGGTCTCTGCATTTATCAGGTGGAAATATGCCACATTTCACTATTTCATAAAATATCCTTTTATGAAAAAACATCGGTCTTTGTATGTCATTATGGAATAAATGAATGATGACACTGAATGAAGAATTGTTTTTTTTCAGGACCACCAAGACTTTCACATAAGTTTTCAATTTCTGTAAGGATGTGATTATCTTGTAGGCATGTTTTACTTCTACAGTCTCTACTGAGTAAAGTCAGAATAGTGTCCCCTTTTCTTAAAGAGACCAAGATAAGTTCAGCTTTCACTGCATCTGCAGTACTAAATATTGCTTTGTTCATGGGTGTTGGCTTAATCTGTGAATTTCAGTACAACCTCCATTTTCCAAACATTGATTTGAAACTCCCAGATCACCAGCTGCTACAGCCTCGAAATATCACTGTCTTACATAAGTTTCTTATTTTCTAACTATTCTGCCAGTTTCCAAAATCTCTTTGAATAAATGATAGCATTTTACTTATTTCATTTATTTAATGCATTTTCATTCTGTCCTCCCACCGATGAGTCCAGAGCAGTGTACACTGTTCCCTCGGAATTCATTTCATCCGCATAGCAACCCTGAGAGGTGGACTAAACTAAGAGCATAACTGCCTCAAGGTCAACAAGTAAGCTTCATGGTACACATTGGAGATTTGAACCTGGGTCTCTCAGATCCCAGGCCAGTGCTCCAACCTGCATATGACACCAGCTTTTTATGTTATAAGAGCCCTGTGGCGCAGAGTGGTAAAGCTGCAGTACTGCAGTCCTAAACTCTGCTCACAACCTGAGTTCAATCCCCGGCGGAAGCTGGGTTTTCAGGTAGCCGGCTCGAGGTTGACTCATCCTTCCATCCTTCCGAGGTCGGTAAAATGAGTACCCAGCTTGCTGGGGGGGAAGTGTAGATGACTGGTGAAGGCAATGGCAAACCACCCCATAAAAAGTTTGCTGTGAAAACGTCGTGAAAGCAATGTCACCCCAGAGTCGGAAACAACTGGTGCTTGCACAGGGGACCTTTCCTTTCCTTTTATGTTATATCATCTGTGCTATGGTCAACCCAAATCACTCTCCAGTTATAATAAAAGGAAAAAAAATGCATGTAGTGATGCCACAAACTTGGCAGCAAATGTTCAGCAGGCAAACATAGCACATTTGACTGCTATGATCGCTTATGAGTTGAGTGTCAGATGTCCTTATTTCATCATTGTCCAGCATGAATAACTATTGAACACATTTGTGGATATACAGTAGTCGTATTTGTTCTGACTTGCAAGCTGCTTTTGCATCTGCACAATAGCAAAATATATTCTTGTGGGTCATAAATGAAAAGGTCAGGTAATTAAAAAAAACATGGGGGGGGGGTGCTGCAGCTCCCATATATCCATGCAAAATGCTTTTCACTAATAACACAGGTTTAAATGAAAACCAACCTCTACCTCAAAAAACAGCCCTCCCCTAGAGCCCCATACAATTTTACTTCCAGTTTAGTTACCTCACTGATTATTTGTATCAAGTGCCAGGAGACTTTATGTTTCTGGGAGCTATTCAATTTTTTAGTGCCTTGGGCACTACCTGCCACCAAATGGCAGCAGAATAGGGATGCCAGTCTCCAGGTGAGACATGGGACTCCTCTGGAATAACAGCTCTTTTCCAGAGTACAGAGATCAGTTCTAGGGTTTCCAGCCTCCAGGTGGGGCCTGGAGATCTCCCACTTTTACAACTGATCTCCAGCTGGCAGAGATCAACTCCCCTGGAGAAAATGGCTGATTTGAAGGATGGACTCCCTCCCCAAACTCTGCTCTCTCCCAGCTCCATCCCCAAAGTCTCCAGGTATTTTTCAACACAGAACCTCGAAAGGAAGTTTAGAGTACTAGTAAAGGGTCAAAAGCTAAAAACATCAATTGTTAAAGACAAAAGTACACATGTTTATTGCAAAAACCTTGTAGGGGTCTAAATGAAGCCTCATAAAATCATCAAAGTAACAAATGCACAAGAAGGAACTCTATATGACTTGCTTGTTCTGTTTCGGCCTGCAGAGGCCTTCTTCAGAGGTCAAATAGTACAAATTACAACATACAACAAAGTCCCTGTTACACTTGTATGACAATACACACTTAATATAGGACCCAGAATGGAATTTTCCAATCTAGAAATGAATTACTCCCCCCCCTTTTTTTTTCGAAGGCCACAAATTTATCTGGCCTTATGTCAGCAGCAATTACATATACTGGAAATAGTAATATTGTCAATATATACCTTCCAGTTTAGGTCCTAAGAGTACAAGTAAAATTCCCTTATCAGGGCTAGTGTAACATCAACATAGACTGGCAATCCTAGAGAAAATGGATACTTTGGAGGGTGAACTCTATGGTATTGAACCCCACTGAGGTCCCTGTAGGGTTGCCAATCTCCAGGTGGGGGCAAGGGATCCTCCGGTTTGGAGGCCCTCCCCCCCACTTCAGTGTCATCAGAAAGCGGAAGGGGGGGAGGGAAATGTCTGCTGGGCATTCCATTATTCCCTATGGAGACTGATTCCCATAGGGTATAATGGAGAATTGATCTGTAGGTATATGGGGCTCGGGGGGGGGGGCTGTTTTTTGAGATAGAGGAACCAAATTTTCAGCATAGCATCTTGTTCCTCTCTTTAAAACACCCTCCAAGTTTCAAAACTATTGGACCAGGGTGTCTAATTCTATGAGCTCCAAAAGAAGATGCCCCTATCCTTCATTATTTCCAATGGAGGGAAGGCATTTAAAAGGTGTGCAGTCCCTTTAAATGTGATGGCCAGAACTCCCTTTGGAGTTCAATTATGCTTGTCACACCCTTGCTCCTAGGTCCACCCCCAAAGTCTCCTGGCTCCACCCCCCAAAGCCCCCAGATATTTCATGAATTGGACTTGGCAACCCTAGGTCCCTGTAATCTACAGTTGCCAGCTCTGGATTGGGAAATACCTGGAGATTTGGGGGGGGGAGCCTGAGGAGGGTGGGGTTTGGGGAGGGGAGGGACTTCAATGGTGTATAATGCCATAGAGTCTGCATTCCAAAGTGGCCATTTTCTCCATATGAACTGATCTCTGTTGCCTGGAGATCAGCTGTAATAGTGGGAGATCTCCAGCTACCACCTCTATGCCCTCTCCAGGTTCCACTCCCAAATCTCCTGAAGTTTCCCAATCTGGATCTGGCAACCCTACCTCCCATCCCCCACTGGTGGCCAGGGGAGACTTGGCAACCCTTCAGCAGAATTATGGAGTTTCAGAGCAGTCAGATCTCAGGTGGGGAAAACTTTCTCATGCTGTTAACCCAAAACAAACCTTTTCCATCACCCTAAATTGTACCTGCCTTTCAGGGGAAAATTATACTGTTATGTTTTTCCTGGAAGAGGCAAAGAACAGCTTTGATGCAGGAGAAAGAGTCAATAGGATGCTCCTTTGCTGTCCAGAGGAGAGCTGCCTGTGTGAAGGTGGAAAAGGAGAGGTAGGTAGGAAAGGGTTCTCATTAAAATGTCTGATTTGTCATCATTGTAACTTACAGGACACATCCCTTAATCATATGCTTTAGGCAGGCCCAGTCTGGGAAGCAGTTAACATGTATCAATTTTGTATTAGAATGTTCATTGATTTTTGAGGATTCCTATGTACTTTTAAGCTATCTGCCCATCTCTTTGAGGCTAACTGATGGTTAGGCAGACTCTGTGGCATTATCCATGCGCTTACTATATCTAAAAGACTCATATTATGATATTGGAAAGATAAAAGCCTACCCTTGGTACATCAATGGATTGAGGATCTTAGAACTCTATTAGCTTTTGAACATATGGCATATAGACTGTAATTGTGTATGGACTTATTGTTAGACTAGCAGTAAAGCCCGTTGTAGGAAGAAATACAATGGGCCCTAGAAAAAATATTCAGGAGGGGTGTGATGAATGTGTAGTTGGCAGGAAGGAAGGAAGATAGACAAACAAAATGAAAGAGTGAGACAGAGAAAGAATGGTAGGGGAAAGATAGGGAGAAAAGAATGAAATAAAGTCCCTTTCTCCATTCAGCTCTGCTCCAGATCTACTGAGCACTGAATCCACCTGCTACAAACTTGGACCGATTTTGCACTCCGCTTACCCCGCTCTCCCATTCTTCTTCTCTGCGCGGCGTCTGTCGGATTTCTCACTATCTGCGCAGGAGCTACAGGAAGCCTCGCGGCTTTTGTGCAGCAAACGGAAACCACTAAAACCCGGTTTCCATTTGCTGTGCGAAAGCCGCAACGCTTCTTGTAACTCCAGTGCAGATAGTGGGAAATTCGACAGATGCCGTGCAGAGAAGACGAACGGGAGAGCGGGATAAGCTGAGTAGGAAATCGGCCCTGCATAATTCAAAATGATTCTACATTTAAAAATATGCTCCTTACCTTTTGTGGAGTTTTACTTCTATAGCTGAAAAGAAGGAAGCTCCAGGCAAGGATTCCTGTTCCCCATGCGGTGGTATGCTCACTGGGACTCAGGCAGCTGAAGGGGTGGCAGGGCGCCTCTCCACCACTTGAAGGCTGCCTTCCTTTGCCACCACCTCTTTTGCCTGCCCGGGACCCTGGCATTATTTAGTTTGTGTGATCACAGCCAGAATGAGATAGAAAGACAGAGATACAAAGAAAGAATGAGAGAAAGAACAGAAGGGAGGTAGAAAAATAGGAGAGGAAGGAGTGAGAGCAGGGTCATTTTGTAGAAGGAGAGGTGCCAGAGCTCATTAGCACAACTTATTTGCATAACTCTTTGCATATGCCACACACCCCTGACATCATCAGGTGTACTAAATTATATCAGCTCAGCATCTACTTTAACATGTTTCTTGATTTATAATTGTCACCTTACTCCCACCATTCTTTTAAAATTACTTTCTCCTATGTGGTCACAGTAGCATGATTTCCATCTGTCTGCTTTATATGTTTTAGTTATTTCCCCATTTTTTGTGGGGAAAATATTAGAAAGTTTGTCAAATCTTAGAGTTCAGCAAAATTCTCACAGGGGGTTTGAACAATGGAGCCCAGAAGCAAGTATTTTTTTTGGGGAGGGAGGGGTGTTAAAAAAAAGAGTGCAATAAAATTTAGAAGTTCTGGAATTCCACTCCTGTGAATTCCTGCCCAAAATGAGGCCTGTGAGAGGAGTAAAAAGGAGAAGGAAGATAGACAGAATGAAAGAAAAAGACAAAAGACAGAGAAAGAACGAGAGAGGAATGAATGAAGTGAGAGTTATATTAAACCTTGGAAGAAAGGAATAAAAGGGAAAGGAAGACAGGGAGATGGAGAAGTGACAGCCATTGGAAGCCTGCTTCACCCCCTCCCACTTGCAGGTGGGAGTGGGCAAGCAAAAGAGAGCCTTCAAATGGCTTCCTGCCTTTTAAAGTAAGCAGCCCACTATAGCGTAATTTGAATAGAAAGAGTGAAGACTATTTGCAGGTGGAAAGGGGGCTTGAGTATAGAGAATAGATAGAGAATATAGAGAGTTTATCTGCTCTGCTGAACTGTCCCTCCCCTTGTTGTGATGGAACATTCCTTTTCTGTTGTAGGAATTTTTTGCTCCCCAGCTGATTGGCAGTTATTGGGTGTGTTTTCCACCTACCCTACATAGCAAAGCAGTGGATTATGGATTTGGCTATTGGGAGGTGCTGTTAAATAGGTTAGTCACTTTAGTTTGGCAGGTTTTACTGGGTTTAGGGTACTATGCAGCTAGGGGAGGACCATGAAGCATCCCCCTTTTGGGGAGTTAGGGGTCTGGCATAATCAACCTTTGGATTTGATGACCCGGGGTGGGGAAAATGCAGACTGTCCTGGAGGCTCGACTAGAGGGTGCCTTCCATTGAGACGTGCGTCTGGTGGTTGGGCCCTCTGGGGCGTGCCTCCTTGCTGGGCTGGCACACAGCTCCTGCTGGGGGCTGAGTCTCTCGCCCATGAATGACAGGGGAGCGGTCTGTTGAGACCCCTAGCCCTGACCAGGACGTACTTTTGGGTGCCCTTGCCATTGCTATTATTATGTTCAATAAAGTGGCCCTTAGTTATACCAATGCCTTGTGTCCGACTCTTCATTCCGACTTGGGGGGGCAATTATTAAATGATGTTCAATGTTACTTAAGCAAGTATGTGTGACACATGATACTAGTTCACACTGGATTCAACCATAGACTGTACTGAAAGCGAAAAGGTGGAATACTGCCCCATAAGGAGGATTTTCTGGCATATTTTATAAATATAAATACCTCACTTCCCAAACAGTAAGGGCGGGGGGAGCATACTGGGGGAGTGCAGCTTTGGCGGGCAGTGTTAGTTGGACGTGGCAAAATGGTGGAAGCATTGTTTTGGGGGCAGGGAGATGGACTGAGGAAAGGCAGTGGTAATCAGTAAGACTGCAGGAGAACCTCTCAGCAGACAACTGTCTTTGTCAGAGGCTGACTGATGGGGTTCTGGCCTGACAGGGCCAGCAGTAGGCGGGTCACAGAGAGGCTACCCAATGACAGGGGGGAGTAGAGACAGACAGAGTGCAAGGCCACTCCTGTGGTAGCCACAACTTCCAAATAAAAATTGAGGATCGAGCCACCCGTAAGGCTTTTATTATATCTATGATATTTGGAAATTGTTTATAGAAAATTATGTGTAGATCCACAACCATTGTTGTTATAATTTCATCTTTTCTTTATGTATTGTTTTTATTTTCTCTCCCCCCCCCCCTTTACATAGTTGTTCAATTTTAGGTTCCCCGCCCCTTGTTCTTTTTGCTTTTCTTTTTGAAATAAATAAAAATAAAATAAAGGAAAGGGTTCTGGTGCTGCTGTCTTCCCCATCCAGAGCAAATGCCTGTGTGTGCATGGCTTCTTCTTCTAATGAAAGAGAAAGAGGAGAGAAGCAGCTTAAAAGGAAAGGATAAGAAAGTGATTACAACAGCACTGAAGAACAGGCAGACAGCAGTTTTTAACTGATCACTCCCAAGTGACCTTCTGCTCATCCCTAATCTGTACAATTGTCTGCTGAGTGATGAGCAGCAACAACAGGTCTGTGGGGGAGCTCAGCTGGGAAATACAAAATACTGCTGATTGCACTGTACTGTACTATACTATTCAAATTAATGAAAAGTAACAAAGCAAACCTGTTCAAACTGCTTATGAACAGCAAACAAGCCACTGAAAAGTCAGAACTCTGTAACTGCTAAGTAGAACATCAGACAAATTACCAGGTGGTCAAGCATATCTATTTATAAAATGCTCTCTCGTGGATTGCTGCCTTGATGTGATGAGAGGGCTTGCGTGGTTCAGTGAGGCTATGGGCTATGCCATGCAGGGCCACCCAAGATGGATAGGCCGCAGCTGAGAGCCCAGACAAAATGCGATCCATTGGAGAAGGAACCCACGCCAGTATCCTTGCCAAGAAAATGCCATGGACAGTAACAAAAGGCTAAAAGATAGGGCTCTGGAATATGAGCCCCTGAGGTCAGAAGGTGCCCAATATGCTACTGGGGAAGAGCTGAAGGCAAGTACAAGCAACCACAGAAAGAGTGAAACGGCTGGCCCAAAGCTGAAAGTATGCTCAGCTGTGCATGTGTTTGATGGTGAAAGGAAAGTCCGATGCTGCAAAGAACAATATTGCATTTGAACGTTGCATGCAAGATCTATGTATCAAGGTAAGTTGGATGTAGTCAAACAAGAGATGGCAAGACTGAACATCGACATCTTGGGAATCAGTGAACTAAAATGGATGGGAATGGGTGAATTTAAATCAGAGGATTACTGCGTCTATTACTGTGGGCAAGCATCCCGTAGAAGAAATGGTGTGGCTTTTATAGTTAACAAGAGAGTGAGGAAGGCAGTAATGGGATACAATCTCAAAAATGACAGAATGATCTCAGTAATCCAAGGCAAACCATTCAATATCACAGTAATCCAAGTCTATGCCCTAACCACTGACGCAGAAGAGACTGAAGTGGACCAGTTCTATGGAAAAGATTCAAGATGAAGGCCAAATACTGGCTTCCTGGCAGGAAGCTATAATATCTTTAACTCCAAAAGAAAGTGCTGATTTGAAAGATATCAAAAACTATTGTCCAATCTCCCTTTTAAATGTGGATTATAAAATCTTTGCTGCAATATTGGCTCAACGTTTGAAGAAAGTCTTACAGTCTATAATACATCAAGATCAAGCTGGGTTCCTCCCAAGAAGATATTTGAAAGACAACATTAGAACAGTTTGTGATATTTTGGAATATTATGAAACTCATTCAGAGAAACAATTGGCTTTAATCTGTTTGGATGCAGAGAAGGCCTTCGATAATATTCGTTGGCAATGTATGTTACAGCAGTTGAAAGGTATGGAGTGTGGTGAAAACTTTCTGAGAGCAGTAGAAGCAATATACTCTTTTCAAAGAGCAAGGGTGACAGTGAACAGTGAATTAACAGAAACAATTAATATTCAAAAAAGTACAAGACAAGGCTGTCCGCTGTCACCACTACTTTTCATTCTATCCCTAGAGATACTAAATAATCAGATAAGAGAAGATACAAGTATCAAGGGAGCAGTGATAAAAGGCGAACAATACAAATTGAGAGCTTTTGCAGACGACTTAGTTTTTATATTAGAGCAACCAACAGACTCAACAGATTGTCTTATAAACAAGATCACACAGTTTGGACACTGGGCAGGACTGAAGATTAATTATCATAAAACTAAGTTCTTAACAAAGAATATGAAGATGGATCAAATTCAAATTCTTCAGCAAAAATCACGGTTTTTGTATGAGAAAAGAATGAAATATTTAGGTATACTTATCTCAAATAAGTGCAGCAACCTAAAGATAGACAATTATGACAAACTACTTAAATTTAAAAAGATTTGGAAAAATGGCATAATTTGAGCTTATCCCTAATGGGAAGAATAAAAATGAATATCCTTTCAAGGTTATTGTTTTTATAACAAACTATTCCAGTATTCTTAAATAGTGGTTTTTTTCAAGAATTGAATAAGATGATTTCCAAATATGTTTGGCAAGGCAAGAAACTAAGAATTAAAGACATTGCAAGATCCCAAATCAAGAGCTGGCATGGGCCTACCTGATTGGCAATTGTACTATAAGGCTTCTGTGCTCCTGTGGGTAAGAGACTGGATATTATTGAGCGATAAGAAACAATTGTTAGAGGGACATGACCTCACTATGGGGTGGCATGCATACCTATGGTATCAAAGACTTGAAGGACATTCTTACTTTTAAAACCATTGGTTTCAAAAATACATGCTCATGGTTAAAAACAAGAATTTACCAAAAAATTCCAAGATGGGTCTCCCCAGTGGAAGCATTTACTCATCCAAATCTATTAAAATCTAATCAGAGTTATAGATATGATGATCTGTTAGGAAAAGACAATCAATTGAAAACTAAAGAAGAGTTGGAAAGTATGGACATGAAAATGAATTGGTGACTGAGAATGCAAGTTGAATCTAGATATACTAAAGACAAAATGAGAGGTTTTAATGCTGAGCAGTATCCATTTGATAAAAAAAAATTTGGGTCCTCAAGAAAAATTAGTCTCTAAACTATATGCATATCTATTGCAGATGAAGACATAAGATGAAGTTGTAAAAGACTGCATGGTCCAATGGATGAAAAATTTGGGTCATAGCATTACACTAGAAGAATGGGAGAGATTGTGGAATTTAATGTTAAATTAACTATGTTGGTAACTTTCAAAGAAAATTTGTATAAGATGTTTTACAGATGGTACTTGACCCCACAGAGACTGTCTAACATTTGTACTAATATGTCTAACAAATGTTGGAAATGTACTAAACAAGTTGGCTCTTTTTATCATATGTGGTAGACATGTGAGGTGGTGAAGGACTATTGGATAATGGTTCACAAACTGCTTCAGAAAATTATGCAGACACAGATGCAATTCAAACCAGAATTGTTTTTATTGAATATTTTTCCTGGGGATTATTCCAAAGAAATGACACATTTGTTGGCACATTTCAACACAGCAGCCAGGATGCTCCTGGCGCAGAGATGGAAATCTCAGGAAATGCCCATGAGAAAGGACTTGATGGGAAAAATTCTGGAAACAGCTGAGCTGGATTTTTTGTCCCAGCTGATGAATAGGAAATTTGAGGAAGAAGCAAGAAAACATTGGATGAAATTTTATGCCTGGTTAGATACTCAAGACTCTTAAGATGCTTTGGTGTGAACTTATATCTCCTTTTTTCCCCTATACGTTGTATTACAAGATTGTCTTTAATGGATTTGTTACAATTTAATAGATATTTTAACTAAAGGATTTATAATATAAAATACTATAATATTGATGACATATATTATAGAGGCTTATAACATAAAACATTATAATGTTGATGATATATAGTCTAAAGATAATAAGAATTGATAATGTATGTATTCTAAGAAAACATTGCAGATGCAAACTTGTATTTTTTGAAAGTATTTTTTATATAGAAAAAGAATATGTACTTTCATTTTCTATCCCCCTTTACCCCCCTATTCCCTATTCCCAGTTTTCTGAAACCAATAAAATTTTTTGAAACATGGAATGCCAAAGCAAGAAGTCAAAAGGTAACCAGAACAACTGACAAGTTTGGCCTCAGAGAACAAAATGAAGCTGGGCAAAGGCTAATAGAGTTTTGTCATGAGAACAAGCTGGTCATAGCAAACACCCTCTTCCAACAACCTACACATGGACATCACCTGATGGGCAGCATAGAAATCAGATTGATTATATACTCTGAAGTCAAAGATGGAGAAGATCCTTACAGTCAGCAAAAACAAGACCTGGAGCTGACTGCGGCTCAGATCATGAGCTGCTGGGGAAGCCATTAGGCCATTCGGGTTTGACCTTGATCATATCCCTTATGAATATTCAGTGGAGGTGAATAATAGGTTTAAGGAGCTAGAGTTGATAGAGTGCCTGAAGAACTATGGACGGAGGTTCATGACATTGTACAAAAGGCAGCAATCAGCACCATCCCAAAGAAAAAGAAATGCAAGAAAGGAAAGTGGCTGTCTGATGAGGCTTTACAAATAGCTGAGGAAAGAAGGAAAGTGAAAGGCAAAGGTGAAAAGGAAAGATTCACTTAACTGAATGCAGATTTCCAGAGAACAGCAAGGAGAGATAAGGAGGCCTTCCTGAAGGAACAATGCAAAGCAATAGAGGAAAATAACAGAATGGGAAGGATAAGAGATCTCTTCAAGAAACTTTGGGAAATCAAAGGAATGTTTCGTGCAAAGATGGCCATGATAAAGGACAAAAACAGTAGGGACCTAACAGAAGCAGAAGAGATTAGGAAGAGATGGCAATAATATACAGAAGAATAATACAAGAAGGATCTCAATGTCCTTGAGAACCATGATGGTGAAATCACTGATCTTGAGCCAGACATCCTGGAGTGTGAAGGCAAATGAGCCTTAGACAGTATTACTAACAACAAAGTGAGCAGAGGTGACGGTATCCCAGTTGAGCTATTCAAAGTCCTAAAAGACGATGCTGTTAAAGTGATGCACACATTATGTCAGCAAATTTGGAAAACGCAAAAGTGACCAAAAGACTGGAAAAGGTCAGTTTATATTCCAATCCCAAAAAAGGGTTATGTTCAAACTATCGCACCATTGCACTAATTTCACATGCCAGCAAGGTCATGTTAAAAATCCTACCAGCTAGGCTTCAGCAGTATGTAGATCGGGAATGACCAGAAGTTCAAGCTGGGTTTCGGAGAGGTTGAGGAACTAGAGATCAAATTGCCAACATTCGCTGGATTATGGAGAAAGCACGGGAATACCAGAAAAACATCTCTTTCTGCTTCATTGGCTATGCTAAAGCCTTTGATTGTGTGGATCACAACAAACTGTGGCAAGTTCTTAAAGAGATGGGAGTACAACCCCACCTCACATGTCTCCTGAGAAACCTGTATAAGGGTCAAGAAGCCACTGTCAGAACGAGATATGGAACAACCGATTGGTTTAGAATAGGAAAATGAGTTCGACAAGGATGTATATTGTCACCCTGCTTATTTAATTTATATGCAGAGTACATCATGTGAAATGCTGGCCTGGATGAAGCACAAGCTGGAATTAAAATTGCCGGGAAAAACATTAACAACCTCAGATATGCAGGTGACACCACTCTAATGGCAGAAAATGAAGAGGACCTAAAGAACCTCTTGTTGAGGGTGAAAGAGGAGAGCACAAAACTCAAAATTAAACAAAAACTAAGATCATGGCATCTGGCCCCATCACTCCTTGGCAAATAGAAGGGGAAGACATGGAAGTAGTGACACATTTCTGGGGTCCAAGATCACTGCAGATGGTAACTGTAGTAATGAAATTAAATTACGTTTGCTTCTTGAGAGAACAGCTATGGCAAACCTAAGCAGTATAATAAAAAGTAGAGACATCACCCTGCCAGCAGTATAATAAAAAGTAGAGACATCACCCTGTATAGTGAAAGCGATGGTATTCCCAGTATTAATGTATGGCTGTGAGAGTTGGACCATAAGGAAGGTCGAGTGCAGAAGAATAGATGCTTTTGAGATGTGGTCATGGAGAAGAATCTTGAGAGTCCCTTGGGCTGCAAGAAGATCAAATCAGCCAGTCCTAAGGGAAATCATCCCAGACTCTTCCCTGGAAGGTCAGTTGCTGAAGCTGAAACTCAAATACTTTGGCCACTGTTGTGTCGGGCGTTCGTCCCGGAAAGTACAGCACAGCGCACCTGTGGGCAGTGCCTGGAAAAGATGAATGCAGCCCGCTTATGACGATCAGTGGTGGGAAGTTTAACTGTCCAGGATTGGACCTGACCAGGAAGAAGGTTGTTCCGGGAAATGTATATAACAGGGGACCCGGCCCCGCCATGTTGTCTTCGTGATGTACTCGCTAATAAAGCATTTTGCCATCTGAACGTCTTCGACCTCAGTACATTACACTGGCGACGAGGATGGGATACCAGTGAACAGAGAGCAGTCTCCCACAAGAGAGCCACCCACAAGCCATGCAGTCCGAGCTCTAGTGCTTCCGTGGCTGAGGTCATGGCTACTGCTCCCAGATAAACCCTACTGGCATTCGACGTCACCCGACCCGACTTATGGGAATCATGGGTGGACTAGATCAACTACTACATAGAGCTGCACAAAATGGAGGCAGTGGCAGAGAAGAAGGCGCTTCTCCTGAGTTTGTGCGGGGTGAAGACCATCCAGCTGATGAAATTACTCATCACGCCCACCACCCTCGCAAGGGCCACCTATGACCAGCTGGTCAAGGCAATGACTAACCACATGGCGCCATAGCCATCCTGTCTCACACGCAGACACGCGTTCTACACAAGACAGCAGAGACAAGCTGAGTCCGCCGCCAAGTATCTTGCTGAGCTACGTGGATTAGCCCTGAGATGCGATTTCATGGGGAACCTGGAAGAAATCCTGCTGGACCGATTCACGGCTGGTGTCCAGGAGGAGAAAATGCGCTGAAAGTTGCTAGCATACAAGGACAAAGACATCAACCTCGCAAAAGCGCTCCGACAGGCAACCATCTTCGAACAGACGCACACCAGCCCTTCCACGAACCAGGCTGCAACTGCCTCGATCTCGGACAGCTCTGACGAGGAAGGGGAACATCAGCTTCGACGCTAGCCATGCAGCGGGCTGAAAACACCAAACTGATTATGGGAAACGGAGAAGGCAAGCATCAAGTGCACCAGCTGTGGGGACCCACATGAGCGCCGAGACTGCCCGTACTGTAACGCGGACTGCAGAAGCTGCAGAAAAGTGGGCCACATCGCCCGAGTTTGCAGGGCCAGACCCAACAGAAGGCCCCAGTCCGCACACCACGACTCGACAGACGCACACACGATGGCCGCAAACAGCATCCAGGTAATGAACTTGCCCCAGGACACCCCTGACAAGGTCAAAGTGCAGGTCTTGACTGAGGGGGGTCCCTGCCTGATGGGATTGGACACGGGATCCTCCATCTCCATTATTTTGGAGGAGACCCTCAGTAAACTCTGCCCCCACAACCGGCCAGCCCTGCGGTCCATGGAGTTCATATTGGAGTTCATATTGCGGGACTTTCAAAAGAATCGAGTGCAGATCATGGGGTGGGCCAGAGTTAGGATGGAGTTCAAAAATTTTAAAGGGGCCCTGGACATACTTGTGGTGAAGTGCTGGCTTACAGGGCAGGGGAGATACCTCCGCAGGATTGAGACAATGCTCTGCCGACCGTGGCCCAAAGCGAGGAACCAGCGGTTACAGAACCCCAGGCAACAGCCCCAGCTCCCCAGATCGAACCTCAGCGGTCTCTCAGAGAGCGGCGGCCGCCCGCTCATTTGAAAGACTATGTATCTTGAACTAGGGGGAGAGGAGTGTTGTGTCGGGCGTTCGTCCCAGAAAGTACAGCACAGCGCACCTGTGGGTGGTGCCTGGAAGGGACAAATCTAGATCGGGCATTGCAGGCCGTGGCTGAGTGGCTCAGACTGAGTGGACTGAGACTGAATCCTGCGAAGACAGAGGTCCTCTGTTTGGGCCGTCGTGGACCGGGGGGGGGGAATCCCCCTGCCGACTTTTGACGGTGCGCCGCTGACGGCGGCGGACAGGGTCAAGAGCCTGGGGGTGCTGTTGGAGCTGTCCCTAAAGATGGAGGCTCAGATAGCAACCACTGCCAAGTCCGTGTTCTTTCATCTTAGACGGGCAAGGCAGTTGGCCCCCTTCCTGGACCGCGACAACCTAGCAACAGTGATCCATGCTACGGTCACCTCGAGATTGGATTACTGCAATGCCCTCTACATGGGGCTGCCCCTGTGCCAGACCCGGAAATTGCAGCTGGTGCAGAATGCTGCGGCCCGGCTATTATTGGGCCTCCCAAGGTGGGGGCACATTCGGCCGGGTCTTCGGGCTCTGCTCTGGCTTCCAATAACATACCGAGTCCGGTACAAGGTGCTGGTCATTACCTTTAAAGCCCTATATGGCCTGGAACCTGCCTACCTGAAGGACCGTCTCTCCCCACACGTTCCCCAGAGAGTACTGAGGTCTGGGACTCAAAACCTTCTCACCATCCCCGGACCCAAGGAAGTCTGTCTCAAGACAACCAGAGACAGGGCCTTTTCTACAATGGCCCCCACATGGTGGAACCAGCTGCCGGAAGAGGTGAGGGCCCTGCGGGATCTTACTCAGTTCCGCAGGGCCTGTAAGACAACCCTCTTCCGGTTAGCCTACGCCGACTAGATAAATGTAGCTTATCAGATTTTAGTGAAATATACTGGATAGTTTTAATGTTAAGATTTTAAGATTTTTAGGTTTTTTAAATGTTTTGACTTTTAAATGTATTAACTTGGTACCTTGTTTATTGTTTTGTCGTTTGCTGTGAGCCGCCCTGAGCCACTTTGTGGGAAGGGCGGGATATAAGTTATAGAATAAATAAATAAATAAATAAATAAATAAATAAATGCAGCCCGCCTATGACGATCAGTGGCTGGAAGTTTAACTGGCCAGGATTGGACCTGACCAGGAAGAAGGTTGTTCTGGGAAATGTATATAACAGGGGACCCGGCCTTGCCATGTTGTCTTTGTGATGTACTCACTAATAAAGCATGTTGCCATCTGAAGACCTCTGACCTCAGTACATTACAGCCACCAAATGAGAAGGGAGCACTCACTGGAGAAGATCCTGATGATGGGAAAGACAGAAGGCAAAAGAAGAAGGGGACGGCAAAAGATGAGGTGACTGGACAGCGTTACTGATGTAACTTACACAAATTTGAGCAGACTTCGGAGGATGGTGGAAGACAGGAGGGCCTGGCATCACTTTATCCATGGAGTCGCAAAGAGTCAGATTCGACTGTACAACAACAAATTTATAAAATAGCCTGGGGCACATCACACATTGTGCAAAAGAGTCCAACAGAGCTTAACTCTGCAGTTCTTGCAGTGTTGTGTGATACTGCTTCTGCATGTACCCATATACATATGTTAGGAGCCTAACTTTATACTGTCCTCATATTTTCCCTCTCCCTGTAACTTTCGTGACCCCATTCATTAGAACGACGTGTGCCATGTTTGGAATTTAATTCCAAATTGCCTGGGGGCACAATTGTTAACAATCTAATCAAGGCACAGAGCTGGTGTTACATCAATGCAACACAAGCTTTTTTGAAATAAACCAATATATAATGTCCTTGTAGTTTTTATGAAGCTGCGAAGACCTGGACAGTAATTTAAGCAACCACTTTTCCTTGGGAATGCTGTGAAATATGTCTCATGACATTACCAAAGCCTCTGGAAAACTTTACATACAGGAGACATAAACAGTTTCAAATAGGTACTGTCCTTTACAAATTAAACATCTTCCCAAAACAAAAGTCTGTCTTGTCCATATGAACTGAAAGGCGTATAAAACTTACAATTTTGCTGGCAGTAGCCTTAGATTAAATGTTATGCATGAGAAGGCATCTATGAACTGCATTATTTTGGCTTTTCTTTGGGCTTGGAACCCTAAGTGTTTGAAACCTCAGACATTTACAGTTCCAAGAATTCCAAGACATTCCATATTGTCAAAAGGAGCCACCAGAAAGCTCATTATAAATATATATATATATATATATATATATATATATATATATATATATATATATATATATATATATATATATATCTGGACCAAATGACCCATTCAATCTTGCATCCTCTTTCCTACAGTTCCCAGATGAAAAGCCTTCAAACAAGGCTATTGTCACTTCCCATCTAAATCACAGTAGCCATCACCATATCATGTGGCATTGAGGGATCCAGTTGCTGTTGTAAGATGATGCCAGACAGCATGAGCTCCTTGTCTCCATCAATGGGCCAGGTGTTAAAATTTGTAGGTCCTGTTGCGACCATGTATCATACTTCTGAAGGCTGTACTGTTCCATATAAATTGTTACTGAGGAAGAAGTCCAGCCCTTGAAAAATGCACCTATTTCATGTCAAAACGATCATTGGGCAAGCTCTCTGTGTTATTTGGAAGTTAACTTTAGTCTTCCAGAAGTCATCTTGAAGAAAGTTTTGGAGAGAGTCTTTTCTCCCTTATCTGTTTGATTCTTCTAGGACTGTTTGAAAGACTTTGTTGTCATTGAGTGGTACTTGCACCTGAGTAGTATGGAATTAAGGGGTTATTAGTGTCATTTTGCAATTGTGCTATGCATTTGTATATTTGCCACATTTTGTGTTTTTCTATATATTTATAACATTAATAATATATGACCATTCTTTACCCCCTCCCCTCCCCAATAATTGCTTCTGGACTCTATCACTCAAACCCCCTGTGAGAATTTTGCTGAACTCTAAGATTTGACAAATTTCTAATATTTCCCTCCACAAAAAATGGAAAAATAACCAAAACATATAAAACAGACAGATGGGAATCTTCATCATGCCACTGTGGCCACAAAGGAGAAACTAATTTTAAAAGTATGATGGGAGCAGTGTTTCCTCTTAGCTGAGTTAATGTGAGCTAGCACACTGATTTTTAGCCTCCAGCTCACACATTTTTGTCTTAGCTCAGGAAGGATGACCCCAGAGCACACTAATTTATACAGCAGCTCACAACTTTAATGCCAGTAGTTCACAATTAGAATTTTTGCTCACAAGACTCTGCAGCTTAGAGGGAACATTGGATGGGAGTAAGGCTTTATTATGACAATTATAATTCAAGAAGCATTTTAAGGTAGATGCTGAGCTGATATAAGTACACCTTCCAGTGATGTCAGGGGTGTGTGACATATGCAAATGAGTTATGCTAATGAGCTCTGACACCTCTTTTCCTACGGAATGACTCCTGCATGTCATGATTAAATAGTCATATACTTTTTAATAAGCATAAAATTAAAGAGAATGCCAGTATGGCACAGTTCAGGACAGAAAAGTTCAACGGGCTCCCACGTGTAAGGCAGTGGGGTGACAAAAACACGGGGAAAATTGCTATATACTCTGATTCAAGAATTTTTTTTAAAGATAAGAAAAAGGGAAAAGGGAAAAGGAAATAGAAAAGTAATAATACAACTATTATGAAAGATAGGATACATTCTGCATGTTGCTATATCATTCATATAAAAGAAAGTTTCATCGTATTATTACACTCTTAATAATCTCTCATCACAATAGACGTCTAGAAATATATTGCAAGTTCCCATTTAAATTATCAGTTAAGCTTAAATTTCAAGCATATAAACTGAAGAATATTAACCACAATTCACACCAAAGCAGTTTAAGAGTCTAACCATACATATAACTTCTCTCAATATTCTCTTGCTTCTTCTTTGAATTTCTCAGCGAGCAATAACGATAAGCAATCACAATAAGTAGCTGAACATGTATCCCATTGACTATATAAAAGAAACAAGACATTTAATGACACATTAATACTGCAGCAAGGATTTTGTTTGCTCAGAAGTGGAAGCTTCAAAAGCTACCTACGAAACAGGAACTGATCGGTAAAATACTGGAAAGTTGCTATATACTATATATGACTCACTCACATCCTTAATATAATATGGGAAAGCATATTTAATGCTTTTGCAAGTGTTATATACAATACAACAAGAAAGCCAGGTATTTTAATTTAGTTTAAATTTAGTTCCCTGTATTCTCTTTGTTACCTAGCTGATCAGAATGTGCTAAATGCATAAATCTTATGCTCATGCAGCTGGATCTGAGAAGAAGCTTTATGTTTTACTCCTTGACTGCTGCATTTGCATCCTGATGGCTACTAGCCTCCCTTTAAGTAGTGATCACTGTAATTCTTTGCAGGTAAGCAACATTGTAGTGACTGATAAAGCAATCCTACCCTTAGATGTTTGTCTAGAGGAAAGGTGGTAATTGATCTAAGGTAAAAATAATTTATGCTGATCTTCATGCCACAATAACGTATGTCTACAGACTCGTAAACCAAATATTAGCTATTATATCTGTGGAAGTCTTAATAAATAAAATAATAAATACAGTTAATTAATTAAAGGTGCATTGTGAAAACTTTGTACCCTTACACTGAATACTGAACTGGAAAATCAAAGTTATGTCTTTACAGATTAGAAACAGATTTAACTGTCATGGCCCCACCAAAAACCCCCCACAAAAACACAAAGAGATGGAAATGAAGGATTCTGGAGTGAGCCAACTGTTGCCAGCTGGGGGGGGGGGGGCATGGTTAACCATGGCCAGATTGTATATAGTTACAGTTTTGTCTGTGCTCCTCTGTGACTGTTTCTTCTTGCAATAAAGTGTTTTTGGTTGATTCTAGGGTTTCCAAGTCCAATGCAAGAAATATCTGGGGACTTTGGGAATGGAGCCAGGAGACATTGGGGTGGAGCCAGGAACAATGGTGTGACAAGCATAATTGAACTCTAAGGGAGTTCTGGCCATCACATTTAAAGGGACAGCACACCTTTTTAAATGTCTTCCTTCCATAGGAAATAATGAAGGATAGGGGCACTTTCTTTTGGAGCTCATAGAATTGGATCCCCTGCACCAATCATTTTGAAACTTGGGGGGTACTTTGGGGAGAGGAACTAGATACTCTACTGAAAATTTGGTGCCTATATCTCAAAAAACAGCTCTCCCAGAGCCCCCGAAACCTCCAAATCAATTCCCCATTATACCCTATGAGAATCGATCTCCACATAGGGAATAATGAAGTGCTCAGCAGACGTTTCCCTCCCCCCCCCTGTTTCTGGCAACTTTGAAGCGAGGGATTGGCCTCTCTACTCACAAGTTGCTGCCAACTTCTTCAAAGTAACACAGACACACCATCCCAAGAGGAAGCCTTTCAATTGGAGACTGAAGCCTCTGGAGGTCGAAAGGCACATGGTCCTTTGGGGGCGGGGCTTCCCCCCGCCAGCCAGCTGACTGGGGGCGGGAAGGAGCCTGGAAAAGCGGAAGAACCTCCGCTGGGACCTGGGGATTGGCAAGCCTAGTTGACTCAGAGCTGGCTGAACTCACTTTATTTCAATTTGCTAATTCCATCTGTTTGTGACAGTTCCCAGAAATCTTCAGCTGGGTATCACTACAGTTAAACTGGCTTGGAACAGATGTAAATTTGTAATATAGAAATGACATGAAAGAGAGAGAGCCAGGTGCCTTCCAATAACTTGCTTTGTTTAACACGGAATAAGTAGTTTTAACTCACATCCTCCTCTCTGTTTCTCAACAAACACAATTGCATATCAATTTCATAATCCATGTCCCCAAAGAATGTAGAAGTGCTGTGTACACCCAACATGATATGATATACACTGACCTACTGGCAGTAATCTCTGTTTCATGGCTAACCTTCTTTACTATAATTACGGTTGTCACTCCTATTTTTCTGAAATTTACCTTTCTAATTTCTTTCTGTACTTCCTCTAGAATCCAGTATGCCTATTACAATTCACTGTGTGTAGGAATTTTTGAAGTAGAAATCAGATGGCATGATAAAATGATGTAAATTAAAAAGCAGTTGGGGCCTGAAAAACAAAAATGACTGGATTTACAGTGTTAGGGAGGGAAGTTCACTAAATAAAATGTCCCAGACTTTTAATGGAAGTAGCTATTTTTATTGTTTTCAGTCCACTGAGCTTCTAGCAGGATTTTTGTTGTGGTGCTCCCGGTGGTATAGTTGAAGCTTTATATCTGCTGCTCCTACCTTTCCATATTACAGAGAAGGATTCTGATTAAATAGTAATTAAATAGCTATGCATGCTTAGTGAACTGATAGCTCTTAAAGAAAAACAGTCAGTGGTTCACTGTTGTGCCTCAGTTCAGAAAGTGTAAAGCAAAGATCTGACAGGGCTCACATTTCTGATCTTTGCTGAATTCATACTATGGCCTCCTGGGGTAATATGTTCCTAAAGAACAGATCACTAGACCATGCAGGACTTCAGCAAGAGCTGTCTGATTTTTATTACTACTTACAGCAGTCCTAAAAAGATGATAATTTGTAGGATAATAAATCAATGCATTTAAAAGGTACCTGCTATTAATAAATTGATTTTCTTATAGATCCAAGTAGTCAGCCTTGTTGGTCTGGAGTAGCAGAACAAAATAGGAGTCAAGTTGCACCTTTAAGACCAACTTAATTTTATTCAGAATGTAAGTGTGCTCTCTAAGCACACTTCATCAGATGAGGAATCCAGTACCATACATACCATACTGGATTCTTTGTCTGATGACGTGTGCTTAGAGAGCACATGAAAGCTTACATTCTGAATAAAATTAAGTTTGTCTTAAAGGTGAAACTTGACTCCTATTTTGATTTTCTTATGGAAGTAACAGCTGCAGAACTTTCTAAGTGATGAACTCTTTGACTTCCTATCAGCTGTGTATAGCTTTCTCAGGCTTTTGTTCATTTTATGAATCTTGAAATGGACATAGTTCTAATATGTAATACAGACCTTTCTATTTCTTTTGAGGTTTCTCTGCTGTTTTTTTTACCTGGGAAAAGTAGGTGAAAATATCAGAAAAAAATTGAGGCCAGTGAAATCTGACATGCTCTGGCTTTCTGTCTATGAGCCATTTTCCCAGCCATCTCAACCCGTTCCACAGTGTTTGTGTGTGTCGGGGCATACAGCCCCTTCTTCAGTGTCACTGGTCCTAAGCCAAGTTACCTATTTTGTTGCTAGCTTTGGGTATTGGAAGTCTAGCATGGACCAAAAATTATACTGCTCAGGGGTGGGATATGTTTAATGGCTATTAAAATTACAGTTATATGTAAATAAAGCCAAACTGGCCCCCGGAGGGCTTCAATCAGGCCCGCGGGGCTCTCCTCTCCCCCCTCCTGTCCTCAATCTGCAAAGCTCAGAGGCTTCTGAAGAAGCCTTCTCTTTGCAGAGGCTAAAGCAGAAGCAAAGCTGCAACAAAAATGTGGAATGGGATTCCCATTTAGGCCTATAGGCAGAGCAGATTGGAATGGGAAATCCATTCCACGTTTTCCTTGTAACTTTGTTTCAATGGAGAGGTTTAATGTCCCAGCGTTCCTATGGACAGCTGAAGCTTCCTGGAATTGTGTCATTTCAAATCAAGGGTGAGGCAGTTGGTTCCCTTCCTGGAGCGCGACAACCTGGCAACATTGATCCATGCTACCGTCACCTCGAGGTTGGACTACTGTAATGCCCGCTACTTGGGGCTGCCCTTGTGCCGAACCCAGAAACTACAGCTAGTGCAGAACGCGGCGACCAGGCTGCTATTGGGGCTTCCTAGATGGGAGCACATACAGCCAAGGCTGCGGGAACTGCACTGGCTGCCAATAGTGTACCAGATTCGTTACAAGGTGCTGGTTATTGCCTTTAAAGCCCTATATGGCCTAGGACCTGCATACCTTAGGGACTGTCTCTCCCCACATGTTCCCCAGAGATTACTTTGATCTGGATCGCAAAATCTATTGGTAATCCCTGGGTCGAAGGAGGCCAAACTAAAAACCACCAGAGAGAGGGCCTTCTCGATTGCAGCCCCCCACTGGTGGAACCAACTGCCAGAGGAGGTGAGGGCCTTGTGGGACCTTGCTCATTTTTGCAAGGCCTGCAAGACTGGTCTCTTCTGGCCGGCTTTTAATTGACGCACAGCCTACATTGTAGGAATCTGGAGAAATGCCGTTGCCACTGGAAATATACAACATCTAATGAGATTAGCACCAAACCTATTTGAATTGTTTTAAACTGTAGAATTTGTGATTTTATAATACAATTGTTTTAATTGTTATTATGATTTTATGTTGTGAGCTGCCCTGAGCCTGCCTTGGCAGGGAGGGCAGGATATAAATCAAATAAAAAATAAATAAATAAAATAAATAAGCGTGGATACTTTGAGTCAGCTTTGTCTCTCCTCAAATGGAGTGAGAATTAGTCTAACTTGGGAACCCACAACCAAAGGGGGATATTACACTGGAGAGCCATTGGTAATCTGAGTGGGTGGGGGGGCTTGCAATGCCTTGCCTTGCCATTTCATGTTTTCCCAGGCTGAGAGCATTTTATTTTAGTTTTCTGCTGTGTGATCCTTGTGCTTTTCCTTGATGTTTTGTTTTTAAAATTGTATTGCAAAATCCCACTATTCCCCTGCCTTTCCATTTTAAACAACATTTTGCAAGAGTTTTAACCAGGGGTCATTTTGTAGAAAAACAGTTGGTGGAACTCATCCAGGGATTATTATGCAGCTGCACATACTATTCAATGGACAAGGAGGTGGAACTCTCAGAAAAGTTCAGGAGCTGTGCTTCTGTGAGTTCCCACTGAATCCAAGGCCTGGTTTTAACCATGTTTGTATATTAAGTTAAAAATACTATCTTTAATTGTGTTTGCTTGTGTCCTTTATAAAGTGTACATCTCTCTCTGGCATTACATTTTAGGACATGCATGGCTTGGCCCCACAAAGTCCCATTTATGTCAGATCCAGCCCTCATGAGTTTGACACCCCTGCTCTAGCCTATTTAATGTGCATCCTTGTTTCTGCCATGACTACCTCTATTTCTGCAACCACTGTCCTTTGTTCACTTCATGAGAAATGATAATGACTCAGTGTGTTCCTTTGAGAAAGTGCTGTTCTTGGAACATTTAGTAAGATACTGAAATCTAGATCAGCAACCATTTTATAGTTTAAGAATTACACAGTGGTCAAATAATGGTCTTGTCATTTCATATCCTGTCACTGCATACCTTGTGTATTATAACTGTTTCAGAAACAAATATTACACCCCTAGATCAAATATTTGGTAATAACTACATTGCATATTGTTATAATTTTCATACCAGTGTGATTGTTATGGGAATTATAGTTTGCTCAGGATTCTGTTAGGAATGTGTAGCAACTGTTATGGAATTACAAAGATTAATTAATTTATACTGTAATTTAAATTTTAATCTAATCGCTGCTTTAAGAAATGTATTTTAATGGTTATGTTGTATTTACTGTTATATCATGGTGTGACCCACCATGTCCTGTAAGCCTCCCTGAGCCTGCTTCGGCGGGGAGGGCGGGGTATAAATAAAAATTATTATTATTATTAGAAATTGACTATTGTATTTTATCCTCATTTTGAGTTGTTAAAATGTCTTCTATTTAAAAGTATCTATTACTACTGAGGCAAAAAATTATAACAAAAACTCCTAAATCTATCTAATGGCTTAAGTACAGAGTCTATAAAAAAATGCTCTCAGTCTTATTCATGCCATTTTCATTCCCCAGGGAAAATTCCAAACAATGTCAAGGGGAATTTAACTTACTTTTCCTAACTTTTTTTCAGAAACTTTATAAATCTGGCTGTTCACAACAGGGAACTATTTTGGAGTATCTAAAATCTATAAAATATAACATAAAATTAACGGATGATCAGCCTATTACACCAGCTGAAATAAATGAAATCCTAATGAAAACTAAGAACAATAAAGCTCCTCGCAGAGATGGCCTGCTGGTTGAGTTCTAAACATCATCATCATCATCATCTCAATATTGAACTCTTTAGTAAATACTTGTAGCAATGCATTGAGTAATGGCATAATTCCCAAAACACAGACAGTGCAAAGAGTAATTGTGATCCCCAAAAGTGGGAAAGACAAATTAAATCTAGCCTCTTATAGGTTAATCTAGGCACCTTTAAACATTATTGGTGGGAATGTCCCAATATTTTACTCGCTGGGAAAATATTTTGTTGGTAATAAGAAAAAATAGATCAGTCCATTCCCATTACCCCTGAGTCAGAATTTTTGGCCTGATCAGAAATTATCAAAATTTAAAGATGAATTAGCATCTAAGAACATAAGAACATAAGAGAAGCCATGTTAGATCAGGCCAATGGCCCATCCAGTCCAACATTCTGTGTCACACAGCGGCCAAATATATATATATATATATATACACACACACACAATGTGGCTAATAGCCACTGATGGACCTCTGCTCCATATTTTTATCTAACCCCCTCTTGAAGGTGGCCATGCTTGTGGACACCACCACCTCCTGTGGCAGTGAATTCCACATGTTAATCACCCTTTGGGTGAAGAAGTACTTCCTTTTATCCGTTTTAACCTGTCTGCTCAGTAATTTCATCGAATGCCCACGAGTTCTTGTATTGTGAGAAAGGGAGAAAAGTACTTCTTTCTCTACTTTCTCCATCCCATGCATTATCTTGTAAACCTCTATCATGTCACCCCTCAGTCGACGTTTCTCCAAGCTAAAGAGCCCTAAGCGTTTCAACCTTTCTTCATACGGTAAGTGCTCCAGCCCTTTAATCATTCTAGTTGCCCTTTTCTGAACTTTCTCCAATGCTGTAATATCCTTTTTGAGGTGCGGCGACCAGAACTGCACACAGTATTCCAAATGAGACCGCACCATCGATTTATACAGGGGCATTATGATACTGGCTGATTTGTTTTCAATTCCCTTCCTAATAATTCCCAGCATGGCGTTGGCCTTTTTTATTGCAAACGCACACTGTCTTGACATTTTCAGTGAATTATCTACCATGACCCCAAGATCTCTCTCTTGGTCAGTCTCTGCCAGTTCACACCCCATCAACTTGTATTTGTAGCTGGGATTCTTGGCCCCAATGTGCATTACTTTGCACTTGGCCACATTGAACCGCATCTGCCACGTTGACGCCCACTCACCCAGCCTCAACAGATCCCTTTGGAGTTCCTCACAATCCTCTCTGGTTCTCACCACCCTGAACAATTTAGTGTCATCCGCAAATTTGGCCACTTCACTGCTCACTCCCAACTCTAAATCATTTATGAACAAGTTAAAGAGCATGGGACCCAGTACCGAGCCCTGCGGCACCCCACTGCTTACCGTCCTCCACTGCGAAGACTGCCCATTTATACTCACTCTCTGCTTCCTATTACTTAGCCAGTTTTTGATCCACAAGAGAACCTGTCCTTTTACTCCATGACTCTCAAGCTTTCTAAGGAGCCTTTGATGAGGAACTTTATCAAAAGCTTTCTGGAAGTCAAGGTAAACAACATCTATCGGGTCTCCTTTGTCCACATGTTTGTTCACCCCCTCAAAGAAATGTAACAGGTTAGTGAGGCAAGATCTTCCCCTACAGAACCCATGCTGAGTCTTCCTCAATAACTCGTGTTCATCAATGTGCCTACTCATTCTGTCCTTGATAATGGTTTCTACCAACTTTCCCGGTATTGAAGTCAGACTGACTGGCCTGTAATTTCCCGGATCTCCTCTGGAACCCTTTTTAAAGATGGGGGTGACATTTGCTACCTTCCAGTCCTCAGGAACAGAGGCAGATTTCAATGAAAGATTACAGATTTTTGTTAGAAGATCCACAAGTTCAACTTTGAGTTCTTTCAGAACTCTTGGATGTATGCCATCCGGACCCGGTGACTTATTAGTTTTTAACTTGTCCATTAGTTGTAGGACCTCCTCTTTTGTCACCTCAATCTGACTCAGGTCTTTCAACACCCCTTCCAATATTAGTGGTTCAATCTTTATTATTGATAGTAGCTAAAATTCTTATAGCCTAGCAATGAAAATCAAATATACTCCCCACAGTGCAGCAATGGTTTTTAAAGGTTTGGGATAAAGCAGAAATAGATAAAGCAGCAATGTAGCTTTGCCCCTGGGCTTCTGCTTCAGCTGGCTCAAGCGATCGATTCCCCATCAGGCTTTTTTTGAGATCCAGTTGTTGCGAGGAGATCCAGTCATTGCAAACTAACTGTGGATCAAAAGGCGCCTGTGCAGCAACTGGTGGGGAATCAAATATGGGTTGTGAAACTTCTGGATATTTGAGGAGAGAGCCTGGGAAGAACAGGGACCTCAGTGGGGTACAAAGCCATATAGTCCACCCTCCAAAACATCCATTTTCTCCAGGGGAACTGATCTGGAGATGAGCCATCATTTCACAAGATCTCCAGGTCTCACCTGGAGGCTGACATCCCTAGCAGAACTTGTTAATGATTGTCCTCATTCATTGGAGGACTAGGAGGACTGGTAAGCACCTGGGGCGCACTTCCTGATTGTGTGGTTTGGGTTGCCAACCTCCAAGTGGGACTTGAAATTCTAACTGATCTCCAGAAAACAATGATCAGTTCTCCTGGGGGGAAAAACTACTTCGGATGGAAGATTCTATGGTATTATACCACACTAAAGTCCATCCCCTCCCCAAACTTCACCATCCCCAGGCCCCACTCCCTCAATTTTTGGGAATTCTCCAACTCAGAGTTGGCACCCCTACTGTGGTTCTATTTCCCATTCAGGATTTCCTTCTAAAAAGGTGTGAGGAGGAAAGAATTCCATCTGGCTCCGCCTCCTGTGAAAGCCATTTTGGGGTGACACTCATCAACCACTGAACAAATTCGAAAGATGCCTACAGCCTCAAAAAGGATGGGGACCCCTGCACTAAGTTAAACTTCTGTTCCCTTCACTGAATGAAGGAAGCCTTATTTGGTAACTGTCATGCCAGGGGAAGGTCATGCCCCCAGGGGTGGAATTCTAGCAGGAGCTCCTTTGCACATTAGGCCACATACCCCTGATATAGCCAATCCTTCAAGAGCTTACAAAAAAGAGCCTTGTAAGCTCTTGGAGGATTGGCTACATCAAGGGTGTGTGGCCTAATATGCAAAGGAGCTCCTGCTAGAATTCCATCCCTGACTGCCCCTATATTTTATGATGGCTCTCATAATTGCTGTTTCTAGAAGGCTACAATTGGTAAAAGGTACAATTGGCCCTTCCTAACTATGGAAGCCCAGGTAGCAGCCACTGCTAAATCAGCTTTCTATCATCTACGGCTGATAAGGCATTTGGTCCCCCTTCTCAAACGCGACAACTTGACAACAGTGATCCATGCCACAGTCAACCTCGAGACTGGATTACTGCAGTGCCCTCTACATGGGGCTGCCCTTGTCTCAAATCCAGAAGCTTCAACTAGTGTAGAATGCTACAGCCAGGCTGTTAATGGGGCTTCCTTCACGGGAACACATTTAACCTGTGCTGAAAGCGCTGCACTGGTTACCTGTTGCTTACCGGATTTGCTTCAAGGTGCTGGTTATCACCTTTAAAGCCCTATATGGCCTATATGGCCCTATATACCTGCATACCTTAGGGACTGCCTTTCCCCGCATGTACTCCAGAGGGCACTTTGGATAGGGTCTCAGAACCGGCTCTCAATCCTCAGTATCAAAGAGGCCAGGCTCAAGACAACCAGAGCCAGGACCTATTCTGTTGCGGCTCCTTACTGGTGGAATGAGCTTCCAGAAGAGGTTAGGGCCCTGTGAGATCTCACACAGTTCCACAGGGCCTGCAAAGTGGTGCTCTTCCGCCAGGCATTTCTGAACTGAAATCTATGACAACAGATGTTATACCATCTGGCCCAAACAGACACCAGTTGGCCCACCTCAAATAATCTATTGTGACCCTGGGACTTTTCTTCTAATAGGACAGCCAATATCAATCGAAACATCAGTATATTCCGTTACTAGGTCGAAATAACACCTGACATTGTTTTACGATATGTTTTATATATTTTATCTATCATCTTTTTTTATTTTTATGCTTGGCTTATATTAATATTGGTTTTTATGATCTTGAATGTGAGTCGCCCTGAGCCTGCCTCAGCGGGGAGTGTGGGATATAAGTTTAATAAATAAATAAATTACAAATATCTTCTATATGGCAGGGTTTTTCTTCCTTTAACTTATTGCCAAGGCAGTGCCTGATACTGTGGTATGGGTGTACTGTGCACCCGTGTGTGTGTTGTAATATTCATTACACACATCCACGATGCTACACCTTTTGAAATTTTGTGTTTGTGCATGTGCTATAGCTATATATCGGGATAGTGTCAGCAAGGAAACCATTCAAAGAAAAACTCCTGCCTTTTCCCCACATGGTATACACTGATTGACTTTCTCCTTTCCTGCCTATCTATAGCTGCCTCTATTGGCTGGTCAGTGCATAGACTCAGTCTCAAATAATAGGTGCAGAGATGCATATGTCAAACAGTATACAAGACAGCTGATCACAAGATTGGGTTTCCCCTTGTGTAGGATGTAGCGCTTCTATTTCTGCTGCTTCTTCTGCAAAGCACATTTGAACTGTGTAGTATGTTAAATAATGTTCTGTTCACTGTTGCAAAGGTATAGCAATGCAAAACACATTTCAATTTTTAATGGATTTTTTTTTTACTGATTTGTGCCTGTAAAGACTATAATGCGTTTTAAACTTTATTTCACTGTGGCGATATATTGCTGTTATGGCTATATATGTGTGTGAAAAAAAATGATCTGGTGCCATTTTGAAGCACTGGGTTATCCGGATAGATCCAAATAGGCAGCCGTGTTGGTCTGAAGTAGTAGAACAAAATAGGAGTCAATTGCACCTTTATGACCAACTTAGTTTTATTCAGAATGTAAGCTTTCATGTGCATGCACATTTCTTCAGATGAGGAATGAGGTACAGTAAGCAGAGACACTTATAGCTGGTGGGGTTTGGAATGCCAAGTGGTACAAAATCACAAAGAACAGAATGGAGAGAGAAATTACTGAATTACAAATTGTTATGAAACTTGGAACAAACACCTCCCCAGAACTGAACAGGGATATTGGTGTTTTATCTCATTACAGATGCTAAACCCACTCTCAGAACTTCAAGAACAGAATGAAGAGGGGAACTGCTGAATTACAAACTATTATGAAACTTGGAACAAACACCTCCCCAGGGCTGAACAGAGATTTTTTTTTTATCTCATTACTGTCAAGCATGCGGGTTCAATGACGAGTTGAAGTTGATACAAAGACTATGTTTATTGATAGACCGATACTTTGGTAACAGATTCTTGAGAGTAATGCTGAACACACATTGATACAATACTTTTAAGGCCTACTTCAAAGGGATTCCAAGGGATGGGGTTGCGGGGTAGCATTCACACATAAACTATCATAAATGTCTACATTCCCATAGCGTTATCAGGACTGTGTCCTTGCTTTCCCCAGATGTCTCTTATTCCCTTACAGGAATGTATGGGAAGGTGCTGATTACGTGGTTTCAGTTCTCACTACTTCTAATTCTAAGCCATAAAGCAAGGAGGGGGGAAGGAAAAGAATAACAAGCTAGCAAAGTTAGATCCTCCATGATACTTCACAGACCAGGTTAGGCAGGACCCCTAAACAAACAATTAGCACTAGAATTTCACCATGCTTGACATACTGCCCCCCTAAAATCAACCTCGGGGTTTCTGAGGAAACGCTCTGTGAAACTTGTTTACCAAATCAGGGGCTAACACATCTTTTTCTGCTACCCATTCATTTTCACTGGCTGGGAAGTGTTTCCACTTAATTAAATAATACAAAATCCCATGTTTCATCTTTGAATCTAATATGTCTTGTACTTCATGATGACTCTGATTTCCAATCTGGATAGGTTGTGGAGCTGGTGGTCGAGGGTGCCAAGAAGAACCACCCAGATCTCTTCGCAAAAGATTGCAATGAAAGACAGGGTGTATTTTACTAAACATTTTGGGCAACTCCAATTCTATGGTCACTTTGTTGATCACCCTCCTGATCTTAAAAGGGCCCAAAAATCTATACGCCAGCTTCTTGGAGGGTTGATTTAATGGGAGGTTCTTTGTTGACACAAATACTCTAGCTCCCACTTTAAAATCCCAAGCGGGTACATGGGATTTGTAATACTGTTTTTTGTACGCCTCCTTAGCAGCTTCCAAATTCTCTTGAATTCCCTTCCAGCTGTTCCCTAACTTTCCCCACCATTGTTCGAACAAGATGGGGTCCCGGGGTTTCTCTCCCCCTGGCAGCAACGGGACAGGCGTCCCCTCATACCCATTTACAATCTGAAATGGGGAAGCCTTGGTTGAACTGTGCACACTGTCATTGTAACCACACTCAGCAAATGGCAAGAGATCCACCCAGTTAGACTGTTGGTGATCCTCCATGATACTTCACAGACCAGGTTAGGCAGGACCCCTAAACAATCAATTATCACTGGAATTTCACCATGCTTGACAATTACATATGCTAAACCCACTTTCACCAAGTATGGCGATATATCCACAATATTCCAATGTATTTCTCTTTTAGGATAGTGTATCAGAATAATGCTTTTGTATTGACATACTCAAACAAGGGATATTGGCTGTTTATCTCATTACATGTACTAAACCCATCTTCCACAATATTTTAATGTAATTTTTCCTAATGGCAAACTAGAATGATGTATATATTTATGTCACATGTTAAAAGGTAAATTTGTTGGACAGGAAAAACTTCTGGGAAAGAAATGCCTTCTTTTTGACCCAGGTTTATTAGCAATAGAATAATTAAGAGGCATTCTCACATTCTGACGTGTTACTGTTTTATGGTTTCCCATGCTAATACAACCCAGATCAAAGGTTTTCTGAATTTGTTAATTTTACTATTCTGCTGTTGGTTTTTAACTTTGTACCACTTGGCATTCCAAACCCCACCAGCTCTATGTGTCTCTGCTTTCTGTACCTCATTCCTCGTCTGAAGAAGCGTGCATGCACACAAAAGCTTACGTTCTGAATAGAACTAAGTTGGTCTTAAAGGTGCAATTGACTCCTATTTTAGGTTATCTGGAGATTTTTCAAAATGGTGGGATAGGCAGGACATCTAGCAATAGTACAGACTTTCCATGAGGGGAAAACACCATGGAATTGGTTTTGTGGCAGATGTCTGATCAAAAGAGATTTGACAAACTGCAGGAGAAACACAGGGGAAAAAATGCTTGCCAAAAAACTGATCCAGTTTGGGATCAATGTGTAGCAATAAGCAGGGTCGGCTCTAGACTGTCTGGCACCCTAGGCAAGGCTCACTTCTGGCACCCCCCTCTGCACTGATAATGTCACTGAGTCTCACGGGGGGATGCCCAATTTGGTGCCTCCCGAAGGCTGGCGCCCTAAGCAATTGCCTAGTTTGCCTAGTGGCAGGGCCAGCCCTGGCAATAAGGCCATGTAGAAGGTGTTGTAGCCTCCGCAATCTTATTGTTGATTTTATTCATATCTTTCCCCTTAATTTTAACTCTGGTCCTAAGCAAAATTATTTGAAATCAGTGAGCCATAGGTCCAGGCTACACATACACATAAGATCTAACAAGAAGGAAGTTAGCTGGATATGAGGGAATTTCAAAACCATTGTTGGTTTGGATTCCCCCCCCCCCCCCCCAGCACATGACATTGTAGTGAATCTGCAAAGCTATCTCATCTCTTTCTACACATTTAATTTTAACTTGTACATTGAACACTTAAATTATTCTTGGATTTCACCTCCTGCTCTTTGGAAAATAAGACACATGGGACCTTTAAAAACTCTTGTTTGTCTGGTGTCTACCTTCATTAATCTTGTTTAGTTTCTGTAAGGGGCCATTCCGTGATCACCTTTGATGGGTTATGTTTTCTTTTCCAGAGTTCATGATTCTCTTGTTCAAATCTTTAATTTCCACTGCTACAGCTCAATGGTTTAGTGCTTCCCAGGTCTCCTGAAGTGAGTATCATTAACAATGCTGAATAAATGTGAAACCTGACTAATCTTTCTTGTCCTCTGAATTTAAGCATCTGAAGCACAGCTGACCCTCCCTTACATTCATTTGTGTGTGTGTGTGGGGGGAACCCTCAAATGCTGAACAATCTGGCTTTAGAGTATACATTTTGTTTCTGATAAAATATGACATCATAACGTAAGTGTGGGAGCCAGAATTATAAACAAATTGTTTAGAAGTGTTGGATATTTTGTAACATGTAGGACTCCTAGTAACTACTATAAGCAAGATACAATTGTTTGTGTACTGGACCAGGGACACTTAGAGTTGCCATAGTTTTCCTGATCTACAGTTTGGTGTATAGAAGTTTACATAAAAGTTTAGCCTGGGGTGCTTCCATTGCCTGCAGATAAATAGTAGAAAAAGTTTTCCTTGCCAAACTCCTACATGCCAAGTTCTTGTTATCAAATATTCAGGAGCAATCAAAAACTGTTGCCATCCCAAAGATTTGACAACCCAGATTAGCTGATCAAACCCTATCAAAACCTTAGTTTCTATCTGCCAAAGCAGAAACACCATTGTCCCTGCCTTGCAGTTTGGTGGTAAGGGGAAAAAAACCAAATCTTGTAAATTACTTCTGTTTATTAAGAACCTGTTCTGTTCTGGTCATGCAGGCAAGCCAAGGACAAGGCTTACAATCTCCTTTGCTAGTGCCAATCTCAAATCTCTGTATCTCATCCTAAAGCAAGCTTTATAACTGCTAATACAGCCACAATCATTATCATCAAGTGGTAATAATAATTTTTTTTAAAAGCCCATATAGCAAAGTGTGCATCTTCTTGGATTTGTAAGAGAATAAGGTTTTCAAGGGCACTTTATGCCCAGTTTTAAGGTCTGCTGCAGAGCCCTAATGGGGGCACTGTTGTATCAGCTAGAAGATGCAGCAAAGTGTGTGTTTCTGTATGTGGGGGAAGGGGGGGGGAGCAGGTAGTTTGTTCCTGTGCTTGTAGGCAAGGGAGACAAACCTGTCATGCTTTACTTTGCTTGTCCTGCTTAGGATGCTACAAACCGAGATTTATTCTGCTGTAACAACAGCTTTGGGTAAGATTGGCCTGCCCAAATAGAACTAATTGATTTAGTCCACCCTTAAAAGTGACTGCCAAAAGCTGAAAGGGAAGAAGTAGGATCACTACAGATGTGCTGTGTTCCATAGATCTGGTCTAAACATTCAGCAGGATGAGGATAAGATGCCTGAGGTGACAGAATGTACTGTACCAGTTCAGTGAGGGGGGGAGGAAGATAATATTTTAATGCCTTTCCATGTTTTTAAAAACACCATTTCCCTGCAATCATACAAGTAGTTCAGAAGAATGCCTAGAATCTTTCTTCTTGGTCGTTTTCACACTCACCTTAATCAGCAGCGACGACCCTCTTCACTGCGCAGGATCTGTGCGGATTTTGCACTAATTGCCGCGGAGCACCCAGAAGAGCCGGAAAGTCCCGGCGCTTTTGCGGCGCAAACGGAAACCGCCATTTTGCGCTGCAAAAGCGCCGGGACTTTCCGGCTCTTCTGGGTGCGCCGCGGCAATTAGTGCAAAATCTGCGCAGATCCTGTGCGGTGAAGAGAGTCGTCGCTGCTGATTAAGGTGAGTGCGAAAACGACCATGGATGTGTTAGTTGCAAGGATTTTATTACATGAAGAAGCATTTAAAATTGGCCTCCCTTACTGTAATATAAAGTGATACAGACTCAGTATAGTCTACTCTAGACTGTTTTAGCATCTTATTGGGCTGCATGAATAGATTTCTTTGGAACATATATCTTTGAGATTGAGAGAAAAGGTGTTGCCAAAGGCCACAAGGTAACCATAATCACTGAACTGTTTGAACATAGGCAAGCAGCTGCTGTCATATTGAAATGGTATTCTCACTGACCAGCCTGTGACTAATATATACCATTTTAGATTGCAGGTTAGCAGCTCATGTTATTGGATACTCTTCTGTATTAAAACAATACAAACTTCTTTAAAAACCATCCCCACAGATAAATGAGAAAGCTGATTATTGCCCAGTATCTGCACTTTTTGGGAAAAGAGATTGAGAAGGCACTAATGGACCAGCTCCAGGTCTTCTCAAATAAATGATCTGTGGACCCCTTTCAGTCTGGCTTCAACCCAGGCTATGGGACAGAGATGACCTTCATGGTTTTAGTTGATGACCACTGTTTGAATGTACACAGAGGCCATGCCTTTTTGTTGCTCCTACTGGATTTATCTGCAATCTTTTATACAGTGGACCATGCAATCTTGCTGAGGAGTTTGGACTCAGATGTAGGTGTCAGGGATTTTGCTTTGGATTGGTTCAAATAATTCATAATGGACTGAAGAGCAGTTACCACCAGCATGGGACCTATTCTATAGGGTTCCGCAGGATACAATCCTATCCCCCATGCTTTTCAACCTCTGTGCTATCCTAAGGACAAAGCATTAGTAGGTTTGGAGTTGGCTGTCATCAGTGTGCTCAATGCACCCATCTCTATACCACATTATCCAAATCTCCTGGTAATGCAGTAGTGGTCCTGAAGTGGTCCTTTCTTCCTACTCAGACTAGTCTGCCTTGATATGGATTATCTTGCCACCTGGATCTGCACCATGTTAACAACAAGACTAGACTACTGTGATGCACTCTACAAAGGTCTGCCTTTGGAGTCAGCTAGGAGACTCCAGTTGGTGCCAAATGCTGCAGTTGTGTTATTATCATCAGGAGCATATTACTCTCAAACTGCAGTCACTCCACTGGCTAACCATCAGTTACTGGGTTTAGTTCAAGGTTATTGGCTATCAAATACAAAGTCCTTAATGATCTTGGTCCCTCATATCTGCAAGACTGCCTCTTCCCCTGTGCGCCATCACAACAGCTTTGCAGGGCCTTCTGCAGCTGCAACTCTAAAAATGGGCAAAAATAACTACTGTCCATACATATGATTTCTCTGCTGTAGCACCTACTTTATGGAGTGGCCTGCCTTAGGTAGTCAGAAAGGCTCGCACTCTGGTGGCATTCCATAAACTATGAAAAACTGAATTATTCAGGAGCATGCTTCTACACAGGTAATAGGACTATATTATAACAAAATGGTTCAGAAAGATGCCTTATTAAAGGAATAAGGACTTTGGATTATATTGCTGTGTATAGTATGTACAAGCTGTTGCTGTATGTATGGTCCTACTATGTTATTTCTGCATTAACCTAACATGTTATTAGGGTTCTCACCCCCTTGCTGGGGGTAGGGTTTCCCCTGATTTTGGGGCCTCCAACCTGCTGGCACAGGATTGGCCAGCACGGGAGTCCCACCCCTGAAGAGCTTCATTGGCACCTGATGTGCCCAGCATGATTATGTCACCTGGAAGTGATGTAATTGCAATGGGTACATTGCACAGGGATGCTCTAGCATTTTGGTTAAAAACTCTGTCACCAGTCCACCTGCCATGATGTTGACATGCATGTGAAAGAAGGAGCACTTGCAGCAGGAAATGGACAAGTAGGAGAGGGGTACTTAAAGCATCCCCCTCCACCATGTACTCCAGGTGAACTGATATATGTTGCCTGGAGGTCAGTTGTAATCCCAAGAGATCTCCAGCCAACACCTGGAGGTTGGCAACCCTAAAACACATTTGCTTTGCTTTTCACAATTGTTCTTATCCAGGGCTGAGAGAGACACAGTGAGGGTTGATACAGGCATGATGCCATACATGATATAAGGCCAAGTCTTTTAATCCTCTGCTTAAACCAGAGGCCAGACTTCCTCTTCTTTAATATACATGATCCTAAAATATAGTCACAGGCTTTCCTATTTGTAAGTACAAATTAATTGGGTCATGATGTAGGGCAGCCTCTCAGTTTCCTGTCCTTTTGTCCAGGTAGAATACAATACTGAGTCCATTTTAATGTCTCTTTAAAATTAATTTTGTATTTATTGTAGTTGGTGCTGAATCTAAAGAATTATTTAGAATTATTACAACAGATGTCACAAATATTTCCACTGCTGGTTAACACACCAATATGTAATTGTTTTTTTTCCCTCCATTTAAAAAGATGACTGTGTTTTGTTTTGTCTTAAATAGAAAAAGTGATGAATGATGCTGGCATTTCAGATCTGGAAACTGAAATTAAAATGCTCTATATTGCATAATAGTATTTATCACAGCAATAAGAAAAATATATAAAACTAGTAATAAGGCCCATTGTAAAGAAAAATACAACAGGCTCTAGAAAAAAGTCAGGGTGAGTGCCCCCACCCTTGCTATCTTCCCACCCACCCAAGTGAAAGCATGCACTCCACCCCCACCTGAAGGGGAGTGGATGGCTGCCATCTGGAGAGCAGTTGTAATTCTGAGTGATCTCCAGCCCTCACCTGGAGATTGGCAACAGTGATTCCCCAGGAGGAAATGGCATTGTATCTGTCTGAGGTCTCATCCTTCCTCACCCCCTCCGTTAAATCTCCAGGAATCTCCTAACCTGGAGTTGGCAACTGTATCTCCTTCCCTTTATTTGTGTCTCTGACTTCAGCTTTCTATTGTCTTCCCCATCCCTGCAGCCTCTACATAGGAAAAGGACAATCTTTCTTCAGAGTGGTGGATGGAGGGACCAAGGCAGCTTACAGCATTCTCCTCTCCCCACTTTGATCTGCACAAACTTGTAAGGTACGTTAGGCTGAAAGTCTGTGACTGGCCCAAAATCACCCAGTCACCTTCCACAGCAAAGACCTGGGTCTGGCAGACCCTGCTCTGAAGCCCACCCCTCAAAACTTGGCTTTCGCTTACCTCCTCACCCTTGCTGTCTTCCCAACCACCTATAACCCTTGGCATTCACTCACCCCCCCTTTCTGTCTTTGCACCCACCCTGCAGCTGAAACGGACGCCGGCTTTCCATCCCCCCCCCCAACATGTTTGTGTGTGTGTCCCTGTGTTTGTGGTGGCTCAAAGCTCTGAAACAGGTCCATAATGCCAAGAAGGAAGAATAATGGGGGGAGGGTACAGGGGGAGCATGATGACGGTCACACAGACACTGAAGCGCAGCATTCCTTTTGTTTGCAGTGTATTGTTGCCACCTTTTCCTGTCATATTTATTTATTTATTTAATTCAATTTATATCCCGCCCTCCCCACCGAGGCAGGCTCAGGGCGGTTCACATGGTCATGCATATGCATGAATATAAACATACAATAAAACATTAAAACAGTAAAAATAATTAAAAACATAGAAATTGACATATCAAGTGCTATGATCTTAAGTGTATTGCTATTCCAGCAATTCTCCGTGAAGCATATTTTAGTGGTCCAGATGTTCTATATGGAGCAGATTGCTAGAGGTGGTCCAGATATTTTTTGAAGACTGTAGTAGCCATTGGTCTAACTTACAAATGCCTGGTGGAAGAGTGTCGTCTTACAGGCCCTGTGGAACTGTACAAGCTCTCGCAGGGCCCTGACCTCCTCTGGGAGCTCATTCTACCAGTGTGGGGCTGCTACAGAAAAGATCCTAGCTCTAGTTGTCATGAGCCTGGCCTCTTTAGGGAAGGGAATTGAAAGCAGTTTTTTTGACCCAGACCAAAGTGCTCTCCGGGGAACCTGTGGCGGTCCCTAAGGTATGCAGGTCCCTGGCCATATAGGGCTTTCAAGGTAAGAACCAGCACCTTGAAATGAATCCGGTATGCAATGGGCAATCAGTGCAGCGCTTTCAGCACAGGTTGAACGTGCTCCTGTAGGGGGAGACCCGTTAATAACATGGCTGCAGCATTCTGCACTAGTTGGGGCTTCCAGGTTTGAGGCAAGGGCAGCCCTATGTAGAGGGCATTGCAGTAACCCAACCTCAAGGTGACTGTGGCATGGATCATGGTTGCTAAGTCATTGCATTCGAGGTAGGGGACCAACAGCCTTACTAGCCAAAAATGATAAAAGGCTGATCTGGCAGTGGCTGCCACCTGGGCCTCCATAGTTAAAAGGGAATCCAGGAGCACCCCTAAGCAAAGTTGGATTCAACCTTGGGCACCAGTGTAAGTAGAGCCCCATCAAAGGTCAGTAATAGGACCTCGGATCCTGAACCGCCACGACTTAGGTACAGGACCTCCATCTTTGTCGGATTCAATTTCAGTCGGCTCTGCCTGATCCACCCTGCCACAGCTTGTAGTGCCATGGCCAGATCTGGGGAGGAGTTGGACTGGCCACCCATCAGCAGATAGAGCTGGGTGTCATCTGCATACTGATGACACCTCAGCCCAAACCTCTGGGCAATCTGGGCAAGGAGGCACATGTAGATGTTGAACAATATCGGGGAGAGAACTGCCCCTTGCGGCACACCACATACAAGTGGGTGCCATCAGGATAGTCCCTCCCCTGCCGCCACCCTTTGTCCCTGACCCTGTAGGAAAGAGGAGAGCCACTGTAAGGCCAACCTCTGTATTCCAGCGTTTGCAAGGCGGTGGGTCAGCAACTGATGATTGACCCTATCAAAAGTGCCCAATGGGTCTAGAAGCATCAGTACTGCTGTGCCACCTCTATCCAGATGCCTCTGGAGGTCATCTCTGAGGGCAACCAGAACCATCTCCACCCCATGACCCGGACGGAAACCGGATTGAAAGGGGTTAAGCATGGAAGTGTCATCCAGAAAGTTCTGCAACTGCGCTGCAACCGCCCTGTCAATAATCTTGCCCAAGAAGGGCAAGTTTGACACCAGCCGATAATTTGCCAATACGGCCAGGTCCAAAGATGGTTTCTTAAGGACTGGGTGGACCACTGCCTCTTTAAGAGACTGAGGGAAGGTCCCTTCTGATAGGGACCTGTTGACAGTTTCCCTCAGGGGAACCCATAGTTCTCCCTGGCCAACTTTTATAATCCAAGATGGACATGGGTCCAAACTCTAAGTGGTTGAGCATACAGTGGAGAGCTTTCTGTCAACTTCCTCCAGTCTGAGTGGAGTGAAATAATCCAAAACCTGACTAGAAGACATGGATGGAGCCTCGAGCTCTTTTACTGTCTCAAGTGTGGCCGGGAGGTCATGGCAGAATGACAGGACCTTATCTGCGAAAAAACTCGCAAAAGCCTTGCTATCAATATCCAATTCCCTAGCATTTCGTTTACCCTGTGGCAAGGTAGTTAATGGCTGGATTGTTCTAAACAATTGAGCTGGGCGTGAGTTCGCAGATGCAATCATGGCCGCAAGATAAGCTCTCTTAGCAGTCTTGACTGCCATCTCATAGGTTCTCATAAACGACCTATAGGATGTTCTTGTCACTTTGTCACGGGCACACCACCACTGCCTCTCCAGCCGCCTCAGCCCCTGTTTCATCAGTCATAGCTCTGGGGTATACCATGGGGCCAGCTTTAAACGGGGGCAGAGAGGGTGCCTGGGAGCGATCTCATCAATGGCCGTGGAGAGCCTGTTATGCCAGGTCTCCATGAGCTCATCTAGAGTATCGCCAGGGGGCCAAGGATCTTGCAGATCCAGCCTTGTGGTGTTTAGCATCAGCATGAGCTTGTGGCATGATTTTTTTTTGGCCTGGAATTCTTGTGTTATGGTATACCATAGAGCAGGGATGGGGAACAGTGGCTCTCCAGATGTTTTTTGCCTACAACTCCCATCAGCCCCAGCCAGCATGGCCAATGGCTGGGGCTGATGGGAGTTGTAGGCAAAAACATCTGGAGAGCTACTGTTCCCCACCCCTGCCATAGAGTATGCACCTCAAGGCAGGAATTTTCTGTAGGGGAATTTATCTGACTTCGGTTTTCCATCTTCTTTCCCCTCCCTGCAACACCTACCTAGGAAAAGTACAGTTTTCCTTCACAATGGGGACAAAAGCAGGAAGCAAGCTACTTCAGCAGGGTATAATGGCACAGCCCTCACCTAGAGATTGACAACAATGGTTCTCCAGGCAGAAATGGAAAATTTTGAGAGTGGATTCTATGCCATGGTAACTGTCTGAGGTCCCACCCTTTCTCAAACACACTATCTCAGGTCCCACCCATCAAATCTCCAGGAATTTCTCAGCCTGGAGTTGGCAACTGCTAATTCACACTGTCATAGAAGGACTGCTGCTGAACAGGAGCAAGCAGCCGGGCCTAGTTAAGTCATGCCAGCCGGGTGGCATGAAGTCACCCAGAAGGTGCCTAGCATAGTCAACCTCCAGGTGGAGCCTGAAGATCTCCTGGGATCAGAACTGAATTCCAGACAACAGATCTCTCTCTCCATCCTGCTTTGGAGGGTGGACTGTATGCTATTCTATTCACCTGAGGCCTCACCCTTTACTGAGAAAAACAGCCTGGGTTGCTTAGCAACAGCCTCTGACTAGCATGTCACGGGGGGAAAAACACTTCTAGCAGGGCCTGGTCTCCCTGGCTATTTGTGTGGCCTTTGGAGGCTGCATGGGTGGGGAGGCCTTTCATGAGTAGCCCTGCAGTAGCTCTGCAGCCCTTTCTGAGGCTGGTTGACCGAGAGGACACAGAGCAGAGGACACAGGGTTCTTGCCTGAGAGGGCTGGCAGTGGGCAGGGGGGAGCAGAATCAGCCAGTGGCACACCAGAGACAGGGTGAGCCAATCCTGCATAGGCCACATCCAACGAATGAAAATCCTTAGATTTGCCACCACGGTAGGGCTTTTATTTATTACTGATAAATCAATCACTTTCTAAATTTATATTATCTTTGTTTGATTAATTTAATATTATAAATTATTTATTTGTTCAGGGCAGCTAAAATATGTATTGCAGCTTGTGAGAGAATAAATGCTGGTATACCTATGATATCAGACTAGTTTAAAAGTTCTTGTGTCTGAATTAGCATATTACACATGGAATCCATTTGGGACAGCTACAGAAAATTTATTCAAAAGTGGAAAGTAATTAGGTATTCTAGAATTTTCTAGAATACCTAATTGCTGAATGGTATTTGGGCATTTTTATTTTTACTATATGGTAATTTTATCTTTTCTCTTCCAAAAGGTCTAAAGAAAACAATACATTAAACAGTTAGAAAAACAGCAGAATAAAATATACAAAACCTGAAGTAAAAGCAATTCCACCCATCCAAAATTACAATAGCAATATGCATTTTGCATGAAGTACAAAAGCCCTTTCCCACATAACAGGTAATGTCTGAATAGCAGCAAGATTACAGTTCCACCAGCCTCAGTAAGTCTCATTAGGTGATTGACTGAATGTATGTGTGTAGGAGGGAATAATCTGCTCTCTGATAAAATATGCTTCACATGCATGGTTTACAACAGGGTTTTTTTTTTTTTCCTGGAAAAAGAGGTGCCGGAACCCTCAAGAGGGAAATGAAGGAGAAATATGCAGATGCCCCTCATGAACTTTTACATTATTTTAGAATTTTGTTTCTATGAAGAGGTGCTGGAACTCCATTCCCCCATGTTCCCCCCCCCAAAGAAAAAAATTAGTTTACAAATTAGTTTCAATAGACACCGCTCTCTGCAGGTTCTTGGCATCTTATAATGATGGCATTAGTTGGGCTTATATAATTTAATAGTGATTTTCTCTGTGGGTTAAGTACTCTTACAATATTTTAGCACTTTGTATCACAAAGTAAAGACCAAGTATGACTGCATAGGGAATGAATGGCTGTCAATGGTTTGGTTCCAAGGCTTCTGTTCCAGTAACAGTGCAGCTTGTAGGGGAAGGAGCTTTTCTTTGGTGGAAGAAGTGTGTTACTCCAGAGAAAATCTCCTTGCACAGAATGAAGACCATATAAGATAAAGACTTCATCCATAATGGAACAGAACATCAGGACCCATCTGCTGTCAGCAGCCAATGAAGTAAGCATGAGTAGGAAAACTATCACTTACAGCCTCTATTAAATAAAGTGGTTGATATTTTGGAGTAGGGCTGTCTTGTACGTCTTTATAGTGTACATAAAGACCCCCCCCTTTCACTGAGACATTAAAGAAAAAAATGATTAAAAAGCTGTAGGCTTCCAGTCCCAGTGTCTGTCTCTTTACATGTCTTGACATAGTCATTTCATATATTGGCACTGCCCCTTTTTTCAGTATGTGGTCAGAGTAGCAGACAGCTAGTCATGGCCCATGGATAGCTGAGGATGCTACGTGGTAGGGGGGAGTGAGAGAGTAACCATCTTTTAACTAAGATACAGGGCGTTTTCGCACTCACCTTCAAGTGGTGCGACCACCCTCCTCACGCCGGCAGATCTGCAGGGATTTCGCACCAGAAGCGCCGGCGCACCCAAAAGAGCCGGCGACTTCCGTCGCGAAACCAGCTCAAACGTTTTCCTGCTTCTTGGCGGTTTCTGTTTGAGCTGGTTTCGCGACGGAAGTCGCCGGCTCTTTTGGGTGCGCCGGCGCTTCTGGTGCAAAATCCCTGCAGATCCGCCGGCGTGAGGAGGGTGGTCGCACCACTTGAAGGTCAGTGCGAAAACGCCCGTAGTGTTGTCAACTCAGCTCAGATAGGTTCTTCAGATGCCCATTATGCACTGACAGCTTACTCTGAAGAATCTGATCATACAAGCCTTTAAACTTGACTTTTGATTTAGAGTCATTTTGCATGCACCATTCTTTTTTCTCCAGTGTATTCTGTTCATTTATTCTGCACCTGCAACCAAAACCTGCAGTTTTTCTTGAGTGGGGTGAGAATGTTACTTGTGATGTGGGAGGGGTGGTATCCAATGGTGGTTTTTTAAAAAATTTTAAACAAACTTAAAACAAAAAGGTACCATTTTAATGCTAGGCTTCTGGAGACTGCTTTAAATTTGTCCACTAAAGCATTGAACAGGAAAATGTTTTCAAAGCTTTCCCATCCCTCTCTGTCTTTACATGTAATGTCTGGTTCATTTTGTGCTGACAACCCCCCTTAGTTTGTTTATTCATCCCTGTTCTGCTGCTTGATCCTCAATGCCTGCCACCATTGCTGCCTCCCGCCATGAATTTGGGAGGCTTCTTAGGCACAAGTGCTGCTGCCCAGTGCCCCAGCAAGGCAGCAATAGGAGAAGCAGCAGGGCCTAGTAGAAGCCCACTGAGGGTGACTGTGGGCGGGGGGGGGGGCCTTGGCAGGTGGTGGATGTGACTAATGAGAGCAGCTGCTGAGGTTTCCAAGCAGAAAACTGTCCTTTCCCCTCAAGCCCTTTTTTGGACATGATGCAGAGCCCCTAGAAGATGTGGCTTTCCAGTTGACAAGGTGGGGAGTGGAGCAGCCACTGCAAAGCTCCCTGTTAACTAAGATGAAGTTGATTGGGAAGCACAGCATTGTAGTGGATTAATCATGGAAATACAGTAGCTCATAACATTGCTCACTGCAGCCAGAGAAGCACATCTTGTCCCTGTCACTAGAGTTATTCCATTTGTAAAAAAAAATGTAGAACGAGGTGCATCGTAATATCAGACTTGCTTCTGGAGACTTCCAAAACACCCCCCCCCCCTTTCACTGAGGCATTAAAGGAAAAAATGATTAAAAAGCTGTAGGCTTCCCATCCCAGTGTCTGTCTCTTTACATGTCTTGTCCATTTCATTCCACACAGAGGATAACCCTCTGCCTTTATTTGGTTTGCATGCTGAACAACAGAAAAAGTAAGTGATAGTGGAGCATGTTCACCAATGAAGGGAGGAGAACCACTAATGTTATGCTAAAATGATTGCTCGAGAGTAAATACAGATTGAAGAATCTCCTATTTCAATAAACATACCTAGTGTGAAACTGACCTATATGGAGTGGGAGGAAGGACCTCAGTGGGGGTGGAGGAGTGGCCCTCAAGGGGCAGGAAAAGGGGTGGGGGAATCTGAGAGAATACGTATACTTTAGAATTATCTTCAGCTTGGCAGCAAAGTGCTGTGTATTGCATTTGATGCACTGGATCTACAGCTCTGTGTGGCTTTGCATGTTTGGAGGAACCACGGGAAACTGCAGGTCACCTGACATGAACAAGGACTGTACCTAGAAGCCAATGGGTGACTAAGGCATGAATTCCTAACCACCAGGATTGGACTGGACCTTGGAGGGGTGCTTGTTCCAGGAAATGCATATAAGCGGGGACCCAGCCCCGCCATGTTGTCTTGTTAGTTGTTCTTGAATAAAGCATGGTTATGGTTGAACGTCTCAGAACCCAGTATATTACACTGGCGACGAGGATGGGATCCTGTTGAGCCAGCCTAGTGCTCAGCCGCACTGCACCTGCCGCGTGGCAAGCTCCAGTGCTTCGTGCTCTGAAGTAACGCATCGTGGCTGGGATCATGGCTGTAGCTCCAGGACACCAAGTACCGGAGTTCAACCCCACTAGGCTGGACCTGTGAGAGTCATTGGTGGACCAGTTCAAATATTATATCATCCTGCACAAGACTGAGGAGGCAGACAACAAGAAGGTGCTCCTACTGAATTCCTGTGGGGTCAAGACGCTCCAGCTAATGAAGCACCTCATTGCGCCCACCACCCTCGAAGGCACCACATACGAGATTCTTATCCAAGCAGTAACTAGCCATCTATCACCTCAACTGACCTGCCTGGCTTGCCGGCATGCATTTTACACCAGACTGCAGAAGCCGGTTGAATTCGCAGTGGACTACCTTGCTGAACTGAGAGGCCTTGCCCTGCGCTGCAACTTCCATGGGAACCTGGATGAAATTCTCCGTTTTGTGGTGGGCATCCAGGATAAGAAGTTGCATCAAAAGCTACCAACAAAATCACCCTCACACAGGCACTCGACCAGGCGACCGCATTCAAACAGTCATACAGCGCCCGCCCGGCAGTGGCGACTCACCAGGCCACCTCATCCTCCGCTTTGTACATTTCTGATGGAAAGGAGGCGCACCAGATCCGCTATCCACCACACTGCAGAAACAGACCAGACCAGCCACGGCCCTTGGAGAGGCAGTCAGTCAGTCAGTCAGTCAGTTTATTGCGGCTTTAGGCCAATCAACAACAACAACACAACTCATCAATAACAGTACAACACAACACCAAGCTAAAATATAACATAACAATATAAAACTATGTACAACCAACAAATTAGTAATAAAATTATCTGACGTAGGCAACACTTAACTAAGGGCATCTTCTTTCAAATACAAACAGCATTAAATTTCTTCCTGTCAAGGTTGGTAACATATAGAAACTTAGCAAGATCCAGAGAAAGTTGATCACTCCCATCCCCTAAGAGGAAGTAAATGACTTGGGCCTGATTTAAAGATTTAGCGAGCATTAGATGGTTCCGCAGAAGTCTGTACCTTGCCTCTGTATGGAAAAGACAGTTCAGAATGAGATGGGGAACCGTATCGACCTCCTCCAGGCCGCACGGACAGATCCTGTCTTCTAACGGGATCTTGTGGAAACGGCCCCTCAGTACTGCTGTGTCAAGAATGTTCAGGCGTGCCAGGGACAGCATCCGCCTGATCTTAATTGGCTGTATCTTTTCTAGATACCTGGCACATTTAAGATCACTTGTAAAAAAGGTTGGGATATACGTCCCCCCAACTTTGGCCAGAGGCAGGCCTCAGGAGCTTGCACCAGCTGCGGGGGGTCAACATGAATGCTGTGACTGCCAGTTCCTCAATGCGAATTGCTGGAGCTGTGGGAAAATGAGCCACATCACACGTGCCTGCAGAGTGAAGGCGATCTGGAGACACCTGTCAGCTCACCACGAGGCGGCAGAAAAACATCAGAATCAACCAGCATCCAGGTACTTAACTTGCCCCAGGACACCCCCGACAAAATAAAGGTGACAGTACGCATAGATGGGGCCCCCTGGCAGATGGAGATAGACCCTGGATCCACCATCTCCACAATATCGGAAGATACCCTCAAGCAGCTGTGTCCTAAAGGGGGCCTCTGCTGAGGCCGGCCGGGTTCATCTTTCGGGACTTCCAAAAAAACATGGTGCAGATCAAGGGGTGGAGCTGGTTTTGGCTGCAATTTAAGCACTTCGACAGGATGCTGGACCTACTGGTGGTAAAGGGCAAACTCACAAGTCTGCTGGACTTGGCCTGGATCAGACCGCTAGGTATCAAGATAGTGGGGGTAAACCAAGTGCAGCCCCTCAGTTTTGAGCATGTGTGTAAGGAGTTCCTGGAAGTATTTGACAGGGCTCTCAGTTGTTACAAGGGTCCGCCTCTATTGCTGCAGCTCAACCTGTCTGTACAGCCCATAAGGCTGAAGGCACGGTGCGTCCCATTCGCCTTGAAGCCCAAGATTGTGGCCTAGTTAGACTGCCTCATCACTCAGGGGGTCCTAGAGCCGGTCCCCCACACTTCCTGGGAGACCCTAATTGTTACAGCAATTAAGCTGAATGGGAACGTCTGCATCTGCACAGACTATAAGTGCACCATAAATAAGGCACTCCAGGACCACACATACCTGGTCCCGGTGGTGAGTCATGTCCTGGCATCCCTGGCTGGCTCCAAGATTTTCGGGAAGCTGGAATTAGCACAGGCCTACCAGCAGCTTCTGGTCAATGACTAGTCGGCAGAGGCGCAAAGCATTGTAACTCATCAGGGGGCGTCCAGAGTGCAACAGCTACAGTTCGGGGTCAGCGTGGCTCTGGGAATATTCCAAAACCTTATGGATTCACTTCTTAAAGGGATTCCTGGAGTGCAGATGTTCTTTGATGACATGCTGATCGCGGCCCCCAACGCAGAAGAGTTCAGCTGTCATCTCTGAGAGGTACTGCAATGGTTCCAGGCTACAGAACTGAAAGTTAAATGGGGAAAGTGCTCCCTGGGGGTCCTGAGGGTGGAGTTCTTGGGGTTCATGGTCAACACCGAAGGAATCCACCCAACTGCGGAGAAGACTAGAGCGATAGTCCAGGAACCGGCCCCCACTAGCAAGGCGTTGCTTCAGGCTTTCTTGGGGCTCCTGAACTTCTATCACTTGTTCTTGCCCCACAAGGCCACTCTAGCCAAACCACTGCACCAGTTACTAGACAAAAAAGCACCGTGGATTTGGGGAAAAAGGCAGGCAGCCGTGTTCCAGCCTGTCAAGGACATTCTGGTGTCGAACGAAGAGCTACACCACTTCAACGAGACTCCACCTGTGGTTGTGGCCTCTGACACTTCCCCGTATGGAGTCGGGGCAGTGCTGGGCCACCAGCTACCAGATGGCCGGGAGGTCCCCGTTGCTTATTACTCTCGCACCTTGTCGCCGGCGAGTGCAACTATGCTCAGATCGACGAGGAGGCGCTGGCTACTGTGGCAGGGGTGCGCAAATTCCATGATTACCTGTACAGGCACCCTTAACGATAGCTATGGACCACAAACCACTGCCAGGCCTCCTTGCACCCAACCACCAGATCCCCCTGATCCTATCACAGCGCGTCCTGAGGTGGAACAAACTACACCTTAATCTACCGCCCTGGAAAGTCGATGGGACATGGAGATGCCCTCAGCCGCCTTCCGCTGCCATCCGTCAACCCTGATCCAGCTCCCGCTATCATGTAATGTTGATCAACATGTTGTCCAATTGGCCTCTCCACGCTTCTGATGTTGCAAGGTGCTCCGCCAGCAACCGAGTCCTCTCCCATGTTTTGGACTGGGTGGGGAGCGGATGGCCCTTGGGGTGGACTGACCTGGAATTTAAAGTATGTGCATCCCACTGGGACAAACTATCAGCCCATAAGGGATGCCTGTTATGGGGAAGCTGTGTCGTGGTTCCCCCACAGGGCTGTTGTGCACAGGGCACTAAGGGGGGCTGATGAAATGGACTCAGAGTTCTGTGGTTGATGCACTCACACTCTGAGTTCTGCAGCCCTTGGGGGAGGTGTTCTGTGCACCTGTCAGGGCAGCACAGGGGGTCTCTGGGTGGGGGGGGGGGTGTCTGCTGCTGGGCTGCTCACTCCAGACACACATTCCAGCCACTGTCTATGACAGTGAACTCCTGCAGTTGGTACTTCTTGCTTGTCTGCCTGCCATTGGCAGAGTCTCTGACAGCGGGAGGGTGTGAGGGGATTGACGGCTTCTCCATGGTCCCGTGCAGGCCTGTCTCGCCCCCACCCCCACCTTGCCACCAAGCCAGGCTTCTTGTGCGCGCATGCCCAGCCTCGCTCTTGTTCCCTCCCTGTGTTGGTGGGCCGTCTCTCCTTTGCCTGTAATGGTCTGCCCATCATTGGCTCCTTTCTCTGTTTGCGGGTGGGTTGGGGATGGCTATCAACCTCTCTGGGGCTGCCTCTCTCCATTCCTGACTGTCATGAGCCACGGCGCATGCACCAGGACTGGCCAATGGGGGGGGCTGGCCCTCTCCTCCGGCTGCCTCCGCCTCCCTTCTGTGCCTCTGCCAGCGGTGTTGCCATGGCTACTGTCTCCCTCACAGCAATCTACGCCTTTCACCTCCCCACGCTCCAGCGTGCCGAAGACCTCAGGAAGTCTACTAGCAGCACGGCAGCTACGTCGTGGCCGGTCACCCCTTATCTCTGGATTGGGCTGCCCATCTGTTAAACATCTTCATTATGCTGTATGCTAGTTTACTGCTCACCCTATACTTATATGTATGGACTGGTAATTTCTATTTCATTTTATCTGAAGAAGTGTGCTTGCACACAAAAGCTTATACCTTGAATAAAACGTTGTTGGTCTTAAACGGGCTACTGGACTTGAACATTTTTCCTCTTTCAAAGGAAGACTGCTCCTTAGCAGAAGGGATTTTTTTTAGTCCAACCCACAGGTGACTTCTATATTAAACTGCACAGTGAAATTTCAAAATTTAAATACATATTTTTAAGTGTAGAAATTAATACACAGTGTTAGATTCCTAAATATTATTTTTGTAAAGCCAGCAGGTTGAAGACAAATATTTTATTGATACATAAAGGGAAATACATTATTTTGATATCCCTGCCAGTAAGCAATACCCAATAATCTTTCTAATAAATAAGTACATGTTTGAGTGTGAGTTTCTTAATGCAATAGAGAACAGGCAATATTGTATGTTAACTAGACTTCAGTTGGGTGCGATTTCTTTTTTCCTTTACATAGCTTGTATAAAGTCTTAACTGTTTTCCTTGGCTCTTGGGGAATGCTTTTCAGGGGTGGGCAGTAATAAATATACTTTTAGTGACCCTTTCACTGGCCTCCTTCCAGATGTGAAGATTCTTGTTGTTCTAGTGGGTGCTAGGCAGGATCCAAAGGTTTATGGTCACTGTCAGAGCCATCCATCTGTGATACATTGCTTCCCTGTGCTATTAGCCTGTCCAGTTAAGCTGATTCTTTTTATTGATGCCGTTATGTTGGGGCTGATCATACATTGATAGTGAGTAGTAGAGGGCATCAATAAGTCTTTATACTCACATTTGTATCTGACATATGGACAGGTTCCCCCTAACCTTAGGCCTTTACATCAACCAACTGTGCTGCAAAAGAGATCAGGAAGAGTTGATGAAAAGAGTTTAAAAAAATGTTGGAATTTGCACATGCTGCCATAAATTTTCTGTGTGTCCAGATTCTGACCTATAAATGCCCACTACCCTTTTCTGCAGGTTTAATACCACCTTTCCATTGGCTTGGAAGCCACCATACTGCATGTGTAAGGCAGCACCCAACCTAACAAGACTAAGAGATATAAATGACTGACTACATAGATGGTGTCATCAGGAAAGGTTTGGATTTTTGGACCATGGATTACGCTTTCGAGATGAGACTCTTCTATCAGGAGAGGGTTGGAAAAATGTATTTGGTAAGAGCCTTGCAAACCTAATAGGAAAGGAACCTAATATGGAGGGCTTTAAACAGGGGTGGAATTTTGGCAGGAGCTCCTTTGCATATTAGGCCACACTCTCCTGATGTAATCAATCCTCCAACAGCTTACAAGTCTCTTTTTGTAAGCTCTTGGAGGATTGGTTACATCAGGGGTGTGTGGCCTAATATGCAAAGGAGCTCCTGCTAGAATTCCACCCCTGGTTAGGCAATATCATATGAGGGAGTGAGACAAAAATATGGTTTCAATAACTGGAAATATGAATGCCCAAGTTTTGCTGGGAGTGACACATACACTAGGTAACATTAACTTGTAGGTAAGTATAGAAATGAAAACTTGAGTGAGCATAAAACATGGATTCTGATGTCTCTAATGCACAGAGTATGGGAAACAAGCAGAAGGAACTGGAAGTTCTAATACAGGAAGGGGACTATGACCTAATAGACATTACTGAAACTTGGTGGGATGACACTCACAATCAGAATATTAGGATTGGGGGATACAACTTATTTTTAAAGGGCAGACCAAAGAAGTCATGTTATATGTAAATGAGGTATATACTTGTGAGGAAATTTGAGAGTATCTGGGTAGAAATAAAAGGAGTATGAAATAATACTATGGTGAGGGTCTGCTATAGACCACGAGGTCAGTCAGAGGACTTGGATGAGACATACCTAAAACAGATTACAAAGTTCTCAAAGTGATGGAACAGTGGTCATGGGAGATTTCAGTGACCCAACTCTGTGAAAAATAAAATTTCAAATAAATTCTTGTCTTGCTGACAACTTCATTTTCTGAAAAGTGGAGAGAGAAACAAGGGGATCTGCTGTCTTGAACTTGATTCTCACCAACAGGGAAGAACTGGTTGATAGGTGAAAGGCACTCTGGGTAGTAGTGACCATGTCATTTTGGAATTTACAGTCTCTTGGGGAAGGGAACAGCTGTACATATTCAGACATATAGGTTGGATTTCAGGAAAACAAATTTTGACAAATTTAAAGTTATGCTAGGTAGAATCCCACAGCCTGAAATACTTAAGGCGAAGGGAGTTCAAGAGGGGTGGGAGTTTCTTAAAAGTGCAATATTGAAGGCACAACAACAAACAATTTCTATGAGAAGGAAAAATGGGAGGAGCCTAAAGAAGCCAAAGTGGCTCCAAAAACAGATTTCTAAGGACTTAGGGAATAGAAAAGACTCATTGAGGAAATGGAAGGAAGGCCTTTTTACCAAGGATGAATATAAACAAATAACAAGTGCTTGTAGAGAGAAAGGTAGGAAAGCTAAAGCTCAGTATAAGCTTAGGCTAGTGAGAGATGCTGAAAACAACAAAAAAGATTTCTTATGTTCAAAGTAAGAAAAAGAGCAGAAGGCCCATTGCAGGGACAGGAAAGTGAAATTGTAACAAAAGGTGATGAAGAGAGGGCAGAACTGCTCAATTCCAACTTTTCCTCAGTCTTCTCTTGTGAGGGAAAAGGTGCTCAACATGGCAAAAGCAGAACACATGATGAGGGAAGAGAGTTGCAGCCTAGGATTGGTATAGAGATAAACACTAGTTTCCTTAAATCAAATCAAGTCCTCAAGACCAGATGCATTCAAGGGTACCAATAAAAACTTGCAGGCATAATTCCTGAGCCTCTGTCTATTGTTTTTGAGAATTCTTGGAGAACAGGTGAGGTGCAGGAAGTTTGAAGGTGAGCAAATGTTGTCCCCATCTTCAAGAAGAGGGAAAAGGAGGATCTGAGTAACTGCTGACCTCTCAGCTTGATGTCTATACTTGGAAAAGTTTTAGAACAAATCATCAGTCAGTCCTTGAGCATTTAGAAATGTTGGCTGTGATTACTAAGAGCCAGCATGGGTTTCTCAAGAACAAGTCATGTCAGACTAACTTGATCTCTTTTTTTGAGAAAGTTACTACCTTGCTGGATCAGGGGAATGCTGTAGACATAATTTATCTTGATTTCAGTAAGGCTTTTGATAAGGTCCGACATGTTATTTTTGTTGACTAGTTGGTAAAATATGGTTTGGAACCTATTACTCTTAGATGGATCTGTAACTGGTTTAACTGGTTGACAGATCACACTGAAAGAGTGCTTGTGAATGGTCCCTCATCCTCTTGGAGAGGAATGACAAGTGGAGTGCCTCAAGGATCTGTGCTGGGACTGTTTTGTTCAAAATCTTTGTAAATAATTTAGAAGCTGTAGGAATAGAGGGAATGCTTATTAAATTTGCAGATGATACTAAATTGAGAGGGGTAGCAAATACAGTGAACACAGTCAGGATACAGGATGAACTTGACAGGCTGGAAAACTGGGCTAAAACAAATAGAATGAATTTTAACAGGGATAAATGTAAAATTCTGCATTTAGGTAAGAAAAATCAAATCCATAATTATAGGATGAGGGAGACTTGTGTCACTCCTGTGTCACTGGGAACCTGCCTCAGGGCTTCCCAGAGATCTTTAGGGCTCCCCTGGAGAGTTGGCAACTTGCCATTTTACAACTTTTCTATTTCCTGACTCACTCCTAGTGTTTCCAAGTGGTTGGGGAAACTATATGGTACAGAGGGACTTCACTCCTTCATCAGTTAAAATATTTATTTAAAACTCACAACTATTTACAGGTATATCAGAAGTGAACAGAAGAAATAACAGGTAAAAATGCTCCCTCTCTTACCCTTCTATAAACTCATGCCATATCTAGATGATATGCAGAGCAGGCACTTTACTTAGTTACTCTTGAGTAAGCTGGCAAACATATTCCCCCAAATGGCCACCAACTCTGGCTCAGGAGCAGGGCTCTGTCTGTTCCAAGCTCCATCCAATGACTGATGGGCTTCCCATCCAAAAATTCAATAATATAAACAGCTGTTTCTGCCCAAGAAGAAGATTGTAGATTTACACCCTGCCCCTCGCTCTGAATCAGAGTCTCAGAGTGGTTTACAATCTCCTTTATCTTCTTCCCCCACAACAGGCACCCTGTGAGGTGGGTGGGACTGAGAGAGTTATACTTTACTTTACTTTATTCGATTTATATCCCGCCCTACCCCACCGAGGTGGGCTCAGGGCGGCTTACAACAATAAAAGCTAACAGAGGTCGATTTAAATACGATTAAAATTATACAATAAAATACATAAAAACCTAAAAATACATAAAACTCACATCGATATACACTATGCTACTACACTATCATAGAAGCTGCCCTTTCAAGAACAACTCTTGCGAGAACGATGGCTGACCCAAGGCCATTCCAGCAGCTGCAAGTGGAAGAGTGGGAAATCAAACCCAATTCTCCCAGATAAGAGTCTGCACACTTAACCACTACACCAAATTGGCTCTGTCTCTCCTGCAGCATTCTAGGGCGTATCTCCTCTAACCTTGAAGGATTTCCTGTCCTCTCTAGGGAGTTGTCCTCAGATTACTGGTTACAAACAGAAGGGAAGGGGGGAATGAGGAGGAGACTAGGCCAAGGTCTACCTAAAGTTTGATAGTCTCCTCCCATCCAGTTTAACAGACAGTTAAACCCACACACAAAATGGTGTTTCTCCACAAACATCCACACACACTCTTACACAAAGCAGCCAAAATAAACAGTTTCCAAGCACACACTTTTGTGATCTCACTGAGGCAATTTACTCAGGAGAACTGCTGAAGGTAACCATCTGCTGTATTTCAACCAGCTTCTTCAGACTAACAGGAAAACGAAAGCAGACCAGCCTAGGGGGTGGAGTTTTCCTCCAAACAAACAAAGGGATTTTGCTCACTTCTCTTCCTTTCTCACATGCTTCACACTCTCTGGGAAGATCCATGTGCAGGCCTGTTCCAAGACTGCATGACGCCCCAGGCAGCCTCAATGCCTGCCACCCCCTACATTGTCTCCCTCCCCCCCCTGTGGTGCCTCCCCCTCCCTTCCACCCTCCCTCCCAATTTTAACACCCAGGAACCAGCGGTGAAGTGCTGGCTCCAGGGCTCTTTCAAGGCACCCCCTCCCCCGCCGATCAGCTGATAGGCGGGAAAAGCTGTGGGCAGGCTGGTGCTCTCCTGACATTCGCCTCTGGGGTGGGGGTGGGAAAAACCAGCAACTGACTTCTCTCCCATGCAACTTGCACCCCTCTGCCCAGGCGCCCGCCCGCGCACCCACCTGTCCGTCCCTTCCCCTCGCCTCCCCCCATGCGATCAGGACACACCGCCACCACCCACCCCTCCTTTCCCTTCCCTGTCCCTTTGCCGCCACCCCCATCAGAGCACACCGCACCTGGCCAGTACCGCCCCCCGATGCAGCGTGCATCTTATCTTTCAGAGAAGGCACTGGAGGCGCCAGAAGGGAGGGGAGCCAATTCTCCTCCAGTACCTTCTCCGAAAGATAAGATATATGCTGCATTGGTGGCTGGAACTGCCCAGGTGTGGCGTGCTATGATGGGGAGGGAGGCAAAGGGATGGGGAAGGAGGGGCGGCGGAGGAGGCAGGCAAACTAGACAGTTGCCTGGGGCATCAGGAGGGCGGGGGAGCCCAATTCAGCACCCCCACCCTCCCAGCACCCTAGGCAACTGTTTAGTTTGCCTAGTGGGTGGGCCGGCCCTGTCCACATGACTCTGTTTCCTCTTGCTCAGATTTAAAGGTGCACACAGAGTCCAAAATACAGGCAGTTTGCAGGTTTCTTTTAAGCCTGCACAGATTTAAAAATACATGGTGGCTGTTGGGGTGGGGCTTCCCCTGATGGCCTGCTGGCTGGTGGCAGGGAGGATCTTGCTAAACCAGGGGATCCCCTGCTGGGACCTGGGGGCTGGCAAGCCTAAATGGAAGTTTAGTGATTAAAAAAGCTAGGCCTATCAGCTGAACTTCCAGCAGAGACAATGGTAGCACAAGTGTTTCCTGAACAGCAGGCAGCTGAAAACTAGTACTGATCACTCTTCTTTGCTAAGATATGAGCAGTGACATTCTGAGAATAGAATAAAGACATACCAGTATTTTTTAATTGTATCTGACAGAATTCTTATTGCTTGGTAGGATCTAATTGAACAAAGGAGAACAGAAGACAAAAGGCTATTTACTGGGCTATCCTGCAGTTTCAAGGATGATGCCTGTCCATTGTTTTAGGAGCTAGCTGGGAAAATGTATGCAAATTATTTTGGATATAGGAGTGAGGTATGCCTCCATATGAAATCCATCATTTATATATTTTGTTAAGAAAATTATTTAAAATATAGCATTACTAATCTGATATCTTAAAGGGATCTCAGAAAATGTGGTCTTAAGCACAGTTACAAGTGAAGTTTCTTACAGCTCAGAAAATTGTTGAAAGTAATGAGTTCATTGAAAATACAATCACATTCTACATCTGACTGTTTTGTAGAGTAGCCTTGATGAATGCCTCATAATTTTGAATATAGCTTATATACAAAGCTTTAAAATAAATAATGGCTGGGAACAGAGCAGTTCAGATAATCAGAGTGTTTCAGAGAGCTTTGGCTTCCCTGCAATCTGGTTGGAAATTTGTTACCTGGGATTTGAAAAGTGACAGAAAATTGCTTCATAGAACTAACAAGAATTTAAATAAGCAGAAGAAGTCCTGATCCATCTTGTAGCTCTCTTCCAGGCAAAAATGTCCATTAACTCCGCTAGGAGCTTTGGTGCAGGAAGACTCTAGTTCTCGGCTTTTAACTGGCAGTGGGTCTGGTTAAGTTTAGTAGTAGAAGAGTCTGGTCTTCATCATCTCTGACATCCAGTAGATGTCATTGCAGACAACCGGGATTATCTGTCAAAGAATTTGGGAAAGATTTGTCAAAATGGAAGGGGGGGGGGCAGGAGGAAAGGAAGAAGCCCAAGTTGAAATGCATTATTTTAAAGTGAGAAAGCTGTATGTGCCAGCAGGAGTAAAAAGGATGCTTTTGCTAACACTGCAATTTATCCAAATATCAAAATGGCCATTTGTCACCATAAGCTTTATTCTGCAGGAGAAGGTTGCATTCTCTTTAGAGAAGACAAGAGAAATAATTATGGAACAAGCACATTGTAAATCCCTCTGTGTAGAATATGTAGAACAAACAGAAGGAGTCTCAAGGGATAGAAGAGCAGGGCTTTTTTTGAGCAGGAATGCACAGGAACACACAGGAACACAGTTCCACCTGACGGCATCAGGAGTGTGTAGCCTAATATGCAAATGAGTTCCTGCTGGACTTTTTTTGCAAAAAAAGCTTTGTAGAAGAGTATTCAGTATATGAACCACAATACAAATTTAGATCAATTATCCTCTTAGAGAATAGCACATGACCAGTTCTGAAGACACAATGAAGATAAAGAACACTACATGATCTAGATGCTGTATTCCATTATTTGCTGACAATTTCAGCCACTCCCCTGTTATATCTTGCCCTATACAAAAACATATATGTACTCTTTAGCCCTTTTTGAAACCCATTACTGCTTTTGAGCACCAGTACACCCTAGTTCTGTAGCTCCTACTGATCAATAAGATAGTGGAGTAAAGATAATTACCAAATGGTGGAAATGTATATGGAAAGATGGCCATAGAGATGTTCTTGAACAAGGAAGACTAAGGAAGTGCCAATTTTTCTTCCTTGTTCCTCTTCTCTTTCCCTTAGCACATTTATCCTGTGGTTTTTAAAAAAAAACAGCTGTGGTTCTATCCTTCCTTATCTCTTGTTCTGTTAGCACTTTGCTTTTTACTGATGACTCATGTTTCCCTATTGCTAAGTCTCTCAATGTCACTTCCTCTCCACATTCTCTGTCCTCCTAAGAGTCCAATGTTCCTAACCCAGATTTCTTTCCCTTCACATTCTAGTTTCTCTACCCTTTTCTACCTCCCTTCCATTAGTTTCTGACCTCATAACTCCATATGGTGCTGTAGCAGCTATACTGACTACCTGTTTATTTCTGGATCGAGTTCAAGGTGCTGATACTCACTTTTAAAGCCCTAAATGGTCCGGGACCATCATGTCTGAAGGACCAGCTATCTCACTGCAATCCCCTTTGTACACTGTGCTCATCATCGTGCAACTTGTTGATAGTGCTGTGCCCCCTAGAGTTCCACTTGGCTACCACCAGGACAAGGGCCTTTTCCACCTTGGGTCTGTCCTGGTGAAATGTCTTACTAGACAATGTCTGAGTCCTGCAGGATCTTTTGAGCTTCTGCAGGACTTGCAAGTCAGTCTTGTTCATGGAGGCCTTCTCCTGATCTTGTTCAATTCCCTCCAGGAACTCATCCACTCATTAACTTTTAAATATTTTATTATTTATGAATATTATATGCAATTGTTGATTTATTGTTATAATCTGCCCTGAGCCTCCAGGAAAGGACAAGATAGAAATCTAATAATAAAATCTAATAATTAAAATAAAATAAATATTACCATACCCCCATTCTCTATTCCAATCGTTTCTCTGACCCATGCCTCAGGACTCTGTGCTTTGCTTTATGTAAACTCATTGACTCATTTCAGATGTAATGCCAACCCATGGTTTATTCTAACTATGGTTATTTTGTGAAACCAGGATTTCACTAACAGAAAATCCTTTGAATCATAGTTTGCCTTGACAGAAGCTGATTTTATTTCCTTCACTCTTTCCCTTGCTTCCCACAGACAGACCCAGTTCAGCTTGTCGCCAGGGCTATACCACGGAACAACCCAGGATGTCCATAGTTATCAATCATGCAAAACCATTGTTGTGCTTAACAAACCAGCTTCAGATCATGGTTTCAGATAATGGTTTGGGGATAGTAACTAAATATAGGCAGTGGTTTGTGTTTAGATGATCACAAGTTAGTTTAATTACCTACAGTTCTGTGTAATATCAGAATTGAACAATCAAGGGCTTGCTTTTCATAATGTAATCACATGGCTAGCTATCAATAAGAGAAGATTGGTATAATATAGTGGGTTCAATGCAAGGAAGAGGTGAGGGGTATACACAACATCCCTCCCCACCCCCAGTTCGCAAGCATTAACAGACATAGTCCTCTAGGTAGACAGACTTGCGATGCTCCCACATGGACCGCCTGAGTGTTGGAGTGGGCAGTTGAGCGGTTGCTGCTTCTGCTGCGGCTAGTGGAGGGGCTGGCAATGTGGGAGTTTTGGCCAGGATTGCAGAGTCCTCAGCAGCCACCAGCTCAGCCTGGAAGGTGAGAGCCGGAGCCTCAGATTCGGCCTGCTCGGTCAGTGGGGAAGTCGGAGCAGCTGGCTGGTTGCCAGGACTGTAGTCCTTGGTCTCGTAACTGGTCGATGTGCCACCTAAGGCCTTCCATGGTCACCTTGTACATGACTGATCCCAGAACCCAGGTGACCCTGGCCGGGATCCAATTAGGGCTGCCCCCAAAGTTCTTAGCAAAGACCAAGTCTCCTTATCAAACCCATGGGGTGCCTGGAGCACCTCCGGCATCTCTTGTAAGTCTAGAGCTTGGTCCAGGTGCAACTGGTCCAGGAGGGTGGACAACTGCCGGCCCATTAAGTGCTCTGCCAGGCTGTGGCCAGTGGCAGTGCAGGGGATAGCACACTGAGCTAATAGAAATTTGGCAAGGCAGGCTTCCCAATCCCATTGAATGATGCGGCGGAGTGATTCCTTAGTTGTCCACGCCATCCTTTCAGCTTGGCCATGTAAGCCAAAATGCCCTCAAAACGAGGTTGGGGAATTAGTTTAATGGACACTTGGCTTTAATAGGAATCTTTTTTATCTATGTATACCAGGCTCAACCATTCAGAGAGTGATGCTCAATAAAATGGACTCTAATTTAATAAAATCAATTGTAATTTATTTGAAATAATAGTTCTTTCACACAAGGTACAAAAACAATCACACATTCACACAGGTCTAAAGAAATATAGAGAGATAGATAGGGGGTACATATAAGGATAAACATACAGGGTGATACTACCTCTCGCAGACTCCAAGGAAGACTCCGATGGCGACGAATGAGGGAATGGGGGATGGACCCAAAACTAATCAGGAATCGGGGATGGATCTATACAGCGGAGTATGGGGGTTGCTGAATAGAGAACACACCTGTGGGTAGCTAGTCCACAGGTTATATAGAGTCACCTCAGTCCTGAGGGGATGGGAGGTGACTGGGAGGGGTAATGGGAGGTTCTGCTGATGACCAGGAAGGCTGGACATCGGCTGGACCAATGGTGAGTCTATGGCGACACTTGATTGGGTGTATGCTTTAACCAATGAACATCACCTTCATCCTGGGCATCCTGGAAACTTCCAAGTTGCGACAGGGCCTGGGGCGGCTCCAGTGATATCAGTATGGAAATGGCTGGGTGATTGGGATGAGATGGGATTATCTGGAAAGGTGACAATAGGGAATCCGATATGGACCTAGGTATTCCCGGTGTAGACAAAAGGGCTTGGAGGTAGCAGGAGAGATCCTTCCTCTTTCTCATCATCTCCTGGGTGAGAACTGCTGTGCAGGATATTACTGAGCAATTAGGATCCATAGTCGGGCTATTAATCCATTCATGAAACAGATGGGTTGCTTGCGGGCTAGGAATGACTCAAGGTGTGTACGTGAGGTTCCCACTAAGAAGGAATGAAGCCCAACCAAGCAGGAAGATGGCTACATGTGGTGTCAGCGAAACACAGTGGCTTCCATGCTTAGCGCTTCAACACCGGTCGCCTGGACAGCTCCTTGGCGGCGTAGCCTCCTCCTCGCCATGGCGGACTCCACGCGGTAGCGGGGAAACGTCCGTGTGCGTCTGCAGACACTCTGTGCCTGTCTCAAGCACTTATATACTCAGGCGATTGGTACACATGAGTCCTACATAGTTCCTGGATAGTTTTACTCGCACTCACTGGCCAGGCGGATGCAAGCTCACTTCTCCAGGTGCCCTGGCAACCATGTTTGTGACTATGATATTATGAAAAGAGGGGTCATTTTCTCACAGCCATTTGTGGCCAGGTGGAAAGGGGCTGACCTGATGTGCTTAATTAAGTTATGGGCGCAAAAGTCTTGGAGCTCACCCAACATAAATGCAGTCCCATTGTCTGAAACGAGAGTGTCCAGCAGGCCGTGTGATGCAAAGACCTAGCAGAGGGCATCAATGGCGACCTGGGAGGAGGTAGATGCCATGGGGACTCTCTCTCTCTCTCGGCTTGACTTCGCAAATGAAGATTTAAGAAGGGTGCAGTAGTCCACGTCTGCTGCAGGCTCGCTGGTGGCTGACAAGACCAATGCGGGACAGGCAGATCCGGCCACAGTGGCTGCAGGGAAAAGTCTGATTTGGGGTTGGTGCTGTAGCAGTGCGATTCTTCCTCAATCTCCTTTTATCCTCAAAACCAGCTATGCGTGCGTTCTCAAAGGAAGAGAGCCTGGTGGATGTTGTGCCTCCATGCTTTGCGATCTGAGGCTAGGTCAGACCACCGGTGATGGTTGATGCGACAGGTGCCAAGGGATTTCTTCAAGGAGTCCTTGTACCTCTTCTTTGGTGCCCCTCTATTTCGATGGCCAGTGGAAAGTTCGCCATACAGAGCAATCTTGGGAAGGCGGTGGTTTTCCATCCTAGAAATATGCCCTGCCCAGCGCAACTGCGTCTTCAACAGCAGTGCCTCGATGCTTGTAACCTCCGCCCTCTTGAGGACTTCAGTGTTGGTCACAAAGTCACTCCAGTGGATGTTGAGGATGGTGCAAAGGCAGTGCCATGGGGACTACCTCCATCCATCTTGGGTAGGAGTCCACTATGAGAAAGAAAGTCTGCCCCTGGAAGGACCCCGCAAAGTCCAAATGCAGGCGAGACCAGGGGTTTCACGTGCACTCCTAATGCTGAACTGGAGCATGGGGTGGCGCTGGTCAGGTCTCCTGACAGGGATGGCATCAGGTGACCCAGGAGTCGATCACATAATCATTCCTGGGCAACCAGAAGGTGAATGCCTTCATTCACATGATCCCCAAGTGGGTTTTGTCCAGCACCATGAGGACTCGCTAACGCAGAGCTGGGGACACCACCACCCTTCACCCTCACAACAAACACCCTCTGTGCACCGAAAGTTTGTCCTGGCGGGAAGCGTATGCTGTAATATCTGGGCCCACCCGACTATCCACTCCATACCCAGTCCAAAACTTGGGAGAGGATCTTGTCCTTGGTGGATAAGTGGGCAATGTCCTTTGCGTGCACCGGGTGGTTCGGGAGGTACTTGAAAAGCAGGATCTGGTGCACTGGAGCAGGATCTGAGTCCCCCAATGGCAGTGGCAGGCGGCTCAGGGCGTCTGCGTGGCCCATTGTATTTCCTACACAGGACCTCCCCAAGAGACACTTTTCTTGCTTTACCTTCAGCCCAGCTGCATCGAAGCATTGGAGCATGTCGTGGAGGCAGAAGGTGAACTCTTCCTTGGTGGTGGCAATGATCAGCACATCATCGAAGAATGGCTGGACCCTGGGAATGCCTTTTAAGAGGAAGTTCATTAGGTTCTGAAAAATCCCTGGGGCTATGCTGAACCCAAACTGTAGGCACTTGACCCTGAAAGTGCCCCTTGTGTGACAGTAGTCTGCGCTTCTGCTGTGGCATCGTCCACAGGAAGTTGTAGGTAGGCCTGGGTCCAGTTTTCCAAAAATTTTGGCCCCCACTAGGGAGGTCAAGACATGGCTTACTACCAGGACCAGATAAGCATGGTCCTACAGTCCCTTATTGATGGTGCATTTATAGTCTGCGCAGATTTGGACGCTGCTGTTTGGCTTCACGGGGGTCATGATGGGGGTCTCCCACCATGCGTTGGCTACCGGCTCAAGAACCCCTTGCACCACGAGACGGTCTAGCTCTTCCTCTATCTTTAGTTTAAGAACAAAGGGGTCATATCTGGCCTTAAGCCTTACAGGCTGCACTGCTGGGTTAAGCTGGAGGGATATGGGGGCCCCAGTGTAGCTTCCCAGAGATCAAAAACAGATGGAAACTCCACACAGACCCATTGGAAATCCATGCCCGCTGGGGCAGATGGATGCCTGTCATGTGGATCCCCAGTGTCTTAAACCATGACCAGCCCAGCAAGTTCGTAAGGTTTCCTGCCATGACTAGCAGAGGTAGGGTTCCCTCGAAAAACCCATATTTGACCTGGAAAAATGTGACCCCGTGTACCGCCACCTCCTGTTTTTGAAAGTCCTGAACAACTATTGGTGAAGGATGCAAATGAGGTCCCCCCCTTGGGGCATAGCTGCTTAAGAGTCTTAGCCAAAATTACCATAAATGTAGCTCTCGAGTCTATCTCCATCCTACATGGAATGCCCTCTATGAGCACTATTGCTTTCAGCTTATCAGGTGAGGGCATAGATAGCTGGCATACCTAGCTGGCAGACATGGTAAGGGAATGTAGCTCCTCTGTGATCGTGGCCTTGTGGCGTTGGCAAATTTGGCAATGGGCCAAGGAGCGGGATGACTTGGAATGGCAGACCCATGCCAGATGGCCTGTCTTCCCACACTGGTGGCAGATGGCATCCCTGAATTTGCAGGATCTCCATTTGTGGGACTCCCCACAGCTCGCTCAGGCCTTGGCTGTCGATAGCTCCAATGCTTGTGGATGCTGGCATTGTGGGCCTGCTCTGTGCAGCTTGAGAGCATCATCACCATCTGAGTCATCCAACACTACTATGGAAGCTGGTGTGTGCTGGTGGTGAGGCGGTGACCTTTTTCCTTACTGACCTCTTTGGCTGCATGGGCTATCTGGAGGGCCTTTTCTAGAGTGGGGTTATCCTCTGCTGCAATCTTCCAGCGGGTTTTCCCATTGTGGAGGCTGTGGGTGAATTTCTCGAGCAGAGCATCCTCCAGATGGGTAGCGTATTCAGCTTTCCTCCTGATCGCACAAGAAGGCAAGGTAGTCCACAGTGGGCTCGTTCGACTGCTGATTCCTAAAGAGGAACTGCAGCCATCAGGTGAGGCGAGTCAGCTGAGGAGCAAAATGGCCAGTCAGCACCCTGATGATTTGGTCGAAGAAGGATGTTTTGAGTGTGGCACACATGACCAGGCTTTCTGCTAGCCTCAAGGTGGTGATGCCGCAGGTGCTCAGCAGAATGGCTTTCTTCATCTCTTGGTCCTCTTCCTGGTCTTTGATTTTCTGGGCCATGATGTAGTATTTGAGTTGTTTGACCAGAATTCCCAAACTTTAGGATGAGCTGTGTCAAATTCAGGCAGCGTTTCTGAAGCGGTCGCCATGTCATCGAGCGGTGGCGATGTGATCCGCGGGGCTGGATGTGAAGAGCAGCAATGCGTGGTGTGGAGTCAGTTGCTGGGGCTTCTCGTGCACCAGGATCCCATCCTCATTGCCACTATAATATAGTGGGTTCAACGCAAGAAAGAGGCAAGGTGGTAGCGATCATAGCTCCTTTATTAGGCCCAGCATGGCGAGGGGTGAACTCAAAGACTGGAGAACTGGGCCAACGGGGCCAACTATATACACATCAGGGTTCCCGCACAGGGATGCCATTGGATCATTCAAACCAACAAGGGCCCTGTGATTGGATCCCATTGTTCCTGAGTCCCCAGGCTCAGGCCTAAAGGTTCCAATAAGCCAGGCAGAAACACCATTACAATATAACAACATTAGTTCATATACACAACAATTGGTCTACTTACAGAAGGTGACACAGTGACTCCCAGGTCTACCTACTCAGGCCTGTTTGTGCATTTCTCAACTGGATATCATAGAAGAAATGGTGATTCAGGATTTTTCTTTCTGCCAAATCACATCCTATTTCTTGTCCTTCTCTTTCAACTTTTCCATTCTTACTGGTAAAAATGATTGTGAAGAAGATGGGAAGCAGACAGACATGAATGCATTGAGCACCGCATGGGTAGTCTACTTACAGAAAGTGCTTATCATAAGAATTCCTGACAATTCCTATAGCAACTCAGAAGGTAGTTCTAAGAATTGCTGGAAACTCTATTGTAAGGACCTCCAGTTTTACCATAGAGCTTCTGGGGATCCCTAGAGCACCTTTAGGTAGCGCTAGGAATAACCAGGAAGTCTATTGTAAAAACTTCCTATAAGTAGACAAAGACTTGCTTTTCTTTTAAAATTTCCCCTTGGAATATTCCCTCCCCCCCCCCCCCTGAGTACCTCCACTGGTTGCCAGTGCCTGGCAACCCTACCAGAACTTCTGTTTGCATACTCTGAGGTAGGACAGCTGCCAGGACCCAGGACTTCTGTCAAAGATTGCCAGGTCCAATTCAGAAAATATCTGGAGACTTTGGTGCTGGAGCTGGAGACTTTCCCATTCCCTCTTTGGTAAAACCTGGGCCTTGCTTTTGACAGACAGGTTCTTTCCACTGATTTTACATTGTCAGAATTTAGCAACCATAAATAAATATGCACAATCTTTTAAAACACTTATCAGTCAAATTAACATGTCCTGAGTACTGTTAAAATGTTAATTCCTAGAATTCCCTCTAATGAACTTGTTTCATAGTTCTCACTCAGTTAAAGCCATATTAACCACATTTGTGTATTCATTTCCCAAACTAAAAATGCTAAATTAGACTACTTGCTAACCAGCCAGTAATCTAGCTAAGCAAATCTCTGCCTTATGAAATATAGACTAGAGGGCACTGATCCCACTGAAACCTTGTATGTTCTATAGCTTGCATATGTCTTTTCCATCACTCCTAAGTGATGAAGAGAATTTGTATTCTAGAAAAGCTCTTAACTAACTAAAAAATCAGTCAGTTTAATTTATAAGTGGTGGGCTGCAAATCTTTCATGGGCTGTTTGTCCAAGTTGTTCTTTCCATAATGATCAATAGTCTATCTCCTAAAACTTAAAACACTGGCTTGATAACTCTAATCCTGCCTTTTAACTACAATAACTTTCTTAAATCCAGGAGATAAGCATGCCAGGGGATCTTCTTATATGTTGCAAAGATTATTTGTAAGATTAAGTTGACCTCATGACCCCTTCTTACACTTTCAGCTTAAAGAATTAAGTTTTTCCTATAGGAGATAAGAGGAGCTGGTAGCATATCTGCTCACATGGACAGATGATGGCAAATATAGTTCAAGTCAATAAATGACATACAAAGGAACCAATAAATCCCTTTCCAAGAGGATGCACTAAGAAAGCAGTGACCTCACAATCACAATGCATCTTTTATATTGAGCATAATAAATACAATAGCAGAAGCAGAAGTAGGACATAAGACATTTAGCAGGTGAACCCACTATATTTGACATACATTATTCTAACCATGTACCAAAATATAGTTGCTAGGCATCCTTGGAAAGGAAAGGTCCCCTGTGCAAGCACTAGTCATTTCTGACTCTGGGGTGACGTTGCTTTCACAGCAGACTTTTTACAGGGTGGTTTGCCATTGCCTTCCCCAGTCATCTACACTTTCCCCCCAGCAAGCTGGGTACTCATTTTACTGACCTCGGAAGGATGGAAGGCTGAGTCAACTTCGAGTCGGCTACCTGAAAACGCAGCTTACACTGGGGATCGAACTCAGGTCGTGAGCAGAGGACTGCAGTACTGCAGCTTTAACACTCTGCGCCACGGGGCTCTTAGGCATCCTTGAGCACTCACCAATTCATCTCACTTCCTGCTCACCAGTTGCAAGCATGGCATCAGTTTTTGGAGAGCTGTTTGGATGTGTCTGTTTGTACAATTATGCTGCTTTCTCACATGATTATAGTGGGGGTTTTTTGTTTTTGTTTTTTTGCTTCTACTGCCCATCTCACCACTCTGCTGCCATCTCCAATTTTAAATTGCCAGTAGTTAAAAGCAGGGGAGAAAGTTACAAATAGGTTTTTGGTACTGTTGCTGGGGCTTCCCCCTCACTGGGTCTTTGCAGAACCTGGACTTTGACATGTCATGGCCAATGTTCCCTCTAAGCTGTGGAGTCTTGTGAGCAAAAATTCTACTTTGTGAGCTACTGGCATTAAAGTTGTGAGCTACTGCATAAATCAGTTTGCTCTAGGGCAATTTTTCCTGAGACACAAATGTGTGAGCTGGAGGCTAAAAATCGTGAACTAGCTCACACTATCTCAGCTTAGAGGGAACACTGGTCATAGCTGAGCCATTAGCAGCTTACAGCTGAAGAACTACCACCATCATTACTGCTTCAATAAGCTGCACTCTCTAGTGAATGGGTTTCCCCTGCAGTGAGCAGGCCAGACTCTCCTGCCATGTCATGCTTTGCTGGTCTGGGTGAGAAGAGAATGGAAAGTGAAGGAAGGATGTATGACATTCCCCCCCCCCCCCCTAAAGTCAGAATTCCTGACTTCTTTTCCCTAGATCTTCTGACAAGCTGTCCCCTACAGATGGGTTCTGAGATCTTTACAGACAGTGTCTTAACTCTGACTTAGCTATCACCAGCTCTTTCCTTTCAGCTTGGTACTTGACAAAGTGACATAGTGCATGAAAGATATACAAATAATGTCCTAAAATGTGAATTATGTGCATAATTCTTTATTGGAGGGGGGGGGGGGCGGTAAAAGACGTTGGTTGAGAGGAGGAAACTGTGAAAAGCAAAGTGACTTGAATGGCAGAAAGTGAGAAAACTGGGAATGAAGTGTTCTGATTGGGCTACAGGATGTGATCAAGAGGATATATGTATTGGAGAAGCTGAGGAGAGGAAAGGGGAAGAACAGGGTAGGGGGTTTGAAAAATTAGATCAGCATAGGAAGGGCTAGGCTAGATACGTAAGGGTTTGTAAAGTGGAGTGATTAGGGAAGGACAATATTATTGACAAGATTTGGAAGGGTTCATTGTTGTGACTTTTGTAAATTTCCCCTCGATTGATTTATTGAAAGAAAATCCTAAGACCCTACACTTGGGGCTCTTTAGCTTGGAGAAACATCAACATGATAGTGGTTTACAAGATTATGCATGGGATGGAGAAAGTAGAGAAAGAAGTACTTTTCTCCCTTTCTCACAATACAAGAACTCATGGGCATTCAATGAAATTGCTGAGCAGTCGGGTTAGAACGGATAAAAGGAAGTATTTCTTCACCCAAAGAGTGATTAACATGTGGAATTCACTGCCACAGGAGGTGGTGGCGGCTACAAGCATAGCCAGCTTCAAGACGGGATGGATAAAAATATGGAGCAGAGGTCCATCAGTGACTATTAGCCACAGCATATTGTTGGAACTGTCTGGGGCAGTGAAGCTCTGTATTCTTGGTGCTTGGGGGGGGTGGTGGTGGTGGTGGTGGTGGAAGGGCTTCTAGCCCCACTTGTGAACCTCCTGATGGCACGGGTTTGTTTGTTTTTTTTGGCCACTGTGTGACACAGAATGTTGGACTGGCTGGGCCATTGGCCTGATCCAACATGGCTTCTCTTATGTTCTTATGTTAAGCCAGAGGCATGAAGAGACTCCATTGTATCAAAGTAAAGAATCATGACCCATTATCATGTGCCATTAAAGTGAACCACGTGATGCTGCAGCCATCTCCCTTTGAGAAAGCAGTCATATACCCCCTTCCATGCTTGGTTCTATGATTCTCTGGACCCTCACATACCCAGGCCATGAACATCGACAATTTGCAAGACCATAACTCTATGCTCTACCTTACTGAAGAGAATCTTTTACACTGCAGATCCACCCAGCAAGCTAATGAAACCTTTCTTCAGAAAAGTAACCTTCCTACCTGCCCCATTAACATTCTTTCATAGATCCCAAGTTCCAGTTTTCTACTGATGCCAAGAAACAGCACAGAACAACTATTTAAGGAGGTCTTTCAAGCCAGCATTTCAGGTCCAGTCCTACCCTCTCAGGGTGACATTTCACTACCTGACAGGGGTAGACAAAGACCATGTTGCTCCTACAAGACCAGGCAATATGAAACTTTTCTCCTTTCACTCTATCTCTGTCTCAGCCTGTCTCCACTGCCCTTCCTCCACTTTCTTTGCCTTTGATGCTCTGTCCTCCTTACCCAAGTTCTTATTGGAAAAATGTCAGCTCCACACCCTGTTACTCTCCTCCAAGCCTGCCATGACTCCACCTCCTCCTTCTCTTCCTCCTTCTGTCTCCTACTCTCTTTCCTCCCTGTTTCTTTTGAGAAACCTCATATATATAACAACACATGTGGGATCCCATTTTTTGACTAGCCATCAAAGAAAACATCAAATGTAGAAGGACCCCTTTCACTAGGAACTGGTGAAATTGCTTGTGGATTGACTATTCTGTAATTTGTGTGGTTTGTGTTTGTATTTGTGTTTGTATGATTTATCAGTGCTAGGATATTCTCTCTCCCTATTGGATGCACACCTTAACATGGTGAAGGAGTTTGTGTGTGTCAGCAAAGCTGAGAGTAAAATTGTAAGGACTCTAGACTCTGTCATAAAAAAAAATGAGAACAATACACTGAAGAGATGAAAGGATGACGGATTTCTTCAAAGAAGAATCTTTTGAATATGAACCCGAAATTTTAGCAATTGATGGTCTCTTTTTGTTCAAATTAGCAATTTTGGGGCTGTGGAGTATCACTATACATAAAAGGAAACTGGTATGGATTAATACATACATAGGAGTACGTAATCACTAAGGTGCGAAGGACACAGGATTCCAATTATGAAATATTTTGCTTTTGGAGAAACGAGTTGGCATCATCAAGGTCAAACCAAGTGTCATATACCCCCTTATATATATTTATGAAAATATAGCTCCTTATTTGATCATTGTTGTCTTCTTTTAGGCAACACCTGCTGTATATTCTGTCATACAACAAAAGTGTTTAGTCTATGGATCAAAATCTGAGAGGTGAAGGCATAGCATTGTGAAATCTCTATTTCCTCTCCAGGCTATCAGATATTAAAGTTATCATCAAAATCTACTGTAAAGACCTGTCTATTCAATACAGGCAAACATGTGCAATAAACTGTGCTTCAACTATGAACTTGTCTCTATGTTTACTGGGCTGAAAGAGTCAGTAGGAATCTCTCCATTAGCACATGATTCCACCCTCTTGGTGTGAGAACTGATTCCCCTCACTACAACAGAGGTTGTGGTGTGTTTTGGCTTAAGCGAGTTCCCCTTGGTTTGCAGTGTTAACTGGTGGAACCCACTGCAGGCCACCCCTACAAGGCAGAACAGTTCCAAAGAAACATTAAGACTCCATTTTTTTCTTAATACTTATGACCTTTTCTAGTTCCTTCACAACTGCCCTTGCCAATGTCAATCTCTTTCTGATTTCTCAGTTGCAGTCTCCCTTTTGGTTGATGATGGAGCTAAGTAGTGCTGGATGAAACTTCGTGGAGGCCCCTAGGCAGTTGAAATCTTGGGGGCCCCATCACAAATTATCTCACAGTCTGAGCACCCACCCCACTGCCCACGACCCCCACTGCAGCCTGCAGGCACCTCTTAAAAGCCCCTTTTACTAAGCTGTGGGGGAGACGCAGAGAGAGGCAAACTTGGTGAAATGCCACCAGCAGTTACACCAGGCAAGTCAGGCAAAGAGCAGCTCAGTTGCTGGCTGTGCGTGCAAGCTGGGAGGGCTGCAAGCAGGGGGGAAACCGGGGTGCGGGGGGGGGAGCCAGTGTGGAGGCCCATAGGCCAATGCCTACTTGGCCTAATTGTTAATTTGAGTCTGGAGCTAAGGAATAGAAAATCTTGAACAATTTCAATTTCTTCATAGCCAACCTTAAAGTTGTGTAATTCCCCAGAATTATGATTTTAACTGTTTGTTCATAGGCCACTTAATTTTCAGTGGCTAGTTTTTGATCCTATGGTATAGGAGTTTGTGTTTATTTTGTGAAATGTGATAGCTGCTAAGTTTCCAATATCATATCACTATACATGTTGTATGTTTTCCCTGAGATTCCTGTATGAGATAACTTTTTTTTTCTTTTATCTAGTACTAAATATACATCTACATGATAGACACAATTCACTGGATAAAAATGAGAGTAAGCAGATTACACCACATATGGTTAAAAAATCATGACTGCCCAACATCTCAAGTGGGTTTCAGAGATAAGGATAAAGCATATAAATGCTTCCAAGTATAAAGAAGTGATCACTTTCAGTGAAATAAAATAAAACACTTTGGCTGAAAAATTGATCTGTATGCAATTGCTCTTGGTGATTTGTTTCTCCCAGTTGCTTTAAACTGAAAGTTATTTTTGGAGGGAACCATTGTGAACAAAAGTGTACTTGACACTCCCCAGTCTCTTTCCTCAGTCCAAATTACCCTTCCCCAAAAAGGTTTTTACATGCATGTTGGAAAGCTATTGGGTAGAAAATTTGATGTGTTTTAAGGTATCCAGAGCATGCTCTGGTCAGTCCCAATCAAACCCTGAGTTGGATAATGAGTAACCAGTGCAGCCCTCTATGGATGTGATGCATAGTCCTCTTAATGTTTCAATAGAAGATGACCTTCTGCAGTCATTTGGGAGCCTTCCAGCAAAAGAACTACAGGCGATCCTCATAAGACTTGAATGTACTAAGCGGCAGCAGCAAAGGTCTTTAGAACCGGGGAAATCAGTTCCTTCAATCAACCTGGATCCTGCAGGCAACCCCCTGTCTCCTTGTCCCCCATCGGCTGACTTAATTGATCTGACTATGGAACCCTCTCTAACTGGCTCAATGGCACCCCAACATAATGGCTGTATTTTCACTGATGACACCAGGGGGCTAGAAAGGATATCCATTATTGATTGACTACCAGCTAGGGAAGCCACAAGGAATATCCACATTGTCTCCGGGAACATAGCTGGGTGGAAGAGTAAAGTGAATGACTCAGATTTTTTGGACTTTTTAAAATCCTTTGATTGTGTCTTCCTTCAGGAAACATGGGCGGAAGACAGTTTTAGACTGACGGATTTTAAAGTTTTTAATCTTCCTTCTTATAGAACTCATTCTAAAGGTCGCAGTAAAGCAGGCCTGGCTGCTTTGGTGAAATCCAATTTACCATTTAAGGTGGTCCTCTTGGATCCTTGCCCGCCATTTGCCCATGATTAATGTGGAAAGTATAAGAAGACAAGGAAAGGTCACGCAGAACCCAAGAGAAATTAGGTACCCTTATTCTATCTTTAATATTAGATCTGGAGGTTAATATGGTATCATCTTCCCAATCTGTGAAGGCCTCTGAGAATGTTCTAAAAAAATCAAGTGGTCCCCGGCCCTAGAAAGGGAGTTTTCTTCCCTCTTTGGCTCTGAAGCACTGTGCAGATTAAGGGATTCAATCATAAATTCCGATTCAGATGATACAATCCTTTCAGGATTCTCTTTATTAATCGACTACTGTAGTGCTAAAGCTAAACCTGTGATCTTGTCTAGGTCCAGTTTATCTAGCTGGTTCGATACAGATTGTTTAGCTTGGAAACAAGAACTGAGAGCACAATTTAAAGAGGCCTATCACTCCAAAGACCCAACAAAAATTAAGGCCTATATTGCTTGTAAGACAGCCTACCTGGAGCTTATTACATCCAAAAAGAAAGTTTTCTTTCAGAATAAATGGGACCAACTTTATCACTCGATAAAATCTAATGATAATAAGGCTTTCTGGAGAATCATTTCTGGTAATCTAAGAAACAATTCTGTTACTGACCCAAATATTTCTGCGCAAACATGGGTTGATTACTTCTCTAACATGCGTATCCCCTCCTATCTTAGCAAACCCCATAGTTACTGATATGCCGGTCTGGCCTCCAGTAACTCTAGAGGAAATCAGTGATTTATTGAAGGATTTAAAAGTGGGTAAAGCACCAGGCCTTGATGGCCTTCCTGCTGAGGTATTCATAAAGTTTGCCGATTGGTGGCTCTTGCCCCTTGCAAAATTGTTCGCTTTCACTAATCTGCATGGCTTCATCCCAGACTCTTGGCTTGAGTCTATAATTATTCCAATTTACAAAAAGGGGGTGGGGGTGGAGTTACCAGAAAATTTCTGCCCCATTAGTTTATTATCTATAGTGGGCAAATTGTATGCCAAACATTTAGAACTCCAATTAACTGACTGGATGTGTCTAGGCAACATCACAAGTCCTGAACAAATTGGCTTCTCCAAAGGCAAATCTGCTATGGACCATTGCTGCACTTTGGCCTTCCTTTCTGAAAAATATATGCATACCGGGACAAAAAAATTATATGCTGTCTTCATCGACTTGAAGGGCGCATTTGATTCAATAGATAGAGCCCAACTATGGATTAAGCTAGGTTACCTGGGAATGGACCCTCGTCTGCTGTTTCTCTTGAGGAAACTTCATTCTAATACTTTTTGCCAAGTGAAATTTTCTTCTAGTGGTGACTTGACTAGCAAAATCCCAGTGTTAAAGGGGTTAAACAAGGTGTGTGCTGGCCCCATATCTTTTTAATTTATTTTTAACTGACCTGGTACAATTTTTGAACCTTATTAATGGTCATCTGCCTAAACTAGCAGGCCGAGCAGTCCCCTTATTACTTTATGCCGATGATACTACCATCCTCTCTTGCACAAGTGTGGGCCTGCAAAGGTATTTGAATGCCTTCTATGACTACTGTAATTGTAATTCACTCTCTATCAATTATGCCAAATCTAAAGTAGTTGTCTTTTCAAATTGCTGGCGCCCACAGAGATGGTTTATTGGCAACTCAACAATTGAGCAAACAAAATGTTGTAAATACTTGGGGATCACTTTTAATCACAAATTAAGCTGGGTTTCACATCGTAACAACACCATCAACTTGGCTAAATGTTCGGTTGCTCAAATTAAACCGTTTTTCTTTGCAAGGGGCAATCAGTTAGTTCTGACAGCAATTAAGGTGTTCAAAGCTAAAAACCTAGCCCAAATTCTCTATGGTATCCCTATATAGATCTCAGCATTTACCAGGAAAGTGGAGGGCATTCAAGCCTCATTCTTTAGACAAATTCTTGGTATGCCAAAATGTGTGTCCTACTTTGCTCTCTGCTCTGAAGTGGAGCAGAGAAGCCTGGATTGGTGTCTTTGGTGGAGACAAAAGCCTGGATTGCAGTGATTAAATTCTGGCTCAAAATTCACTTTAGAACAGATCCTAACAGCCTTCTTGATTGTATGAAGAGAGACCCATATATTTCATCCTGGTCAGCAGTGCTTATGTCCAAACTTAACCAGTTGGGGATAGAGGTTGATGATTTTTTTACTTCTGATGAGTCATGTATCTTCAGATGTATTAAATTGAGACTGTGGGAGTTGGAGGAAATGAAACTACGTCCAACAGACCCTTATATTTGCTCCCCAGCTTCCTTAGGTCTTTATGCTTTCTGCGGCAAAATGCCCCATTATCTATCAGACTTAACCATTCCAAGTCATCGCAGGGCATTTATGTTGGCTAGACTAAATGTGTTTCCCTCCAAAGTTTTACAAGGGAGATATTGAGTCCCTTTAAGTGACAGACTCTTCCTGTGGAGTGAATATTCCCGACTCAATTTAGCATATATTGCTTGATTGTTCCTTTTATCATAATCTTCATAAAGATTTATTTTGCAAGCTTTCTTTCTCCCCAGATTTGTCTATTCTGCCACCCTGTTATTATTTATTGAATGATACTGAGGGGGAGGTTAGCGAGGCTGTGACAAAATTTTTGGCTGACATCCTTAAATTTAAATCTGACCATGTAAGAATGCATCTGTAAGCTCAGTTTTATTTTGATTTTATCTCCAATGTTTAAATTTTTATATTCTGTGTATTTTTATTTGCAACTGTTATGCCATTAAAGGTTTGGTATGGTATGGTATGGTATGGAAAGCTATTGGGTAGAAAATTTTCAGAGGGAAAATAGCAGATGAGGGAAAATAAGTGGATGGAAGCGGAAAGGAGTATCCCCTATTAGTACTTCTGTGCTTTCAGTTGCTCTCTTCCTTAGAAAGCTTTCCGCTTTAAAAAGGGCTGTCAAACTGCCAGTTACACCCATTTGAGTGTAATATGTAGTTTGGTCCTAAGTCATCTATCTCTTTTGAAGAATTGATTGAAAGCATTGCTTTGCCAGTTAAGTAGGTAATTGACTGGTCTTCCTAATTCAAGTCCAACAGTCTAACCCAGGGGTGTCAAACATGTGGTCCGGGGGCCAGATCAGGCCCCCGGAGGGGTCCTATCAGGCCTGTAAGCAAATCAAAAGTAGGTTTGCTGTTTACAGATGCACACTTTAACAACAGCTGAACAACATACTCAAGATTGCTACAGCACAGACATTGTCTCCAGTTTTTGATGCAATAATTCAGAATAAGAGGAGTCAGTTATCAGACACTGTTAAATAAACAAAATGTTGCAAGAGTGCTAATGTTTTAAGCATGTTTTATTTTAAGGTTGTTTTTTTTTTAAAAAATCTTTAATTATGTTTGTTTGTGTCCGCTACTTGGCATTACATTTTATGACACACATGGCATGGCCCAACAAGGTCTCATTTATGTCAGATCCAGCCCTCATAACAAAGGAGTTTGACACCCCTGGTCTAACCACTACAATGGACTTCTAACTCTTGGGGGGGGGGGGAATTGTTACCTGAGGCAAAGTGTGACTCTGTGAGAGAGGGTGAGCCATCCATGTATGTGGACACGCATTAATGGCACATTCTCTCTCACAGAGACTTGGATAACCAATGCATGGCAAACATACTTACACAGGAGAAAACTAAGAAACAGAGACACTTTTTCACTCCTGCTCTTGCACACAAACCACTGAACAACAAACAAACCACTGAAAATTAACTGAACATGGGGCCATGAAAAAACAGTTAAAATCATAATTCTATAGAATTCTACAGTTTATATATAACTATTTTTCCATAAAATATGTAACCAGTTCCTAACTGGTGTCTTGGTAACTGTACAATATGATCAACATAAAGAAGTATGAGGGAAAAGAGAAGCTGGGGCAAAGCTTTGCACATGAAGAGGTGGGGGACTATGCTGTGCAGTCTGCAGAACCTTACTTAATCTCACCACCACCCTAACAATACGCATCTCACTTAACAGAACAATTTGCTGTAACAACAATAACCTTTATTGGCATGATAGCATCTCACTTATATTCAATTAACATGTGCTCGAATGGTGCTGGACAGTGAGGAGTGATAAAGCCCATTTTGCATATGTTGTTTAAAGAACTGCTTTTACATTAATCACAGGACTCAGAGTTCAGTATAATATTATGGGAGTGTGGAAAAACACATTATCTACTTTCACCATCCCTGTACTCCAACTTGGGTCACTGAGGATTTTCACAATTAGATTTAGTGGGAGCTGTGAAAGACAACACTGATTTTCCTTCTTGAAAAGCTTTTAAATCATTGCCCTAATATAAATGGACACATCACTAATTCCAGTGGAACTCTGATTTTTAGAATATGTATTATTTACACTTTACAGGCTTTGCAAAATCTGAGTATATTTTAAGAGAAGGAATCTCATTCACTCAGATAAGTTACATTTGATGCCCAAAATAATTCCAGAGGGTTAGCCTTGTTACTTCCTAGCAGCAAAATAAAACAGCAGCCCAGTGGCACTTTAAAGACTAACATAATTTATTCCATCACCAGCTTTTGTGAGGCAGAGCTCATTCCCATCAGTTATGTGAAGTGCATCTGCCTAAATCGACATACCCTACTTTTAAGCATTTGAGGAAGCGATTTTTGACTCATGAAAGCTGATGCTAGAATAAATTGTATTTTTAAGGTGCCACTATATGCCTATTTTATTCTGCTAATGGGGTAAGCTACCGTGAAGAATGGGGTAAGCTAGCTTTTACGTGTTGGTTTTCAAAATGCTTGTTGCATCTAGAGTAAAATAAATATGAAACTGGAAGCAACAAATAGCAAAACCTGAAGACTTTGGAGTAAATTTTCAAAAATGTTTTTGTCAACAGTAAAGAAATTAGAAAAAACAAATTCCTGGCTGAAAGCTTAAAAGGAAAGGTTTGGAATGTTATCTGAAAGTATGCTACAATCACTGAGTTTGTAGCTAGTTCTCAGATAAAGCACTTTGTTTATATGTTAAATGTAGCCATATAAAATGACTTGTCTAACTGATGTGCTAGTAATATTTATCTTGGGTTTTGAGAACCACTATATCAATTTAATTAGTTGCTTTTTTCATATTCTATTCTAATGTACAATACTTTGTAGATTAAATATGCCTACTCTGCTAACCTGCAGAATTTACATGCCACATAATTATCCTAGCTGTGCAAATATATTGTAATCTTTCAGAAGTTCACTGAGCAATGCTTTATGGTTAGATTTCCTGAGAACCTAGTCAAGACTCAGGGGACATTGTATGCAGTTTGCCACATAATAACTTCTCGTAAGTCTTGAGGTTGCCATGCCATTTGGACAGTTTTGTGATTATGGTTAAGGGCTGTGGAGAACCTTCTGGATAAAACTTGTATTGGCATTTCACTGATGTAGCTAACATCACTTTTCATGTTCAGGATCATCTAGTCCAACCTCCTGTACAATGCAGAAAATTCACAAGTACCTCCCCCCTACACACACACCCTACTCCAGGGTAGATGGTAAGAGAGAGAGAGTGTTATGATATCACCTGAAGATGGTTATCAAATCAGTGTAAACTGTACCTTATGGGTACTGATCTTGCCAAGTGCCATTTCTTTGTGGGTTATATCTTACTTTCTGGTCATTGTAACATAGGATTCTCCTTCTACAATGCAGGAGAAGATTGGAGACTATAATATAGTGGGCTCTATGCAATAATGAGGTGAGGTGGTAGTGGACATAGCTCTTTTATTAAATACAACATGGTATAGCACTGCCTTAGAAGACTGAAGACTGGGGCCACAGGGCCAACTATATACACCCCCAAAATTCCTGTGATTGGACCATTCAAACCAGCCAGGGACTCGTGATTAGAGCAGGGCAGTAGGAATTTGAATCCTACTCCCTATTGTTCCTGAGTCCCCAAGCTCAGTCCTTCAGGCTCCAATGAGCCAGGCAAGAACTCCATGTCTTAGATACAATTCTAACCACATATACAACATCCCTTCCCCCCAAGTTCGCAAGCCTAGCTGACATAGTCCTTGAGGTAGAAGAAGAAGAAGAAGATATTGGATTTATATCCCGCCCTCCACTCCGAAGAGTCTCAGAGCGGCTCACAATCTCCTTTACCTTCCTCCCCCACAACAGACACCCTGTGAGGTGGGTGGGGCTGGAGAGGGCTCTCCCAGCAGCTGCCCTTTCAAGGACAACCTCTGCCAGAGCTATGGCTGACCCAAGGCCATTCCAGCAGGTGCAAGTGGAGGAGTGGGGAATCAAACCAGGTTCTCCCAGATAAGAGTCCGCACACTTAACCACTACACCAAACTGGCTGGCTCGTGATGTTCTCGTGATGTTCTCTGGTGGACTGTCTGGGCACCAGAGTGGGTGATGGAGCAGTTGCGGTGGCAGTGAGTGGAGGAGCCGGCGCTGTATTTCTTTCAGCTGGTGGCTTCCGGGTCTCCATGACCGCCGGCTCTACCTGAAGGGCTTCTGTCCTTCTACCTGTGCTTCTGACTCATCCATGATTGTTGGGGAAGGAGTGGAAGTGGCGGACTCGTCATCGGGACTGTAGTCCTCGACTTCTTCCTCTGGGTCCTTGCAAGACCTCAGCTGGTCTATGTGCTGACTTAGAGTGGACCCCCCTCCATTGTAACCTCATACATCACGGACCCCAGCACCTGGGCAACCCTTGCCGGAATCCAAGCACCCCCCTCAATGTTTTTAGCCATCCAGATCCCGTGTGTCTAACCCACAGGGTGCCCTCACTACTTCCAGAACCTCCTGCAGGTCAAGGGCTCTGTCTGGGTGTTGCCAGTCCAGGCAGGTGGTTAACTGCCGGCCCATGAGGAGTTCCACTGGGCTGCGGCCAGTGGCTGTGGAGGGAATAATGTGTTGGGACAGTAAGAACCCTGCAAGGAGGGCCTTCCAGTCCCCATGGATGATGCGACGGAGTGATTCTTTTGTCGTCCGCACCATCGAAGGTGGGACCAGGGATTTCATGTGGCCTCCCAGTGCTGCACTGGAGCCTGGGGTGGCATCAGGCGAGTCTCTTGGCAGGGCTGGCATCTGGCAACCCAAGACTCAATTGCATCATCTATCCCAGGCCACCATACACAACTGCAGGCCAGTGCCTTCATGCACATGATCCCTGGGGGGGTTTTGTGCAGCACTGTGAGGACTCGCTGTTGCAAAACCGGGGGCGCCACCACCCTGCTCCCCCATAGCAAACACCCCTTATGGACAGATAGTTCATCCCCACAGGATGCGAATGCAGCAAATTCCGGACCCACCTGGTCCATGGGCTATCCCCTCCACACCCAATTCAAAACTTGGGAGAGTGTTTTGTCCTTAGCCGAACAGCATGCAATGTCCTTGGCATGGACTGGATAGTCAGAAAGTGATTCCAGCAGCAGGATCTGGTGCGTGGGGGCAGGATCTGGATCATCCGGTGGCAGCAGCAAGTGGCTGAGGGCGTCTGCGTGGCCCATGACTTTCCCTGGCCAGTACTGAAGGCCGTACTGGTACTAAGCCAAGAAAATGGACCACTGCAGGACCCTGGGGGACAACATCTGGGGCATTTGGTGGTCGGGGGCAAAAAGGCTGAGTAAAGGCTTATTGTCCGTTAAGATGGTGAAGGGCCGGCTGTACAGGTAATCATGGAATTTTTTTACGCCCGCCACGATTGTCAGGCCCTCCTTATCTATTTGCACATAGTTGCGCTCCAGTTTCTGCAATGTTCTAGAATAATAGGCTACTGGGACCTCTCGGCCATCTGGCAGCACGTGGGCCAGGATGGTGCCCACCCTGTAGGGGGAGGCATCGCAGGTCAAGACAACGGGTAGCTGCTCGTCGAAGTGTGCCAGCAAGCTGTTTGAAGTTAAAAGATTCTTAACCACCTGGAAGGCAGCTGTTTGCCGGCGACCCCAAACCCACAGAGCCCATTTGTCCATGAGCCTATGCAAGGGCTCTGCTACCGCTGCCTTGTGGGGGAGGAAGGCATGGTAAAAGTTGAGCAAACCGAGGAACACTTAAAATTCGGCTTTGTTAGTGGGGGCTGGTGCGTCCCAAATGGTGGTGATTTTGTCCATAACTGGGTGGATTCCACTCGCATCCATCGTGTATCCCAAAAAGTCTACCATAGGGACCCCCAGCAGACATTTTTTCCCTTTTTACCTTGAGCCCCGCCTCGTTGAAATGCTGGCGTACGGTGCAGAGGCAGCAAGCAAATTCTTCTACCATCACTGCGGCGATCAGCACATTGTCAAAGAATGGCTGGACCCCAGGGATGCCTTTTAAAAGAGAGTCCATTAAGTTCTGAAAGATCCCCGAGGCCATGCTAACCCCAAACTGGAGGCCCTTTGCCTGAAAAGCACCCCAATGTGTGACTATGGTTTGGGCCTCAGCTGTAGTGGTGTCCCCAGCAACTGCTGGTATGCTTGGGCCAGATCCGGCTTCCCCAAAATTTTGGTGCCTGCTAGGGATGCTAATACGTGGCTGACCACTGGGACCAGGTAGGCATGGTCCTGCAGCGCATTGTTGATTGTACATTTGTAGTCTGCGCAGATGCGGACACTTCTGTTGGGCTTAACCGGGGTGACTATCGGGGTTTCCCAACGTGTGTTGGTAACCAGCTCCAGGACCCCTTGTGCCATGAGGCAGTCTAGTTCCTCCTCAATTTTGGGTTTCAAGGCAAAGGGTACTCACCGGGCCTTCAGCTGTATGGGCTGCACATTGGGGTTGATCTGTAATGCCATGGGGTGTGTGTGTACGTCCCTAGAGTCCCATCAAAAACAGCTGGAAACTCCCCACAAATGTCTTGGAAATCCATACTTGCAGGGATGTGGTAGATCCCCTCTACCCAGATCCCCAAGGGAGCAAACCAAGACCGTCTCAACAGGCTGCTCAGGTTCCCTTCCGCCACCAACAAAGGAAGGTTTCCCGAGAATTTCCCATATTGTACTTTGACTACCCTGGCCCCTAGGATGCCTATCACCCTTTTCTGAAAGTCCTGGATGACAATGGGGGATGGGCACAGCTTAGATCCCACCTTAGGGCACAGTTTCTTAAGAGTCTGGGCCAAGATAATGGTGTGTGTGGCCCCAGAGTCTATCTCCATTCTACATGGAACGCCCTCAATAAACACAGTTGTTTTGAATTTATCTGGGGACAGCATGGTGATGTCGCATACCTGTCCGACCGATGCAGTGATGGCGTTGATCTCCTTCATGATGGTGACCCCATGATGGTGGCCATGTTTTCTGTTCTTCCAATGCGTGGCACCCTCTCAGCTTGGCATTGATTTTGAGTGGCAGACTCGAGTGAGGTGACCTGTATTCCCACACTGGTGGCAGATGGTGTCCCGGAATTGACAGGAGTGGCATTCATGGTTCTCCCCACAGTTGGCACACTCCTGGGCAGGCACAGTCTTGGTTGCACATGGTGGCTGGTGCTTCGTGGCTGTGCGATGGAGTTTGAAAGCGTTGTCTCCCCCCGAGTCATCCGATTCCGAAGAGGATGAGGCGGCTTGGTGGGCCGCTGCAGTTGTGCGCTTTTTCTATGATTTCTCATAGGCGATAGCCTCTTTGATTGCCTTGGTGAGGTCCATGTCATCTTTCCCCAGCAGCTTCCTCCTAAGCTTCTCGTCCCACAGCCCAAAAATAAACCGGTCCCTCAAGGCTTCGTCCAGCCAGGGAAAATCACAGCAGAGCAACAGCCGGCAGAGGGCCACGACAAAGTCCCTGGCGGACTCGTTGGGGCACTGGCAGCACTCAGAGAAATCGAAGCGGTGGGTCAGGACTGTCGACTGCAATGTGAAATGGGTCGTCAGGGCAGTGGTGAGGCATCTTTGAGGGTGGTCAGCACCATTAGCCCCTGTGCCAGCTCCTGGGTGTGCATCCTGCACGAACTGAGTAGTAGCGATTTCTTTTTGTCCCCCACAACTCCATGGTAGTGGTTGAAGTTCTCCAGTCATTCCAATCAGGTCTCCCATTGCTCGGGGCTGGTCATGTCGAACTCTGGAATCATTCCTGGCATAGTGGCCAACATCAGCGTGAGCACTGCAGTGCACGGGGGTGGATGCGGATGTGGTGGTATGCAGTGCAGCTGGTGGCTGCTGGCCTCGCTTACCAGGATCACTACAATGTAGTGAGTTCTATGCAATGATGAGGTGAGGTGGTAGTGAACATAACTCTTTTATTGAATACAACATGGTATAGCGCTGCCTTAGAAGACTGAAGACTGGGGCCACAGGGCCAACTATATACACCCCCAAAGTTCCCGCGCTAGCCTGTGACTGGACCATTCAAACCAGCTACAGACTCGTAATTGGAGCAGGGCAGCAGGAATTTGGATCCTACTCCCTATTGTTCCCCAAGCTCAGTCTTTCAGGCTCCAATGAGCCAGGCAAGAACTCCATATCTTAGATACAATTCTAAGCACATATGCAACAGAGACTAATAATAATACAGCAATATCACAGTGCTAGAGAAGTTTGTTGAAGCAGAATCTTCTCCCTGTAAAGACCTATTACAATGACAATAGTGTTTAGTGCTATTGTTGTATATCAGTTGAGTGTTCTTGTCACACTGAATATAGTAAAAATGGCCTTGGTTTAAATGATAGGCTTTGAATCTGAAATACACAGGAAATTTAGGAAGGGGTCAGTCTTCTTCCCTTTCCTCATATTAAATTGTTATTGTAGTTGTTCTGATTGCTCATTAGAGTGGTAGATGAGCTATAGAATGGTTGGTCTAATTTAGATGAATTTTTAGTGGGGACTCCATGTGGTTTGCATTGACAGCAGATGGGATGATTGTGTGCAGGAAAAAGTTACCATTCTAAACAGTTCCTTGTTTCCTCTCTCAGATTCCAAAAAAACAGAGAAGAGATCCGTATTGTGTGGTAACAATATTTAACATATCTGATGCTAAAATGTATACATGACATCCATGTTACTAGTCAAAGATTCAAAAAGAATGCAGAATTGTGTGTGTGTGTGTGTGTGGGGGGGTGGGAATCCAATTTCCCATCAATTGGTTTATGAAAGATTTATGGGTGTGCAGGCGTCTCGGAACAAACTCATTAGGTTGATCTTGTTATGGAACTTTTGAAGAATTTCCACTGACACCTGCCCCTCAAAAGAGCGAGAGATTGGCATGCTCACATTTATGTTACTTTCTCTTCTAGATGGTATTTAGATATTGTGTCATACCTACAGTTTAAAGGATAGCCAGGATAATAAGCTAAAGAAATAGATTTCAAAAGCACAAGGCCAGAATATCAGGACTTTATTTTTTAAAGTATTGCTATATTCATGCATGTGTTACTTGAACATGTCTCTTTTATTCTTGTTAAGTAAAGTTAAGAATAGAATATGTGATGCATTATGTTACAATTCCCAAGTTCTCAAAGGGTTTCCCATAAATGCCAGATAAGCTTACTCAGGTCTTTCCATAAGTCTGACTTCTAAAGACAACTGGATTTTAAAAAAAGTTTTCATACACGTTAAGGATGAAAAATGGGGGGCAGGGCATTGCACAAGATGGAGATGGACGCATAGAAAGCTAACTATCTCGAAAACCACCAAAAACACTCTAAAATGGCAGCAATAGCTTCTTATGGGCAAAAAGAAAAGAAAACAAAACTGTGATGGTTCCACAACACTCAGATGCAAAAATGCGATTGGTAAGCTCTTATTTTTATCAATAATTTCAAAGATGCAACAGAAGGGCAGTAAAACCAGTGAAGACAAAATGGTCTCCAGAGCAATGGATATAATGGAAGATACTGATTCTTTAACAAAAGCTGACTTAAACAAACTTGAATTTAACCTTCTTACTAAAATAAAACACTTCTAGAACCAATGCACTGCCAGCTCTCTGAAATTAAGACTGCTTTAATAGACGTTTGGAAAACAGCAGAGTCTGCAATGACTCTAGCTGAAACCCTGCAAGAAAAAAAATCAGCTTATGCAAAAATATTGAGAGTATGGCAAGTAAAATATATCTTGAAACTGAACTGAGAGAAAGCAATATAAAATTCAGAGGCTTTCCAGAAAACCAGCCAGAAATGAATGAGCTTCAGATATTTATACCAACGTGGCTTGCAAAGGAGCTAAAACTAGAGGAAGAAGTGATACCAATAATAACAAAAGTATATAGACTGAGTGCTCTTCATAATCCAAACAGAAAAGGACCTAGAGACATTGTTGTATCTTTTATAGACTTTAGAGTCAAATCCAAAATCCTCTCTGAAGCAAGACAAAGAGGCTCCTTCCGGTATAAAGATATAAAGATTGAAGCCTTTACTGACCTATCTCCAGAGGCTATCACCAAACAACGTGAACTCAAACCAGTTCTCCAGCAATTGCAACAAGTTTAGCAGAAATATAGATGGGCGGGATCAGCCACTCTGCAAATCTTACGTAATGGCAGAAGTCTACAAGCAAGAGACTTCTGGCTTAAAGCTGCCAAAAAACTGGGCTTGAAGAAACCACCGGACATTTCAAAGAAAATAACTAAGAGAAAACTTTTCCAACTATCTACTTCCCTGAAGAACAAGAACAGCAAAATCCCTATTCCTTCCTGCTCAAATCTGGCAATGAAATGAACAGCTATGTATTCCCCCACCCCTTATTTTCTTCTGCCTTCCTTCTGTATCATTAGTATAAAGACTTATAACAGCTATTGCTTCATAATAACCCAACAATAGTGTTGGTAGTAGGAGAGACATGTGATATCCTTTTTTTAAAAAATCTTAATCCCATAGTTATATTTTTACCCAGAGTTGGTAGTGAAAATTTAAATTCACTCTCCTGTTTTCAGGTGCCATAAGTTAGTTTACTTTTTTCTTTGATAGTAAGGATTTGATAAGTTAAGAACAGTTAGTAGAAAAAGTAATATGGTTAGTTAGATAAGAAGTTAGAAAGTTATTAATAGAGACAGAATTTAGTTGTAAAAAATATAGATAGATTATTTAGGTAGGTTTAAAGTTGGATTGTTTAAGATAGGAATATAGATAAATAAAGGAAAATAAGATAAAATATAATATTAGAATATAACGTGTATAAATTTAATGTGTGTGACTAGCAATAATTTAGATTAGAGTTGTGGGATTATTATAGTATTTCTATGTTGTTTAGCTTAATATTATTGTAGCAGAAAAACAACGAGGTCCGCACAGAATTTCTGGTTTGAAGCGAGGTTTACTTCTGGTACCAAAAAGTAGGACCCAGTCGGGCTTGGCTGCCCCAAAGACTGAGTTACCATCATTCTGCATACAGAGTTTTATTGACACACAAACAAGCAGGCTGGCACACAAGCAGGCTGGCACACTCTCTGATTTCGAGAGTCCCGCTTTCACTGAGTTCTCCCTGGTAAATTTCCATGACCAAGTTCCCTTACTTATCTATTTCAGCAAGGCAGCTCCAAGAGGCCGTTTCTCTTATCTTAGCTAGCCAGCATTAGACACCCACTCTCTATGCTGTGGCCAGTGTTTTAATGGAAAATTACAGACATGTTAAAGGCAAAGCATGCTCTTAATCAATATATTCATTATTATAGGGGTTTTAATTAATTATTCAGGGTCTCTCCTTCATTTCCCCCCTTTCAGTCTTCTGAAAACTTATTTGGTCTGAAGGAGACTGACCATCCTCAAACAAATTAGTAAAATACTGTTTCCTTTCTTCTGGAGACATATACATGATATTAACATTTTTCCCTAGGGAAGTGAGTGCCTTAAGAACATAAGAACATAAGAGAAGCCATGTTAGATCAGGCCAATGGCCCATCCAGTCCAACATTCTGTGTCACACAGCGGCCAAATATATATATATATATGTGTGTGTATATATATACATATACATATATACACACACACTGTGGCTAATAGCCACTGATGGACCTCTGCTCCATATTTTTATCTAACCCCTTCTTGAAGGTGGCTATGCTTGTGGACGCCACCACCTCCTGTGGCAGTGAATTCCACATGTTAATCACCCTTTGGGTGAAGAAGTACTTCCTTTTATCCGTTTTAACCTGTCTGCTCAGCAATTTCATCGAATGCCCACGAGTTCTTGTATTGTGAGAAAGGGAGAAAAGTACTTCTTTCTCTACTTTCTCCATCCCATGCATTATCTTGTAAACTTCTATCATGTCACCCCTCAGTCGACGTTTCTCCAAGCTAAAGAGCCCTAAGCGTTTCAACCTTTCTTCATAGGGAAGGTGTTCCAGCCCTTTAATCATTTTAGTTGCCCTTTTCTGAACTTTCTCCAATGCTATAATATCCTTTTTGAGGTGCGGCGACCAGAACTGCACACAGTACTCCAAATGACACCGCACCATCGATTTATACAGAGGCATTATGATACTGGCTGATTTGTTTTCAATTCCCTTCCTAATAATTCCCAGCATGGCGTTGGCCTTTTTTATTGCAAACACACACTGTCTTGACATTTTCAGTGAATTATCTACCATGACCCCAAGATCTCTCTCTTGGTCTGTCTCTGCCAGTTCACACCCCATCAACTTGTATTTGTAGCTGGGATTCTTGGCCCCAATGTGCATTACTTTGCACTTGGCCACATTGAACCGCATCTGCCACGTTGACGCCCACTCACCCAGCCTCAACAGATCCCTTTGGAGTTCCTCACAATCCTCTCTGGTTCTCACCACCCTGAACAATTTAGTGTCATCCGCAAATTTGGCCACTTCACTGCTCACTCCCAACTCTAAATCATTTATGAACAAGTTAAAGAGGATGGGACCCAGTACCGAGCCCTGCGGCACCCCACTGCTTACTGTCCTCCACTGCGAAGACTGCCCATTTATACTCACTCTCTGCTTCCTATTACTCAGCCAGTTTTTGATCCACAAGAGGACCTGTCCTTTTACTCCATGACTCTCAAGCTTTCTAAGGAGCCTTTGATGAGGAACTTTATCAAAAGCTTTCTGGAAGTCAAGGTAAACAACATCTATCGGGTCTCCTTTGTCCACATGTTTGTTCACCCCCTCAAAGAAATGTAACAGGTTAGTGAGGCAAGATCTTCCCTTGCAGAACCCATGCTGAGTCTTCCTCAATAACCCGTGTTCATCAATGTGCCTACTCATTCTGTCCTTGATAATGGTTTCTACCAACTTTCCCGGTATTGAAGTCAGACTGACTGGCCTGTAATTTCCCGGATCTCCTCTGGAACCCTTTTTAAAGAACCCTTCACGGCATTATTAACACTCTACCTCATAATAGGAATTAAACATGGCAGTAACATCAACCCTCCTAAAGAAATGCCAATTAAAAATAGAATACGTTTCCAATCTCCCATAATTTGCCCAAACCACAATACATCCAAATACTTCCATGTCTGCACTGGTACATGAGCAATTTTATGAATTTCAGATGCTATATTCTGTACAGCTTCCCCACTATCATCAATACTTAGACAACAATTTAAAAGATTAAACTTCCCACAGACACATTTTCTTCAACTAATAGGTAATCCAGAGCCAAGCGGTTCTGATAGATGGCTGCATGCATCTGGGTCTGCTGTCTAGCTAACAGCTCTAGGGCCATGGCTGTTTGATTTGTTATAATTTGTTTGATTTGTTATAATTTCTACCACAGCTTGCAATCTAATAATATGGTTTAGCATGTACACAGGTGTACGGTAGCCCCAAAACCCATCCTGTGCCCATGTGGCTGGGCCATAGTATTCAATGATCCGTTGTAGGGCCCATTAGTTTCCCCACTGCGTACCTCCGATGTCCAGAGAACGCTTTGATCTAATATAGTCATCAAATACTGGGGTTCCTAAGGCAGAACCAACATTTAAAGGCAAAAGAAAGAAGCTGGGACATATTGTTCCAATAATGCAAGTCCCATGCCATCTCCTGGGCAGGAGAGTATAAGCCATTTTACCACAGATCCAATATAACCCTTCAGGAGCTATCCATTGATCAGAGGACTCTGACGCAGCATTAGAATATTTATTTACGCTGCTAACATTTCCCCATGGCTGAAAATCCTCTATAACAGTGCCATCTGCCTCTTCCCATTTTAGCTTCTCTTTAGTGGAGCTGACTAGCAGGATTTGATGGCACAAAGAGTACCCAACATGCTTTCCATTCGTCCATAACACAGCTCGAGAAATACGCAATTCTCCTTTCACAACTGCCTGCAATTCCCAGATCTTCCTCTCTTCTGACTTTGACTCCAATCTAGGGTTATTCCTTTGGATCAAGTCTGAAGGCAAAACCTCCATGCCAACCCAAGGCCATCTTTCACTTATCAGCGGAGCTCCGCACACCCAACGGTTTGAAATATTTAGGGAGGAGGCTATCTGTTCAGCCAGGGCTATAAAAAGATTACTTCTGGAATAACAAATTTTTCATCCTGAGCATCATTAAACACAGCCTTATACAGAATTTTCTTAGTCTCCTGGATAGGTGGCTTAAGCTTTGTCTTTTTCATCTTGTGAGACTTTAAATTAGCTGGCCAGCATACCCATTGTAAAGTCGGGCAGTGGTAACTCCCTCTATAGGGTATTATTCCTCCTGAACCAGGATACTCAATTTTTGCCTGATAATAAGACACTCCACGTTCTACATAAACTATTTTTGTATTATGTTCTATAAAAGCTCCACACACTTCCCTAGATTGAACACACAGCATGCATTGTGAACTTTCTCCTTCCCAACATTTCGTACATCTCACAGTTTGAGTATAGCATATTGGCACAAATACAGCATAAAAGCATAGCAATATCAGCACTTGATGCATGCATGATTTTTTTTTTGTCTTTCATCAAAAACTTAAAATGAAATAGCACCTTTTTCAATTACACACTCAATACTATAAATGATGAAGAAGGCTCAAAAGGGTTCAGAGTAAGTAATACAAATAAATATCTAACTCTATGTGGCTCCAGAAGGCTTCCTCAAAGCTTTGGCAGTGCGTAGACCAGCCACCCTCCAGACGTGGCTGGAGCAAGGCTGCTGCTGAAGCTCGGGAGCGTTGGACCTGCTTTCAAGAAAGCGCCACCAGCTACAAGCTGCTGACTTTTAACAGTCTTTACTGGATGGCTTAAGACCAGATAGAGTCTTTGGTAAATTTCAGAATCAATGGCTTTCCTGGAACTGACTGCACTTTCCAGTGATCTGCAGCTCTGTTTAAATGAGACCAATGAATCCATGCTACCACTCCTTGGACCTTGACAGCTGTAGGGGAACTTAAAAGAACAGTAAAGGGGCCCTTCCATTTAGGCTGTAAAGCCCTCCAGCTTTTAACCCATACACTGTCTCCTGGCTGGTAAGCATGTACAGGAGAATAAATTTGATATGGCAGAGTCTCAAACACATATCTATTCACATCTTTTAAAGCTTTGCCCAAGGCTTGCAAATCCTCATAAGTTATAAGGCTCCCTAACTGAGAGAGGTCACCCCGAACTCCCTGAACTATAGGGGGCGGTCTTCCATAAACAATCTCAAATGGCGACAACTTAAGACGTTTGTGGGGCAGGCAGTGCAACCGGAACAATGCAATTGGCAACATTGTAGTCCATGGCAAATGGGTTTCTTGACAGAGTTTAGACAGGATGTTCTTCAAAGATCTGTTAGCCCTCTCGACTTTTGCTGAACTCTGTGGGTGGTAAGCAGCATGCAATTTCCAAGTAATACCAAGCAACTTAGACACCCCTTGTACAGTTTTCTCAATGAACGCCGGTCCATTATCACTTTCTATAGTTACAGGTAAACCGAATTTTGGTACAATATCTTTGACTAAAGCTTTTACAACTTCATTAGCTTTCTCGGTGCAGGTTGGGAAAGCTTCAATCCACCCAGACATCGTGCAAACGAATACAAGCATGTAACAGTAATGTCCAGCTTTGGGCATCTCAGTGAAATCTACAACTAGGGAGGAGAAAGGTGTTGCTCCCACTGGCTGACTTCCAGGGAGTTGAGTGGGGCCTGACCTTGGATTGTTCTTTGCACATGTAACACACTATGCAGAGGCTCGGGCTGCCAGTGAACTCACACTGTTGATGTATGCCCATTGACTCACAGAGCGTTCAAGAGCAGTCTTCCCATAATGTGTTCCCTCATGCAGATTCTGAATTAATGGCCATGCTATAGCTTCTGGAATATAAATTCTGCCATCTAGAAGAACATACCAGCCATATCTTCATTTTGTTACTGCCCCTTGAGATTGAACCCACTGCTCCTCAGCTAGTTAATATCGAGAGCTCCATTTGATTAAGGAAACTTGAAAAACAGGCAGAATTTCTGCGCTTCCCTGATAAGGCTTAAGGGCTGCTTCCTTTGCCGTTAAATCAGCCTAGCGATTTCCTCTCGCTACCAGACTTAGGGGCTTTTGATGGCTGAGGCAATGGATAACAGCTATGTGCTGGGGGGTCCAAACAGCTTCTAATAGTTCTAGAATTTCCTTCCCATTTTTAATTCCTTTGCCACTGGCAGTTATTAAGCCTCTCTTTTTATATAAGGCTCCATGGGCTCGCAATGTCATGAAAGCATATTTGGAATCAGTATATATATTGGTTTTTAGGCCTTCTGCTAACCAAAGTGCTTTGATGAGTGCAATTAACTTTGCTTTCTGGGCTGAAGTGGAGTCCGGCAGAGCGTCAGCCTTGGTTACTGCTTCTAGAGTAATGACTGCATATCCTGCTCTCCGCTTCCCATCCTGGACAAAGCTGCTCCCATCAGTAAAATACCCAATATCTGGGTCTGTAAATGGGGCATCTTTTAGATCAGGCCGGCTGGAATAGACTTCTTCCATAACTTCTAGGCAGTTATGTTCTAATTCTACGCCTGGAGTTGGCAACAGGGAGGCTGGGTTCAGGGGTGACACAGTCACTATTTTCACACAGGGATTTTCACCCATAAGAGCTTGGTATCTGACCATGCGGGCATTAGTGAACCAATAGTTCCCTTTGTGCTCAAGAAGTGCCTGCACATAGTGGGGTACTTTTACTTCAAATTGACTGCCAAAGGTAAACGTGTCAGCTTCCTTCACAAGTTCTGCCACAGCAGCTATGGAACGCATACAAGGGGGGCACTCTTTTGCCACAGTATCCAGCTGCTTAGACAAATATGCCACTGGTCAAGGCCAGGATCCCAGCAATTGGGTCAAGACTCCTGCAGCTATTCCTTCTCACTCATGCACATACAGAGTCAAGAGCTTTTCAGTATTTGGTAATCCCAGGGCTGGAGCCTGCATAAGCTGGCACTTTAAGGTTTCAAAAGCATTCTGACATTGCTCTGTCCATTCAAAGGGTGCTTTTTCTCCCCCCTTTGTGGCTTTGTACAAGGGCTTTGCTGTTATAGCAAAATTGAAGAGCCAAATTCTGCTGGCGCCTGGTAGTGGGCTCAGGAATAGCACTCACAGTCTCTTTTCGCTCCTTGCTTAGCTGCCATCTGTCCTGGGATATATGGAAGCCCAAAAACTTCACTGTCTCTTGGCATAGCTGAGCTTTCTTTCAAAACACTTTATACCCAGCCTCAGTTAGGAGCGTTAGCAAAGTAGCAGTGGCTTCTTGGCAGGTCTGTAAGTCTTTCGCCCCTATCAGGATATCATCAACGTACTGAAAGCACACAACTTCTCCTGGCACAGTTGGGAACTGGCTCAAGTCTTTGCTGAGGGCATTGCCAAAGAGAGTGGGTGAATTTTTCAGCTCCTGGGGTAAACGGGTCCATGTATATTGTGGCTTTCTGCCAGTTTCTTTCTCTTCCCACTGGAAGGCAAACAGTGACTGACTCTCAGGTGCCAGTCTTAGAAAAAAGAATGCATCCTTGAGGTATTAGTTCCAACAAGACATATGGATTGGGTACCACAGGATGCAAAGGCTGTGTGCAAGAATTAACATTTCGTAAATCTTGCACCGGTCTGTAATCATTGGTGCCCGGCTTCTGGACTGGCAAAAGGGGACTATTCCATGGAGACCGACATTCAATAAGAATTCCATAATGGAGGAGCCTGTCTAGGTGTTTCTGGATGCCAGCTACTGCCTTCTTGGGGGTTGGATACTGGTGTTCTCGGACTGGAGTAGCCCCCGGGATTAACTCTACCTTGATAGGCGCATAGTTTACTGCTAATCCAGGCAGGTTTTCCTCTGCCCATACATCTGGAAATTGTCGAAACCAGGCTTCTGACATGACCATTACAGGAGCTGGTTGGTAAAGCCGCCAGTCTTCTTCTCGGGGGCATTCTAAAGCATATATACCTTGATAATGTAGTTCGCCTTCTGGGGTTGTATAAGGCTACTCAAAGTTCATTTGGTTCTCTGGCTCAAAAGTCAATCGGGCCCGCAACTTAGAAAGCAGGTCTCTTCCCATCAGCGGCACCAGGCAGTCAGGTAAATGGACAAAACTGTGGCGGACTACATGGCCTCCTACTGTACAAGTTCGTTTGGCTAGAAGTGGTCTGGATTGCTTGTGCCCTGTAGCTCCAATTATATTAATGTATTTGTGAATTGAAGGAGCAATCTTAACAGGCACCACAGACTGTGCAGCTCCAACATCTATAAGGAATGGAATCTCCTGAACCCCAATATCAACTGTGATCATGGGCTCTGTGGGGCCAGGATCATCGGTGCCCCGTCTGTCCTAGTCATCCCATCCTTCCAGACCAGCCAGGCCGTACATAGGCTCTTCTTTGTTCCTCCAATATCTGCCACTCTGGACCTGGCCTTTGCCTCTGGCGCCTCCGCTCCCATGGCCTCTAAACTCCAGTCCTGTCATCTGTGTAGGGGTGCTTTGGATCTCTTGTGTGCAGGGGGGGGGGGTCGATTAGGGCATGTCTCTCCAGTGCCTAAATTCTTTACAGTACACAGACTGGTTTGGGTCTAAATTAGTCATTGCAGATCTTTGATTTCTGCCATTCATTCCTTATCCCCGTACAGCCCCTCTGCCTCTCATAGATGACTGCCCTGCCAGAGCCACTGCCAACAAATCAGCTTTCTTTTTCATCTTTCTCTCGGCCTCCTGCTTTTGGTCTACAACTAGATTGGCATAAACTTTCTGGGCAATCTCCAGCAGCTGGGATAAATTCATGCCAGCAAAGCCATCTTGCTTCTGGAGCTTTTTGCAGATGTCAGCACAGGCTTGGGTGACAAAAGCTGCATTTACCATGCACAAGTTTTCTGTAGCCTCTGGATCGAAAGGAGTATACATTCAAAATGCTTGCATCAAGCGCTCAGCAAAAGCTCCAGGGCTCTCATCTGCTTTCCGGAGAACTTCGCTGACTTTGGACATATTAATAGGCTTCTTGCCTACTTCTTTCATCCCTTCTAAGATTGCCTGTCTGTATTCTGGTAGATGCTCTTTAGACTTACGGCCATTGGGATTCCAGTTTGGGTCTATTGCAAGAAAACGGACTTTTATCCACTCCTCTCTATCTGCAGTTTCTGTGGGAACTTTTCCTTCTACACGTTTTCGGGCATGATGCAGGATGTGACTTCTCTCCTCTGTTGTAAAGAGGGCCAGTAAAGCTGTTGACAGTCTGCATAGGTAGGCTGATGTGTAACCGTAATACTGGTTAACAGATTTGTCATTGGAGTAGGATTATCAGAAAATGCAACCGTATGGGTTTTCCAGTTTACTAGATCACTTGAAGTGAAGGGCACATACATATATCGGGTCTCAATGTGAGGGCCAGGCTGTTGAGGAATGTGAACTTCCCAAAGGGGGGCTAACAGTGAGCCCTCTGAGCCAGATATAAAACCTGGAAAAGTTGAGGGGGAGGCCATGGAGGAGCCAGAAGTTTGCTCAGTGCTGGGAGAGAGTTCAGTGTTGGATGAAAACTCTAGGGGCGAATTAAAACGTGCAGCTAACCTCAGGCTATTAGACACAGGTGTGGAATAACGGAGGGCTGTTGCATGAAATGATCATTCAGAAAACAGCTGCTGGATTGGATTTAAAGTTCGCGGGGATCTTGTTCGCTCTTTCACAGCTCCAGCTCCCTCATTTGCCTCTGCTTTCTGGTTCTCCTCATCAAAGGATTCTGGAGCACCTTTATCTGGCTGAGCTTGGCTCTCTCCTTCAGCCTCTCCCTCTGCTGCCCTGGCACCTCCTCCTCCTTGCTGCATTGGGAGTGGTGGGTACACTGGAACCATATGGTGGGGGACTAGCCAAGGGGTCTTTGGGTCCGGCATCTAACACTGGGGGCTTTTCCTTCTTTGCAGGAGAAGTTGTTTTTGTTAATATGTCCCAGCACAAAGACATAACTTGACTTGCAGTTTTATCAGCAGCCCTTTGAGCCCACTCCTTTTTCATCCTCTGCAACTTTTCTGGCCAGCAGTAAGACTTCTGCACCGTTGCTGCCCAACTGTCGATGTAGGGGAACTGACTTGTGTGACTTGGGGACTTTGCTACACTCTTGTAAACTTTGTGAACCAAGCCTTGGTCAAAGCTACCCTTGGGTGGCCATTCTATATGTAAGACCACCCAATCTTCCTGACACAATGATTTCAGAGTTTTGGGAGACAGTTTGACTTCATAATCACCACAGAAATGTTCCTTAAAGGTCTGACACGTAATCTAGCAGGGTTTTTGACTGATTTCCACACATGGCACCAGATGTTTAGACAAGACACTTCTAGGGAAAACAGAAAACAGCATCCACCAGTAAGGGGTCTGGACAGCCGAGGAGCCCTGGGGGTTTTCACTTCCTCTCTCTTGTGACCCAGTGAGGTCGCCCTACTGGGAAATGCACAAAAGAGAGTCCCTTTCGCTTAGAGGCTGCGCTTCCTCTCATTCACACACACACATCACAGAAATCCTCCCAAATCCTAGCCTCTGTACTTCAGCGCCAGAGCAGAGCCTACTGAACAGGACTTAAGGGGTGATCAGACCCTTCTTCTCTCCTAAGGAGAGGTAATTCCAGATTCCCAGTCAGTTCATACTCACTATCCTGAAGATCTTCCGATTCCCTGCACACTTTGGTTCAACCAGGTGCGGGATCTTGGTTGCTGGACCGGGCACCTTCCCCCACCGGGGCAGAAAGAGCTGGACTCGATCAAAAATGGGACCATGGCGCCTAGTTTGGTCTTCCCGACGTGCGGGTGGAAGGCGAACAGTTATGCAGCCACCTCAAGGGGAAGGAAATATCCTACCCTGTTATTTTCCCGGGCAATACACCAGGTTAATGTAGCAGAAAAGTAATGAGGTCCGCACAGAATTTCTGGTTTGAAGCGAGGTTTACTTCTGATACCAAAAAGTAGGACCTAGTCAGGCTTGGCTGCCCCAGAGACTGAGTTACCATCATTCTGCATACAGACAGTTTTATTAACACACAAACAAGCAGGCCGGCACACAGGCTTACATGATTTCAAGAGTCCCGCCTTCACTGAGTTCTGCCTGGTAAATTTCCATGACCAAGTTCCCTTACTTATCTATTTCAGCAAGGCACCTCCAAGAGGCCGTTTCTCTTAAAGCTAGCCAGCTTTAGACACACACCCGCTATGCTGTGGCCAGCATTTTAATGGAAAATTACAGACATGTTAAAGGCAAAGCATGCTCTTAATCAATATATTCCTTATTATAAGGGTTTTAATTAATTATTCAGGGGCTCTCCTTCATTATCAGTCTTAAATTGTAATTTTATTTAATTGTCTCAGTATTTTTTGTTTTAGACTTTTAAGTATGGTACAACAATCAATAATTTGCTTGCTGAATGTGAGGCCTTAATAATCATACAAAATGTAAATGTGTATATTCCAATCTAATGAAAATGCATCTAGATATTTTATAAGATTTATATAAGTAACAGTAATATATCTATTAAGGGCTGTAGTAGTCTTATTGGTTTTTTACTATCCTGATTGTTATGTATAAAAAATGTTGGTTGTAATAAAATATGTTAAAAAAAAAAAGGATGAAGCACAACAGGAACAAAATTGGGTCAAAACAGGTTTTGGAAAACTTAGCTTAAACCTTAATTGACTGGAAGTGGGCAGCATTTTATCATTTTGGTGTGTGAAAGATTAAAAAAAAATCTGTTTGTCTTCAGATGCCAGAGTGGGTTTTACTGCTAAGGTGGGTGAAGCCTTTACAAAAGTCCATTTGTCTTCAGAAGCCAACGCTGGTTAAAGATCCTGTATTCAAGGGACATCAGTGACGTGAGCAGTGGTAAATGCATCCCTAGCTTTTCTTGCACATGGAAATTATTCTCTGTTCTTTGTAAGATTATTTGATACTAGTCTACTTCTGGTGATAGACCATCCACATGAGCAGATATCTACTTACATACAAAAATATCAGATAACTTTTAGAATTCTTGTCTCCTCTTAGGATACTTCCCTTAACACTCTGAAATTCTAGCTGTATGTCTGACATGAATCTGTTTGTACATCTAGCCTGAGGCTTTTGTATGATTAGACAGCCCTGCTCTGAATAGCCCAAACTAGCCTGATCTCCTGAGATCCTGGAAGCTAAGCAGGGGTGGTACTGATTAGTATTTGGATGGGAGACCACCAAGCAAGTCCAGGGTGCGATGCAGACCCAGACAATTGCAAGCTACATCTCAGCCATCAGTGTCTCTTACCTTAAAAACCCAGAGGGCTGCAACTGGATGGCACTGTCTACCACCACAACTAGAAAACTGGAGATAGAAAATACATGTTTTCCCTCTATTTCAACGTCAAGAAAATAGTGTTGGGAAAATTAAATCTTACTACTCCTCAAATTGTGATCGCAGTCTGAATCCAGGCCCTGCATGCTTGATATTTAGAGTTTAAAAATGATAACAACAACAACTTCATGAAACTCCCAGCATTCTGTTGGAGCCCTAAATTAAAGGCTGGTACCCTGATTTTCTTGCTTTATAACTGTTAGCCAAGGAAGTATTTTAGTATTATAATTTTATGATTACTTACAACATGATTTTGTCTCTTTTATCCTATTACTCTAAATTAACTGTTCTTATTAAATTTTGCACCAGAACCTTAAATAAAAATTATGCTAACTATACTAAGTTGCTGAAACATATTCGTGAGTTGAAAATAGCTACACTGACTAAACATGCAGAATATACAGATCTCTACTAGCTATATGTGTAACGTACTCGAGGCGGAGACGAGAGTAGGGCAACATGGTTTATTAGGAGCACGTTGCAAGAGAGGGAACACGCGGGCCGGGTCCCGCTTATATACAATCCCCGGTACAGCCTACAGGGTTGGTCAGGCCAATCCTGACCCGTTGAACTTCCCGCCACAGCTGTTGATGGGCGGGGAGATTCGCGCCCTGCGCTCGGTCGCATATTATTTACTGATACACTACACCCCTCCCCCCCTGGTTAATGAACATAGTCTTGCAGATATGCGGGAGGTCGGCGCTCTCTGGTGGACCGTCTGGGGAGGTCCTGTGGGGGAGGCGCCGCCACCGCATCTGATGTTGCGGGGGACCCTGGTGTGGACGGTGGCGGCCGGACTGGTTCTTCGGCTCCTTCGGGCTCTGGCGGTTCCGGTGCTACCTGGGCCGGCGTTAGGGGTGATGGGGCCGTGTCCTCCGGTCGGTCCCCGATGAGCTCCTCTCCGGCTCTTGCCTCTTCTGTGTCTGCCAGTTCCTCTGGTAGCGTGTGGCGCCTCAATTGGTCTATGTGCCGCCGTAGTACCTGGCCCCCCTCAGTTGATATGTCGTAATGGCGGGACCCGGTGACTCGTAGCACTCGGCCCGCCACCCAATTGGGCCCCCTGGCGTAGTTTCGGGCGAAAACCGGGTCGCCCGCGAAGAAACCCCTGACTGCGTCCCGGACCTCGGGGCTCTCGCGGGTGTCTGACGCCCGGTCAGGGTGTAGTCTGTCCAGCCTAGTTATGAGCTTTCGCCCCATGAGGAGCTCGGCCGGGCTAACCCCTGTGACCGGGTTGGGGGTGATCCTATTGTCGAATAGGAATGCTGCTAATCGGTGGTCCCAGTCTCCCTGTACTATACGGCCCAGGGCTTCCTTGGTGGTGCGGACCATCCGCTCTGCCTGGCCGTTGGTGGCTGGGTGGAAGGGGGCCGACCTTATGTGCCTAATAAGGTATCGCTGGAGGAACGCCTGGAAGTCTGCGGACGTGAAAGCGGTCCCATTGTCCGAGACTATGGTGTCCGGGATACCGTGTGTGCTTAAGACCCTGCGTAATGCTCGGATTGCGGCTGCGGACGAGGTGGACCCTACGGGGATGACCTCGAGCCATTTGGTGTAGGCGTCCACAATTATCATGAAGATCTGCCCCTGGAATGGCCCCGCGAAGTCGAGGTGGAGTCTCAACCATGGTTTCCTGGTGGACTCCCACCTAGTGGCGGGAGCGCTGGGAGGCTCGGGCCGCGACTCTTGGCACGTCTGGCACCTGCGGACCCAACTCTCTATTTCCCCGTCCATTCCCGGCCACCAGACGTAGCTTCTGGCCAGGGCCTTCATGCGAACTATGCCGGGGTGGGTCTCATGGAGGGATTCTAGAACACGCCTTTGCAGCGGGGGCGGAATCACCACCCTACTCCCCCATAGTAGGCACCCCTTGTGTGCCGCTAGTTCCTCCCTCCTGACCTTATAGGGTTTGAAATCTTCCCCCATGTTCCCCTCTGGCCACCCCCTCACCACCCAGTCGAGCATCCGTGCAAGTGTCTTATGTTTCTGGGTGGCCTTGGCGACCTCCGCTGCGTGAAGGGGCGGCTCTGGGAGGCTTTCCATCAGCATGACCTGGTGCGCGGGGGCGGGGTCTGGACCCGTTTCCGGAAGCGGCAAGCGGCTGAGCGCGTCAGCGTGACCCATAGCCTTGCCGGCCCGGTGTACCAGTGTGTAAGTGTAGGAGTTGAGGAATTGATTCCACCTCAACACGCGCTGTGACAGGATTTGGGGGGTTTGTCGATCTGGGGCCAGCAGGCCTAAGAGGGGCTTGTGGTCCGTGGCTATGGTGAACCTCCGCCCGTACAGATACTCATGGAACTTGCGGACCCCCGCCACGATCGCCAGAGCCTCCTTGTCTATTTGCGCGTAATTGCGCTCTGCCGGTGTCAGTGTGCGGGAGTAGTACGCTACCGGCACCTCCCTCCCGTCCGGGAGTTGGTGCCCCAGGACTGCTCCCACCCCATACGGCGACGCATCGCAAGCCAAGATGACGGGGAGGCCCTCGTCAAAATGGTGGAGCACCGCGTTGGACACCAGAACGTCCTTGACCGCCTGAAACGCGGCGGCTTGTCGTTTGCCCCAAACCCAAGGGGTTTTTTTATCCAGTAGGCGGTGAAGGGGCTCTGCTAGGGCTGCCTTGTGGGGGAGGAATGAGTGATAAAAGTTAAGGACCCCCAAGAAGCTTTGTAGCTCCGCTTTGCAGGTGGGGGCCGGAGCTTGCACGATGGCCCGTGTCTTTTCTTCCGTGGGGTGGATACCCGCTGCGTCCACGGCGAACCCCAGGAACTCCACCTGCGGAACCCCCAGCAGGCACTTCTCCCTCTTGACTTTTAGCCCCGCAGCCTGGAACCGGCGGAGCACCTCTCTTAGGCGGTTGCCGAATTCTTCGGGGTCCGGGGCGGCGACTAAAACATCATCGAAGAACGGCTGGACTCCGGGGATCCCTTTAAGGAGAGCGTCCATTATACTCTGGAAGATCCCCGGAGCGACGCTTACCCCGAACTGTAGCCTCCTCACCCGGAAGGCCCCCCTGTGCGTTACTATCGTTTGGGCTTCCGCCGTCTTAGCATCTACCGGGAGCTGTTGGTAGGCCTGTGCCAGGTCCAGCTTCCCGAAGATCTTGGACCCCGCTAGGGCCGCCAGAACGTGGTTTACCACCGGCACTGGGTAGGGGTTATCCTGCAGTGCCTTGTTTATCGTGCATTTATAGTCTGCACAGATCCGCACCTCCCCGTTTGGCTTGATGGGGGTTACGATGGGGGTCTCCCAGGTGGCATAGTCCACAGGCTCCAGGACACCCTGGGCTGTGAGGCGGTCTAGTTCGGCCTCTATTTTTGGCTTTAAAGCGAACGGGACCCTCCTTGCCTTGAGCCGGATCGGCCTGACCGTGGGGTCTAGGGGCAGGGAGATGGCCGGCCCCTTGTAGCTTCCCAGGGACCCATCGAATACTTCGGGGAACTCTTTGCAAATCTCCCCGAACCCGCTGGGCGTTAAGGTTTGCCCCACCCCCTCCACGCGTATCCCCAAGGGTTTGAACCAATCTAGCCCCAGCAGGGTGGCAAGTTGGCGCTTTACCACCAGGATGTCCAGCGGCCCGTAGAAGGACCCCCTCTCAACTTTCACCCGCGCCCACCCCGCGATTTGCACCGGGTTCTTCTGAAAGTCCCGGAGTATGAAGTTCGCCGGCCGTAGTTGCAGCCGCTGCCGGGGGCACAGTTCCCTCAGGGTCTCCTCCGCTATGAGGGAAATGGAGGAACCTGAGTCCACCTCCATTTGGCAGGGGTTCCCTTCGATGAGGACTGCCACTTTAATTTTATCGGGGGTGGCGTGGGGCAAGTTCAGTACCTGTAGGGACGTGGAGTCTGCTGAGTGGGACTCCGCTGACTCGTGGTGCGTGGTCGGCCTCCGACGGTTGAGCTTGGCCCGGCAAGCCCTGGCGATGTGGCCGGTCTTCCCGCAACTCCGACAGTCCCAGGTCCGGTACTGGCAGTCTCTCCGATCGTGGGAGTCGCCGCAGCTGGCGCACTTGGTGGCCGGAACCCTCTCCGACGCTGGTGGTCGATCGGCCGCTCGGGGGCGTTGGGCCGCTCTGCTGGGTGGGCCGGCGGGGCGACGCAGCTGGTAGGCTTCTCTCTCCTCCATGCGGTCGTGGTCCAGCTCCTCGTGGTGGACGGCGTCTGACCGGGTCTTGGGAAAGGTCCTGGAGGTCCTCTCGAACGCCACCGCTTCGCTGAAGGCGCTCTGGAGGGTGAGCTCTTCTTTGGCGAAGAGCTTCTGTTGGAGCCTCTCGTCGCGGAGGCCCCACGTGAATCTGTCGGCCAGGGTGTCTTCCAGCTGGGGGAAGTTGCAGTTCCCGGCGATCTTGCGGAGGGCCGCCAGATAGTCGGCGGCCGATTCTCCTGCCGCCTGGTCCCTCCTGTGGAACAGGAATCTGCGAGCCACCCGGGAGGGCTGCGGCAAGAAGTGGCCCGTGAGGAGTCTGATGATCTCCTCGTAGGATTTCTCCGCCAGGTGGGCGGGCGCCGAGAGACCCTTTGCGATCTCGAACGTAGCAGGCCCGCATACGCTCAGGAGAACATCCCTCTTTGCTCCGGCGTCGGTAACCTTGTTGGCCCGGAGGTAGAACTCGACCCGTTCCGAGTAGGACTCCCAGCCCTCTGGATTTGCGGGGTCGAAGGGCTCGAGGTGGCCGGTGATTCCGCCCTGGTTGGCCATGGTGGCGGCGGCGGTCGTGGCCGGTCGTTCGTTGCCCGAGATCTCCGTCGTAGCCGATAAGGCTAGGATCCCACCTTCGTCGCCAGTGTAACGTACTCGAGGCGGAGACGAGAGTAGGGCAACATGGTTTATTAGGAGCACGTTGCAAGAGAGGGAACACGCGGGCCGGGTCCCGCTTATATACAATCCCCGGTACAGCCTACAGGGTTGGTCAGGCCAATCCTGACCCGTTGAACTTCCCGCCACAGCTGTTGATGGGCGGGGAGATTCGCGCCCTGCGCTCGGTCGCATATTATTTACTGATACACTACATATACGTATCTGTGTTAGGTGGAATCCTATCCATTTGATTATTTAAAAGCTAGAAAAGTTAGATCCAAGGTGACTCCTAGTAATGCACCATATTGAGCTCTGAAGTCCAGCACAGCTATTATGATTTTAAATATACCAACAATGTACTTATGAAATTTTATAAGTCTACAATTCTAACCTGAATATCTGCTTTTTAACTCTAATTTTTGAATGTAAATTTTTATACTGTAATTTTATATGGTAATGGCCAATGGCCACATACAATAAAACTATTGCCTACCTATTTTAAAAAGGTTGGTGAGGCAGTAAAATCTTGAATGTTGTTGTTGTTAATTAAATTATGAACCACCCAATCCCTGCTACTACAGGGCTCTGGGCAATTTACAACATATAATAAAACATCAGATCATAAAAACAGAATATACAAATAGAATAATACAACTCTTGAAGTCAGATGGCTTCCCAACCAAACTTAATAAAATTGGACCCTTTTGTAGCCCACTTTGTTGGAAATGGTGTAATCAATGAGGCTTCCCCTTACACTTATGGTAGTCTTGTCCTATCATCATTGTCGTCATTGTCGTTGTTATTTATTAATTGTCCAATCCCTGCTATTGCAGGGCTCTGGATGATTTACAATATTATTAAAACATTACAATAAAACATTATTAAATTCATTTCAGAATATGTAAACTTTGAAGAACAGATGGCAAGTGATAATTTAATCCACGTTGCAGACTGCCGACTACTTCGTGGGTAGTGGGGGAGAGGGTAGGCAAGCATGAAGCAAACAGACAGGCAGGGTGCCAGTTTAAGATGAAACCATAGCTGTCCTCAATCAAAGGCCTGGCAGAACATCTCTATCTTACAGGCCCTGTGGAATTGCATAAGGTCCTGAAAGGTCCTGATGGAATTAGGCAGAGAGTTCCACCAGGTTGGGGGCAGGACTGAGAAGACCCTGTCCGTTGTTGAAGATAGCCAGACATCTTTAGGGTCAGGGACCACTAACAGGTTACTATCCTGAGAGTGCAGTGCCCTCCTGAGGACATACTAATGATCCAGTCTTCACAAATGGTAGACAGTTCCCTCACTATGTCTCCAGACTTTTTATTTTTATTTTTAATTTATGGCCAGATTATTCAATGGAAAAGCTCCTTGGTCTCAATATTGATTGTAGCTGCATGACAGGTGATCACAAATGGAAAAATCCAAAGGGACCTTCCATAGATGCCTGGTTTGACAAACTGTGGGAGGTTTATATTATGGGGAAAACAGTAAATTTTTTCTTTGTTGGTTCCTGGTTGTCCTTTTCACCTTGTGATTATGATGAATTCTGAAAGCCAATTATTAGGTTGTTGAGACAAAATGAAGTTCTTCCACGTAGAAATGATTATAGAATCTGGTTAAAACTGTAAAGTTATTATAAACATATATTGTTATAAGAATGTATGAAAATTGTACAAAATTTTTTTTTTTAGTTTAGATTTTCTGGAGTATCTACCAGTTGATAATGTTATAATAGTTCTGCTCTCAGATTGGGGTTTTTTGCTTGTGAACCTAATTTTTTAATAAATAAAGCATTTAATTTTTTAAAAAATAAAAGTTAGATGGAAATTTTTTAATTATTTCCCATTTCAGACTGCCAACCTCACAAGCAAGGGGAAAGAGGAACAAGCAAGTCTGTAGGTGAGGGGGAGAGTGCCAGCCAGTGTTACTGTCCTCAACAAAAAGCCTGGCAGAACATCTCTGCCTTACAAGCCCTTTGGAATTGCATAACATCCTGCAGGGCCTTAATGGTATTCCACCAGGTTGAGTCCATGGTCAGAGAGCTCCACCAGGTTGGGTCCATGGTCAAAAAGGCCCTGGCCCTGGATGAAAATTGCCAGGTGTCTTCAGGGCCAGGGATCACAAGCAGGTTGCTATCCAATGAGCACAATGCTCTCCCAGAGACTTACTGGAGCACACAGTCCTATAGACATGGTCCCAGACTGTTCAAGGCCTTAAAAGTCAACCCAAAACCTTGAACTTGACTTGGTATTCCACTGGGAGCCAGTGCAGCTGGTGCAGCACAGGTTGTTTATGTACAGTCCATGATGTTCCCATCAGGGCTCGTGCTGCTGCATTCTGGATCAGCTGGAGCTTCCGGGTCCATCTAAAGGGCAGGCCAACATAAAGCAAGTTACAGTAATCTAGCCTGGAAGTGACTGTTGCATATATTACCATGGCTAGGTCTGGGTGCGACAGGAAAGGAAATTGTAGAGCCTGGTGTAGATGGAAAAATGCCAGCCTGGCAATATGTGTGACTTGGGCCTTCATATTCAAGGAGGCATCCCAAACCATCCAAAGTGAGAAGTCTATATCCTAACCCAGAAGCCCCCTCCCCCAGCCACAGAAAAATTAAGTTGCAGTTGATGTTCCAACTTTTTTTTTATTCCCCCAAGACCAACGGACACCAGAACGACAATATTCTGTGCAGGATTTAAGTCTCAGTGTCACTGTTAAAGAATAATATTAATCTGTGCATGTAATTTCCATCAGGGCTGTTAGTTACCACTAGGGCTGCCAATTTCTGGTTGAGAAATTCCTAGAGATGGTGGTGGATGGGGATTGAAATGGAGATAGAGATGGGAATGAGAGCAGCCTGAATGGAATATAATGTCACAGAGTTCATCCTCCAAAGCAGCCATTTCTCCAGGGGAACTGATCTCTGTGCTCTGGAGATCAGTCATAATTCAAGGAGATCTCCATGTCCCACCTGGAGGTAAGCAACATTAATACATGACAGACACACAAGCTAGACCCCAGCATAACCAAAAAAAGAAAATCTTCTCCGTCACTCCTTTACTGAGATATTGATCACCACCACTTGCTGAACTGAGTCTATTTATTTATTATTTAATGTGTTCTCTCTACTGGCATCCTTGGCACGCTGAATGGAAGTGTGTCCATTCCTGATACCTGCTTGTATAATATTTGATACCAAGCTATTATCCAGAGTTAAATATTGCATGGAGAATATCCTTCTTTACTAAAGTAACTTTCATACATCTTTGACTTTTAGTGTTCTATGGGTGCGGTCACACGTCACATTAAAAGCGTGTGTGTAGCGCTCAAATTTGAACAGCTGAATATTGATTCGATGCAGGGCCATTCAGACGAGCATCCAAGAATGCAACTCATTCTGTTGTTGAGTGTTCAGACATGCAATACTATCACGGTCTTTTCTTGGAGCATGCATGATCAGGTGGTGATTTCTGGGAGGGGGGTTCCATTGAACATGCGCCCAACTGTTTGGAGGTGGGAAATCAAACGTTACTTCGGGGGGGGGGGGAAGTTTCCAGAAATCCTCCACATTGAAAAAAAGAGATTTTTTTCCTGTTCTAAATAGTGGGATAACATTCCCCCCCCCCCCTCCGATCCTATGTTGATTGGAGAAGCAGAAGCCTCACCTCAGATTCCCAGATGATCTGGCAATGCGCATGTCTGCTGGGGCTTTTTTTTTTTAAGGTGGGAGGCAGTATCGCGCATGAGCTGTCCAAACAACAAGCGATCTTGTGCCGCTGTTTTGAAAAAGGGCCGGACTTTCTGTGCTGTCAAATTAATGCGCCATTCAGGCGTAGCAAGCCTGGATGACCCCGGATGATGCTCGATTGCCAGATGTGGCTGTCTGAACGAACACATTTAATCCGTCAGCCAGACGGAGCTGTGTCGTCACTAATGGTACATGTGACCGCACCCTATGAGAGCAATTTTAAACTGGTTTATTCAGAAGAAAAATTCTATTGAAGTTCAACAAATTCAGCTCCTAGCTAATTGTGCACAGGATTGAAGCCTTTGCGTACTGAAGTTATAATAATATGGAGGATCATCCTGTAGTAGAGGCAGAGTTGTGCCCACTGATAATAACAAGTGAATTTCATCCTTAGACAGAACATTAATTCATTTTAGGACCTCACACACTGCAGTGGGAGAAGCATGTAAATAATTTCAGAAAATTCTAAACAAAGGTTCCAATTCACTGCAGTCTAAAGACTTGCTGAGATGCTGGGATTTTGTGGCATCTTGATGGTGTCAAGTATGTTCTCTACTCAAATAAAATGAAGGGGAAATAGTCAGCTATAAGGAGCTCCCATAGCCAGTGTGGTAAAGTAGTACTGGATGAGGACTGAGGAAACATGGGGCCATATGAAACACATCTTGAACCAATCACTGAGGGGTAGTTACTGATTCAAGATTAATTTTTTATGAGTTACTGCACAGAATTTTTGTGAAAATAAAATGGAGTAGCTGAGAACCAAGTATGCCAACCTAGGATTGTAGGAAAGTGAAAGAAATATAGTAAATTGACAATTGCTGTATTATATAAGGCCCTAACAAATGAATCTGGCTTTTTATTCACTATTATTTTATTTAGCTCACTGCTTTCATAGAAATTCTGGGGTAACACGTTTTTGTGTGCATATAATTTCCTCCTCAAAGACACAATGATAATGCTCATTGTATTTACATCAGGAGAAGCAAATGTCTAGTGAAGTGAGGTTTTTTTTTTAAGTAACATAATGTATACAGTGCATTGCACTGCCAGCCACGAGTTCTTTAGTGTTTGGTTATCATGTTTAAGTTGCGCTGGAACATGAGTTTATCTGAAGCTGAGTCATTTTATAGATCCATAAAACCTACATTTTCTGCTGTGCTCCTTTTCTTTTTAAGTTGAACACTCAAAGCAAACCTAAAACCCTAAAATAAATCTTCAAATGCTGCACAAAACAGAACATGGTTTTTATTACATATCTTTGCAATTAGGACTAATTTACTACCTTGAGAGCTGGCAATGGGGGGGAAATGTGTAAGCTACTTCTTGGATAAATATACCTGTGTAGGGCAAGCAGAACGTCTCTGTAAATGTTATCTCCTAGTATTCAACAAATACCAAGGTAATTTGTACTGCTACATACCATAGAACATTAATTAATGGTCCTGCAGCTGGCAGTACCACCTTGGCTCCTTCATCAAGGCTCTTGTTCCATGTTTTTTTGCTTCATATGAAACTTGGATCCTGTCCCATCACAAGCTTCCCCTGCAGCTGACTCTCCCCACCCCTTTTTCCTGCTGCCCCAAAGTACAAAACATACTTTAGAAGTCTTGGCTGGAAGAACGCCAGCCAGCTTTCCACAGAAATAAGAGCAGGAGTTATGTCTATTTCTATTTATATCTTTTTATAAAAAGCAACAAACTGAATTGTAGTGTGATGTTGTTGTGTATACTCACTAGTTCAGATTTGTCTCAGAGAGAGTCCAGGTTTCTGATTTGCCAAATAAGCCCTCATAGCTATATAGAGAGCAACTCTTCACAGTACAGGTAGACCCTATGCTAGATTTGTTTGAGAAGACTTAAAGACCAGTTGTAAAAGCAGGAGATCTCCAAGCCCCACCTGGAGGCTAGCAACCCTACTTCCAACAGAAATAAGCATGCCCAACAACTGTCACTACACATGATAGAAGAAGATTGGCATTTACCAAGCCAGCTGAAATCCTAAGATACTAGAACCTAATGAGGATTTCACATTTCCAGCTGCATTCCAACAGCGCCAGCAGAAATTTCAGACCGATGCTCATATAAATGTGAGCAGAATTTCAGGCAGTGTTAGCTAATGGAAGTCATGGAGAGATTGATTGCTTTACATGGCATGCAGTGTGCAAAGAGGGGCGGGAATTAGGAATGTTTGGGCCAGCTGACCAGGACCTGGGCTGAGTATCTGCCCCTCTTCTTTTTCAGTCATCCATGATCAGAGGCATGAAGGAATCATGGCCTTTGGCCTGCAGTCTCTATAAGCCAGGGTTGGGGAACCTTTTTTCTGCCAAGGGTCATTTGGATATTTATAACATCATTCACGGGCCATACAAAATTATCAACTTAAAAATCAATGCTCCACCCAGGGAGGGTTCAGGTTGGCAAAATTAACGCAAATAATTATTTTTCTATTTGAAGTCATATGGGGAGAGCCTAATTTAGCACCACCACCCCAACCCACTGTCTTAGGCAAATGCCTAGGTCCAGAGGGGTTTTTTGTAGAAAAAGCCCAGCAGGAACTCATTAGCATATTAGACCACATCCCCTAATATTAGCATATTAGGTCATGCCATCTGGGATAATCAAGTGCAAACTGAACTGGTGATAGCTGGTTCCCATCCCCCACCCCTGCCACCCCTCCCTTCCTCTCTTCATGCAGAAACTGTAACTGCTCCCAGCAGACCTTAAAAGGCACCCACATACCTCACCAGCAGTCCTTCACAATGCCCACCACTCAGGCTCCACAAAGAGAGAGAGAGAGAGAGACAGAGGAAGGAAGGAAGGAAGGAAGGAAGGAAGGAAGGAAGGAAGGAAGGAAGGAAGGAAGGAAGGAAGGAAGGAAGGAAGGAAGGAAAATAAAGAAATGGTGGGAAGAAAGGGAAATAAAGAAATGGGGGAAGAAATGGAAAGAAAGGGAAATAAAGAAATGAGGAGGAAACTTACCTGAACTGTGACAGTGACTTTTCCAGGCCCTGCAGCAATCCCTGCCAGCCAACCGGGCCCCAGAGAGGCCGCTGCACAGCACGACTGGGCCCCACAATCCTTGCTGGCTAGCCAGGCCTCAGGGAGGCTGCGACGTGGCTCTGCAATCCCTGAGGGCCAGACCAAGTAATCTCAAGGGCTGTAAAAGGCCCCCAGGCCGGATGTTCCCCACCCCTGCTATAAGCCTTGGCAGCAGAACCAGCACTGTCTCTGTGGCTCATCAGTGTTTTGAGTTGCAGAAATACTTGTGGAAAAGAAGCAATGCACCATAACTTAATGCAATACATTACAATAGCACTATATTCTAAAAAAGTTTCAGTGGTGTTCTGACCCACACAATACATAATTTACTCATGGTTTAACCCCTGTTTTGGAGTTCTTAATGTGGTCAGGGTTGTGTATACACTGGGTACCCGTTCTGTGTTTCAGAAAGGCTTGGTTTGCAAAGTTAATCCTTCTTTCCCCACTAGAAATCTTCAATGTTTTGATTTTGTTAGAACAATTCTGTTCTGAGGCAGATACCCATTTCCACATAGCAAGAGAGGACATCCATGCAATAGTCAGTAATACTTAAGTGCTAATGGTTGTCTGGTATCATTCAGTTTATTAACAGTTGGACAAAAGAAGTATTTTCCTGTTTCCATAAGGTTGGATCGTTTTCAGAGAAATAGTAACCTAATTCTTTTTCCCCTCTCTTTATAATTACTAAACCATAGAGCAAGCATTAGGATTGTATTTTAATTGACATGCTAGCATATTTACTCACCAGTCAATGATTTCAATGGGACTTACCTCTAAGGAAGTATGTTTAGGATCTACCTTAGGCAGATATAACTATTTTGATTGATTAAGTCAATGACCAACTATTATCTGACTATAAACAATATATGTCATTTGGCAGCATTTAGTCTTAGAACTGCTTCTCCAGAAATGATAAGATACCTGACTCAGTACATATTGTCCTCACACATTAGCTGATATATTACAAAATAATGGCCAATTAATGGCCAATTCCAACCTACTATTTAAAAAAAAATCCCCCCCAAAATCTTGATTGTTTAGCCCTTATAGTGAAGCTTTTTGGGCATGCAGGCATGTTGAAAGGATACACATACATCACTTGATCAATCTCTCAGTACCTGATTACACAACACTTGGAGCCTCAACCATCTGTATGACAGGCCATTGAAAAGTTAGAAGCTGAATCCCTCCATTGGTTAGCAAAAACAACTGATGATCTTCCCAGCTTTGCACTTCCACTCAGCAGTCCTTCCTTACCCAAGGAAAATTTATTTCCAGGATCACAGGACCTGCGTGGAATAATAGCCATGCAGGTCAGGAGGCTGTAGTGGATAGAGGAAAGAGAATGAAATTGCTTCCTCCTGTCTCTTCCCTGGGTGAAGCTCCACTGACAAACCTATAACTCCATTTGGGTCCTGTGACCAAAGGAATAAACTTCCCCAGGGCTAGAAAGAGCTGCTGTGAGGAGGGAAGGAAAGAGGGTCCTTGCACACTCCTTGTGCAATTCTTGTGTTGGAATGAACCCATTATCTCTGACCTGACATAAGTCTGCATTTCTTAAAAGTTCCATTGAAGGCACCTCATTAATTTGATCTATTAAGAGAAATAATAGTAGTTTAGATATAATAAAAATATTTAAGCATATTTCATGGAAGTCTGATGTAAGAAATGTCTGTGTAACTCTCTGGGGCTTATGTCATAGCTTCTTTGAAAATTACCTGGATAGGATTGTGCTGCTAGTTATGATCTCCTTCCAAAGTAGAACCTGCTTATTCCTTTCTGCTGATGAAGACTGGGCTACCACCAGATGACCCCTCCAGTTTCCATCTTATGTCTGATACCTCTTTTATTGGAATTGATTTTCCTTTAAGGAGTCTAATGTCCCACCAGTTACCTAGTATGCTTTTTATTCCAGCCAACAGAGTTTGGTCATATGCATTATGTTCCCATGCAGTTCTTTAGCAGTTTCAAAGACACTCAAACTAGGATCTAGACAGTTTTGCAACTGATCACTGTGTTATAAAAGCTTTGATTAAGATGATGCACTATAATAACTCAGTATTAAGTTGTAATAGAACAATGTCATTCTCAGGGCTTTTTTTTTAGCAGGTATACACAGTTCCGGCTGGCTTGGTGTCAGGGGGTGTGGTCTAATATGGAAATGAGTTCCTGCTGGGCTTTTTCTGCAAAAAAGCAATGTGTGAAACAATGGCGATGTCGAGGGGGTGGCCTAATGTGCAAATAAGTTCCTGCTGGGCTTTTTCTACAGAAAAAGACCCTAACATTCTACCAATCTATACAAGGATTGCATGTTATTGGAGTCATGTTACTGGAAGGCGTTTGGGAATCAAACTTTTTTCTATTGACCAGTATTTGTGTATTAGGTTTTATTATCACAATGAAATCATCATCACTAATCTTACTGTTTAATAATCCTGAAGTTTCTTGAAGTGCTTTTGTTTGAGAAACCTTTCAAGCAAAGCCAAGGCTTTAGAGGTTTTTTTCTTGTTTGTAGACAAAAATACATTAAAATAACCAAGGGAGCTATTACTCTTCCACATAATTATTTTTAATGTCTCCTTGGACATGTACAAAATGCCTTCCATTTCCTTGGGGAGACGAACTAAAAATGAGGAGAAAGTACTCTTTTGTTTTTACATTTTGCAGAATGGCCTTCATTACATTGTGGTATGTTTTTCCATTGTGCAACACCCAACCCAAAGACTTTGATAAACATTTTAGGGTTCTAATGTGTAGAAAAATAAAAAGTGATTTCCTTTAGAAATTTATTGCTACTGCATTCTTTAAGATCCATGCAACGTTCTTCAGCCTTAACATACTCACTTGATTTATGGAGTTGTATTTCCATGACACTACTGATACTTCCAAACTGATACAGGGAGGCAAGCCTGCCAGTATGTCCCATCCCTTTTCCCAATAGAATGGACAGTGGTGGAAGGAGCAACAGAGACTGGAAATATGGAAGGTAAACAGTTATGCAGCTCAATCTAGAAATCCCAGCATGAAGCTGAAATGCACATATAGACTTTGTGTGAGTTCAAAGTGCATGTCAGAGGTCTGAGGACATCTGGTTTTGATGACAAAGGAAGAAGAAGCAGGGGTATTTCATGGTTTTGTGGCACAGGCAGGGCTTTTTTTTTGTAAAAAAGCGCAGCAAAAACTTATTTGCATATTAGGCCACATTCCCTGGTGTCACCATTGTTTTGCACAGGGCTTTTCTTGTAGAAAAAGCCCATCAGGAACTAATTTTCATATTAGGCCACACACCCCTGACACAAAGCCAGCGGGAACTGCATTCCTGTGCGTTCCTGCTCAAAAAAAGTCCTGGGCACAGGGAACTCTGGGACTAGGCTTCCCAATCCCCAGGTCCCAGTGGGGGGTCCCCTGGTTTTAAAGGCTTCCCCCCTCCCCCAGCCAGCTGGCCGGCGGGGGAAGCTCCACCCCCACAGCCATTATGCACCTCCAGGAACGATTCCCATAGGGAATGATGGGGAATTGATCCGCGGGTGTCAGGGGCTCTGGGAAGGCTGTTTTTTGAGGTAGAGGTGCCAAATTTTCCATATAGCATCTAGTGCCTCTCCCCAAAATACCTCCCAAGTTTCAAAAGGATTGGACTAGGGGGTCCAATTCTATGAGCCCCCCAAAAAGGTTCCACTATCCTTCATTATTTTCTATGGAAGGAAGGCATTCTAAAAGGTGTGCTGTCCCTTTAAATGTGATGGCCAGAACTCCCTTGGAGTTCAATTATGCTTGTCACACCCTTGCTCCTGGCTCCGCCCCCAAAGTCTCCTGGCTCCACCCCCAAAGTCCCCAGATATTTCTTGAATTGGACTTGGCAACCCTATCTGGGACATAAGGCATTAGAAATATGACTCAGCAAAAAGGATATGGAGATAAATCTCATACCATTACTGAGAAAATATACTGTGGTTTATAAAAATACTGAAATTTTAGACATTAGTCAGTGGTTATACATAGAATGCTGGAGCAAGTAAAAAGATCATCACCCTGAAAGAACCTCAAATGGTCTTTATCTGTAAGAATCAATTTTAAAAGCCCACCGGAGCGAGCTCAGGGCAGGTTATAACATTAGGGTTTATACAGTAAACCATGTCTAAAAATCTAAAATGCATCAGTTAAAGAACAGATTAGTAAAACAGAAATACCGAAAATGCGCAGAAAGGTGGAAACAATCCTGTAAGCTTTTAGTTTGTCATATGATGTTAATACAGAGAGGGTTGGATCCCAGAGGATTCCCACAAACAGAATGAGATGCAGACATAAACTTCCCCCTTTTGCCATCTCAGGGACCCCGTGTCTTTCAGGGGTAGCATTTCAGGGGGCATTTGAGGGTGCAGTGAGAAAGGGAAGTGAGGAAGGTCCACTCTGCTAATGGAATTTGCTTCTGTTGGTGGAAATGTTCTGCAGGATTCAAGATACATAATTGCACATATCCAAAGGAGAATTAATGTCCAAAACAAGAGATCAGAAGACCAAATGGAAAAATCTGCAAAATCACCTAGTCAGTGGACAATTAAATGGGCCATACAATTAAAAGTACTACTTCTCATGACTGCTATATTTTGATAGTGCCATCCTACACAGTTACAGCTTTTTAAGCCCACTGAAGTCTATATTGCTGTACCATAAGTTGGATGATCATCTGTGTTACTGAGAGATTGCACAATGAATCCATGTCACATTTTTCCTACCCCAGAAGGATGTCTGAGCAAAGCAACTAGTGAGGGCAGAATGGGCACAGAAAGGACTGTAGTTGGTTCTCTTTGCAGGCTTCCAAGGCCAACACCCAGGATAAATGCCTCTATGAACAGGCTGCCTAAATTGCAGAATCTCACATTTATTTCCCCAATTTCTGTTCTTCATTGGAACATGAGAGGGAGGGAGCATATTTATTTGCCAAAGAGAAAACCTGAAGGATTCTGGATTGCATTTATATTGATCAAACGATGTGTGATCTAAAAAAATTAGGTAACTTCCCTTGCATCTAATTTTGTCACAGCTTCCTAAGTTTACTGAAGCTCCCCTCCAATGAAGACTAGAAATTGTTATTTCAAAAAGAATTGAGGGGGGAATTGAGATTTTAGGCAGTCCATTGGACAGGACATTTATCTTGGGCATTAGCCTTGGAAATCTTTAAAGATAACTGAATTAAATACACAGTTCTTTCTGTGCCATTCTGCCCAACAAGTTACTTTCCCCATCTACTGCTGTGAGATAGGAAAAATTTGACATAGATTCAAATGGCAGTCTCTCAGCAACATGGACTATCATCCAGTTATTGGTCCAGCAATGTAACTGGGTTATCTAACTGCAAGAGATGGGAAGGGAACTAGAAATGTTAATGGAAGACCAAAGAAACATAACAGAGTTAGGGAGGGAACTGTATAGAAAAGGGGCATAAAAAAGGAGTAGATTGTTAATACCACACACACATAAACAATAGTAGCTTGACCAGAGTTTTTGGATGTGCCACTACCTAAGACTGACAGTTCCAAGACTGGACTAGGTGATTCATGAGAACCATGCTGATTTGTAGTCCCACTGGTCCCACTAGTAAGTAAGGGCCAAAGCTGCATATAGCACATGATGGGAGCATTTGTGGAAGTCAAAACGTATTTAAGTCCTAATTCAATGGCATAATGAATAATTAGGTAATTAAGGGAAGGAAATAAAGGAGCCTGAATAAGGAGAGATCTGTTAGATTATGAACTCAGGAAAATGATAGAAGTCCCACAGTGTGGGAAACATAACATTAAGTTTGACAAAGAGCTGAAATGTGTACCGTGGGGAACAATCCTGCACTGTCACATGGGGCTTGACTTGCATGGCCTAGTAGCCCTTTTCCACCTCTTAATTAGTGTGACTCTGCAATCATCAAGTTATTCTACTTGGTATAAGCGACTAGAATTAGACTGCAGTATGCATTTCCACAACTGATATATTCCTGGTGACAATAATAAATACATACTTCAGGTCAGTACATCAAATATCTTGGCACAGCTATTATTATATAACAAACTCAGGTAGTGAATGAAAACAGGGAATTAAACATTGGGTTAATTTACGTAAGCAGAGCCCTATGCAAATATGCAAATTAAGAGTATTTGCAATATTTTGTTTCTTTCACATAGGAATTGCTGAATGGCAAAAGTTTAAGTTTCGTATTTTGCAGTTGTCTTTAAAAGAAACTCTTTGTCACTCACTCAACAGTGTGAACTTGTAAAAATACAACTTTTTCAAAAGGTACAACCTTCTATGAGATGAATAATGGTCTAGAAATGCAAAACAAGGCCAACATGGCATCATTAAATGAAGGACTACTATAGAAATTGTTTCCTGACCTGATCTGTGGGTGTATTGTCATTCAGATCTCTCCCTCCCTCCTCCGCCTTTAACTCCTCTCCCTGTTCCCATTACCATTTCATGGAGCTGCATAAGAGCAATCAGTTTCTCTTCAACTACCTTAGATCCTTCCACTCCTTCTGTACCCCAGCTAGACTCTTCATTTTCCAGAACAGGCAACCTGAAGTAGGAAAATGTGCAGAGCTGTGGGATAGAAAATAGTCAGGGCCTGGGCCCTTTGAGTGCTGATGCAGTGTCAAGAACAAAAGAAGAGAAGCATACCTGTGGGGAAAAAAATCTTTAAAATGGAAAGCTAACATCTGCTGTGCTCCAAAGAGCTAAATGTGGATTGTCTGATTTTAAAAAATAAATTAAACAGGAATATGAATTATGGCATACGAGCTAATTTATAAATAAATAAAATTGTCTGCTTTTTGAGATTCTTGTTCAATTATCTTCTTATTGGAATGAAATATTGTGATATTCCATTGGAACTGTTTGATTTAAGTTGATATCATCAAACATAGAAATTTTAATAGGCATCCAGCTTTTTGTATAGGGGAAAAAAGGGATTGTTTAGTTCTGAGAAGTGGGCACCATGGACGGGTTTTTGGTTTTTTTTAGCAGAATATATGGAAGACTGAAGCTAGAACTGGACAGAACCAGAAGCAAATTTCCAGGGGATTTAGTTTCTTATTTTTCTAAGTGATTTTATAAAACATTGTGAATGATGTGCTTTTGAAAACTATATGTATTTTGTGTTGCTATAATGAAACACATTGACTTAGTTGGCACTGACTTGTCAGGCATGATGTGGTACTCTCAGATCCTAATGCCCATGCCAAAACCTATTGCAAAGGAAGTGGGATAATAATAATAATAATAATAATAATAATAATAATAATAATAATAATAATAATAATAATAATAATAATAATAATAATAATAATAAAAATTTATACCCCGCCCTCCCCGCCGGGGCAGGCTCAGGGCAGCTTACAGGGTCTGGCAAAAGCCATGTTGGACAATAAAACAATTATACATTTCTATACAATTTAAAATTTACCATTAAGTTTACATAATATAAAAGTCTAAAATCAATCTAAAATAATCTCATCTTATTGCTATCTCAATTATTGATGTTAGTGATGGCATGGTGTTTATTTCAGGTTCCATCTTGGAAGGCTAGCCGGAAGAGGGCGGTTTTGCACGCCCTACGGAATTGGCTAATGTCTTGTAGGGCCCGCACCTCTTCCGGCAGCTGGTTCCACCATTGGGGTGCTTTTATAGAGAAGGCCTGTTCTCTGGTTATTTTTAGTTTGGCCTCCTTTGGTCCAGGTACTTCCAGAAGGTTTTGTGAGCTGGATCGCAGTGCTCTCTGGGGAACATATGGAGAGAGGTGGTCCCTAAGGTAAACAGGTCCTCGGCCATATAGGGCTTTAAAGGTAATAACCAGCACCTTGTAACGAACTTGGTAAATAACTGGCAGCCAATGCAGCTCCCGCAGCCCAGCCTGCACATGTTCCCACCAAGGTAGGCCCAATAGCAGTCTGGCCACTGCATTCTGCACTAGCTGCAGTTTCCGGGTTCGGCACAGGGGCAGCCCCATGTAGAGGGCATTACAGTAGTCTAGCCTCGAGGTGACCGTTGCATGGATCACTGTTGCCAGGTCATTGCGCTCCAGGAAGAGACAGCTCATACCCCCTGGTACCTTAGAGCAGGGGTCCTCAACCCCCAGGTCATGGACCGGTACTGGTCCATGACCTGTTAGCAACCGGGCCACAGAGTGAGGCAGAGACCTTTGCCTGCTCCTCATTTAAAGACCCCCCATGGGGGGCAGGGATGGGGTGTGGGTGTGGGGACAGCCTGGGGCAGAAAAAACCTCAGCACCCTCACTCCCACCAGTCTGTGGAAAAATTGTCTTCCACAAAACCGGTCCTTGGTGCCAAAAAGGTTGGGGGCCATTGCCTTAGAGTGATACTACTAATTCTCATGGCTTCTACACAGGTTAATAAGTTATTATACAAAAAGCAGATTTATGCAGGACACACATACATTTAGATCATGAATTGTTTATGTTCACGTAAGTAATTCTGCGTAGATTCTCAGGAATGATGTAGTTGGGATCCTGCCAGCTTTGCCACAGATCTCACCCAAGCCTGCTCCTTTGTACAGCTCCTCTTCCACATCACTTCTTTTCTATGCAGGTATGTTAATCCCTGCATAGTTTTTTCTTTTTTTGTTAGTCAAAGGGGACTACCGCCTCCTTTTTTTACAGTTGTAAAGCTGTTTGGATCTTAAATCTTATGCTAGGTTAATATTCACTGAAGCTGTATAGCATCACTAACCCTTCCCTGTGTAACAGGGAACAGAAGAGAAATTAAAAACAAGAAGCTATTGATCTCTACTCCCTTTACTGCATAAAGCATATCTCCTTGTATGTGGAAAATAGTTGGAATTTAGTATACTGCCAGTCTCATTTAGAAATCAGTTGTGGTTTATTGGCATGCTGGGATGAGGGAAGGAAGAAGTTTGATCAGTGTGGAAAGGAAAATGCTTTCTTTGACAGAAGACAGCTAGACTTCTGATGGGTGAGTAAGCAGATGAGATATTAGGTGAGTGAACCGGAAACTTTTACAGTTTGAAAAAAGAGAGAGAAAGAGTACTTCTACTTAAGTAAAATTTCAGCACAAACTGCTAAATAAGGAAAGGCAGGTTTTGGATTTTATCCAAGATATTTTCCTGCTCTTAATATCACCATGAACTAGCTATGGACACAGGAATTAAGTTGTAAAATATTAGAAGTCTAAAATTGTCTCCGTAGAACAATACTGGGAACAAAGAATCACTCTGTTCTTCAGACAGTTGGATACATTTAAGAGTGATTCTTAATCTGGTACTTTACTTGTGCCCTAATAGACTTTCCTGTCATTAGTGTGTGTGTGGAGGGGGGACCACAATGCATTATGAGGGGAAAATCTTTGTGGAATCTTCAAATCTAACAAATGTATTATGATATAGATTTTGTGGGCTGTAGTCCACAAACATTTATGCCACAGTAAATCTGTTAATCTTTAAGAAGCCACAATATTCCTCCCCACCCCCCCTTGTAACAGACTAAGACTGCTGTTTCTCTGGAATTTGTCAACATGACAGAGGATGTCTTATGCTAGAGGGCCAAGAAAGTGTTCCTTTAGAAGTGGGGTGGAAGAACGGATGGATTTGCTTCTCTTTTTAGGTCTATTTGAACACCCTTATTTGGAGTTATGAAAATTATTTCTCTCCAGTTCAGACTCTAGCTTCTCTCCTCCTCCCCCCTTCCTTGCACTTTTCCTAAAGCTACCTCTGATACAGTGAGCTCTGTTCACACCTTTATTTTGAGAATGCTTGTGCTAGTTTGATGGAGATTCATGTAAGATTTTGTGCATACAAAAGAAAATCCAGATAGCATTTAAAGTGATATCATGAAGAAACAAGATTCAGAGAAATCAGAAGGCTTATTATTTGATACATTCCAAGTTAATTTGCTAAAAAGGTTTATTTTGAGGGACCAGTTACTGTGGTTTTCTTTATTTTTAGATAATACCTAATAATTATAGCAATACCTAATAATTATAGCAGAACAAATGTGCCTAGTTTGACCAATGGGATCTGTGCTTTCTGGCATGTATATCAAGGAAATTAGTGTATTTCATTGTTTATAATAACAATCACTGCATGTTTAAAGACAGTGGGGGCCATCACATGGCAACTGTTTGCAAATGGATAGTTTTGAGAGAGCTTAAACCAGATTTCTGACTCAAAGGATGATGTGTGGAGAGGCTGGCTATCATGTCACGTGACACTTAGCGGTGATTTTTTTAAATGGTAGCTGCCAGAGGTCATTTTGTAGAAAAATAGGTGACGGAGCTCATCCAGGGATTGTTATGAACTGCACATACTATTCAATGGACAAGGAGGTGGAGCTCTCAGAAGTATGAGGTGGAATTCTCAGAGAGGTTCAGGAGCTGTGCTCCTGTGAGCTGACACTGAATCTGAAACCTGGTTAAGAAATAATCAGAAGGGATCTGGAAAACATATTTGAATTATTTCTATTTGTATTTGGGTAGTTGGGTAGCCCTGATGTTGACAACATGGCCAACAAAGCATACATTGCAATATTAACATTTGAAATATTATTATGCTTACTGTTGAATTAAGTTAGGAATCTTCTGCAGGATTTAATAGGTATTACACTAGTGGAATTGATGTTGTATACAGTCATCTTACACGCAGATCCACAGTGTATCACTACAGGATACTAAAGGGTAAACCAGCATCCAAGATCTTGTTTTGTTACAACAAACATTTGTTCTAGGGAGAAATGAAAGGGGAAACTATTTTTGTTACAGCTAATGAGGCCTTGAGTTCTCTTTTATCACAGTATCTGTTACATATTACTCATCAAAACCTCTTTTCAATGGCTCACACACCATCAAAAGTATCTCTAATATTATGCTATTTGCTTAATTAATATAACAAAAACCAGCTGAATTTGAAGTTTTAAGTTATATTTCTGAACTCACAGGTTAGAATCCAGGTGATGCAATTCAATTGGTTTAGAAAGGTGTAACTCACCATGGTGTTTGACAACTCTGCCCTCCCATTTCGGAATTAAAATATCATTCAAATTGCACACACACACCCCCTACATCTGAAGAACAGAACAGTATAAAATGTAGAGAATTCTTGGGGGTTTCCTCCTTTAAAAAATAAGCAGGAGTCAAGTCCACCAAAAAATTACTTAAAGACCTATTATCCACAAAAGTTTATGCTATGATAAAACATTATTAGTCTTGTTCGTCTTTAAGGTGCTACTAAACTCCTGCTTATTCAGCTGTAACAGACAAACCCAGCTACACTTCTGAAATTATTGGGATTAAAGGCATTCCTTTAAAGACAGTGAAACTGTTAACCTGGGGACCACTGGAACCCTCTTCTGTTTTTCTTTTATATTTGAGAAGTCCTAGTTACTAATAGAGTTTCTGAGCAGTCCTAGCTAATCTCCACAGAGATCCTATTGTGTGTCCCAGACCTTTAAAATGTCACACAGATCTGAAAGATGTTACCGATACCTACTCTTATATGAACTTTTATTCACCAGAATCTTGGCTGGAACTAGCTGTAGAGGGATATTTTATGGCCTTATGCAGCCTGCTGATTTATGTTCAGTTTTGCCCTAGCAATATGCTAATAAATTTAACAAGACCTCTGTAGTACCCTTGTACTTCATTTAAAATGAAGCTTGGTGCAAGGTGAGATGTCACGGCAAGGGGGAGGCGATGCCCTAGAGACTGAATGACACAATGTGATCCACAAGCCAAAGTGTGGCTACCTAGATAGCTTACAGGTCTATGCAAGAAATGATTTAAATGGGAAATTTGGGCTGTAATCCTAAATAGCTGGATATCAGTTCTATAGAGATCAATGTGGGGCTTATGTTCAGTTATAATTATGCACGCTTATAAATCTCCTGGAACTCATTGGGACTACCAAGTAAACATTTTTTAAAATGGAGCTTCCAATGTGCTTAGGAATACCAGTCAGCTGAATCTAACACCCATCCTGAACTCTAGCGCAGCCATACCATGAACTAACTCAGAAAAAAATCAGCAAGTTCAACTAAATCCCAAATAAGTATGCATAGGATTACGGCCTTACAAACCTGCTTTCAGATAAAACAATGCTTCAATGCACTTCTGGTGTGTATTCAGATTTCAAGGCTGGGTTGAAAACTTGGGTACAGCTGATGGTGGATGACAACCACAGATATATCTCAGGTCTCAAACGAAAGTGTTCCAATTTAAGATGTGCATGAATCACATGCCCTTCTCTATTATATCATTATACCCCTACATTATTTCATCATACCCCTACAAAACTGCAGGAATAATCCCTGTTGTCCCAAATCCAGAAATTTCACCCCAGTGAAAACAAATGTAATAAGGTAAAGGTAATCCCCCTGTGCACGCACCAGTCGTTTTTGACTATGGGGTGACGTTGCTTTCACAACGTTTTCACTGCAGACTTTTTACGGAGTGGTTTGCCATTGCCTTCACCAGTCATCTACACTTCCCCCCCAGCAAGCTGGGTACTCATTTTACCGACCTCGGAAGGATGGAAGGCTGAGTCAACCTGGAGCCGACTATCTGAACCAGCTTCTGCTGGGATAGAACTCAGGTCGTGAGCAGAGGGCTCCGACTGCAGTACTGCGGCTTCACCACTCTGCGCTACCGGGCTCTTTAAAACAAAACTTAATCCCAGAGAACCGAAGTGTGTACATGGTGGAGGGGTATTGTTGTTAAAATCTTACTTTTCTATAAGACCAGGGAAGGGTAGGATATGACACAATGTAAATCCCTCCGCCCAGGAGACAAATGTTAGCAGGCTCATTCAGCAAAGAGGAATAATGTTCTGGGAAAGGAGATATTAGAGGGTTGCATTTCCTACAGGTGCAGAAAAAGCAGCGTTTCTCTCGCTCTTTATCTCTCTTGAGATCCCCCCCTTCTCCCCCCCCCCTTCCCCTCCTCCCCTTGTTCTTCTCCAAAGTTGAATCTGGGGTCAGAAATTCTAATTGTAACCTCAGACTGGAATTCCAGATGGTGTATTCGGGACTAGGAGCAAGTCTCAGTTCATCAATTTCATGTGCTCGAGTGTCTGCTCTGGCTGTGGCCCCGACTCCATTCCCAACGTGGCATTAATGCAGAACAAATTGAGACATATCCTCTCGATAATTAGTTCCAGGATTGCCAAGATTTACGATAAAATAATAGAGCGAACTCCACAAAGCTGTTTTTCTTTGCCTTTTCCAGCCCAGCGAGAGGAGGGCGCTGGAGACGGGCGCGTTGCCACCGGAGCGAGGGTAGAGGCGAGGTGCAGAGAGCTCCTCCTGGGGGCTTCGCGATGTGGAGGTGAATACAGCTGCCTGCCCCAAACCATTGGCGGAGCTGAAGCCAAAGAGGACGGGGCTATATCCGGGGGGGGGGGGCACTCCATAACACAGAGAAGATCGCCCGCAGAGCTCGCTGGATCAGACAGAAGGTCCAACGTCCCTTTTCCCGCAGGGACCAACCAGACACTCCGAACGCTCCCAGGCCAGGACACGGACGTTTAGAGGCACACGCCTTCTGAACATAGAGGCTCCATTCCATTTTGGCTGCTATGGCCAACTGATAGTCTCACTGGTGTCTGCGGGATTTACTTCAAAGTACACACGTCTGCGGAAGGATCGGGGCTTCAAAGTGAAAAAGAAAAATCAATTGTATTTACCAGCGGAGAATTCAAGCATGAAAGCCAATAGACATTGGTTACACAAAACAAAGCCTCTTCTTTAGGCCGATGGGCGGCGGAGGTGCCTACCAGGAGCTAACGGTACCGAGGAATGTACCTCCTGTCAACTGAGGCCAGGGCTGGCAGGAAACTTCGGCCCGCGCCGTCTCCCTCAATGCACTTCCAAGAGTTTTAAGACCCTCTGTGTGTCACCTGGATAGCCTAGGCTAGCCTGATCTCATCAAATCTCGAAAACTGAGCAGGATTGTCCCTGGCTAGAATTTGGTCGGGGTTCCTCCAAGGAACACCAGCGTCCTGATGCTGAGGCAAATGATGGCGATTCTCTCAGACATCATTATGCGGTTTTGTTCGTGCTATGTTTTCGCTATAAATATATTTCAAATATATTGTTTGAGTCATCCCCTAATCTCAAGAGAAAGTTTTCCTCCCACATTTAAAAAACCCAACAACACAGTAAAGAAAATAAATTTATTTTAAAGATCAGTTTTCTACATTCATTCTTGTACAATGCTTGTTGCCTGAACTGTTCAGACAACAAAGGAGACCTAAATCCACTGTTCAGGGACTGTATAGGTCCTACACTATACTATAGGATTTTTATTGTTATTTACCAAATTTGTATTTTGCCTTTCTGCCCTCAGAAGCACTGCCAAGATGGGTAGCCATGTTAGTCTGTCTGTAGTAGTAGAAAAGAGCAGGAGCCAGGAGCACTTAAAAGACTAACATTTGTGGCAGGATATGAGGTTTCCAGAGTCATGGCTCGCTTCTTCAGATTCTGTTATTCTAACCATTAAAGTCACACACACCTCAAAACACGCACACATCATTAAAACAAAAACAGATTTAAAATACATACAAAGCATAAAAACAGCAATGAAAACATTTGTTGAGGAGGAGGGATCTTTCCAGAGTCACTGCTCACTTCTTCAGATACAGCTAGAACACAGCCAAGGCAACTAACAATGCAATAATTTAAATAAAAACACATTTTAAGCCACTGATAGTCTTAAAGCAAAGCAAAGCCCTCCAGCCACTGGCAGAAGATTGCAAGAGACAGACAAACCTCCCTGGGGAGATTCCAGAGCATTGGTGCCATGATGAAACAGGCCTTTTCTCAGTCTGCCACCCAGGACACCTGAAGCAGGGCCTCTGAAGATGACCACAGAGGCCAGGTTCAGGGTCATATGAAGGTAGTAGGTGGTCCTTCAGGTATATTGGTCCCAAATCATGTAGAGCTCTGAAGTCAGTGCTGGATTAAACCCCGTGGAGGCCCCTAGGCTCTGGCTTCCTTGATGGAGTCAATCCATCTCATCTATGGTCTTCCTATTTTCCTTCTGCCTTCTACCTTTATGTATTTATTTAATTTATGTTATTTGTAGACTGCCTTTTAGGGTTGTCAATGGAGCGCCCAGTGGACATTCAACCTCCCCCCCCCCTGTGCTTTCTGCTAACCCTGAAGTGGGGGAAGGGCCTCCAAATCAGGGGATCCCTTGCCCCCACCTGGGGATTGGCAACCCTAGTGGGAAGGGGGAAAATATTTCAGATGAAAGAAACTGAGGCTTTAAGGAAAGACCAGCAATCTGTGGTGGCTGTGGAAAGTCCCGTTAAGTCACAGCTGACTTCTGGTGATCCTGTGGGGCTTTCAAGTCAAGAGATGAACAGAGGTGGTTTGCCATTGCCCACCTCTGCATCACGACCCTGGTATTCGATGGAGGTCTCCCTTCCAAAGCCCTGTGGAGGCCCCTAGGCAGTCAAAATCCCAGGGGTCCCCTTGCAAGTTATCCCTGAGTCAGAGCACCTGCCCTGCTGCCCACAGCCCCTCCTGCAACCTGCAGGTACTATCTCAAAAGCCCCTTTGACAAAACTGTGGGGGAGAGGCAGAAAGAGGCAAACTTGGCAATGATGCCAGCAGCAGCCACCCTAGGCAAGTCAAGCAAAGAGCGACTCAGTTGCTGGCTGTGCATGCAGACTGGGAGGGCTACAAGCATGGGGAAAGCCTGGGGGGGGGAAGCTGTCCTGAGGCCCCTAAAGGCATGGGGGCCCATAGACCAGTGCCTACTTGGCCTATGTTAATCCAGCCCTGTCTGAAGTTCAAGATAAGTACCTTGAATTGTGCCCAGACACAAACTGTAAGTCAGTGCAGGTAGGCTCAGACTGGAGTGATAAGATCCCTACAACCTGCTTTTGTTAACATCCTGGCTGCAACATCCTGTGTCAATTGTAGTTTCTGAACACTTCTCAAAGGCAGCCCCACATAATGCATATTGCAGCAATTTAATCTAGATTAGGGGTGGCCAAACTTGTTTAATATAAGAGCCACACAAAATAAAAGTCAGATGTTTGAAAGCCACAAGACAGGAATGTCAGATGTTGGAAGGAAGGGAGGAAATATATGGGGTGATATGTTGGATATGAACAGCTAAAACTTTTCATAGTGTGAAGGTAAATAACATCACCTGGTAAACAACATCCCATCAAGTCTCTTTTAAAAGAACATTTTTTTCTCCAGACACTTGGAGGAGAAGAGTAGATTTTTATACCCCAGTTTCTCTACCATAAGGAGTCTCAAAGTGGCTTACAATCTCCTTCCTTTCCTCTCCCCACAATAGGCACCTTGTGAGGTAGGTAGAGCTGAGAGAGTTCTGAGAGAACTGGCCCAAGCAGGCTTCATGTGGAGGAGTAGTGGATCAAACCCACTTCTCCAAATTAGAGTCTGCCACTCTTAACCATTACACCATACTGCAGCAGGTTTTCATAATTCCCTGCAGGTGAACTGGAGTGCTTCCTCAGTTGCCAATGAATAATCAGCTAACTAAGCCTCTGCACCATCACCTGCAGCTCATTTCCTGGGAACTAGAATGCTTCCTGACCTTGGAAGCAACTATAGATTTAGATTGGGTGGGGTACTAGGCCCTGAATGGTGACATTGTGGAGAGCAAGCTTTAGTGCTGCAAAGCATTTTCCCCTGTATAGTGCAAATGTCCTATTTTCTGCAAAATGTAACTAATGAATATGTTCCCTCTTATTTATTCAGTTTTGTTTAATTAATTTTAATTTAGGATTTATGATTCAGCCTCTGATAAATGGGCCCCCAGTATGTGGCTCCTTCAGCTGAAATTCACATAAAAGGCTCGACTCAAAAGTGAAGTCCCTTAAACTGAACAGGACTTTCCCTCTACTAAATAGCTCTAGGCTGCAAACCTATGAATAAATCTCACTGTACAGGCTGGAATTCACTTCCATGGAAACACACATGGCAAGGCTTGCAGCCTCTACTTTAGCACTGCCTCTACATCTAACCGGAAGCTATGTTAAGCATATTTTAAACTAGACCCTGTGAGTGTCTAGTAAGTAGGACTGCAGCCTAAAGACAAGAACTGCATGCTCTAAAATGAATTAGTGTGCACTTAGTGGGCTGTTAAAGATGTGAATTTGACTGCACTAAAAAGCTTTGGGTTTAAGGTAGCTTGAAAACTCTGCGAAGATTCTGTAGGAGCCCACTGACACTTGATGTTCCAGTCAGGAAGAGTTGCACCTTTTTATCCTACTGTTCCTGCAGTGATTCAGGGTATTACACACTCTTCTCCTGTCTATATTTTATCTTCACTGTGAGCAGCGGTCGTTTTGTACAAAAATAGGTGGTGGAGCTCATCCAGGGATTGTTATGCAGCTGCAATACTATTCAATGGACAAGGAGGTGGAACTTTCAGAAAGGTTCAGGAGCTGCACTCCTGTGAGCTCCCACTGAAGCTGAGGCCTGACTGTGAGGCAGGTGAGGCTGTGTTACTAGTCCAGGGTAACCTGGTGAGCATCATGGCAGAGTGGATTTCTGTTTGTTTCTGTAATCTCTCCGATTTACCTTTCTAATCTTCCAGATCTCTCAGATGTTTCTGATGTCTGACACCATTACAACGCACTGACTCCATAAGCATTCATACCACAACTTGTGAACTAAAGCGATGCGTTCTCGAAGGAGCCACGGGGGTTTCCGTTGTGTTTAGCTGCACTGTCGCTCCTCCTTCCGCGCACTCGCCTGCCCTCTTCCTCCCTGTCGCTGAACTCTGGGCGCAAGGCGTGGATTAATGAAGCGCTCTCGCTCACTTTCATTTTCCATTGGTCAACGGCCTGGCCTTGGCGAGGCGCCGCAGTCCAATGGCATGCCTGCCCTGGGATCTCATCATACATGCTTTAGTACTGACTGAGGCCAAAAGGAGGTCACTGGCACTATTTATTACTTTGTTAAGTTCCTTCACTAAGGAGCCCATGAATCTTGACAGATCGCTCGTCTCTTGTCTGTTTTTACAGTTGTACATTGCTGGTGAGGTTACAGAGGAAGCGGGAAGAGACGGGCTCAAAGTGCTTAGAATTCCCTGGTGAGGATGAGCTAACAGAACCCAGCTCGGTTTTCCCTTAGATGTGGATGACCACATGCCAAAGTTGAGAGAAGGAGTTTGGGGGCAGAGGGAATCCCTCTCCCTTCCCCCGCGCTTCTTTTGATCTCCCGGCAGCATCAACTCGGTTTATTATCATCCGTTCCTGGACGCGGCTCTTTCCTGCTCTCGCAAAATCGCTTATGAGCTCCCTGTTCTTTCACCAGCATTCCGAGCGCCCCCAATCGCTCCTCGGCCTCTTGCCCAGTAGGTTTAGTTTATGACGAACCAATGTTGAGAAAAGGGCGCTTGACGCGGAAGCTGTGTGGCTGCGCTTGGTGAGATGAATAAATGCTTGCGGAAGTGAGGGGGCCGCAGATCACCTAGGCGCACCTAGGCGATTGCTAGGTGCACTACTCATGACAGGGTTTACACTTTTGAATAGTCTTCGTGCCCACTTCAGGCCCTATCCCTCCCCCCCCAATAAATGCAATGCCTTCCACTTTCCCCAAATCGGCGCTTCATTTTCTTGCATCATTTTCAGTTAGCGAATAGCCTTCTGGAGCTATGCAGAGCTTCTCCTATTTGCAACCTGGTGTAGATGCTACCCAGCTAACGGCCATTCTGTCGGACCAAAGATGCTGTGTGAGCAGAAATGGAGCGGGCCCGTCGGACGTTTCCTTTTGCCTACTGCATGTCATTGCAGGGAGGACGGGAGGCGTGCCAAGGGCAAGACGGGAAGCCCATTTCGCGCCCACTGGCTTACGGTAGAGCCAGAAGATACCGTGAGGAGAAGAGCCGCCCTGATTTGCGCTTGCTCCAGTGCAGACCGGCCTGGAAGGAGCAGAACGGTTCCCTCCAGGGCGTTGGGTTTGGGTGACACCGGAGGCTCTCGGCAGTGATAGATTCTCTTTCCCTCTCTGCTCCTGACACCCGCGGAGGTTCCTGCCTAGAGATGCTTCAAATTCACAGTTTTGGTTCTCGGCTCTTTAAATGATCAACTGGCGATGTGAGACGAGACAGACAGACAGACACAGTTTCCACAGAATGCCCTGCCAGCCCCAGGGGTTGGGATGGACAGAGAAATCATTAGCCCTCTCTTAAACAACCAGTGCTGCCATCATCCTACCTATGCTAATTTGGTCGGAGGCTCCCTTCGGAGTCAACATGGCTTGTATTTTGCTTCTCTATTTTTTCTCCTAAACAACAGCGTGTTATTCCGGGAGATGGGAGAAGTGAAGAAGGACCGGCTGATTAACTGGGGGCAAGAAAACGCCAGAGGGCAAAAAAGGATCCGAGTCTCAGCTTTCACGTGCAATAATACCAATCGCGGGGGTGGGGGGAGGACTGGGATCTTCCTTGCTCTCTAAGAGGCAGCTGGAAGCTCTAAGGAACTGAACCGTTTGAACGCCCACTACGGCAAAACACGGGATGTTAATGAGTTAAGTAAAGGGGCGTTTCAGAGAGATCTAGTCCCTGCCCAGTTTGTATTTTATCCACCAGTATGACCCACATTCAGCTCCTGCCAAAATGCATAGGGTGTTTCATTCCATTGTGCTCTATTGAGCAAATTAGTTTAAACGCCAGCAAGTCTGTAGTCATATATCTCATCCTGTACTAAGGTTTAAAGACCTTAAAGAGTTATTATTTTTAAACTGAGGTTTAAGAGCAATCCAAAAGTACAACGGAAACCTCTCCCATTTATAATCTGAAGAAAACCGTCTGTATAGCTATAAACCCTATAGATAAGTTTCGAAAGCAGCGACAGCAAGCCCTTCTTCGCTGCAATAAAACTTCCACGATCCTCTTGAGGAGTTTTGAGATGGGAGCTGCCCTGAAAAGGGTCGGTTGCCTGATTGTTACCTATGAAGAAGCTTTGGCATTTACAATGAAGATGCTGCGAGCAACTTTTCAGAGGTGTTATTGTTTTTGACGAGGTGAGGGAGGATGAAAACAGATACGGTCCTCAAGAAAGGCAGGTCCAAAGCAAGATAGCCTTTCAATTTGAGAGGCGATTTAGGTCGCAACCTCTGCACAGGATTCGCAAAACTCTCGATATCAGATTGGGTGATTTGCTGAGGGCAGCCTCTATCGAGATCGGGCACTTCAGTAGCTGAAAGATTAACTTTTTGTAAGATTCCATTTATCCAGTTTGTGTTTGAAAAGAAATAATATTCGAAATAACTAATCTTAAACCTTTTTTTTAAAAAAAAAATAATGCAGATCTCTACATTGAAGATAAAGTGACTGAAACAAGGAAAATTCAGAAATTATTTGGCAGAAGCTGACTGCGCCCAAGATTGTCTCAAATATAGCCAGTGCCCTGGAGCAACAGTAAACCCTACCTTTTGGTACCACCTATTTCCCGCGTATTTCTACTTGATGGGGAATGAATTAGAATGAGTTAACGAGAGAAATGTAAAAACGTAACAATTTATTTTTTTTAACAATTAGGCCATTCTGGAACAATTTGGAAGAGAAATGTTCTCGGATACTTTCTGTGGACTACGCGGCCCATTTCTGAAATGTGCAAAGAAACGAATGAATGTCAGCTAACAGAAACAATGAAAATCGTGCATAGCGTTCCCAGCGCTGGATATAAAAACTTTACATACTGCGTTAAATGATGTAAATTGACGCCTCGGTCTTGAATGTGATTAAATAACAGTCTGAGGCTGGAGATTCTGATGTTGCCCTCTTCATGCGCCAAGTAACCCGATCCCCCAGGGAACATTATGTTAACTAGGTTCTTTAATACCTGTTGAAAAATTGCAAATGACACCAGAAGAGTGATTTGCAACGTTTTGCTTCCTCTCTTGTAACATACACCGGTAAGTTTATTGCATTAAATTTCATCTGCGGGCAGCTGTCATCAGAGCCAGATGTCAAAAACAGTTTAAGCTGCCCTCCCATGGCTGCAATACAACGAAAGCAAAGGTGAGTGTAGACGCCTTTGAACTCACGGGACTTATTTCCGAGTTCCTCAGACTGACCTGCCCTTAGGTTTATATTCCAATAAAACTAACCAGAGTAACAGGTACGCTTTCTTAAGTGTGTCGGTCTTTGAGAAAATGACTCACTCATCCTAGATGTTTTCTCTGTTAGATACATCAGCTTGATACTGAGTTAAAAAAAATCTGGGCAACACCCTGGAGATCTCTGCAAGGAGACAGGAGGAGTTCAGCTCCCTAGAATTAATTAATTAATTAATCAATGCCCAGTCTAAGCCCTTAAATTGCTTTTAATACAGACATCTTTATGCAAATGAAGCAAACTAGAATCCTTTAACCCAAATCTCCTTTTTAAAAAATTAGACGTCATATTTGTATCCTTCCCTCCCTCATGAGAACTCAGAACAATACTTTGGCGGAACAACCACCCTGTGAAGTAGGCGGGACTGAGAGCACCCGGCTTGTGCAAACATATCCCTTGAAGGCAGCGTCCCCTCCAGAGGAGAGAGGCTCTTCCTTTTAGGGCTGCCTTTGCCGCACCCCTGAAGTGAAGGTTCAGCTTGAGTCGGATGCCCATCCCTTCCTGATAGTTTTAAAAATTCTCCTGGTTTTGGGCATGGGCCGGAAGACATACCTACACTGAATTTCTTAGCAGCTTGGGGAGGGGGGATCAAAGAAGATGAAGCGGGTAAAATTAAAGAAGATGAAGTAGCTTGAATGACAGAACTCGGTTTAACATCTGAGAAGCAATACTAGTGCATTAGTTACCAATAAACAGCACCATGAATGTCGAGTGAGTCTTTTTGTTATCAGAGGCACCCCTGGCCAAAGGGCTCGGCCGTTCTCAACCGAGCCCCGGGGGTTCAAATGCGGCGGAGCTCAGCCGCTAACCAGGAACTTGGGCAAGTGCAAGCGAGAAAATTGTAGGCGCCCGTTTCTCAAACGGCCTGCGGCAATCTGTTGCACAGTCCTCTGCTGTGAAGAGGAGAATTCTAGCACACCTCGGAGCCAGCCTCCCCAACAATACTGAGAAGGGAGGCAAAGGAGGACCCTGCGGGATTCTCGTCTGTCTCCACCGTCTAGCCGCTTTCCCAGTTGATCAAAATGAAACCAGAGGCTTCGGCGCTGCCTTCAGGTCCTGGGGCGCAAAGGAGGCTGAGGCACAGCTTGCTCGAAGGGGACAGATGGGCGGCGCCCCAAGCGGCCACTGTCCTCTACCGGCTACTACGCCTCCGGGACGATGCTGCAGAGAGAGCAGCAGTTTCCGGGGGGGTTGTGTGTGTGTGTGTGGGGGGGGTGTTTTATGCCGGAGGGTTCCGTGTCCGGGAAAGGGCTGCTGGGTGGGGCAGGCCAATGTCAAAAGCCCCGGACTTTTCCTGAGCCACCTGACCTGACCGGTGGAGAACTGCAGGGCGATTTCAAGGCAGAATGCGGAGCATCTGCCGGAAGTCTATACCCAAGCCCTTTCGTGTTCGCCTCCGATAACATCACACGCACGCTTCATTGACATCTGCAGGTTCTCGGCCAGCTCCGGGGGACCCTTGACTTCAAACCCTTCCTCTCCCTTCCCCTTTGGCGGATGGTCAGAGCCCCCCTCCTCCTCCTCCCGCGCTTTCAGTGGCGGAATCTGGACACCGCCTCGACGCTGCTTGTCTTCTGAGGAGGCGTTTCACATAAACTTCGCGCTGGAAGGTGGCGGCGAGGGAGGTTTTATCTGGAGGGAGCAGCACGTGCCACGAAGCCTTTCCGGAGGAGGCGGCTGGATGGCAGGTGGCCCTCAGGATGACACTGAGGGAAGGGGAAGGGGGAGGAGCACGTTTGCCTAGTCCCAGGGACGCGCCTCAGGTGATCTTGGGCCGAAGTGTGTTTAAATCCCCCGCTTTCACACAGAAGCAGCCTCGCCCTTGTGCCTCCCCCCGCCTCGGTGGCGAGTTGCGGTCTTTTCACACGAAGCAGCCTACACAGCAACCGGCCTCAGTCACTTGGCTGGGAAAGATCCCGCCGGCGGGGGGGGGGGGGTGTTGGGTTGGTCTTCCCGCCGCCGCCGCTGCTCGCGCGGCTGCTTGGCCCGACTGACGGAGGGAGGGAGGGAGGGAGGGAGCGAGCCCGAGCAAGGGCGCCGGAGTCGGGGGAGGGTTCTGTGGGCGCGAGGAAGCGCGGGGCGGGTGACTGGAGAGCCGGCGCGCTGCTGGCTCCTCCTCCTCCTCCTCCCCCTCTCCCCCCCCTCCCGCAGCGAGCCCCTCTCAACTAGCCGCGCTCCGGGGCTGCGAGGGCAAAGGCGCAGGCGAGGGAAGAAGTCCAAGGCGCCTCGCTCTGCCCGCCGCTCGCTTCTTCCCCGCCAGCCAGCCAGCTCTTGCCCGGCCCGCCCGCCCGCCCGCTCCCTCCCTCCCTCCTGGCGCGCTGCTGCCGGTCGGAGCAGAGGGCGACCCTGGAGCCCAACCTCGCGCTCTCGCTCTCGCTCTTGCCCGCCGCCGCCGCCGCCGCCGGGCTGGAGCCGGGGCCTTGCCTGCCCGCCGCGGACCAAGGGTCCCCCAAAGGGCTGAGCTCGGCCGCCTGGTGCCTCCCGCCGGAGCCGGGCCGGGGCCCAAGCGCGTGGAACAAGTGCTCCTCTGGCCCGGGCGGCGGAGGCAGCGAGTGGTTCCCGGGCCCGCGGCGGAAAGTGGGCGGCGGCGGCGGCGAGCAGATGGGCTCGGAGGTGCGCGACCTCAACGCGCTGCTGCAGCCGGCGGGGCCCTCCTTGGCGGGCGGCGGCGGCGGCGGCGGCAACTGCCCCATGCCGGTGAGCGGCGCGGCGCAATGGGCCCCCGTGCTCGACTTCCCGCCCGGCGCCTCCTACGGCTCTCTGGCCCCGCCGCCCTCGGCCTTCATCAAGCAGGAGCCCAGCTGGAGCGCCTCCGAGCCGCACGAGGAGCAGTGCCTCAGCGCCTTCACCGTCCACTTCTCGGGCCAATTCACCGGCACGGCCGGCGCCTGCCGCTACGGCCCCTTCGCCCCGCCGCCCCCGCCGCCCAGCCAGGCGCCCTCCGGCCAGGCGCGCATCTTCCCCAACGGGCCCTACCTTCCCAGCTGCCTGGAGAGCCAGCAAGCCATCCGCAACCAAGGTAAGGCGGCCTTCCTCCGCTGCTGCTGCTGCTGTCTGCCGGGACATCCTAGCCGCTTTTAGCCAGGGGCCTTTACGCTACTATCGATGGCCGCCAACGGGTGCATGCACCTGGGGCCAAGCCCAACCAGCGAGGGGGATCCCAACCAGCGAACGTGGCGCGTACACGGGCAGCCCGACCCCTCCGCCTGTGGACTCGGAACTAAGTTCCACCGAGTCCCCTCAGCACGCAGCTGCAGAAATTGCATCTCTACTCCTAAATCGGTATGCAGAGAGTTACCCGGCATGTGAAGGGGAAGCTATCCCGGACGAAATTAATTTGGGGTTGCAATTTACTAGCTGAATTCCAGTTTAACTAATCTAGTCCAGATTGTGGATCGCTGCTTTCCAGTTTGGTCCTTGGTTAAATTGGTTAAATAAATAGCATGACAAAAGAAAAAAAACGATTAAGGATTTACTGGAAATTTAGATGGAAACATAAAGGCCGTTGAAGGCACTGCGCTTTAACACTCAGGGGAATTACTTTGGATTAAATGGGTTCTGGGTGGGTAACTTTAAAATGCAAGTAAGAACTCCACCAAGTCCAGCCAAAGGTGCATTCACACTACACTAAATAAATGTTTTGCAACTGCTTTTTACTGTGTAAGAATAACAGAAATACACTTTCAAAATGCATTATTTAGTATAGTGTGAACGAACCCCAAGACTATTCCGGACTGAGTAAGAGGGTTGTGCGTTGTGTCGACCTCTTCTATAAACACATTCGAGATTCAGGATAATGAGTAGAATATTTCTGTCTCCTTCAGTTAATCAGCCTTTCACAGTAAGTTTTAGACATTCTTTAAAAAAAAATACCTGAAGCAACAACACTTTCCCAGTGAATTGTTACACTTCTAATTTCAGACTAGTGCCAGAGAGAAATGCAGAAAAAGGTTGTGGAGGGGGGAGGCCAAATTTTCCTAACAGCTTGATCCCAATTCTCCTGAATTCAGTGGAATTATAATAAATTTAGTAATTTATTTCAGTGCATTATAAATAAACAATATTTGCCTTATAATAAACTTATGTAGCAAACAGACTGTATATTCATTCAGATGTGAGTTCCCTTGAGTTGTATGGGGCCTGTTTCCTAATATTCAAATTTCAATTTAAATATTAGTGAAAACAAACTCTAGCTTTCAGTGCTAATGTCATGTTCGTTTGCTTATTTTTAAGGCTGCCAAGCCTGTTAATTCCTAAAGACTGGGAATGGTGGTCAAACATGCCCACTTTTCCTTTTTTAGTTAACAGATTGTATTTGTTCAGGAGTTTGGCTGTGTTATTCTGACTCAATAGAACAAAGTTTTAATCCAGTGGCATCTTTATGACCAACAGCTTGCTCAAAGGGGACAGATGGGCGTAAGTTTTGGTGTGCATGTACTCTCCTTCAGACTTTGCTCAACAATTTAAGATTAATTTCCATAAAGTATTGCATCCAGTTGGCATACAATAACTGGCTGCTAGTAGATTCTTCTACCAGTCTTTAGATAGTAGAAATGAAAAGTAATTGAAGTCTAATTAATTATAGTTCTGCAAATGTAAAGGATACAGGCAGGTGAGGATACAGAGGGTTGGACTGAATGCCTGATCTGATTATACTGAGAAGCTAACACTGTGGGGCAACTACAACATTTTAATGGTGAAACTAGCTATTTGTGATTTTTATTGGGTCAGAGGATGTCTGAATAGGCATGCATCTCATACCACCAAATTTTGCAGGACCTATACATCAAAGGCAGGGTTCAAAGATGCAGTCCTTTAGGGAGTACACTACTAATGGGTACCAGAACTTTAACATATTTATGTGGTAATGTGTCTTGGTGAAATCAATGGAATTTACCCCTGCAATATGTATGTAGAATCGATTATTCCCTCTGACAAGATTTTTCAAATTACTTGACGTGGCACTTGGGACCATTAAGCCCTGAGGATTTATTTAGAAATGTTCCTTAGCTTTACATAAAAATGGTAAACAAATACTACTGAATTCTCATTGGCATATTTTGGGTTATGGATCTTCCTGATAATTGAATAAATCCCTTTTCTTCATAGTTCTCTGTTTCTGCCTGCACCACCTATAAGGGGTGGGTAGAGAGATTACGAGAAAGGAGAAATATATTGAAAAGAACCCACTACTAAAACTCTCAGGTTCCTTTATTATACTCTAACTCTATACTGTCTAATATGAAGATGAAAGTAATGTAATGTTTGAAACCAGTTGGTCCTTAGCATAATTATACAACCCAGTCGAATCATTCATTCCAGTGAGGCTGGTGCAGAAGTACTTACAAGAGGATCGTTCCCTTACAGTGTCATGTTTTCCTAGGCAATAACCTACTTAATTCCTCAGTTAAGTAAATGTAGAAGATAAAGGAAACCCTTTGTCCACTTTAAAATATGATTATGGAATTACAGTGCAAAGCAACAATGAAAGAAAATTAATAGATTTTTTCATACTACAGTCACAAAACTTTGTTTTGAGAAGAAAAATATTTTCCAGCTATTCGAAAATGTTTTCCCAAATGATTCCTTTAACAAGAAATTATTAGTTCTAATTTGACCATTGGATGTTTCATAAGTGAGATTTTATTTTCTCCAGTAGTGAATAAATAATTCTCCAAAGTACCTGCAGGAAATCCCTTTGATTATTTGAGACAGATTCTTAGTTTTTCTAATAATTGCCTCTCCCCCATTCCTGTTGCACCTGGGATTATATCATTTTTCTGACACATACTGTCTGGTGTTTGGATACTTTGTCAGTAAATTTATGAAGCAAATCAATATCCTAACCTAATTCCACAAATATATACATCTATACATCTACAGCATTTCTAGGGGCTGGGACGGGAACTGCCCTATTGACTAAGAAAAACAAATCCGATGGCATATTAAAGACTAACAACATTGAGTTGAATATGAATTTTCATGAGTCACAGTTTATGAAGAAATAAACCGTTGCTCAGGAAAGCTCATGTTTTAAAAAATGCCGTTAGTCCTTAAGATGCCACTGGATTTAAGCTTTATTTTGCTACAATAAACTAACAAATCAATTTGAATTTCAGTTGTTTTGATGTCAGGTGTCTTTCTTTCTTTGACACATCTCTTTGTATTTTTGTGTATTTATAAATTTTACTGTGGTCTGTGATTTTTTTTCTTTGAGAAAGAGGTTTTTAGATGAATGAGGAAAAACAGTTATGCCAAAAAAAAGAATGTGTTCTTAAACAACAAAATTATCAGTTCAAATGTTCCATGAAAATAATGCTATAAAAATAAGTGCTGTTTATATAATGGACTCCCCCATTGTGAAATATAATTTAGCTATTTTCCTTGTGTTTTATAAAATTTCAGTTCAGTGCTGTTTGAAATCTCTAAGTAAAAGTCAGGGTTTTTTTGTACAAAGGATTCCTAGTTCAATTAGTGGATAGCACACTGAGAAGAAATAGTATAATTCCAAGAAACAGCAATTTGTACTACATTGGTCCCAAATATTGATACAAAACTATTTACTTTGGTACTGCAGGTGTATCTGAATCTCAAGAATTTGGGTTCAAAGGATCTGATATTTCAACCCTCCTTTGCGTTATTTCTGTTCTGACGAAAAGGAAGAATAAAGCTCATGATCCCGACTTTTTTTTTTTTTAAAGAGGAATCTGACACTGTGTGCTGTAGTTAGCCCCCCCTCCCGGTCGTCTTGAGTGATTGGTTGGTGCAAGTAACGATTCTGTTATATTAGACTTCCCGACATTCATGCACCGGCGGGAAGTAGGAACGAAGAGTGGGAGGTTTGTTAGCTGTCCTGATGGTGTCAAATGAGTAACAGCGAGGGTGGGGGACGGGGAATGAGCACTTGAATGATAGTCCCAAACAAAAACAAACCAACAGCCTCTTTCTAGCAGACTAAGCTATAAATTAATGAGGGGGAGGAAGAGAGAGCGGGAACGCTAATTTTGGGGGGCCTGGGAGGAATTTGGGAACGCTGGTAAACACTTTTGGGGGAATGAATATAATGTTCTTGCTTTGAACTGTCAAGGCTGAATTTGAGGTTTAGACAAGTTTTCCCACCGTGGGAAAGATGTTACCTTGGCTGTTTTGCCAAGTCTTTGGCACGGGGAAACTCTCTTGCTTTGAATTTTCTATCTACCTTCCCCCTTCCTCCCTTCCATTCTTCCAAACAGCTGGGTTCTTCTAACAATTGGATCCCTTTAGATGATTTGCCTTCTTCAACAGATGTCCAAATTTCAATTATTTTCGGCGCGTCTTAATCAGCCCAGCCTCCGATAAAATCCTAATTAAAGAGACCACGCTATCGGAGGATGGTTCAGAACTCAGCCTTCTTATCGCATTCCTGAAGCTTTGGGTCAAACAACACCGAAAATGTGGCCAAAACATCATTCTGCTCCGAGGAGAATTTTGAAGGTCACCAAATATCTGCATTTTGGGCCAAGAGGAACTACAGATCTGAAGTGTCAATGTTGCAAGACAGTTGAAAAGAGAAGACGAGGCTTAAAGGGAGGAGGGGAAGCCTTTGCTTTGTGGGTTATGAGAGGAAATAAGGGAGCCAAGAAAAGCTATAGCGTGGTAGTGCAAAGGGTTGGGCACCGGCCTGTCAGCACTGTTTGGCTGGGGAGAAAAAGGACTCTTGCGCTCGAGGATGCACCAAGCGCATGCAACAGGCTTGGAGAGGCGCTTCCAGGCCTGTTCTATCGCTTGCCAACTGGGGGGGGGGGGCGGGCGGAATAAGCACAGTGTATCGTCTGTCCTTTTCTCTGGAAAGAACTTGAAGCTCCAGTAATTTCTCTATCCGGGAGGAGCCCAAGGCGTCACATAAAATCCTATTTTCAAGAGACACTACCTCCGGGATTAGAAAAGTCTGCAGCCTAATTTATAATTCTGAAAAATGCAATATTACGATTGAATCCCATTATATCCCAGTCCCGGATACATTACAACTAGGACCCAGTACATACTTACTTGAGAGTAAATTCCATCCATCACAGTAAGCTTTATCTTCGAGGGACTCTTGCAAATGCCTAGGTTGCAGGTACATTTATGTGCAATTACCTTCAAATAGACAGGTTTCTAGGTTTCCTTAATCAGATTAGGACCGGGATTAACCATGAGTTCTGCTTGATTGCAATAGAAATGTAGTGGTTGAAATCCAAGTTTTTGGTTAAGAGAGTTTTTGTGGATGAGCTATAATAGTGGAATGCACTTCAAGTATCTTAAACTGGACTCATCCATTGAAACCATTTGCTCTTGTGTGATCCTAAAGGACATTAAACTGCAGCTCACCAATAGCGTTTGAATGAGGCTTTGCCATTGTCCTTTGGCTCTCCTAAGTAGGCCATTTGAGATTTCCGGTGTCCACCATAAGTGCCCTTTGGGCAGCCCTTTAAAACTTTGTACCCAAGCATGGTTAGCTCTGCTGAAAACGCCGAGACTAACGAATTGCGTGTGAAGTCGGTGGTCTAAATTCAGTTTAAGCCAGAGTCTCTGTGTCCTCCTAGTTCTGGTTCTCGAGCTTGGAAACGTCGACACAAATGTAATAGGACTCCTCTGGAGTTAGATTTAGCATTAGGACGGAAAGTGGGTGCTATAAAAAATGAACGGGGTAATTTTACTCATTTCAACAGGACTCCAATCTGAAAGCGTTTTTTAACTAGACTATGTCCAGTATATTTCAATGGATTTCCCCTGAGAGCTAGGATGTTTAAGAACATTTACTTTGGAGCAAGCCCATTTAAATCAATGCACATTTTGAGTAAATATGCATAAGATCTCGCAGGTAAGGTGTTTTCGAAAGATGGTCCTAACCAAGCACAGTCAGTTTCTTGTTTTAGCGACTTGTGGATCGGGCTGAGTAAGTGTGGTCAGTAAATCACTCTCTGGAGTATCAGGAACTGATTTTTTTTCACCCTAGACCGTGGTCTAAAATCGACCATCATCTTCGTTTTCTTTTTCATCGTCGTCTGCTGCCATAGAACGAACAGCCCCTGAAGCAGAAGAGGACCAAATGCGGCTGTGAAAGATAGTGTGGGCGGCGGCATTTTCTGTCTTTTTTTTTAAAAAAAGGCAAAGTCTCTGGCTGTGAGGCCTTGTCCCAAACCGAAATCATCATAATTGCAAGACATTGCACTCCAGAACGTGTTTGGAATCTTCTGTTGAAACTAGCGGATTTACAGGAGGACGGGATTTAAAGAAAACAGCTTTTATGACGGAGAGCTGCAGGGGGTGGGGGGGGGGGGAGAGAGGAATCAGCGCGTGTTGATTGGGAAAGCACGGGCAGGTCTCAGAAGGGCCACGCTAAACATTCTTTGGTCTTGGGGTAAATGCTGATGAGCCGAGAAGCCTCAAAGATAATATTACTTTGTAATTACTTTTTAGCTGAAGTTGTTTAGCTGGCTCCAAGTAATTAATGAAAGTTGGTGTCTAAACGCCTGATTTACGATTAGGTGTCAACCTGGGGTCACCAGAGGCGATCCTTTTCCTTCTGAATTCGCCCCCTTTTTTTAAAAAAAGGCTGCTTATTATTGTTTGAGCCAGCAATTTTCGCTTAAAGTAGGAGGTTATTTTTCATTTAATGGCTTGCTATTTTAATGCATATGCTTTAGAAAGTTAATCTTATAAAACTAGTGAGAAGCCAGAGAGATGGAGATTAAAGGGTAACCTTTACACGTGAAATGGCAGACAGCTTTGCTCAGCAGATGGAAACTTTCTCTCAAATATGAGGAATAATTAATGAAAAGATTGCTGCAAACAACCTGCCCACCCTTTTCATGCATGGTGAAAAATCTTTACTTTTAATTTCCCACCAAAGTAGGTATCCTAGGACAGAGCCTCATCGCCATTCCTATAATTGTACCTCTGTCCCAAGTGGCCATACTTATGATGGCATTAGATGGAAGTATCTAATCATGAAATTAGTCTCAAATGTGTTTAGGATGGCAGGTAGATTCTCTCATTGCCTGAGTGTCAGTGGTTCTCAGAGAGACAGAGAGAAAAGCAATATAACAAAGTTTGAGTCCAATGGCACTTTTAAGATCAACAAAGTTTAATTCCGGGTATAAATTTTCATGTGCATGCTAGTTCCGGATTAAACCCTGTGGATGCCTTTAGGCAGTCAAAATCTTGGGGGGGGGGGGCTTGCAAATAATCTCAGAGTGCCCACTCCACCACCTGCGGCCCCCACTGCAGCCTGCAGGCACCTTCTCAAAAGCCCCATTGACAAAGCTGTGGGAAAGAGGCAGAGAGAGGCAAACTTGGCAACACCGCCAGCAGCAGCTGCATCAGGCAAGTTGGGCAAAGAGCAACTCAGTTGCTGACTGCATGTGCAGGCTGGGAGGGCTACAAGCAGGGGGAAAACCAGGGGGGCAGCCTGGGACCCTTAAAGATGTGGGGGCCCATGGGTCAGTGCCTACTTGGCCTAATTGTTAATCCGACCCTGGTGCATGCACATTTCATTGGACCAACATGGGTATCCAGAGGAAAAGCAGTATTGCCAACAATTTGCACAAGGGAATTGAAGCACAACATGAATTAAGTCTATGCCTCTGATTTTCATTTACCTTTAATACTGAATCTCTTCAACAGCTTTGTTCTTTTGTTAAAAGTTAAGGTGTGAATGTACAACAGAGGTTAGCTTTTATGACAAAGCAGGGTTACTTTTACCATCACTCTAACCACTGAAGCTATATGGTGGAGAGGATGATGTAAGACCGGAGCTAGACATGGAATTTGCTACAGTTGCACTATTTTGATCCCTCCATGGGTTTATCTGGGTTCATTGTGATGGCTATCTCTTCTTGTGGAAAGGAGCCACCAGCTGCTGCAAAGAGCGTAGGCTTCAGCTTTTTGACGCCTGCTGGCCTGTTTGCTTGGGGGAAACAATTTTATTTTCAGGAAGCTGTTTCATGAGAAAGTTCAAGGCTAGGCAATTCAACTTCTGATTCCTGACTATGTTGTTTTCTTGGCAGGTTACGGCACAGTGGCATTTGATGGAACTCCAAGTTATGGACATACTCCCTCTCACCATGCAGCACAGTTTACAAACCACTCTTTTAAACACGAGGACCCCATTGGCCAACAGACATCTCTAGGTAACTGTGCAAAAGCTTCTCGGTGCAATATGTCAGTGATCACAGGACTGAAATTACTGAGGATTCCACACGCACACAAACACAAAACACAAGCCTGCCACAGGAGGTGGTGGCGGCTACGAGCATAGACAGCTTCAAGAGGGGGTTAGATAAAAATATGGAGCAGAGGTTCATCAGTGGCTATTAGCCACAGTGTGTGTGTGTGTGTGTATATATATATATATATATAATTTTTTTTTTTTTGCCACTGTGTGACACAGAGTGTTGGACTGGATGGGCCATTGGCCTCATCCAACACGGTTTCTCTTATGTTCTTAATAATAATAATAACAAACTTTAATTTGTATCCCGCCCTCCCCGCCGAAGCAGGCTCAGGGCGGCTAACAAGACATGGTTTCCCATGATTTACATAAGACAATTTTAAAATACAATTGATACATACATTTAAAAACAGTTACATAAGGTTAAAACTACATAAAAGTTAAGACTACCATAAATTAAGGTGCTATTCAGTAGATATTTCTTGATGGCAAGGTATCGTTTTCAGGACTCCTTATATGCTTGCATAAAGAGGGTAGTTTTGCAAGCCCTGCAGAACTGACTAAAGTCCCGCAGGGCTCGCACTTCCTCCAGTAATTGATTCCACCAGTGGGGGGCCATTACGAAGAAGGCCTGCTCTCTTGTTACTTTCAGTTTTCCTCCTTTGGTCCAGGGATCCTTAAAAGGCCTTGGGAGCTAGATCTTAGTGCTCTCTGGGGAACATGTGGGGAGAGGCAGTCCCTAAGGTAGACAGGGCCTCGGCCATATAGGGCTTTAAAGGTAATAACCAGCACCTTGTAGCGAACTCGGAATATAATATAATTCTTATATTCTTAAGCCCTGCAAAGTCCCCCCCAATTAGTTCATCCATGAGTTTTTTTGACTGAAGATTAATATAAATACCAGTTAAATAATGAGCATCTTTAGGAAAGATGCTAAATAAAAAGGTAAAGGTAGTCTCTATGCAAACACTGGGTTGTTACCAAAAATCATGACTGTTGACAATTACTCTGCTCTTGTGAAATAATGCAGTCATTAAAACAAATGTATTTTGACTATATCCCAGAACTATGTACAATATTTGGAGAAGTTGTTGGGACTTTGGATAGGATGTTCCCCTGAAGTCAGCAAGAGTTCTGGAAAAGGTGTTTCAGACAGATGCCTAAGTCCTGCATAAGCAATAGATACCACAGGTGCTTGAATCAATAGTAAGGACAAATTATAGGCGCACACACTCAACACACCAATTGAAATCAATGGGTATCAGAATGCTTAACTTTGGAAAGATTACTTTTTGCATTTATGTTGCACATGCCAGGAGTTTAAAGGGCTTTGGGACATAGTGTTTCAGTAACCCTTCATGTAACACTTACTGAAGTACTGTAAAGGAGGCTAAAATTACAATATCTGTTTTACAAACAGGAAGCGGAATAATGCAAGCTTGCCTCAGGCTGGGGAGTCATGGCTAAGTGAAATCTGAGCCAAAGAGAACCTACAGACTAAATCAGAAGAAAAGATTAAGAGGCCAATAGCTTCTAAAAGACTAACAAAATTTGTGGTAGAGTGTGAGGTTTCATGAGTCAGTGCTCACTTCTTCAGATATCTGAAGAAGTGAGTAGTGGCTCATGAAAGCTCATACCCTACCACAAATTTAATTAGTCTTTAAGGTGCTTTCCGACTTTCGCTCTTTTCTACTGCTACAGAGAGACTACTAGGGCTACCCATCTTGATCAGACTTCATCAGCTGTCATTTTGACTGCACGCTTGTTAAAAACAAAAATCATCCACCAGTTTTACATTTTGTCAAATGTTAAAGCAGTTTTCAAAATAACTGGGGATCAGTCTCTGATACAAATAACTGTAGAAAATGAAAATAATAATTGCTTGAAAAGGACTCAGTCCCTTCCCCAGGGTTTCTGATGACACTTTAAAATTCAGCATCAGGTCACAGTGCTTCAGGGTAGTGAATTTCTTTGGTTTGTCTACAGGTGATCAACAGTATTCAGTGCCTCCCCCAGTCTATGGCTGCCACACTCCCACGGACAGTCAGGCCTTACTCCTGAGGAGCCCATACAACAGGTGCGAAGGCTTTTTGTTAATTTTGCTGTAGGCTCCTCATCCTCTTGTCTTTGTGTATGTTCCACCTCCCAGATATTGACAAAACAGATTTGTTGGTAGTGCAAACTACTCTGAAGTTAAATTACTACCCTCCTCCTTCTTTTCCTCTTTCTTTTTACCTTTCCTGTCTTTATTTAGTTAAGAGCAAGTATTCCAGGAATAGGAAGTATATCTAACTTTATCACATCTTCTAATTCTCTTTAAGAGAATCCAAAATACAAATAACAGTAAATACTAAAAGCAAAGACAAAAAATCCTATGTTATCCCATCATGTGCATTGTTTCTGAAAACAAAGGAGTCCTTGTGTTAATTTTATCAATTTCTGTAAATTGCAAAGGTATGGTTAGCATGATATGTTGCTACTCTAAATATCATGGACCTTATTCCACAATGGACTTCTGGTTCACAGCAATTCACAGGTTTTTTTTGTAATTGTGGATTTCCTTATTGTGCAGTAGGAGCTACTCTTTCACAACAAGAATAATCTTGCTATAATCAACCAATCAATCCACTAAATTGTAAAGGTTCCTCACTGACACAAGATGGCTGTTCATCTTCTAATTGTGTTTGATCTTAACTACTTATCACAATGCCAGGAATAATTGTCTTTGCCAGACTTATCTCAGGTTCTTTTCAATTAAGATCACAGAAATATCTAACAGTGAAGTTCCTTAGAATTTCCTTCTAACTAATAACTCAATCTTTCTTTTTGAGTCCAGTTTAAAGGCAAGTTGATTTTTTAAAAAATTAAGCCTCTCAATGGGTTTAATGGCATCAGGTTTGAGACACAGTATTCCTTGATTAAACTGTGGCTGTTCTGACAGTGAGATGGAAAATTACAGATGTAATTAATTTGTTCATTAATAATCTAAAGCTTCAATTAATGGATTTGTTCCTTGGGTTTTCTCCACTTTGGCCAGTGACAGTTTCAAAAGTTGATCTCACTGATAAATAGGGGAAAGGGAGTGATCGGGTGTGTTCTTTTCCATGAAAACAGAATGACAGAATAGAATACTAGTACTTGAAGATGTCAGGGCATCTCTCAAATAGCATTCTGGAATTCTAAGGTTTTAAAAATGAATCAACATAAACAGCCTTTTACTGCAGATTAATACCAACTGGGACAAACATGCAAGATCCAAGTGGGGACAGACAAGCCCCATAGCTAGGAGCCGCAGAGGGAGGGGGCTGCAGGGAGGCCATGGGCAGAGGGAGCTGTGGGGCAAGAGCAGGAAGCTGGAGAGGCTGGGGGCTGCCCCTCTCCCTCCCCCTGCCTGCATGATTTAAATTGCACATGAGTTTTGATTCCCCTTCTCCCTTTCCTGGAGCTCAGCCTGCAGCAATCCAAAAAGAGGCCAATTTCTCCTTCTCTCGTGCTCTCCCACTCATGTCCCTGCTCGTGTGTCCTTCCCCTGCCAATGGGTCTGCAGTTCCTTTTGCTGCATGCAGTCAAAGAGACCCATTCTAATTGTCTTATGGAGGGAGAGCATGACAAAAAGTTTTTTTTGGGGGGGGGGAATTAAAGCCCTCTGAAGCCTGTGCATGAGGAGTGGGATTGGATGCTTAGCAAAGGATGTGTGTGGGGGTTGGCATTGAGGAGAGAAGGAAGGCACCAACTCCATTATAGTTCTGCCAACCCCCTATGTGGGGGGAGAAGAGCCCCTTTTAGTTGTTTGGGGTTTCTTTAAGAGCCAGAACAAAATCCCTCCCCCCACCTCACCTATTCTTCAACTTTTGGTGAACTTGGAACCAATCCCATTGCTGCTGATCAGCAGATTGGCATGCCTTTTAAATGGCAGGGGACAGGCAGTGGCTGCTCCTTGGCACCCCCTTCCCAATTTAAATTGTGTAGGAGGGGGAGGGGGAGCCCTGAGATGGAGTGTGAGGGCCCTGAAAAACTGTCAGAAGGACAGGCTCCACGGGCCCCTGGTTAGTTACAGGCCTGGGACAGACCACTGTTTTAAATATGTATTTCACAGTGCTGATTATGAGAAGAAGGCATTTTATTCTTTGTTTCACAGCACTTTGAGTAAGCAAGGGTACTTTCAAAGAGTTGCAATATACACATGTATATCCATGCACATTGAAAACCAATGGCATCCTTGTTGTTTATTCCCAGGGCCTTTTTGGTAGAAAACCTCCAGCAGGAACTCATTTGCATATTAGGCCACATCCCCTGATGGCATCATTGTTTCACACAGGGCTTTTTTGCAGAAGAAGCCCAGCAGGAACTCATTTGCATATTAGGCCACACCCCCTGGCAGCAAGCCAGCCAGAACTGCATTCCTGTGCATTCCCTCTCAAAAAAAGCCCCCCCCCCAAAGATCAGAATGCATCCTTGTAATTTGTTCTCGATAAAATTCTGATATGTTTATCAATGACCATTCATCATTTCACTTATAGGGAACAGCGGCTGAGAATGGGGAATGGATTACAAATCCTAATTTGTTTACTGTGGTGGGCACACATGTTTTAAATCAATACTATAACTGCAGTTGCAATTTTCTTTGATATGATAGTAAAGAGAGTGTTTGTGTGTGGGGGGAGAAGAGCACCTTTTAGTTTTTTGGGCGTTTCTTTAAGAGCCAGAACAAAATCCTCCCCCCTCCCTCTACCCCACCTATTCTTCAACTTTTGGTGAACTTGGAACCAATCCCATGTCTGGGGAGCTGCTAAGAAACGTGCATACAGAAACAATGAGCTTTTACAAAGGGAAACAGCACAGGCTTGGTTATATCATTGTTGATTAATCAATTCTGCACAGCAAAAATATTGTGTCACTCAGTTCCAAAAACCTTTTCGATAGCAAACCTGACTAGACTTCAAGGAAATTAGGTGATTTGGTAATAAAGGAAACAAAATACTTTATTCAGTTTAGTTGCACAGGAATAAGTATGGCAGAGAAGATCTATGTGAAAATAATGTCCACAGTCTTCTTCCAGATATCTAGAAATGAAATTTTGAAGCAAAGTCAAAATTATAATGGCTTTGGTGCCTGCTGCATTAAAATCAATGTTAGTCTTAACTTCAGCAGGAATGGGATTGCATTCAGTGCTTCTGATATTATTTTAGGTTAATTCTGCTTGCTTTTCATCCACAGATATCCCTTAAGTAAACCCCATAATTAGGGCCAAGCAGGCAAGAGGCCAAAGACGTGAACAAAAATGAGTTCTGAAAAGCCCTTCTGCTGTGGCTCTTTTATTCAAGTTCTGGGCCTGCTTAATTAATTTAATTAATGAGAGTCAAAGTTAGTGGGAGTCAAAATGTGGGCTATCAGCCATGGAACTAAAAAAATATCCTTGGTTTCACTTGTTGCTCACAGATCAGTGCCAGAAATGCTGAAGCAAACAGAGTTCAAAGAGGTTTTTTGTTGCAACAGCTCCAGCTAGGGTTGCCAGGTCCAGCTCAGAAAATACTTGGGGACTTTGGGGGCAGAGCCAGAGACTTTCCCATTCCCGAAAATAAATGAATAAAAATACAGCAGTGCAATTCCCCTGAATACAGTCTTCATTTCCTTGTCCCCCAGCATCTGACTGCACTTCCACTAAATGAAAGTGAACTCATCCACATACTCACAAAGCAGCCAAAATAAATGCAGTTTGCAAGCACACACTTTTGTGATTTCACTGGGGCAATTTACTCATGAGAGTTGTTGAATGTAACCATCTGTTGTATTTCCACCAACTTCTTCAGACTAACACAGGAAATGAAAGGTTTAGTCTTTACTATGCAAATGGCTTCTGAAAGAAATGTATAACAAATGGAGGGACTGGGTTCTCTTCCTTTTTAACAGCTTCACAAACACTGGGAATAACCACATGGCTCTACTGGCCCACTCCACCCTGCCCCCATTCAGCCTTGCTCCTACTGAGATTTAAAGGTGCACACACATACATTCCAAGTTTCCAAGCTTCTTCTAAGCCTCCCAGGGTGGAAAGACACATTGTGTCTGTTGGGGCAGGGCTTTCCTTTCCCAGCGAGATTGCTGGTGGCAGGGAAGAGCCTTCAAAATCAGGGGATCCCCACCAGGACCTGGGGACTGGCAAGACTAGCTGCAGCACTTAAAACTCTATTTCTATGCACTTATGGCTCATTTGTGGAAGTACTTCTCAGGATGGCCTGAAGAAAGCTATAAAAGTTTCCATGATCTACTACAGCAGCAAACTTTTGGAGATCAGTTATGACAAATCTAAAATTATGATTTTTGTAAAAGCTAAAAAATTACCAATCAGAAAGTGGATAATTGGCAAACCAACAATGTCCAGTTCAAAAAAGAATGCAGAGATATGTGAAAGAGTAACAAATGCATATACACTTCTGTAGAGTGTACGACAAACATATAATGTAAACATTGTTGAAAACAGCCATTTTTAGCCGATTTCTCTCACACAGAAGTATTTCATGATCTGCTGTAAATAATAATAATATCACTTGGAAACAATCAAAGCTCTAGAAAGCTGGAGCAGGAAACCCATTGAGATACTGTCAGATTTTTTTCAGAGTCATAACAGTGGGAAGGCAGTACTGTTCATTATGTTCATGCTAACTCTCCAAGGGCAGCATATTTGGAAGAACAGTTAATCATCTTTAATGACTATCTGGCAAGGCAGTTCATTTTCTGAGCGCAACCTCTCAATGACTGTTGAAACAAGTAAGGGTTTGTTTCTCAAAACATTTCATTCTTCACCTATCAATGGTTACAATCGAAAAACAGTTGAGAGGATACCATTTATTGTTGCAGTCATATGTTGCTGAGCTAGGAGAGCAAGCATTTTCAGTTGCATAAAACTTATTTTCTGGTGTGTGTGTGTATCCTCGGTTATATATATGTTCCAGAATATAGTTTTGGAATTCTGAGACAGATCTAAAGAGCCAGGTTCTTAGCAAGTTGTCTTTACAGAACAATAGGAATATATAATTGCAATACTATCTTCAGGTTCAATTCATGAGTGGAATCTAGTGATGTTATAGCATGGGAGTTGAATAGAAATATTAATGGTAGTACTTCCATACAATGCTAAATATTGTATCACATGATATCTGTACCTATGCGTAGCTATACTCATATGGCCTTGAAACATGGAAATAAACTAATTGCTAAATGGAGAATGTCTTTGTTTTATTTATGTTATTTATAGTCCATGTTTCTCACAGGGACTCAAGGTGGATTACATAGTAAATCAGTATAATCAATAAAAAACAATGCATTAGGATTTTAGAGTCTGGAACCACCAGAAAGAACTGAATCATAGCATGTGTTAATATGATGTATTAGGTGGTACAGAAATTACATAACAGGATTCTGCTTACAATAAGCTATACACAACAGTATAGACAACAGTCCCAATAATTTATCCAAGGCAGTTTGTGAACCATTTTATACTGTGCAACCCTGTTACCTTTGCAGAAAAGCCCTTTTGCATAGTTCAGTTTTATGTGGAAAGCCAGGAGAGAGGGAGCTTTCCTGACTTCCTTGGGCAGGCCATTCCACGAGGTGGGAGCCCCAATGGAGGAAGCATGTGCATGATCAGTGGCTGACTTTGTTCATTTGCAGGTTGGCTTCTGCAGAAGCCCCTGCTTACATGAGTGAAGTTGCTGTGGTGGAGCACAGCAACAGAGTTGGTTTCACGAGTAATCAAGGTCATGCATGCTTTGTATGTGATTGCAGATACCTTAAACTGAATATGGTAATTGATGGCAGCCAATGGAGCCTCTGCAGAATGGTAGTAATATGCATGCTCCAACTAGCTCCCATTAATAGATGAGCTGCAATTATTATTGCCCCCGTTTCCAATTTATATATGTAGTTGTTACTGCAAGCAAGCATGCATATATATTTTAGAAGAAGCCATCAAGTTGTTGGGGCTGGCTAATCACCCTAGGATATACAGCCATGAAGTCAATTAGGGTTGCCATCTGTTTGGAGAAAAAAAGTTCCTGTTACATTATTAACACATTAATGGGATATTATTTACATCCATGGCATGAAAAGCTTCAGCTGCCCATTCCCATACATTAAACATCTACTAAAGGGTCAGCACATTTTTCTCCAGGCAAACCTAAGCCATAACTTAATTGACATACCTTAGTGAAAGGTGATTTGCTAGCAGTAATGATAATAGTGAGTCTTTTGCAGATATAATTAATGTACCTGTATTCTTCTCTCAGGAGAAGTACCAGCCCTCGGCCTGTTAGCAACCAGGCCACACAGCTCCGCTGTCCCGACCTCCTCGCCTCATGAAACAGTGCACCCCCCCATGGCACTTCCTCCTCCCCACCCCCTGTGGCACCTCCTCCTCCCTCCGTTTGCACAAGTTTAAGGCTGGGGAAGAGGTGGTGAAGCACCTTCCTGGCTCTTTAAAGGCCAATCCCCCCGCTGATTGGAGGGAGAGGAGGCACCATGGGGTGGCAGAGTGAAAAGGCTGCACTGTTTCATGAGGCGAGGAGGTCGGGGCAGCGGAGCTGTGTGGCCTGGTTGCTAACAGGCCGAGGGCTGGTACTGGTCTGCAGTCCAAGAGCTGGAGACCTCTGATCTAGAACAACCTTAGAAGTACCTTTTAAAAAGTCCCGCAAAGAATCTGCATGTTAAAATCTGATGACTTAAGGGTTATAACAGTAAAAGAAGAATTTAAAAGATTATTACGTAACCCTTTAAACCATTTTAAAAAGTCACTTTAAAATTTGTTAAAAGATTTACAGTTTAGCCTATATGTCTCACTTTTTGCATTCTTTATAAACCTGGGAACAGAACCTCGCCACCAAGACTGTATTTGATTTTTAAAAATACCTTCTACATAACTCTAAAATGTTCAGGAACCCCCAAAAATCTCACTTTGGCAGCATCAGTTACTATCTAATACATTCTTATCCTGACTGTTCTCAATGGAATACTAGGGAACTTTACATAGTTTTCTTTTCTCCTCCTCATTTATCTGTCCAACAAACTTGTGCAGTGTATTAATCCAAGAAACTGTGATCAGATCAAAGTCACCCTGCTTGTTTAATGTATGCATGTATGTTTACTAAGTTGTTTAAAGGGCAAGCAAAAAACTGTAAAGCAATACAGATCTTAAATATGCATTAGTTTCCCTAAAGTTATGTATGAATTCAAATGATGATGTGAACTTTTCTGCATCACGTAGTTTCATGCAATAAACATGTTTCTTGCTGAAAATTTACTATGAGTCACACTTACAAAGACTTTAAGAGTGGAGGAGTTGAAACTCAGATTATAGCTGTTTCTGTACCAAGGTCAAGAACTCTAGGCAGCAGAACAGGCCAAAACAAACTCCATATGATCTACTACTAGTTTCCTTTTAAGTTCTTTTTTGCTTAGAGTTAACTTCCTTTTATTTCACTCCAACTAACATTAATCCCTTTTGTACAAATGCCTTTCCCGTTCCTCACTTCAATTTTAAAACATCTTTGCAAGGGAAAAAATGACTTTTGTAATGCTTGGTTTACAGCAATTTTAGGGATGAAATGATTCACTTAAGAATAATGGATCATCTTCTCTCCCTTCAGTTTTGCCTCCTCAGACTGTTTTAAAGAAGAAAAACTATCTGAATAAAGCTGTTGGGTTCCAAGAATGCATCCTATTCTACTGACTGATGCAAAACAATAGTATCTTTACTTTAAATAATATTTGAATATATTATTCATTATGAAACCATCTTTAAAAAGTCTCACTGAGCTATTTTCTGCTCATGCATAAATTGGAAGGAATAACTCTCAGTCTTCAAATCTCCTTCTCTGGTTCATTGTCCTTAATGAGTGATATTCAAACCAGATGACTAGCAACAGTCATATCCTGGTCCATGTTTTACTTTGCTTTACACAGTGAGTGTGCAGTTAGATTAAGCTGCAATCATAAGAATGCTTACTCAGCAGTAAGTCCAATAAATTCAGCTGGATTTACTTCTATGTACATGATTAGTATTGCATGGTATGTTTGCTACTGGGTGTCTGTTCTCACACTTTTACTGTGTCATTTAATTAATTTGTATAGTGAACCCATGACTTACCTAGTAAATTCTGTGTAACATACAAAAAATGTAACAAGTGGGAGAGGTGACCTTGAACCAGGATTGTAAAACAGCTGTTTTTGGGAAGAACTGTGTTTCAGGATCATGCAACTGTGAGAATTTTATCTTCTGTTAACAGATAAAGAGTAGCAAAATGTCTCAGTGAAAGGGCTCATTGTTGCCATGAGGAGAATTCACACAAAAATGTAGTTGTGATAGGGAAAGCAGGGAAGCACAAAAGCAAAGGGTCAATGTGAAACGCTATCCACACCAGTCATGGCAGTACCATGTTAAAGAGGCAGATAATACTGGAGGACAAAAGCCAGAAGTATAAGCAGTGGTGGAACACTGAATGCAGACTGAGTCCTCTCTTCATGTATATCTTAGCAGTATATCACAATAAAAATAGCTTTTGAGGGCATAATATGATCAAAAGCCCCAGGCTTTTGAGCTGTGAGCTGTGGAAATATGAAAAAAAAGAAGTTGAATATCACAAATGAAATATTCGTTTCTAATTGTATGCTTGATTTTGTTAATCTGGCAGGTTTACAGTGCAATCCTAAGAACACTTTCCTGGAAGTAAGCTCCATCAAATAGATCTGAGTAGGACTCTAGTTGGTGTAGTCCTCTCTTAATGCATCTGCCATTAACTCTCTCTAACCTTAATCAAAAGCTTCAAGAAGGCTTTCAAAGTAGAGATACAGAAACAGGTATTGTAGTGTGAAGGTATATTTTGTTTATTGATATTTCAGTAATAAGCAATATGGAAGACTTTACACCTAGTTATTTTATGTTGGGAAAGTGCACAGTTTCTTGAAACCTGGTTCAAAAACATTTATGCAGAGTTGTATTTATTTATTTATTTATTTATTGCCATCTATAGTGAAAAGGTTAACTCAGAGGTATACCAAGAGTGGGGGGAGGGTGCAGTCTGAGGAAGAGGGGCCCTTGAGGTCAGTGTCATGCTGCATCCAGCCAAATGTCTTCCCTTTTATCTAAAAATGCAGCTTTAGCTGCAGCCACTAGGGGTGTAGGAAGTCTGAGCATAGCAAAAAGCATTCTAGTATTGGCTAGACTTCGCTTTCTTCAAGATGGAAGCAAACTTACTGAACTGATTATGTAACCAAGCCAGCACACTGATAGCTGCTACGGTAATTGCCAGCCTGCAGGTCATTTTCTCCAATAGTCTAGCCTCTGTCTCTTCCTTTTCTTGCACCCAGTTCAGCCAGATCTTGCAAAGCAGTAGTTAGAGTATTGCAGCAAGATAAAGCAACCCTTCCCTCAATTTCTCTCCCTCTTTTCCATGCGTTTCTCATTCATTTCCCTTTACCTAATTTTTCTCTCTCCCCCCCCCCCCCCCGCTTCATTTTCACTTCTTGGTCTCAAGACCTTCTCATTCCTATCCTGCTTAGTGACAGAATGTAATTAAGAGAAGTACAGTGACAAACCTTTGTTAATATTATGAACAGAAGGCACTGGGTTTGCTGGGTAATCTACATTGCACTGATTCTGCTGTGCTTCCAATCTGCTCTTGCTTGGACTGTGATTCTGTGCATGACATCAGCTGGCATTGCTGGGCACCGTGTGATTGCACTGATACTGCTGGGTACTCTGTACATTGCACTGATTCTGCTGGGCTTTCAAAAATGCCCCCTCTTCAGTTTCTACTGTAGAGATTCTCTGGTTTGACTTTAGTCCTTTGGAAACTATGGAGGATGGGGCCACCTTCCTGAGGGAGTAGTATGTTTCTTAACATCTAGTCTGGTGAAGCTTGCAATTACTATTTTGTGATTCTTTGGCTAGTGTTAGTAAAAGTTAGTACAAAGGCAGACTCCTAGCTGTCAAAAATGCCTTGTATATGCTTGGAATGACCAGTTCCTGGGCTTCAAAATGGAGTACAGAAGCCCTTTCAAGTGCCTGCTCAGAACATGAGCGGTGTGATGGATTTTTTTTTGCATCAGTCACAGATGGCTTATAGTGAATCTGTAGGGTTTTCAAGGCAAGAGATATTCAGAGGTGGTTTGCCATTGCCTGCCTCCATGTCAGGCCAGATTAGCTTCTGAGATCTGATGAGACTAGGCTGTCCTGGGGCTATCCAGGTCAGGTCAGGGCTGGGCTGAGAGTAATGTGACTAGCCCAAGGTCACCCAGCAAGCTTCCATGGCATGAGTGGGGATTCAAACTTGAATTTCCCAGATCCTTGTCCAACACTTTAAGCACTATACCATGGTGGCTCTTGTGATAGAATAGCGTGTTAGAATTTGATTTTTTTTTTAACTTTTATGATTATATGTATGAAGTTAAATAAAATATTTCTTTTCACTGTCTGCATTTCTTTTCTGGCCACTGAAACAAAGTTTGGGTCCACTGGCACCTTTAAGACCAAACTTTGTTCTGTTGTTTCAGACCAACATGGCTGTCCACATGAAACTGTTTTCTGGACATTATTATTATTTTATTTAATGATTATTACTGAAAATAATTTTGTCATATAAAGGAGGGGCCCTCATCTGGATAGCTTCAGTCTAGCCTGATCTTGTTAGATTGCAGGGCCAATGTGGCGGCAGACAATAGCAAGCTATATGCAAATATCTGTTACCTTGAAAACCCCATGGAGTTGCCATAAGTCAGCTGTGACTTGATAGCAACACACACACACATGAGGGGAGGGATGTTAATTATTTGTCCTAAGTGCAAAATAGGATAGGTACACCATTGAGCGAGCTTGTCACCATTCCTCTGTTATTTAGTTCTCTACTCCTAGCATGTCAGCCAGCCTCTCCATCATTCTGTGCAGTTGGCATGACTTTTCCTACAGCAGAAAGAAGTGTTTCCAATATAGTGCTTCTTGGAGTGATTGCTGTCTAAGACAATATTAAATAAGTGAACCTGAAAACAGTGCACATGACTGGTATCATCCTGAAAGCTCGTATACAATCTCTACCTCATGTAAATTTAAAAACAAATGGGGTTTAAAGCAGGTAGTAGCATCCCCAATCTGCCTCTTGAGAAAGCTCAGTTTCACCAATTTCTGGTCATACCAACATACTTAGATTTAAATATTACATGTTTCAATTTAGTCAGTGCGCAGATATAAAATGATTTATTTTCATATTGTATTACTTTCAATATGATTCCTCCTCCAAACATTTGAATTTCTCTCTGACATTTTTATTATTCTGTTTTCAGTTTCATGTTGAACTTTAGTCATGCAATGAATATATGGCAGGTACGAACTGCACAGATTTACTTTAAGGACAGAGATGTGGATTTGATTCATTTTCATTGCTAACATTTAGCACATTGCTGGTATGACGACATAGTTATATTCATTAAATAAAGGCTGACTAATGATGTTCAAATATTTGTATCTTACATTCAGAACCAGTAGAAGTCTATTATCTTGAGTATTAAGTTTATTATTTATTAATAACATTTATATCCTACCTTCTATCCTTTATATCCCATTGAATATAAAGTTCCCAGAAGGTCTCCTAACGTAGCACTGACCAGATGCACCCTAGCTTTGGCAGGTCACTGCAACATGTGCCTTTCAATGTGTTCTATAAGCAACAATATTGCTTTAATTTCAAAGATATGTCATTATCAGTAATCAGATATTTATATTCATAAATATTTATTTCCATTTTGTTTCCCATATTCACAAATGGGAATATTCATAATATTCACAAATATTTATTCCCATGGGGACCCAAAATAGCTTACAATATAATTTTCCCTTCCTCCATTCACACTGAAATATCAAATTTTAGAATTAAACTCTTTATAAGAAGCATCTGTGCAAGTTCTTATTTGTGTGTTTATTATAAATGGATGCTTATAGAATGAACATGTCACTGAAGGCAAATTTTAAAAGCAGAAAGTTTTTAAAATATGCAGTCTCTGAATTTAAAGTTGCTTTGGTTCATGAATTTTTTTCAATGGTTTCCTCTCACTCTGCAAATATCACAGTAGATTCTGTAAGGAAAAAATCCACCAAGCGAAGCTTCTCTGATAGTACTGCATGGGGGGTGGGGTGGAGTGAGGCTGCACCTACTAAAGTTCTCCACTCTGTGCAGCTCTTAAAGGTATAGGACTTGTCTCAGGATCTGATCCTAGCAACCAGAGTGGCTTCTAGCTGGTGTCAAGATGAGTAAGTGTACTGCTTGATGAAAAAGCAAACAAAGAGAAAAAGGTGGATCTTGCGGAGAAGTCTCTTATAAATGAAGTGTCAAATGAAAAAAAGTTAAAGGAAAATCTCCTGCTGTAAATGCACAGGGCTGGTGCTTCTAATAAAAATCAGGGCCCCAGAGGAATTAATTACATCAGCATTACAGGAAGAATTCATGGAATTGCAAAATGTAGTGGCACAGACCAGCACGGACCGCTGTTGCAAATGAGGAAACTGCAGGAGAGTCTTAACAATTTCAGAGCTGATATGTGGGACACTGTAGTCACACAATAGCAGTTTAGACACTGTAATGAATAATAGTGCTAAAGTGCTAAAGAAAAATGATATCACACATATTTCTCAACTGAAGTAATCTAACTATACTTCTTTGTGTATGTGTGTGAACTCACAAAAACTTTTCCACTGGAATAGTTCTTCAAGGTCCTACCTATTACTGAAAATGTTAGCAGAAAATGATATTAACACCATGTTTTAGTGGATGTTCTTATAATTAAATTTACGAAGATGATTTCTAGTCAGTTGTTGATATGAGGCAAATGGTCCTCAGGCTATATCCAGTGTATATGCTGTTATAGGCCATTTTGCAAACATTTGCTTCCTCTGGTATTCCTTGTGTTGTTGGTAATAATTACAATGTAACAGTAGTCATCTGAAAAACAAAGTTTGAATCCAGTGGCACCTTTGAGACCAACATAGTTTAATTCTGGACTCAAACTTTGTTCTGTTGCTTAGGACTTTATTCTATTGCTTCAAACTAACACAGCTACCCACCTGAATCTATATTCACAGTAGTCATCTATGTTTATGGTACAGATTACAAAAAATCCAGGTCCCTCCTTCAAAGAGTTCACAATTGAAAATAAAAGGCAGGGAAAGGGAGGGCAGGGAGATGGAGGCAAAAGTAAACAAGAAAAGAATGTGTTCATCTCAAGCACACATATTTAGGGCTAACTAAATACAATTTTAATGACAATTTAAGTATTAGCACATTTTTATTCCAGTGTAACCTTCCATGGTTTAGAGCATAGTTTATGCTGAAATAAAAACGTGTTGCTCCTTAAGGTCCTGCCATAATAGAGATATGCCTCTGAAGTAGTTCATTTCTGTAGAGGTTAGGGATTGGGTTGAAGGGCTGGTAGGCCTACAGTTTAATGATGGATGTGGGTTTTGATGGAAGATTTGAGGGGAATGAGGATTCCTTTCTTTTTGTAAGACATGTATTTGTAGCTGTTTGGATAATAAGGCTATCTCCCTGTTATGTATGTGGACTCAAGAGAAGACTTTGGATATTCCCATTGGGCTCATTGGAGCCAGGCAGACTGAGCTTGGGGACTTGGGAACAAAGGGCTGGAGGATCCAAATCCCTGTGGCCCTAGACCAATCACAAGCCTCCACCGGTTTGAATGACCCAATGATGTGCTAGCGCGGGAATTCAGATATATATAAGTTGGGCCAGTAGGCCCCGTCTTCAGTCTTGTATTGTAACCTTTTCTACGTGATTCCTGTTAAAGAGCTTGTTATCACTAACTTCGAGACTCTGCTATGCATGGAACCCACTATATTATAGTGGCGACAAGGATGGGATCTGGATGAGTGAGGTCCATGGCACCCCAGCACCGCCAAGTGCACCGAGCTCCAGTGTCGCCGCACAACAGGCACCGCCACCCAGCCTGATCATGGCTGCCGTGTCCGGATCACAAAACTTCATTCCAGAGTTCAACATGACGCAGCCCGAGGTCAAAAGACTCAAGTACCACCTCGTGGCACAGCAAATCAAGGATGATAAACACGAAATCAAGAAGGTCATCCTGCTGAGCAACTGAAGCATCACCACGCTACAGCTAGCGGAGGGTCTGGTCACGCCAGAGATGCTTGAGGTGTCTTCCTTCGACAAGATCATCGAGGCACTGACTGGCCATTTCATCCCAAAGCCTACTCTCCTCACCCAGAAGCTACAGTTCCTCGACAGCTTCCAGGAGCCGAACGAGACCGTAGCAACCTTCCTAGCCCGCCTGCGAGACTTGGGCAGGAAGGCAGAGTATGGCACACAATTGGAGGAGAACCTGTTCATGAAGTTCACTCATGGCCTCAAGGACGGGAAGACACATCGGAAAATCGCGATGGAATTAAAGCCGACCTTGGAGAAGGCCCTACAAATAGCCACTGCCACCGAGGATGTGCACAAAGAAAAGGCCCACCGCCCAGGGACCAGCGCCCACCAGCTGCGACTGGCCGCAGAATCGGACGACTCAGACAGGGACAACACCCTCAAGCTGCATCAGGTAACCCAACAAAAGCTTAGGCCACACAAAAGAATTGACCACCCCCAAGACCTGCGCTAGCTGTGGGGACCCACAATAGCAAGTTCAGGAGCACAACCTGCCATACATGTGGGAAGGCCGGGCACATAGCTCTGGTGTGCTGGTCGGTGGTGCTGAGCCAAGGAAAACTTCCTTGGCAACAGAATGGCCGCTGCCGCAAGATTGTACTAGTGGACGACATCCAGGCACTGACCACTTCAGGGACCCAGGTATGCCAGTTGCCCATTCCCTCCCCGGATAAATACTACGTGACTGTGTTCATGGAAGGCAAGCCCTGCAAAATGGAGGTAGATTCCGGGGTGGGCCAGATGGTCATTTCGGCTCACATGTTCAGGGAGATGTGCCCCGGGGGGGGGGGAGGCTCAATTAAAACCTCATTCCTTGTCCGGGACTTTCAAAAGCTGGAGGTTTCAGTCCAGGGAGTGGGCCTGGTCCATGTTAGGTATGGAAAATTCAAGGGCGAGCTCCCCCTCATTGTGGTGGAGGGTGATCTATGCAGTCTTCTAGGTCGGTCCTGGTTCCAGGCACTGGGCATCCAAGTGACGGGGATCCATTACACCCCTGTTCAAAGGGACTTTCAAAGGGTGTACAAAGAGTTCCCTGCAGTTTTCAACGGAACTCTGGGGACATACACTGGGGCTCCTGTAGCTTTACAGCTAGACCCCAACGTGCAGCCCATACAGCTGAAGACCAGGTGGGTGCTGGATCGCCTCATGGTCCAAGGGGTTCTGGAACCAATCACTAATGCAAAGTGGGAGACTCCCATAGTAACCCTGATCAAACCCAATGACAGCATATGCATCTGCGCTGACTGTAAATGCACGATAAATAAGGCATTGCAAGGCCATGCATACCCCGTTCCGGTGGTGAGCCATGTGTTAGCATGCCTGGTGGGAGCAAAAATCTTTGAGAAACTGGATTTGACACAAACATACCAGCAGCTCCCTGTGAACGCAGCCACAGCAGAAGCGCAAACTATTGTGACGCACCGGGGGCCTTCAAAGTGCGACGCTTGCAGTTCGAGGTCAGCATGGCTCTGGGACTGTTTCAGAACTGAATGGACTCCCTTCTTAAAGGCATCCCTGGGGTCCAGCCATTCTTTAACGATGTGCTGTTGCAGCAGCCACCGAAGACAAATTTGGTGACCGCCTCCAGATGGTGTTACAGCATTTCGAGGGGGCAGGGTTAAATGTAAAAGGGGAAAAATGTGTATTGGGGGTGCCCACCATAGACTTTCTGGGGTATATGGTGGACACGAGCGACATTCATCCAGCCCAGGACAAAATAAAGACCATTTGTGATGCGCCGGCTCCCACCAACAAGGCTAAACTGCAATCGTTCTTGGGAATTCTCAGTTTCTACCATGCCTTCCTTCTCCACAAGGCGGCAGTAGCAGAGCCCTTACACAGACTGCTGGACAAAAGGGCACCGTGGGTTTGAGGTCGTTGGCAAGCCGCCATCTTCCAGGTGGTAAAAGACATTTTGACTTCTAATAGCTTGCTGGCGCACTTCGACGAGCGGCTACCCGTTATGCTCGCATGCAATGCATCACCATACGGGGTCGGCGCCGTGTTGGCCCACAGGCTGCCAGATGGGCACGAGGTCCCGGTAGCCTATTATTCAAGGACCTTACAAAAACCAAAGTGAAATTACGCTCAAATAGACAAAGAGGGCCTGGCTATCGTGAAAGGAGTAAAAAAATTCCACGATTACCTGTATGGCCGGCCCTTCACTATCTTGACGGACCACAAGCCCCTACTGGGCCTGTTCTCCCCTGACCGACAAATGCCCCAAATGCTTTCACCGCGGGTGTTGAGGTGGTCCATTTTCCTGGTGGGTTATCAGTATGACCATAGGAACCGCCCCGGAAAAGCAATGGGTCACGCTGATGCTCTGAGCTGCCTGCCACTGCCCTCCATGAACCCAGCCCCAGCATTCCAGATTATGTCACTGGAAACCCTCCTGGACTGCCCAGTACATGCAAAGGACATTGCCCGCTGCTCTTCCAAAGACAAAACCCTCTCCCGAGTTCTGGACTGGGTGTGGAGGGGGTGGCCAGAAGGATGGGGGGGGGGTGCAGAATTTTCAGCATTTGCATCCCGCCGGGACAAACTGTCGGTGCATAAGGGGTGCCTGTTGTGGGGAAGTAGGGTGGTGGTGCCCCCCCCCCCCCCGTACTGCAGCAATGAGTCCTAACAGCACTGCACGAAACTCATCTGGGGATTGTACGTATGGAAGCGCTGGCCCGCAGCTATGTTTGGTGGCCATGAATTGATGACACCATTGAATCCTGGGTGGCCTGATGTCAGCCATGCCAGGAGACATGTCCGGCGCCACTCTGCACCCCAGCCCAACAGTGGGAGTCCAGTTGCAACCTCTGGTCCCGCCTGCATCTCGACTTCACGGGGCCCTTCCAGGGGCATATATTTTTCCTCATTGTGCACTCATACTCCAAGTGGTTAAAGGTAGTGCCAGTAGCCTCCACCTTGTCTCAGGCAGTGTTAGGGGCATTACGCAAGGTTTTTGCCACACATGGCCTCCCGGTGACAGCCTTCACCTCGGCCGAGTTTCAGGATTTCTGTGGCCAGAATTTAATAAAACACATAAGATCGGCCCCCTTCTACCCAGCCATAAGCGGCCAAGCGTAAAGAATGGTGCGGGCTATGAAGGAAACGCTCCGCTGCATCATATATGGGAAGTGGGAAGCACTCCTTGCTGAGTGCCTCTTAGCGCAACATTCCACCTCCAGTATGGTCACCGGCAGCAGCCCAGCAGAGCTTCTCATGGGCCGGCGGCTGACAACCCTCATGAATCGCATACACCCAGACTGCGTGCCCAAGCTACAAGAGGTACCTGAGGTGGTCCGGGCCCCCCGGGGGTTTGACACGGGGGACTCTGTGTTTGCCAAAAACTTTTGGGGAGGGCCAGCCTGGATACCAGCACAAGTATCCCATGTACTAGGGGCCATCATGTACAAAGCCATCTCAGAGGGGGGATTCACAATAAGGCGGCACACTGACCAATTACGTGCATAAGAGGTGCCCGAGGGGAAAGACAAGGATGAGAACACAACTACCCCGGCACCTGATCTAGGCGAAACAACCCCTGAGCCAGAGGAAGCAGAAGAGCCCGCAGTAACACCGGCGCCAGTGGAACATACAGGACCACCCTCAGCACCAGAGGTCGCAGAGGACCCCGTCCAGCCGACAGAATCCCCCTCGGCACCAGGACCTCCTCCAGGGACACCTGATGCAGAAACCGCATCGCCGGCAGCTCCAATGCTCAGGTGATTGATGCAAAAGCACCGCAAGCCCGCGTATCTGAAAGACTATGTTCACTAGGGCTTGTGAACTAAGGGGGGAGGGGTGTTATGTATGAGAACTCAAGAGAAGACTTTGGATATTCCCGCCAGGCTCATTGGAGCTAGGCAGACTGAGTTTGGGGACTTGGGAACAAAGGGCTGCAGGATCCAAATCCCTGCAGCCCTAGATCAATCACAAGCCTCCACTGGTTTGAATTACCCAATGATGTGCTAGCGCGGGAATCCAGAGATGTATATAAGTTGGGCCAGTAGGCCCCGTCTTCAGTCTTGTATTGTAACCTTTACTATGTGATTCCTATTAAAGAGCTTGTTATCACTTACTTCGAGACTGCCATGCATGGACCCCACTATATTATACTCCCTAAAGTATATACAATGGAATGGGAGTTTTTCAGGTAAAAATTAATGCACCCATATAATTACACTATCCTTCTGAGGCTGCATATGCCTGTGCACCACACATACTTATGTGGATTAAAGATATATTTGTGATGGAGAGATCTGTCCAGCTGCGGGTGAGTTATTCTCCAGCCATGGGGCAGATAATGGGGCAGATGTCAACAACAATTGCATAATTTGTTTTGATTCTTTTGCACCTCATTGTTATGCTTCTTGAAGCTTGTTTTGTTGTCTTTTAAAAATGTAGGTGTAATGCTAATCAAGCTGAGATTTTAAAATAATATTAGAAAATAAATAAAGAGCCAGCTTCAAAAAACAGAGTTCACAGCTAACTCATAGCTGAATTTATGACTATAGTTCAGTACTGGAGCCCAGTTTTAAAGTAAGTTTCTCAATATTTGTTCTTTATGACAAATTTCTATAGGTAGTAATACTATTAATTACTTAGCCCTATAGCTTTTTAAGTCCAATAACTCTATTATCACTTGTAGTCTTCACTTAAATAGTGACATTTCTTTCCCCCAAAGCAATAAAGTGAACCTCTATATAACTAAATTGTATAGAATAATAATTTGCCAACAACTCTAAGCTATTATTACATTATGAAATATTTTTCAGTATTTTTTCTATTTTTTAAATACAGCCTTGCAAATAGGTAAATGAGTTCTTTAAATACATTTTTGGTTTATATCTGTTGACTTGAAATTGGTCACATAAACTTAGTTCTAACTTTAAATATTTTCACAACAGTGACAATTTATACCAAATGACTTCACAGCTTGAATGCATGACATGGAATCAAATGAACTTGGGATCTACACTTAAGGGGTAAGGTTTGTTTGTTTTTAAAATTCAGTCTTACTCTGTAATTTATTTCTTTTATTTCCAATGTAGTTAGAGAATTTACCAATATATTAAACTTCTTAGCATGTGTATATGTGTCCCTGCACATACTAAGGTTTAACCTTTGTAATTTGAATCTGTAATAACTTAAAACCAAGTTTTGTTCAACTTTCTGACCATGTTAAGCAGTTAAAGGCAAAAGGGAAAATTTTATTCTGATTTGGTACTAATTTCTTTTTAGATCAGCTGAGCATATACATTCATTTTGCTCTTCTGAAGAAGTGTGCTGCAGTTATAGCCACTTTAAAGTATCATACTTTACCTTTCTCCATGTGTCATACCATTGACTTTGAGTAGCCACCATTCCAAATGACTTGATGATGACATAGACCAATTGAAATTGATGGTGCATTACTAATATAGGTGGAATTGCCAGCTACTGAAACCAGGGCTTGGCCAATTTCCTTGTTTGGCTAGTTTTTGGGATTATTTTAAGCAAACCAAAAGACAAAATATTTTTCATTTTAAGAAATGTGTATGTCCCTTTGCATTGGACTCTTTCCAGATTGGTGTGTTGTACTGTAGACTGACCTAAACCACAAATTCTGCTTCCCCAGGTCCCCTCTATGTCCCAGAATGTTCATTTTGAATAGTTGTTAGATACAGAAAGCAGTGCATTTAGGTAAACAAGATCCAAGTTTTTTTGCTTCAACCCCAGTGGTTCTGACACTGACCTTGTTATAGCTCTCAAGTTCCTCTTCTTTATACCTTTCTTATTCTGATCTTCCCATTTCTTTATCATCTCTCTAGCTCACATTTCCTTCTGTTACCTTGCATTTATATAGGTCTTACATCTTCAGCCTTTCTGGTGTCCCCCCCCCCTTTCCTTAGTTTCCTCTCTACAAAGGGCTGTTATCCTCCCACTTCTTGGGAGTGGGTTCCAGAATGATCACTTTTTGTACAATACTGGTTTCCTGTCACTGTGGAAGCAGGAAGTTCTTCTTGAAATGGTCACAAACTGAAGATATCTGATGGACTGCATACAGGATATCGCGCTGCTGCTGTGTTTTTTTTTCTTTCCTGAAACTTGAACAGAGTTGGAAAATAGATAGAAAATTGAATTTAATACAGGCTATATTTAGGTAAATCTTAACCTTGGGATTTTGCAAGTAAAAAAGGTTTCTTTATAAATAACATGCTATTATTAGTCAGTAGTTTATTGATTTGAAATCTTTTTAAAATTAGAATATTTTGAAATTAGACTATCCCTTGATTTTGGGGGCAAAATCAGGGGATTCCCCCACCTAGATTGGGGGTCTGAGAACCCTATACAGTTCAGCAACAGCCACTCCACAAATGACACTGTGTATAGTGATTAGAGTGCCAGACTTGGAGTTGGGAGACTCAAATTTGAATCACCGTTCTGCTGTGGAAGCTGACTGGATGACCTTGAGCCAGTTGCACATTTTCAGCCAAATTTACCTCATGGGGTTTTTGTGAAGATAAAATGGAGGAGAGGAGAATGATGTAAACTGCTTTGGGTCCCATTGGGAAGAAACATGGGGCATAAATGAAGTAAATAAAAATATAGCTGAAGGTGGGGTGCAGATAAAAGATAGGTTGGTTGGTGGGAAGGCAGGGCCATAGCCAGGATTTCAAGTCTGGTGGGGCACATAGACAGGGTTTTTGTTGCGGAGGGGCAGGGGGCTGCCTGACCACACTCTCGGCGCTGGAAGGCAGGGCAGTGGCCCTGGCCAGCCACAACTGGAGGCTGGGAGGGAGCCTGTAGGCAGGATGCTCCAGCAGTTGCAAAGCCACCATGGACCAAGCCAGTATCTCCCAATGTTTCTCACAACAAGCACCAACTCGGTGCACTGGAGTCCAAGCTGCTGTGGCCCTGCCATCCTTGCAACAATGGTGCCTTTTCTCTTGGGGCCTCAAGGTGCCAGTCCCATGGTTGGGAACAGGGCTGGCAGCCAGGAACCCTAGGGAGGGAGCCTGGATGGCAGGCAGGGAAAGGAACAGCAGGCTGTGCATGATCTCAGCCCAAGGGAAGCATCAGTGGGGAGGGGGAGATGAGACAGAGAGAGCCCACCCTTCCTCACTTGGCTCGAGCAATCACCGTGGCCACTGGAGGGAGGCAGGAATGTCTAATGCCCTTGTCCTTCTCCCTCTTGGCTGCAGCAGAAGTCAGGGAGTGGTAAGTGGTGGGGCCTGGACCCTGGCCTTGGTGTTGAAATGGTGGGGCTGGGACCCTGTGGGTCCCACCATAGCTATGTGCCTGTGGAAAGGAGAGAAGGAAGCTGGGAAAGGTGAGCTATGGAGCTAATTTTGCCAGACAGTTCAATTATTATTCAGACAGGGGCTGCTGGTTAGTGGTGGCAGTGGCCTGTGACAGCTTCACTAGGTATAGGGTACACTGGCTCACAAAGGCCCTGGCTCCTGCCTGCATTGTGGAAGGCAGGGGGTGCTGGCTACCACTTGCTGTATGTGGAGTGGGGCCACCAGCTTGTGGTGGCTCCTGTCTATCCACCTTTCACAAAATGAGCTATGTTGGCTTACTGCTTCTTCCCTGTGTGTAGCAAGTCTTGCTTCGCTGGGTGAGAGGATAGTCTTGCTTTGCTGGGTGAGAGGTGGTAGTGGCTCCCCAAGATCTTGGCTACTGGGACTTTTTATGGTGGCCATAATCTGCCCCTGTTGGTATCAGTTAAGAAAAAAACCCTAAACACAAAACTTGAATTAAGGCTAGATTTGGAGACTGACAATGGTGTGTGTATATTTATGCATACTGAATGGTGCATATATCCATATATGTATTGCATGTTTATTTGTTTGTTTGTCTCTTGCCTTTCCATCTAAATAGGGTCCCCAAGCCAGTAGCCATCAAATATTAAAACATTTCAATATTAAAAACATTTAAAATAAATTATATATACAATAATTGAAAAAAACATATAAACAGACTACAGACATATATTATTATGGAGATTCTCTCTATATTTCATGTCAACCTTTCTACAATACCCTTTTACTTTTAACCAGGAACTGATTTTCTTTTGAGTTACTTGAGCTTCTAAAGTGAACCAGAACACTGTAAATTCAAAGCAACAACTGACACTATTATTTATGCTGATGCAGCATAAATATCAAAACATCATTCACCATTTGGAAACTTTGGCTTGTAAATTGTGCTAAGATGACTGAAAACTGGAAACATGCAACCAGATCCATGTTTTTTAAAAAATGTAAAATATTTTGTTACCAGCCTAATTAACAACCCAATGCTAATGAGTAAAGTTTTTACAAACTAAAGCTGTTATGTACTGACATAACCTTAACAGAGAATTTAAGTCTGGTTCCTAAGATATAGAAGACTTCTATTTCTTTTATAGATTGGACACAAAAGGAAATTCATAGCACACACCTTCATCAAATCATAGGATACTCAAGCTACTGTCTAGAGGAGAACAGTGTCACATAACACACTTGCAGCCTATCTTTAGGACTTGTGCTCCATTCATATATGGTATTTAAGCATTATACACAATTATATTGTGATAAAAGCAGTGAAACTGTGGTGAATGAGGCCAACCTTTTCAGTAAAAAGGAACAGGAGAAATGCAACGATTTGTACAGAAGTTTGCTTTTGCTCATTCCAGTACTCTGCTAGCTCTTCGGACGATCTTTCTGACTTTCCTTCAGTGTTTTTAACTTCCTTTTGGAACTCACAATCCTAAATCCTTTAAATAGAGTAGGAGTCTGGTGGCCCATAAAGGTTTTTGCAATATATGCTTCTATGATTCAGAACTAACTTCATCAGTTTCACTTGACTCACAAAAGCTTATGCTGAAATAAATGTAGTTAATCTTTAAGTTGCCACTGGATTCATTTTATTTTGCTGCTACTTGGCTACCCATTTGTAATTATCAACTTCATTGTAATATTAGACAAAATATCCTAAAAAATGAAGAACTACATCAATCTTGACTGAGATCCAGGTTATTAAAGCAGGGAAGAAATTATTCTTTGGGGAACCCCAAATTAAATAGCAAGTTTTGGGGAAAATGGCAAAGAGACAATGAGATTAAGATAAACCAGCTTCGTAAAAGTAAATTTAAATGTTTTTATTTGGGCCAAGAATGGAGAATCTGTGGAAAATCATAGCTAGACATAGTCTCATCACTGGTAGTGATATGAGCCAAAATAGTTATCTGTCGTTTCCAGCTGTGATAGTTACAATATACAGTCGCTATGATTATAAGCTGCCTTTCCTAAGATTTACATCTTCAAAATATACAGACTGTTCACAAGGGATTTAATATTTCAGATATTTCCTCCTCCTTTAAGTATTTAATGAGCATTGGCATCTTATTTTTCTTTGAAATTGATACCTTCTTTATTTTTTGCCAGAGATGACAGCCTTGCATAGTCATTGTCCTCTTTCTCTGTGATGTAATCAATATTTTCCCTCCTATATTAAAATATTTTAAAGGACTTTCCAAACTTTAGACATGTAAGCACTTTCTAGTTTTACAGAGTGATACAGCTAGGGCACGGGTCCCAAATCTTTTTGAGCCTCTGGGCACCTTTGGAATTTTAGGGATGCCAGTCCCCAAATGGCTGCTGGGGGAACCCCTACCCCCAACAATCATCATCACCTCCAGCTTGAAGAGTGGACACCATATGCACCTGCCCCACAAACTGTGAACTTTTCCAAATGAAGGGGATGTCTGCTCCTGTCCTTCAAGCTGTGAATTTGAAGCTTGTGGGGCAGGTGCACATGGCTCCCGCTCTTTCCAAGCAGGAGCTACCTTCTCCTGCCCTGTAAGCTGCAAATTCTCTGCTTGCAGGGCATGCATGTGGGGTGCGTTCTCTTTCCAAGTGGGGCTGTGTTTGCCTTCCCTGCAAGTAGTGAATTCACAGCTTCTAGGGAAGGTGCACATCTAAGGTTGCCAAGTCCAATTCAAGAAATATCTGGGGACTTTGGGAGTGGAGCCAGGAGACTTTGTGGGTGGAGCCAGGAGACCTTGGGGCGGAGCCAGGAACAAGGGTGTGACAAGCATAATTGAACTCCAAGGGAGTTCTGGCCATTACATTTAAAGGGACAGCACACCTTTTAAAATGTCTTCCTTCCATAGGAAATAATGAAGGATAGGGGCACCTTCTTTTGGGGCTCATAGAATTGGACTCCCTGGTCCAATTGTTTTGAAACTTGGGGGGTACTTTGGAGAGAAGCACTAGATACTATACTGAAAATTTGGTGCCTCTACCTCAAAAACAGCCCCCTCAGAGCCCCTGAAACCTCCAGATCAATTCCCCATTATACCCTATGAGACTCGATCTCCACATAGGGAATAAAGAGCTCAGCAGACGTTTCCCTACGTTTCCTCAGTCCAGCTACTGAGACAGCACAGAAATTTTGTGATAAATACTGGTAATGGTAAGCTGTTTGTGGCACAGCAGTGTGTGCAAGGCTAGAGTCTCTGCCACCCAGTGGTTACTCAATGTGAAGAACTACATCAATCTTGACTGAGATCCAGGTTATTAAAGCAGGGAAGAAATTATTCTTTGGGGAACCCCAAATTAAATAGCAAGTTTTGGGGAAAATGGCAAAGAGACAATGAGATTAAGATAAACCAGCTTCGTAAAAGTAAATTTAAATGTTTTTATTTGGGCCAAGAATGGAGAATCTGTGGAAAATCATAGCTAGACATAGTCTCATCACTGGTAGTGATATGAGCCAATCATACACACATTCAGACATACTTGAAAACATTGGCAGCTGTGGGCAGTCCACACCTGGCCACATTATTACAATACAAAAACCATTTCCTGACTAATTCTTTGTTCCCCTCCTCCCTTAGTCTAACAAAAGGTCTTCTTTCTTGAGTTCATGGAGAGTTTGCGTGCTCTATGCATGACAATCTTTTCACAGGGAAATCTGTTTCTGTTGCAGCCGGAAGGAATTCCTTTTCCTGGAAGCACAACTTGGAAGTGGCAGTGGGCTGCTGTTATGATCAGCTGGGGAATCCAGCCTTTTGCTAGGCAGAGGAATTTCCCTGGAAATAAATTTTCTCCACAACTCAATTTGGATGGGGTTCTCTGGGAGGCCTTCCTTCCAACATCAATGAGGCATGACCAGGCAAATTTCAGGACCTCTAGGTAGATATGGAAGAGCCTGGAAAACATACTTGGAGAAACAAACAAATAAAACAGCAATAATAGGTGCTTTTTCCCTTTAAAGCTTTCCTTGGCTGTCCACAAATTGCCATAACTTGAGTCCAACCCTGTTGAGATAGAGTTTCACACATATTAGCTACTTACCATACTTGCTTTGGACAGGAAACTTCCTCCTTCTCACATGGTGTTTCAGTTTGACAATGTCTCTACCCTTCCAATGTTAAAGGACAGATTTCATACAACATACATTATGCAGAACACAAATCTGCAATATAAACCCATGCATCACTTCTCATGATTTAGGCTAGTGAATATCCATATAGAAAATGTGCACCTAGAGGTTCATGAGAGGCTTTTTATTTTTGTTGCAACAGATATGAATCTTAAAAAGAAACATGAAATTGTGCACAAAATTTGGAGCTCCAAAAAGAGATTACCAGAGTTGAAGTTACCCCTGGATTATGAAAATGATCACAAAAAGGGCAAGAAATCTTCAAAAACAAATATAAAACAAAACTGAGGCCTCAATAGAACAATGCCAGCTTTAACATACATGTATGTGAGGGATCAGACCCAAAATGATTAGAGAACTGGATTAGAGAATTTAAATCATTGGACATCAGTGGGGTGTTCAAGTCCCACTGAACCCCATCTTTCTCTGTGTCAACTCATCCAAAATTTGTTCTGTGGGTCTCACGTAGATGTGAGAGTGGGTTTCAACAAACTTTAACAACAAAATCCTAAAAGCAAATAATAGTTAATCCTTAAACAAACAATTCTTAGCAGACATACCAGTAATTCTTAAAATTACTATATAATAATGAGCATGCACTAAACTTGAATTGCAGATCCCGATTTTCTTCATATATAACAAAACAATCCTGGAAGGCAAATTCTGGTTAATACACCTTGAAAAAAAGTTTGAAATAACAGAGCGGCATGAACTTAAAACAATTAAATGGAAATGTGTTATCCAGTAGCTAGCCTGGCCAGGACTGGAGACTGGATTGAAACACAAAATTAAGCAGAATTGGAGCCCTACCATGGTAAGAACATGAAACATAGAAAAGATTTTCTCAACAAAACACTCAGAAAAGTCATGCTCCAACAAAATGCTATAGTTGGAGGCATAAAATATGATAGATAAGCATATAGATGCCTCTTTCCACAAGTAAGAGGTTCACACTATATCTGAATAGGAAGATTGATATGCACAGTTCATAGATGGATCATAACTATAAATGACATCAAGAGAGCAAATGAAGATATACTTTTTGAGGAATGCAGAACAGTATTAAAGTCCAGATTTCCAATGAAGACCAAGAGTTTTCAGGAATCTTGCCTACTAAATTACTAAGAAATCTAGAAAGGGTATTTCCATAGGAAACATGACACTGAGAATAACTGGCTCGCTAGTAAAGCAAAGTATTAGTTTCTCAAGACTTAAGAGAGAAGATGCACAGTGAGAGGGCAGTTCCACCCAAGGAAGGGTATAGATGTTTCTCTATAACACGTTATAACTTCAAAAGGAAAGAGGTCTTGTAAAAACCAAAATTTATGAGGCAGAACTTCAAAACACTGCTCTAAACAAAAACTCAGTACCAACCATCAAAAGGAACCCCCAGATTCAAATGAATGCAAAATTGGAAAGCAACCTAAAGTAAGACAGAAAAACTGCCAGATGCAACACCTGAAGACCACATGCTTCTGGTATGAGATGTTCTTAACAAAAATCCCAAAAGAATAAAATTTCCAAAAGGCTGGATACTGTATTGCTTTAGCAGAATAGATGCTCCATATAAACCCAAGATTACAAATATAAACCTCCAACCCATTGTCCCAGATAAAAAAACTTAACAAGAGATCTGTTAAGTGCACCATTTCTTTAAAACAAAGACGATCACAAGCTAAATATCTTATAAATATCCCCCTTAAAATTAAAGCTACATAATTTAAGTACAAGGAAAACTGATAATGGCCACTAGAAGAATATTCTCGGACTCAAAAGGTAAAGCAAAAAGAAATAAATTATCAGAGGAATAGTTTCTAATCTAGAAGAACTCTTGCCTCAAGGCATTTTACAGGCAGGGTTTTTTCTCTAGCAGAGAAAGATTAGCTGTAAGTGGAACTTTGGGATGCCAGCTCCAGGCTGGAGATTTCTGAATCTCTGAATCAAATTTGAAGATTACAAGACATGCAGTCCACCCTCCTGGACACTTTCTCTCCCAGAGGCACTAGCCTTAATGTTCTGGGCATTACATTATATTTTGGGAGTGATCTCCAGGTTCTACCTGGAGACTGGCACCCTTGCAAAACAGTAGTGTTTTGAGCAAGCCAAGGAGCTTTCAAACTGACTTGCTTTTTTTTCTAACATATACACATCTTTCTTCCAGGCATATAGAACTATTCATTTTGTTTATGGAGACATTCTTGCAGAATTTCAAAAGTTTGAATTTGTATTCTTAGACCCAAAATCAGGAGAATATGAGAATTCAGAAAAATATCTCAATTGTGCCTCCCCCCTTTGATACCATGGGGCATATATATAAACACAAGATGGGAAAGGTGATGAGATATCTGCCTGGTGGGTTCAGATTTTATACTTCGTATTTCTACAATTAAGACTAAATTCGGCTAAGTGCCTTTTCTTTCCTAAAACAGCTAGAGATTGGGCATTTTCGCACTGACCTTACTCCGGAGCGACGTCCCTCTTCACTGCGCAGCGTCTGCGCGGATTTTGCACCAATTGCTCCCCAGAACCCGGAAGAGCCGCAAAGTCCCGCGGCTTTTGCGTCACAAATGTAAACTGGTTTTTGACGGTTTACATTTGCGATGCAAAAGTCGCGGGACTTTGCGGCTCTTTCGGGTTCTGTGGAGCAATTGGTGCGAAATCCGCGCAGACGCTGCATGGTGAAGAGGGACGTCGCTCCGGAGTAAGGTCAGTGCCCTTTGTCTGCAAAAGTTTTCCTAGCCAAAATCCAGTGAAAGTTGCTAGGACATAAATTCCTTGCAAAAGAGAAAACTTTGACTCTTTGCAAAGATGCTGGCAATTTACTTCTCTTTTCTGGTTCTGTTAAAGATTTCAGATTAAGAAAAGAGAAGAGGATTAGCATTCCTTCTTGGTGGGGGAAGGGGCAGGAAGGGAAAAGTCCCCTGTGCAAGCACCAGTTGTTTCCAACTCTGGGGTGACATTGCTTTCACAACTTCACATTTTCATGGCAGACTTTTTACGGGGTGGTTTGCCACTGTCTTTCGCAGTCATCTACACTTTCCCCCAGCAAAGCTGGGTACTTATTTTACCAACCTCAGAAGGATGAAAGGCTGAGTCAACCTGGAGCTGACTACCTGAAAACCCTGCTTTCACTGGGGATTGAACTCAGGTCGTGAGCAGAGCTTAAGACTGCAGTACTGCAGCTCTAACACTCTGTGCCACAGTGTTCTTGTGGGGGAAGGGCAAGAGGACTGCAAATTTGCAACCTTTAACTTCCCTAAGCCAGGCTCCAATTTGGGGCTGATTTAGGCACTCTGTGTACATGCTCAGAGGCCTTTCCTTGAGCCTGAAATTTATAGAACTAAAGCAGTAAATATTTAACAAAACTAGTTTAATTTCTCTTTCTCAGAGATATTTGATTCTGGCATTTTAAAGGTGAAAATAAAGGTACAACTCTCTGAATCTCTCTTTCAATCATGACAATAAATTGTATTTATTTAATTTGCATCCTTGCTGCATTTTAAAAGAGCTGAACCTAAGTTCTTTTGGGCTAACTGTAATGCAGTAGCTATGCACCAACTGAATTTTTAGTGCTGAGATAGCTGAATAGCCTTAACTGGATACACCACGAGGGTCTGGGAGGCATAAAAATAACATAAGTACATTTCTTTGCCTAGCCTAACCTAGACTAGAGCCTATTATGCTAAACAGCCTCCTGACGTAATTCCATTTGGGGAAACCCTTGGATTCCATCTGGACATTTGAACTCTGTATGATAATATCTAGCTCTCTGAATTTATACCCAGTTAGCTAGTTACATTGAGCAACTCACTAAAACGAATGCTTTCAGGGCCACCACAATCTGAGCCAAACTTACCCACTAGCCTTTGAAAGTACCTACTATCAATTTTTGAAAACTGACTTGGGGAACCCCTTGCTGCAGTGGTGTGGCTTGGTTTTCTCTAGAGTTTTCCTAATAGGCAGAGGCTTGACTAGGGCCTCTGTGCTAAAGGATTTATCCAGTCTGGTGGCAACCTACCTTCCTGGTGTTTCTGGGGGCAAATACCAGACTTTGGACCTGTGTTGGACTATCAGTTGGCAAGTCTGCTGACCCACTTTGGCCAGACAGGTGGCAGACTTTTTCACACTAACAGAGATCTCATCTTTTGGGCAAGGCCACATTCTCTGCAGTTAGTTTTATTTCCTGAATGGGGTTGCCATATCCGGACAGGACAGATTGCTAGAGATCTAAAATGGAAGTCTAAAGAAAGATGAGATCCCATGGGAACCAGGCTCTGAGCTCTCACTCACACCAAACTTCCATTACCCTGCAGAGAAAACTAAGTCTGCAGCCTGGAATTTTGTGCTGTGATTCCAGGAGATCTCCAGGCCTCCCCCTGAGAACTGGCCTCATCTAATTTTAGTCCAAATCATTGCTCTTCTGTGCTTTATTTTATTAAGGGGAGAGAGGTCTTTGTTACCTTACAAAGCCAGGTCTCTCCATTCTAAAAGACATTCAAATCCAAAAGCTAGATTTTTCTTGTAGGGGAGATTTAGGGACAAAGGAGCCTTGCCTGCCCATGTGGAACTACCATTCTCTAACATTTCCCAGAATTCTGGCTTCTAAGTTCCCCATGGCACCAAACATTTAGACAAGACACTTCTAGGGAAAACAACAACAACAAGAAGAAGATGACAACATTGGATTTATATTCTGCCCTCCACTCAAGAGTCTCAGAGCGGCTCACAATCTCCTCTATTTCCCTCCCTCACAATAAACACCCTGTGAGGTGGATGGGGCTGAGAGGGCTCCCCCAGAAGCTGCCCTTTCAAGGACAAGCTCTGTGATAACTTTGACTGACCCAAGGCCATTCCAACAGGTGCACGTGGAGGAGTGGGGAATCAAACCCAGTTCTCCCAGATAAGAGTCCGCACACTTAACCACTACACCAAACTGGCTCCCAAACAGAAAACAGGAGCTGCCAGTAAGGAGTCTGGCAGCCAGGGAGCCCTGAGGGTTTACACTCCCTTTCTCTCGTGACCCAGTAAGACCTCCCTACAGGGAACTACACAAAAGAAAATCCCTCTCACTTAGAGGCTTTGTCTCTCATTCACACACACCACAGAAATCCTCCCAGATCCTAGCTTCTGTGCTTCAGCTCCAAAGCAGAGCCTAATAGACAGAGCTCAAGGGATGATCAGACCCTTCTTCTCTCCCAAGGAGAGGCAATCAACATTCCCAAACAGTTCATACTCACAATCCTGAAGATCTTCCAATTCCCTACACACGTCGGTTCAACCAGGCTCAGGATCTTGGTTGACTGACCGGGCACCCCGCCCCCCACAAGGCAGAGAAAGCTGGACTCAGTCAAAAAAGTGATCGTGGAGCCTAGTCCGTTCTTTCCTGCCATGAGGGTAGAGGGCAGATAGTTATGCAGTCATCCAAGGGGAAGGAAAAATCCTTACCACGTCATTCTCCGGCCAATGAAACCATTTTATGTAGCAGGAAAATAACAAAGCCCCACACATTGCTTGGTTTGAAATGAGGTATTTTACTTTGATATCAAAGTAGAACTTGTTGGCATAAGCCCAAAATGACTAAGTTCCAATCTTCAGCCTTCTGACTGTTTTTATTCACAACTCAAAACAAGCAGACAAGCCCACAGCCTCATCTGTTCAAATGCCCCACCTTCCTGTATGAGTCTGCTATCAGCTTTCAGCAAGATGCTCCCTCTGAGGGGCCTGTCTGTTATCAATACACATTTGTGACTCACACCCATTTGGGCTGTCTGGTTTTAACAGATGTAACAAATATTACATCAGACATTCTCTTCTGAAGGCACAAAAACCATATTTTCATTTATTATTATTATTATTATTATTATTATTATTATTATTATTGGGGTGTTCATAATTATTCAGGGGTCCCTCTTCACTAAAGGACTCTTTGGAATGTTGAAGGATCTGGGCATGTTTAATCTGGAGAGGAGGTGGTTGAGAGGTGATATGATCACTATCTTTAAGTACCTGAAGAGTTGTCATATTAGAAGATGGTGTGGAATTGTTTTCTGTGGCCCCAGAAGGTAGGACCAGAACCAATGGGTTGAAATTAAATCAAAAGAGTTTCCGCCTTAACATTAGGGAGAACTTCCTGACCACTAGAGTGGTTCCTCAGTGGAACAGGCTTCCTCGGTAGGTGGTAGACTTTCTTTCCTTGGAGGTTTTTAAACAGAGGCTAGATGGCCATCTGACAGCAATGAAGATCCTGTGAATTTAGGGGGAGGTATTTGTGAGTTTCCTGTATTGTGCAGGGGGTTGGACTAGATGACCCTGGAGGTCCCTTCCAACTCTATGATTCTATGTGCTGTGTGTAGGGTTGCCAAGTCCAATTCAAGAAATATCTGGGGACTTTGGGGGTGGAGCCAGGAGACTTTGGGGTGGAGTCAGTACCATGATTGTGCCAAGCATAATTTAACTACAAAAGGAGTTCTGGCCATCACATTTAAAGGGACCACACACCTTTAAATGTCTTCCCTCCATTTGGAAATAATGAAAGGGCTTATAGAATTGGACCTCCTGGTCCTATCTGTTTGAAACTTGGAGGGTGTTTTGAGAAGAGGCACCTGATGCTATCCTAAAAATGTGATGCCTCTACCTCAAAAACTGACCCCCCCAAGAGCCCCAGATACCAGCAGATCAATTCACCATTATACCCTATGGGAATTGGTCTCCATAGGGAATAATGGAGCACACAGCTGACATTTCCCTACCCCCCCCCGCTTTCTGATGACCCTGAATTGGGGGGAGGGGAGGGCCTCCATACTGGGAGATCTCCTGCCCCGACCTGGGGATTGGCAACCCTAGCTGTGTGGTGCTGGGGACTGCAGTCAGGGGTGGCTTGCATACTAAAGTGGAGAAGACAATAAAATGTTGTCAGCTATGCCCATTATTACTATTTCCCATGATACTGAGTACAAGTAATAACCTTTGGTTTCACAGTTTTTCCTTCATGCCTTTCCCATCATGGCTACTTCTGCCTATTGTGACAAATGTCCTTTGAAGCAAATCTCTGTTAGTCGAGAATATTACTACCATATTTAAGTAATTATTAAATTCAAAGAAATGTAGCACTATTACTCTACCATGATTGTAATTTGGTGACTAACAAAAGCCTCATGGTACAGAATGCTAATCAGCTTTCTGAAAGCTGCACACATATTATTTTCTTTCACTCTAATAGTTTACAGTGTGTAGAACTGGATTAACTGCTATGCTGTGCTTACTATACTATGAATTAAAGAAATTGAAGGATACATCTCCTTGCTAATCTTGAGGCCTCTGCATAACCATGTGTTAATTCTTCCAGTCCTTCTAGTACTGTTATGATTTGTGCTAGAAAACCAGTGTCAAGTTTTCTATTTCAGAACCACAAAGACAGTGCATTCAACAGATAATTATGGATGTACATCTGGAAATTTACTAATAAAGATCTAATGTGGAAAAGATGCACTCATAAATGTTCTAAATCTGAATATTATTTCTGACATTTGGAGAGGCTAGGAAGTTTTTGTTAAAAAAAATCAAACAGTTACTTTGGTGCTTTGCAGACTGTTTTCATTTTCTGAGGCAGTGGGAGGTGAAAGGAATAATGAGGAGGGACATGCATGATTACACCATCACACCAAAGAGGATCATTTGTGGGTTGACTGGCATTTCTGTGTGATGTTTCAATTTATTACACTGGTAGGACTTTTTGATTCTATACACCATGAGGCATATTTGCCCTAAACTATCTCCTTATCAGGTTCAAAAGTTTAGACTTCACATACACAGGGGTAGGGCAGTGTGTAGGTAAAAACAGAAGCAGAGGCCTTGCATCAGGCTATTTTACCCCCATTCTATTAATAAGATGCTCACCTACAGTAGAAGAAACAGAATAAGCCTTTGCTTGTCCGCATTGGCAGGCAGGCATGGATTCAGGGACCAAGGAGATAAAGAGGCAGAAAACCATAGTTTGCCTTCTTGGCAATGGGGATCCTAACAGCCCTGCAAAGGGAAAGAGGGAAAATGAAAGTAGAGGCTTACGACTCTCTCGGAAATAGTAAAAAATAAACTAGTAAACACAATTAGAAGATGTGACTGATGATGATGATGAAGGACCAGATTATCTCTGTGCAAAAGAGAATTGCTGGTCCATCTTTCATAGGCTTGCCAATCCCCAGGTCCCAGCAGGGGTTCTCCCGCTTTCCCAGGCTCCTTCCTGCCCCCAGTCAGCTGGCCGGCAGGGGAAAGTCCTGCCCCCACGGCCACCATGTGACTTTCCACCTCCGGAGGCTTCAGTCTCTACTTGAGAAAGCCTTCCTCTTTGGATGGTGTGTCTGTGTTACTTTTAAGAAGTTCGCAGCAACTAGTTAGCAGAGATGCCAATCCCTCACTTCAGAGTCGCCAGAAACAGGGGGGGGGAGGGAAATGTCTGCTGGGTACTTCATTATTCCCTATGTGGAGATCGATTCTCATAGAGTATAATGGGGAATTGATCTGGAGGTATCGGAGACTCTGGGGGGGGCTGTTTTTTGAGGTAGAGGCACCAAATTTTCAGTATAGTGCCTCTCCCCAAAATACTCCCCAAGTTTCAAAACAATTGGACCAGGGGGTCGAATTCTATGAGCCCCAAAAGAAGGTGCCCCTATCCTTCATTATTTCCTATGGAAGGAAGGCATTTAAAAAGATGTGCCGTCCCTTTAAATGTGATGACCAGAACTCCCTTGGAGTTCAATTATGCTTGTCACACCCTTGCTCCTGGCTCCACCCCCAATGTCTCCAGGCTCCACCCTCAAAGTCTCCTGGCTCCACCCCCAAAGTCCCCAGATATTTCTTGAATTGGACTTGGCAACCCTAATCTTTCAGATGTCTTTATTATGTTTTAAAAGATTATAACCATGGGGGAATCTAAAGTCTGTCCATTCACAAGCAAATGGTGTGTGTGTGTGTGTGTGGGGGGGAATACTGAACGAAACATACCACAGTGAAGTAAGATATAGGAGATCGTAGGGCTTAGCTCTTCATATGTGCAAGCTATACTTTTATTTTTAAAAAGAAAAACAAACCCAAAATTAGATCCCGCTCTCCTTGTACATTTGATGATCTTGGAAAATGAAGGAACATACCACTCACATGCCACTTTTTGTCTCCTGTCTGTGCTTTGCAGGCAAAAATTATAATTGTCTATAGAATGGAGAACCTTTCTCCTATCTGTCTGAAATGTGGGAAGAATTCCCTGGGAGTGAGGAGCAATCCCTTACAATTTCATCACAATTAGGTGTGTATGTGGGGAAGATGAAGTTACACTTGAAAATCTGTTTCCCAAAAACCGAATAAAAACTACAGCCATTTTACCAGTCTTGTATAAAGTGTAGAGTATAATTATTAATCTTCTGTTCAGGTATTAAAGATTTCCAGTGTTTTTTTTTTTAAATTGTCTTTATTAAGCAGAATATGGTGGGTAAAACAGCAATTATTTACATATATAAGGAAATACTAAGCAAATTAATATAACTATATTACATAAGCTAACATTCGGTAGCAGGTGTTATTTAAATAAACAAAAATAGATTATAAAAGCAAAAAACTTAGAAATAGGTCACAGAACAATACATTGCATTACTCAGTAGAAACATTTCCAGTGTTGATGCAAATGTGTCCAGATAAAGGGTACAGGAATTTCACAGATGTCAATTTTATTCCTCTACTGTGCATCTTTTTTAAAGGATCTGAAACAAAATGTCTGAGTTTTGATGGGTCTTTCAATTACATGAATACAACCAGATAGGGGGATTTTTATATTGGACCAATTGATAGATCATGATGATAGGTTTTTGTCATTTTCTGAGCTGAAGTCTAGATGTGACTTGACACCTTCTGTAGAATGGCAATTGTTGTTGCAACATTTGTTGGTATGTCAATAAGGCCCTGTGGCAAAAAGTGTCTCAGAGTCCCCTCTGCTTCTGGAGACTATAATTGAACCAAGAGAAAAAACAAAACCTACACGATTTGTTTATATATACTGGATGTCAATCGATAAATATGCAGTGCCCCAAGAATGAATGGAATAAGGAGCTAAATTGCCCTGTTTTGCCAAAGCAATGGGATATGGCCTTAAAGGTTATACCTGCTCTCTCCATGGGTCTCAAATTGAAGCTTATTTAGCAAAAAATTATGCTCAAGATATACTGGACACCAGGGGTCATTTTGTAGAAAAATAGTTGTTGGAGCTCATCCAGGGATTGTTATGCAGCTGCACCTACTATTCAATAGACAAGGTGGGGAGGAGGAGGGGGAACCATCAGAAAGGCTCAGGAGCTGTGCTCCTGTGAGCTCCTGCTGAATTCAAAGCCTGCTGGACACCACAGCAACTCCTTAGCAAAGGACTGAGTAAAGTGTCTAATTGTTGGCATTGTAACCTATAGGATATGTCTCTTAAATATATGCTTTGAGCTTGTCCAGTCATTTGGATATCTGGGAAAATATTATTACTCGTATCAGTTTCGCATTAGAATGTTTATTGATTTTTGAAGATGCTTATGTACTTTTAGGAGCAGAGTGGTAAGCTGCAGTACTGCAGTTCAACCTCTGCTCACAACTTGAGTTTGATCCCAGTGGAAGCTGGGTTCACGTGGCTGGCTGAAGGTTGAATCAGCCTTCTATCCTTCTGAGGTCAGTAAAATGAGTATGTAGCTTGCTGGGGGTAAAGTGTAGATGACTGGGGAAGGCAATGGCAAACCACCCCATAAAAGTCTGCCAATAAAATGTCATGATGTGACAGTACCTCTTGAGTCAGTAATGACTAGGTGCTTGCACAGGGGACTAACTTTACTTTTATGTACTTTAAAACTATCTACCCATCTCTTGGAGGCTAACAGATGGTGAACAAAAATGGAACCTCTGTGCCCTAACTACAGCTAAAAGACTCATACTACAGCATTTGAAAAATAAAAGAACCTACCTCTGGTAAATGTATGGATTGAGGATCTTAGAACTTTATCAATATTTGAATGCATGGCATATAGATGGCAATGGACTTATTTTTAGATATTTGGAAACTATTTATAGAAAATGTGTAGATCAGCCACCACTGTTCTTATATTGTTGTCTTTATGTAAGTCTTTTTTTCCTGTTTTTTTTAAGGGAATAAAAAAGGAGGAATTAATGCAATCCAAAAGGAAAATTCAATATAGAAATATGAACATTGTAGAGGTTTTTATTTGATTTATTTGACTTTTATCCCACTTTTCCTGCGAACATATTACACACACAGTTATAAGATATTTAAAAAAAAAACCATAACAGCAATTATTCTAAATGTTGGCGATTCAGACTCTTCCACACTATACTGTGTCCATGGTGTCCTGGTAACAACTTCACTCACTTCTTTAGAGGTTGTGGTCCTTATAGTTAACAGTAAATGGTGACTGATGGTAGCAAATAGAGACAGGGAAAGAGGGGCCAGATAGTATTTTGATGTCCGATTCCTCATCCAAAAAGGATTCCTTAGATCAAAAGGTATTGGTCTGGCACAAATTTGTCTGGCAGAAATGTTTCCCACAGGTTCAGGATTTCAGGTAAGTCAGGCAGGTACACATGGGTACCCTTCTTGCCTCTTAAAATATATAGAGAGCCACGACCATTTCAGATCCCAGGTCCTCTCTCTCATTCTCAAAGACATTAACAGACAGAGTAGCCCAGCCCCCTTTAATAATTGCCCCTTACTTAAACACTGCACAGAGCTATTGGGGTTGGGGACTCAAACATGCTTTCCTTCACACACTGCTACCATTTATTCATATTCTAACACACACAGAGACACACACCAAGATGGGTAGTCATGTTTGTCTGTAGCAGTAGAAAAGAACAAGAGACCAGTAGCACCTTAAAGACTAACATAATTTGTGGCAGAGTATGAGCTTTCATGAGTCAAACTGGACTCTTGCTCTTTTCAGTGTATGACCAAGATTAGACTGTCAATAAAAAAATTCAGTAATATCCGGATCTGAAAATATTCAGTAATAAATTTTTTGGTATTCCAGATATTTCCAAATAGTAGTATCTGGATATATCCGAATATTCTGAGATATCTGGATATTCAGTTCCATATACCCTGTAGCCCATGGAAGTCGATGGCAACATAGGGTATATTGGAAGCCACCTGGAGGGGAGGGACTTTGGGGGAGAGCCCCCAAAACTGCAGTGGAACTTCAAGGGACACTCCCCAAAGGAACCCCCCAAAATGATTGGACCAGGGGGTCCCATTCCAGGGGCACCTGAAGAGGGTGCCCCTATCCCACTATTATACCCTATGTGCCATTGAAGTCAATGGCACAACATTGGGCATAATGGAAGCCTCCTGGAGGGGAGGGGGTTTGAGAGATAGCCCCCAAAACTGTAGCAAAGCTTCAGAGGACTTTCCCCCAAGGAACCCCCAAGTTCCAAAATGATTGGACCAGGGGATCCCATTCCAGGGACACCCAAAGAGGGGGCCTCTGTCCCACCATTATACCTATGGGTTATTGAAGTCAATGACACAACATAGGGCATAACGGAAGCCACCTGGAGGGGAGGGGGCTTGGGGGAGAGCTCCCAAAATGGCAGGGTAGCTGCAGGGGATTCTCCCCAAAGGCCCAAAAAGGCTGGACCTATCTGTGGGCACTCCAAAAGGCTTTACAAAGGCACACACATCCCCAACACAACCAGAAAAACAGTAAAACACAATCAGCAGTTCAACAGGTTAGGTCACCACCAGGCCTGGCCAAACTTGTCTCAGGCTCCAGAGAGGAACAGCCAAGCAAAGGCCAACCACCCAGAAACCAAAAGCAGTCCAAACCACACACATACACTGTAACCATAGCCTGGCATAAATTTAACAGACAACTCCAAAAAACCAAGATTTTTAAGATTCCCAGAAAAGATTATAAAGATAACATGGATTAAATTAAACACTTTAAGCCAGGTCATGCCAGAGCCACTTCCTGCTCCCCAGCAACCCAGTCCCCAACAGAAAACCAACCACCCAAAGCAGGAGGAAAACTAAAGGTTTTCAAAAAGGTAAAAATAAACCTGCTTCTAATCTGAACAGAAATCCCCCCCCCCCCATAAACACACAAAAAAGGAGTCATTTTACCAGATGAAGATCCTCCAGTCTAGCCAGGAACACCAGCATCTAAGGCCAGGCCACAGAGAGCAGAGCACAGCGAAGGGCACGGAAGCTCACTCACAGTCTCTCTATAGCAAGTTGGCAACACACAGCAGCAGCAATAGAGATTAGGTTCTCTCTTCCCCCTTCCTTGCTGGAGCACACAACAGCCCTGAGCCATTTGCAAAATGCATGGCTGCGATTGGATCAGGGGCCTCCTCCTCCCCTCCCCGCAACCAGAGGCGGGAAAATCGCTGACTGTGATTGGATCATGGGCCTCCTCCCCCTCCCTCTCACCCCAGGCAGTTTTCGGTAAATATTTGGTAAATCCTTCACTGAACTGATAGCCCTAACCATGATCCCTGCCCACAGGATTAAACAAGTTAGGAATTCACTTTTATTTCTGGTTTGAATATAATATTGGAGTAGATCGTGTTGAGGTTACAAAGTTTTTTCAACTGACTTCTGAATATTTCAGTGTTCAGAATCTTTTGTTATAAACGGACCTTTTTCAGTCAGATTTAACCAGGTCTTCTCAGAACTTCTCAGCCAGACTCACTCCCAGCTCCCTAACTGCTCTCTAAAACTCTTTTAAGTGCCATTTTCAACTGTCCCTTCTCACCAATATTCCATCAGCTCCCATAGGTTGTTTAGAGGGAGGCAGACTCTAACCTGTCCATCATCCCCCTCCCTGATCTTTGATCTGGATAAAAGATAAAGGGCGTTTTCGCACTGACCTTACTCGGCAGCGACGTCCCTCTTCACCGCGGATTTCGCACACGCGGGACTTTGCGGCTCTTCCGGGTTCTGCAGAGCAATGTGTGCGAAATCCGCACAGATGCTGCGCGGTGAAGAGGAACGTCTCTGCCGAGTAAGGTCAGTGCGAAAACGCTCAAAGTTTTACAATTCAATCCACTCACTTTTATTTGAAAGTAAGATATCTTGAAATCAGTTATATCCATTCAGGGGTCATTTTGTAGATAAACAGGTGGTGGAGGTCATCCAGGGATTATTATGCAGTTGCACCTACTATTCAATGGACAAGGTAGGTAGGTGGGGAGGAAGAGGGGGGATTCTCAGAAAGGTTCAGGAGTAGTGCTCCTGTGAGCTCCTGCTCAATTCAAGGTCTGTATCTATTTTTTAAAAGTGAGCTTACGATGGATGTATTAGACTGATTTACTGCTAAATTGATTCAGGTGGGGCAGCCATGTTTTACTGCTAAATTCCTGCCCCCCTCCTTCAGCATTATTTTCTCTTGAAGTCTGTCTTTGACCTTTTGCTCTGCCTGTAATGAAACCAGTCAGTATGAGATTTGTACACAATTCAACTACTTGTAACAATTCAGTTATCAATCCAAGGAAGACTTTCTTTTGGTACATATTGGTTCCATTCGTTTTCCCAACTGGAAGTGTCAGGAAAGTTACAATTTTGTAGAAGATTCTATTATTACCATCATAATATTTGATACTAAAAATGTGTTTTACAAATCATACACCTTTGCAAGTTATAAGTTACTCTAGGCCAAGAAAAAGTAAAAACCAAAATTTGGGCTCCTGGACTTACCTGAAGGGCCTCTTTTTTGACCCACTGGGGCGGAACAGGGAGCTGGGTGGCCAGGTGCTATTTTTGAAGTATGCTGTCCTTTTGCCAGGGGGCCACATGGCTTTCAGGGGCACCAATCAGCTGGCTTGCTGGGAGGGCCTGGGATGTAGGATCAGGCTGGCAGACCTCAGAATGTTAGTCTTCTCTCTGGTCTGCCTGCCTGGGATAAACAGAGGTTCCTTGGCCCACTGGCTTTAGTGGGTTACTTGATGCTGGATTCAGTACCATATGCCAAGCCAAACCTCTATGGTTGTAATAATTACAGAGTTGTGGCCCCCTTTTATACCCCAAATATGTGTATTGTCTCTGTACCCCCACAGCTCTCACCTACTCATTTACATTTGGACTGCAATTCAGGAGCTTGGACTTAGCTGTAGAGCCCTTTTGTGGCCTACAGGGTGTCACAGGGAGCCAGGTGGTCAGGTGTCATTTTCTCAGAATGCTGTCCTCTTCCCCAGCAGCCTTCTCCTGAGGTTAGTGAATCATTTGGCTCACCAGGAGGGCCTGGGAGGCAGGCCTTGGGCTGGTGGACCTCAGAGTGTTAGTCTTCTGTCTGGTCAACCTGCCCAGGATAAAATAAGGTTCCTCAGCATGCTGGCTCCACTCTGCCTTTGTCTGTATTCCCTCCCTCCCACCCTCTGCTCCTGGGTTGTTGGTTTTTTGTGCGTATATGTTTGCTGTCATTCGTTGTTTCAGCCAAACATAAAACACTTTGCAAGCTTTTGAACTCACAAGAAATTTCATAAAGGCTGGATGTTGCGGGTTTTTTTAAGATAGAAGAGTGAAAAGCAGATTTTTCAGGCCACGCTCTGATTTTGCAGGCATCCTCTGTGAAATGTGGTGCTTCCTATTGCTCCCAGTCTGCAAGGGTGCTTCTCATTTGGCATTTTAGGTGAACTTGGGGTGGTTTTTCTGTGAAAGAGCAAAGAATGGAGAGAATTCAGCAAGGTTAACACTGGCAGCAGAATGGATATACAACTCACCACCTACAATAGAACAATCGTTTAATGAATTATGGCAGGGGTGGCCAACGGCAGCTCTCCAGATGTTTTTGCCTACAACTCCCATCAGCCCCAGCCAGCATGGCCAAAGACTGGGGCTGATGGGAGTTGTAGACAAAAAACATCTGGAGAGCTACCATTGGGCACCCCTGAATTATGGGATCATTTTACGTGTAAATTAGCCTATAACATTTCTAACTCCCCACAGATCAATATGAAACTAAGGTTGTTGCAATATGGTATCCCTTAATAACTTTTATGGTGGAAAAATACAGTACATAGTTCCTAAAAATCCATATTATAAATTGATTTTTAGTTTGAATAATGAAAACAAGACTCTTTAAAATAAAAAGAAATATTATTTAATATTTATTGTATATTAGAAGACTTGCTGTTTTAAAGATTATACATATCATATTTGTATAACTGAAAATTAAAATCAAGAAAGTTTTAAAAATATGGACAGAATTCAGCTTCATAGAAAATGTACTGTAAAATGATATCATGCCTGCAATAAAGTTAAGCCAACTGCATGCTTATATTCCTCAGAGGATGTATGCAAGATCAGACCTTAACACCATGACCCAAAAAACCTGCTTTTTAACTCATTTGTCTCTCTGAAAATCTGCAGCAACCAGCCTGTTGAAAAGTTCTGGTGAAAGCTTGCACAATGTTTTATGAGAATTTGATTAGTCTGAATAAAAGGTATTGCATGGATTTTGTCTTCATTTTTTTATTTATGAAAAAATATGACTGTACAATATTTTTCTATTTTAAGAAATAGTAATCTAGCTAAATAAAACGTTTGAGTGACCCAAAAGTTTGCTTTCCTAACCTTTGGTCTAGTAAAAAATTCTGGCCTAGAAAACCCTATGCTAGTAACGGTTAAACTATGGCTTGGGGCAACCAGAGGCACAAAAAGAACTGCCAGTGGCCCAAGACATCAGTGGTCCAAACAGTTGAAAGTTCCTCTAAGCTCAAGCAACCATCCATGCAGAAGGCTGTCTGCTATCTCTCTGATTCATTCAGTACAGTACCCTGGTTTTCTTTCAGTCAAGAAATACAGGCGCTGTCCACACAGACACAAGGATGAGCTTGTGTGGTTTCCCCATTGCTGGGTGCAGCTGCTGATAAAGTGCAGCAGCAATTGGACTCATTTTGGGCAGGAGCTCAGAGGAGTGGAGCTCCGGAACCTCTAAATTTTATTGTGCTCTTTCTTTTACACTCCACCCCCTCCAAATACTTGCTTCCGGGCTCCATTGTTCAATCCCCCTGTCAGAATATAGCGGAACTCTAAGATTTGACAAACTTTCTAGTATTTTCCCCCACAAAAAATGGGAAAATAACCAAAACATATAAAGCAGACAGATGGAAATCTTCATCAGGCTACTGTGGCCACATAGGAGGAAGTAACTGAAAAAGTGCAATGGGAGTAAGGTTTTATTATGACAATTATAATTCAAGAAGCGTTTGATGGTAGATGCTGAGCTGACATAATTTAGGACACCTTCTGGTGATATCTGGGGGCATGGCATATGAAAATGAGTTATGCAAATGAATTGTGCAAATGAGTTGTGCTCCAGCGCCACTTTTTCTTCAAAATGACCCCTGTCCACATGTAAGATTTTCCTGCAATTTCCCTGTTCCAGTCCCCCATCAGTGGCCACTCCCCTTCTTTTGGGTTATCAGGTCTTTTGCATTAAAAAAATGTACTAGAATATTTTTATATCAGTGTACCAACCAAGATGTGTACCAGGTTCTCTGAACTAATTTTCAAGAAAAAAGTATTTAGCCCTGTGATAACAGAGATACACCTTTTCATTTATATCTCTGCAGAAGAAGGAGTTAGAGACTTCTTTTTTAAAAATAAAAGTTAGTAATTAAGAACCTGGTAGTCATCTTGATTTATTTATTAATTTTATTTATACCCCACTTTTCTCCCTAATGGGGATCCAAGGTGGCTTACATAACTCTCCTCTTTTCTATTTTATTTTCACAACTCTGTAAGCTCCCAGGCTGAGAGCGTGTGACTGGCCCAGTTGCCCAGCAAGGTGAGGATTCAGACCTGATTCTCTCAGATCTTAGTCCAACACTCTAATAAAAGCTCTCTGGAAGCAGAAGGAGAAAATAGTTGCCATGGTGACATAGAGAAAAGTTTGGAAGCACCAGGAGGTGCATGTATGCACCATGATGCCAAGGGGCAACAGGAACCTCCCCCACCCCTTTCAAACAACATTGAATCCTCAGCAGATAACTTGTCCAGACATAGCCAGAATTAGATAAGTTCTTACACAGAAAGGGAGTTGGCTCCTCTGAGGAACTGTAATACTTACTCTTCTACTAAAAGCAAATATTTCAATGTGCAAGAGAAGCATACTGAGGACAATGATTGTTGCCTAGCTGGCACCTTCATCCACCATCCCTCTGAGTCTCTCCACCCTCCCCCCCCCCCCCCCAGTGCGTAGCAGTCTGGAATAAGAATGAAATTAGTAGGATGTCATCGGGGTTTGTAAAATGTTTTTAATTTAAATTGTTCTATTGGTTTTAATCTATGCCCAGAGCCCAGCACTAGCCAGGATAGGGTGATTAATTAAGTCAAATGATGATGATCCAATTTCAGTCAAAACAATGTATTCTCTGCTGTTGGAAACATTGATACATGTAGGAAAAAATCCATGTTGCAACCAATGAAGTGCTCAAATTTCTGCTTTGAATTTAAATAAGAGTATTTGGGCATAATTCTACTTTACTAAAATAGAATAATTGATTACAAGGTGTAACAGTTTTCCTGTTTGTTGATTTTACTAAAGGTTAAGCTACAGTACATCTTGCAAGCTGATATGTAGGTTAAATAGTAAGGACATTGATTTGTTATCCGGTCCTAGGGGTTATAGCACTGCTGTTCTTGTAAATGTCATCACTTTCTCAGTACTATCTCGTTATATTTGAGTCATGAGGTGCTGATAAAAACCCACAGCACTTAATTTGAAACTTGAGGCATTTTGCTCATTCCAGAGTTATTAGCAATATGCAACCTGGCATTTGGCTGATAAATAACTTGCACGTGTGCATAGAACTTTGTTCATATGTAGTTTTTCCTGATTGTTTTTAATTCACTAATCAAATTTTAAAGCACAACTAGACATATCTTCCTTCAGTACGTATCACTGAATGTTTGGATTGCATGAGGAATATGTAACTATTTTAGTATCAAATGAAGAAACATTACAGGTATTTCTTGTAGATTCTTGTTAACCAGGTATACCTAAACATTCTGTCTCTTTGTTTTCAGCCACGCAGCAGGATATGAAAGTGACAGCCATGCAGGTCCTATGTTATACAGCTGTGGGGCTCAATATAGAATACATACTCATGGAGTCTTTAGAGGACTACAAGTGAGTGTACTGCTAGAAACATATGTCTAAATTGATTGCCTGGCTGATGTTCATAACACATCCTAATAAGATGCTATTTTATTGCCAGAAAGAGCAATATAAACTCACTTTGGCACATAATAACAACAAAATAATTGATTTCTCTTTTAGCAGAACATGTTTGGGACTATATTGCTAACTAGCTGCAAGATTTCTTTACATGGGAAATTTCTAATGTACCTAGAATTCAGCATATCTATTTCCAGCTAACATGAACCCTACTTTTTAGGTTGTATAACATATCAACTGGTGACCTGAACATCTTATTTGTTGTTGTTGCTTGTTTGATGAAAGGGCTATATATTAATGTCTGTTATGCAAATGAAAAAAGTCTTTCCAATATTTGTGACTGTATATTTGTTTGGGGTTTATGATATCATGACAGTAGTAGTCTTTGTATGAGCTACCTCTCTTCCACATCTTGGACAGCTGATATATATTGCATATAAAAACATTCTTTATGCCATTATAGGATATGCGGAGAATGCCAGGAGTAACTTCTACAATTGTTAGATCTGCAAGTGAAACAAATGAGAAAAGGCCTTTCATGTGTACATACCCTGGCTGTAACAAGCGATACTTTAAATTGTCTCATCTGCATATGCACAGTAGAAAACACACTGGTAAGTGGTGTCATAACTGACTGTAAATTTCTTCCTGTCCAATAGCTTAATTCTCTCTACTACTGTCCTTTCCTTTGCCCTGGTAATGGAACCTATTCATTGTCCATTCTTGTGACATTCTTTGAGGGTTTTGGGGGATTTTTTGTGCCAGGGAAGATAATACAATCCTTAATTGTCTCTGTTTTAATAATGAGAATGGGAGGAATGGGGTGCTTTGCATGGAGGGCAGAATGGCAAGTGGTCAACATTCCCTCTAAGATGAGGAGTCTTGTGAGCAAAAGTTGTACTTTGTGAGCTACTGGCATTAAAGTTGTAAGCTACTGCATCAATTAGTTTGCTCTGGGGGAATTTTTCCTGAGCTGAGACAAAAATGTGTGAGCCAGTGGCTTAAAACCTGTGAGCTAGCTCACACTAACTCAGCTTAGAGGGAACGCTGCAAGTGGTTACCAGGCATAGTGTCAAAACTGAAGCATCTTGGTAGAGCTGGAATTCTCTTTGTGTTCTAGAAGAACAAAGCATTTGAAGTTTTGGATGAAATATTTTCCAATGAATTATATAAAATATATTTCATTGAGAAATATTTCATAAAATAAATATAACTTTGGTAGCAATCCTGGTTACAAAAAAGTGATCCACAAATTCCCCTGTCCCAGAGCCTAGATATTTATAGGAAACTGACTCATTACATTTCCTGCAGTTCATTCTTGTTACTTGATAATGTTACTAAAAACTGGACCACAAAAAATGTGGTGCTCTGTTACACAAAACTGGAATTTCTAATCAGCATTACCAGCGTTTCAACACATTTTCCTGGCATCTCATATCTCCAGTAACTGATTATCAAGTTGCAGAAGAGTAGCTGTCTTATTCTGCTGTAGCAAAACAAAACAGAAGTCCACCTTAAAAACAAACAATATTCATTTCAATATGAGTTAGAATGTCTGAAGAGTTCTTGTAGGAAAAATTACAGAAATTGGAGGATGGCAAGGAGGAGCTGAGACAGTGAAAGGCTTGGTCAAAATCCCATCATAATCTTGAAACATTTATGATGGGATTCATACTAAGTCCTCTGGCCTCAACACCTCTTCCCTCAACCTTTCTTTAACTTTCCATATAAGAAATCCCAAAATGGTTTCCTCTTAATACGACTGAAGAAGTGAACAGGGATGGGCATGAACTGGCTTACAAATGAAAATTGGTGATGAATTTTGGTGGATTCATGATTCATGAGCTAAAGAATTGCCACAAACTTACATGAAGAAGAAGAGTTGGATTTAGACTCTGTCCTTCACTCAGAGTTTCAGAATGGCTTACAATTTTCCTTCCCCTTCTTTCCCCACAACAGACAACAGGTAGATGGGGCTGAGAGAGTTCTGAGAGAACTGTAACTGGCTAAAGTGGCGAAGTAGGGAATCAAACCTGGTTCTGCAGATTAGAGTCCACCACTCAGCCACTATGCTGAGCTGGATTTAAGGTAGTTTGTGCCGGTTCATGAAGAGCTGAAGGCAGGGGTTTAAATGGCTCTGCGCTGCCTGCTGCTCAGCTGTTTTTGGTTGGTTTTTTTTGCAGGGAGTAGAAAGCAGAGGTTTAAATGGCTCAGAGCTATTTAACTCCCAGCTTTCTGCTTCCAGTAAAAAACGGCAAGGAGCAGAAAGCAGGGGTCATAAACCAGAATGGTTAGGTTTGCAAACCAACCTCCTGAGTTCATGGTTTGGCCACAAACCACAAACCGAGCTACAAAATCCTTGTTCATGCCCATCCCTAGAAGTGAGCTCTGATTCACAAACCTCATATCTTCAAGGTGCCACGAGACTTCTGTTTTATTTAGTTTATCAAGTGCCTTCTGCGAGATAATAGTGCTATTATTGAAACAATTATGATAATAAGAATATCCCGTGTGTCTTGGAGTATCTTGAAACCTATAAATATAATGAAAAGCTGAAAATAAACAGTTCTAAGGACATGATGATTAGTCACAGAGTCTGTGACCTGGGAAGGGCCTGTAGGTCATCTAGTCCAACCTTGTGCAATAGACAAAATAGTCAAAAGCTAGAGAATTTCATTTCTGACCACTTCCAGCTTGATTCCCCACTTCTTCACTTGCAGCTGCTGAAATGGCCTTGGGTCAGCCATAGCTCTTGCAAGAATTGTTCTTGTAAGGGCAGCTTCTCTGTGAGAGCTCTCTCAGTCCCACCCACCTTACAGGGTGTCTGTTGTGGGGGAAGAAGATAAAGGAAATTGTAAGCTTCTCTGAGACTCTGACTCAGAGAGAAGGTGGGGTATAAATCTATAGTCTTCTTCTTAGGAAAATAGCAGAGCAATCCTAAGAACACTTTTATGGGAGTATGCTCCGTTAAAGAAACCTGAGTAGGATTCTGAGTGGACCAGGTTAAGATAGCATTACAAATTTTGTACCTAGTTTCTCTGCCAGTGCGGTCTTCCCAGCCTCATCCAGTATTTCTTCATAGTTTTAAGGTTACTTAAGCATCTAGTATGTGAGTATATTATTGAGCTTACATTTCAGAGTGTAACCTAAATAGCTATTTTTAAAACAACTCCTCTGACAATCTAAAAAATAAATTAAATGATAAACATTATGACCTGCTCCTCACTAGCACTTGCTCCACCCCCCCAGGCTTCTGCTTACCCTAGCTTAAGTGATTGATTCCTCACCAGTTGCTGTGTGGGCACATTTTGACCCCTGGCTTCCTCCAATTTCCCTTGTGGGTTTCTGATCTTGTTTTTTTAGAGATCAGTAAGCCGCATAAGAAACTGGAGGGAGCCACAGATCAAAATGCGCCCGCACAGCAACTGGTGGGGTATCAATAGCTTGAGCTGGGGAAAGCAGAAGCTCAGGGACAGAGCAATGACTAGTGAGGAACTGGTCTATACTAACGTCTCTTATCTGACTTTTAGTAAGGATGATAGGGGCTGAATTAGGATGATAGGGGTTGAACTGAGCTGAATTTTAATTTCTTCAGTCTAAAGATCTGCATTTATTTCATTATTTATATCTATTCTATTTTTTAAAATGTATATCCTGTATTTGGCAGCTAACAATTTAAAACATACATGATATAATATGTTATAAAACCATTAAAATGGCTCTCCCAAACACCCCTCATTAAAATAACTTTTAAAAGTTAAAAAACAGAGTTAAAATACATACAAAACAGTTAAAATAAATGCAAGATACAACACACTGATTAGGAAGGGGGGATCCCTAGGGAATGGCAAACAAAACAAAAAAGCCCCACACAGAATGCTTTTCAAGGACATTTAACCACTACACCAAACTGGGTCGCTCAAAGCTATGGACACATGGACAAATCTAGTCATTCAAAGGGAGGTCAAGAGAGCATAGGAGCAAGTTCAGTAACAGGCAGACCAGCGATGCAAATCAGAATTTAGAACTAGAGATGAAACTATGAAGCGGTAACTAGCGCGTAGCTTGGTAATTGTACAGGGAGGGGACTATTGAATTTTATACTGACTAGAGAAACAGAATTTGGGATATCATTGAGTGCTCTTTAGAGCAGAGGAAAACTCTAAGGCCTGTTATCTTAATAATTAAAAAATGTTTAATGCAATATTGTTCTCTGGACAGAGCATCCAATGCAGGGCTTTTTTGGCAGAAAAATCCCAGCAGGAACTAATTTGCATATTAGGCCACACCCCCTGATGTCACCATTGTTTCACACAGGGCTTTTTGTAGGAAAAAAGCCTGGCAGGAACTCATTTGCATATTAGGCCACACCCCGATGTCACCATTGTTTCACATAGGGCTTTTTGTAGAAAAAGTCCAGCAGGAACTCATTTGCATATTAGGCCACACCCCTCCTGGCAAGCCAGCCGGAACTGCTTCCTGTGCGTTCCTGCTAAAAAAAAAAAGCCCTGATCTGATGTATGATATAACTAGCTTTTAAACAGGGGGAAGGGGAGGAGAGGGTCTCTTTTGACTACCAAAAGGCTACACTGGAGAACATGGAACCTGTGTGGACAAAAGTAATGTGTGATGTAGGCTTGGGTGAGGAATTGAGCAAGACTGAAGAAAAAAGGTGGCTGGATCCACCTCCTAGTTGGATCAGCTTCCCCCCCCCTATAGAATTGTAATAGCTAATTTACTGGCATTTTCCATTCTTTCACATGAACACATGAAGCTGCTTTATATGAATTGGACCATTGGTCCATCAAGGTTAGTATTGTCTATTCAGGCTAGAAGCAGCCCTGCAGTTTCTCAGGTTGAGGTTTTTCACATCACCTACTGCCTGCCCCCCCCTTCAATACTGGGTCTTTCCAAAAGTTTTTGCCAATTGCTTTTTGCAGTTTTATGATAACTACTGCAAGTGACATTTCAGTTATATCCTTTCTACCTCTTCTTGCAGTAGATTGGAACATCCTTGCTGCTGTGCTCTTATATATAAAACAGTCTGCTATATGGGCTGGAAAGGAACTAAAGCCTTTATTTAAAAGGTAAAGGTAGTCCTCTGTGCAAGTACCAGTCATTTCCGACTCTGGGTGATGTTGCATCATGATGTTTTCATGGCAGACTTTTTACAGGGTGGTTCGTCACATTGCCTTCCCCAGTCATCTACACTTTCCCCCCAGCAAACTCATTTTACTGACCTCGGAAGGATGGAAGGCTGAGTCAGCCTTGAGCCAGCTACTTGAACCCAGCTTCCGCCAGTATACAGAGGTGCTGTTGTTAAATCTACAGTGGTAGACTGGTATGTAAATCCCTGGCAAAACTGGCCTGGAGAAACTGGCCTGGAGACGCAGGGTTTTCTGCCTGACCCCAAAATGGTGAACAGCATTTCCCTGGGTGTGTAAGAAGGAGCCACGAGATGCAACCCTTCCTGCCTTCCTTCTCATGATCTGCCTAAGGTCACAGAATCAGCATTTCTGTCTGATGGCCATCTAGCCTCTGTTTAAAAACCTCAAAAGAAGGAGAGCCCACCACCTCCCAAGGAAGCCTGTTTCTCTGAGGAACCACTCTGTCAGGAAGTTCTTCCTAACATTTAGTTGAAAATGCTTTTGATTGAATTTGGTCCAGAACCCATCTAGTCTAACCTTCTGGGGCAACTCCACACCATCCTCTATATGACAGCCCTTCAAGCACTTGAAGATGGTGATCGTATCACCTCTCAGTCATCTCCTCTCCAGGCTAAACTTACCCAGCTCCTTCAGACTTTCCTCATAGGACTTGGGTCACCAGACCCCTCACCATCTTTGTTGCCCTCCTCTGGACACATTCCATCTTGTCTATATCCATCTTAAATTCTGGTGCCCAAAACTGAACACAATACTTTAGGTGAGGTTTAACCAGAGCAGAGTAAAGCAATACCATTGCTTCCCACAATTTGGACACTATGCTTCTGTTAATACAGCCCAAAATCGCACATGCCTTCTTAGCTACCACATCACACTGCTGACTCAGGTTTAGTGCATGGTCCACTTAAGACCCTTACATCCTTTTTGCACATACTACTGTCAAGTCAAGCCTCCCCCATCCTATAATGATGCATTGGATTTTTCTTACCTAAATGCAGAACTTTACATTTATCCCTGTTAAAATTCATTTTATTTGTTTTAGTCCAGTTTTCCAGCTTGTCAAAGTCATCCTGTATCCTGTTTCTGTCTTCTACTGTATTTACTGCCCCTTCTAATTTAGTATCATCTGCAGATTTAATAAGCATTCCCTCTATTCCTTCATCCAAATCATTTATAAAGATGTTGAACAAAAAAGGTCCCAGGAAAAATCTTTAAAGCACTCCACTTGTCACTCCTCTCCAAGAGGACAAAGAACCATTCACAAGCACTCTTGGGTGTGATCTGTCAACCAGTTACAGATTCACCTAACACTACTAGGGTTCAAGCCATATTTTACCAATTTGTCTACAAGAATATTATGTGGAACTTTATCAAAAGCCTTACTGAAATCAAGATAAACAATGTCTACAGCATTCCCCTGATCCAGCAAGGTAGTAACTTTCTCAAAAAAAGATATGATGTTCCAAGGTACCTAACTTTGGTTGTGACTTCACAACCTGTCACCTTTTGTAGTTCTTTTGTTTTATTTGGTTGCATGTTTTTACAGAGGAATTTCGATTTCTCCTTATTTATGTATAATCCTGCTAGTTCTCCGTACTCTTTTATCTTAGCTAACAGCAGTGGTGACACTTGAACCGGATTCTCCATTATGAACACTATATCGTCTGCAAAAGCTTTGTATTTATAAGAGAATCTTCTAATTTTTAGACCTTCTATTTTTTCATCTTTTTGAATTTGTTGTAACAGAATTTCAAGAGTCATTATAAACAACAATGGTGATAGCGGGCATCCTTGCCTTGTTCCTTTACTCACTTTCAATTCTTTGGTAAGGTCTGCATTTATACACAATTTTGCATGCTGATCTGTATATATTGCTCTTGTCATTTTTATAAATTGTTCCCCTAAATTAATTTTTTCCATTACCGCAAACATAAAGTCCCAATTTAAGTTGTCAAAGGCTTTCTCTGCGTCAACAAAAAATAAGGCCACTTCTTTTTCCGGGTGCTTTTCATAGTATTCCACGACATTAATAACAGCTCTTACATTGTCCCTTATTTGTCTTTTAGGAAGAAATCCCGCTTGGTCTTTGTTTATAAAGTTGGTCAGGTATTGTTTTAGTCGCTCTGCTAAGATTCTTGTATAGATCTTATAGTCATTATTCAACAATGAGATTGGTCTATAATTTTTCACGTTTGTGCTATCTTTATCTTCCTTAGGAATCAAAGAGATTACAGCTTCCCTCCAGGTCTTTGGGATTTTCCCTTCTTCTCTTATCGTGTTTAACAACTTCAACCGTTTGGGTGTTAATTCATCCTTAAGAGATTTGTAAAATTTTGATGTAAATCCATCTGGCCCTGGAGCTTTACCCTCTTGCATTGCTTTTATTGCTGCTTCTATTTCAATTTTCTCTATTGGGTCATTTAATATCTTTTTCATATATTCCGTCAAAGGTGCCACCTGGATGTTTCGTAGATACTCTTCCACTTTTTCTTTACTTACGTTCACACCCTTGAATAAATTTGCATAGTATTTAAAGAATTCTCTTTTAATTCCTTCTTGATCCACTACTGTTTTCCCATTTGCCATGATTTTATTTATAGTCTTATTTTCTTTCTTTCTTTTTAATTGCCAGGCCAGGTATTTACCAGGTTTGTTTGCACTTTCAAACGATTTCTGTTTCAAATTTTTTAAATTCCATTCTAGTTCTTTATTCAGCAAATGTTTAACTTGGGATTGTAATATCGTAATTTCTTTTATTAATTTTTTCTTCCCTGGTCTTTTTTTTAAGTCCTTTTCTTTTTTATTTATTTCATTTTGCAGTGCTGACAGCCTTTCTTCTCTTGCTCTTTTGTCTTTATTATTCAATGTAATTAATATACCCCTCATTACTGCTTTATAAGTGTCCCATACTGTTTGATACTCCATATCATCCGTTTCATTTATTTGGAAGAATGCTGCAGTCTCCTTTTCTAAGAATGACACAGTGTCTTTATTTTGTAGTAAATCCTCATTAATTCTCCATCTTCTTGATTTTCTTTGCAATTTTGTGGACCAGCATATTGGATTATGGTCCGCCCAAACCTTTGGAAGAATCTCAATTTTTTTTGTTATGAGGCCCAAGCCTTGGGAACCCCACAACATGTCAATTCTGGAAAAAGAATTATGCCTTGCTGAGAAAAATGTATAGTCTCTTACCTCAGGGTTGAACTTTCTCCAAATGTCTTCTAGATTTTCCTGTTTAATCAACTCAAAGAAAGAATTGGGCAGCTTCCCTTCTTTATCATTCTTCTTTGGACTTGATCTGTCAAGGTTATTTTGTATTGTCCCATTAAAATCGCCCATCATCAATACCTGGTCATAGGTCTCTTCGTCCATTTGTCGATTTATGTCTTTAAAGAATTTGTCTTTCGCTCCATTGGGTGCATAAAGTCCTAGTAGTAACGTTTTTTTCGCCTCTATCGTCACCTCAACAGCAATATATCTTCCTTCTTTATCTTTAAAGATTAATTTTGGGTCAAGTTGTTCTTTAATGTAAAAAACCACCCCTCTTTTCTTTTGCTCTGCTAGTGAAAAAAATTCCAACCCCAAATTTCTATTCCACAAAAATTTACTGTCCTTGCGTTGTATATGAACTTCCTGTAAACAAATTATATTACATTTTTGCTTTTTAATCCAATGAAATGTTCTCCTTTTCTGTGGTGAATTTAGTCCATTTATATTCCAAGATAGTAATTTGTACTCCATTATGATGTTGGTTCTTTATTTTCTTCAAAAAAGCTATGCATCTCTTGTTCGCTTCTTATTGTAATCCTTTTGCCATTTTGTTCAAATCCAAGACCCTCTGGTATTATCCATCTATATCTTGTGCCCTCTGCACGCAACTGATCGGTTAGCTTCTTGTACTTTTTCCTATCGCTGATCACTTCTCTTGGTAGCTCTTTCATTATTTTAACTCTGCTCCCTTCTATTGCCCAGGCTTTTTGGTACCCTTTCCTCAAGATTTTCTCTGCCACCTCTTTTGATCTTAATCTTATGACGATGTCTCTTGGCAGGCCTTTATTTTTCGCATAAACTGAGTTGACTCTATAGGCACCCTCCAACATACTCTTAAATCTGTCAGGGTCTTCTTCTATGTACTCAGTGATGATATCCACCATATAGCCTTTTAAATCTGTCCCTTCTTTTTCAGGTACCCCTCTTAGACGCACTTGTGACTCCAGCAACTTACAGTCGTGTATTATGACCTTTTCTTGAATTTTTAGCAAGGCAGAGGCCTGTGTATCCACTTTCATCTCTACCTCTTTCACTTTATTTTGAGTCTCTTCCTTAAAACTCTCTATCTCCTTCCTAAGGTCTCCAACTTCTTTTTTAATATCTTTTTTTATTGCCAAATGCAATTTGTCCATAGCTTTTAACATTTTTGCCTCCAGAGCGTCAAATTGAGACTGCATCTTGTCAAATGATTGGGCCCTTGCACGTGTTATTCTTTCTACTGACATATAAAAAATCACCAAACCTTAAAAAAATCCCCACATAAAGTTTGGCATCCAATCCAATAGCTTAGAGCCAGTTCTTTCAGATGAGACTAGTTTCGTTTTTCTCCCTTCTTCCTGAGCAAAGATATTGAATTTTAACAATTTTGACAGTTTTTCTCCCTTTTAAAATGGCAATCGTTATTTCTCTATGGTACAGTTCCAGCCTAGAGAGGTCTCTCTTCGTCTTTCTTGGTCTGAATCTTGGACTCAATTCCTTCCTAGTTCAAAGGTCGGATGTCACAGCTCTTGTTATCCTTATAGGCTCTGATTTATTGTCCAGCCCCTTTTAGTTTCACTTCCTGTCACAGCTTAGACTGATCTCGTGTCTAATCTCGCAGTTTTTTGAGCTGCATGAAGAAACCGCAACCACAAAAATCCACAACAATATGTCTTTACTCCAGATATCTTTGAAGGCAATTATTTTTACGGCGTTCAATTTTCACAAGCTGAATTCTTTTCCTACTATGCCCCCACTCAGCTCAGTTCATTCAAGGTTCTGCAGTTTATGGGCATATATACACGGCAACTCTCTTTTCTTTCTTCTGCGTCACCAGCCTCCGACTGCCAACTTTCACTCTTATCTTGAAGGTTTTTTTTTATTTTTTGCTGTTGTTCACTTCCAAAGCCACAGAGCTCAGCTTAACAAGGTAAAAGTTTTTTTTCCCATTCAATTATGCTTTGCCTTCGTCTGTTGTTAATCCACTCAGTGTTTAAACTATATTCAAAGTCTCTCAGAGTGAAGATAAGAATGATAAGTGTACCTTTTAGATGTTCTCAACTCCCCCGGCTGTTATTTTCTTGCAATTAAAATCAGTCCTTCTAGAGTGCTTGGATTCCGACAGCCTTAAGTGACCGAAGTCACTTTAGAGTCACTGCAGACGATGGTTGACAAATTCCATTGCCGGACATCAAGAAATGAAGGAGTCAGCTTCCTGACTCTTCCAGTTCGATATCAACAGCATTAAAGGAAGATAAGTCGTCTTGGGTTAACCCTTGCCTAGGGTTAATGAGCATGGACCTTATCAGGGGTCTTTAATACCCTGAACAGTGACAATAAAATCCCCCTCTGTTAGGGAGCTGCAGACTGTCTTCCAACCAAACAGGAAGATAACAACGAAGAACATTGATTTATTCAAAAACAATTATGAAAAACTGTGGTGTAAGATGGACAAAGATTTGATGAAATGGAATAAACTCAACTTGTCCTTACTGGGCAGGATAGCTGCAATCAAAATGAATATTTTGCCAAGGATAATGTATTTGTTTCAAACCATCCCGATTGTAAAAGAAGCAAAACAATTCAACAAATGGCAAAGGAAAATTTCTGATTTCATTTGGGCCGGAAAGAAACCAAGGATAAAGATGAAGATCTTAACGGATGCCAAAGAGAGAGGAGGTTTTCAACTTCCCGATCTAAGACTATATCACGATGCAGTTTGTTTGACATGGATAAAAGATTGGATAATGCTGTTAGACAAAAAACCTTTGTGGTTAGAAGCTCACGGAAATAGATTCGGCTGGCATGCATACATGTACTATGGGAAGAATAAAATGGATGGTTTTTTCTCTCACCACTATGTCAGAAATACATTACTAAATACTTGGATAAAATACAAGAAATACGGGGACGAGAGAAAACCACTATGGATAGTGCCAGCAGAAGTAATAAAAATAACAGCTGATTCTGAAGAAAAAAGAGAAATGTCATATAACCAACTGCTTAAGATTCAAGGAGACAAAATTGAATTAAAAACCTCAGAAGAGTTAAATAACAATTATGACTGGTTTCAAATGCAACAAATTAAAAGTTTGATGGAAAATGACATAAAATCAGAGGGAATTAGACGAGAACAAACAGAACTGGAAAGGGTCCTGTTAGGTGACAATGAAAAATTGATATCAAAAGTATATAAGTTATTATTGAAATGGTCTACAGAAGAAGAAGTAGTAAAGTCTCAAATGGTCAAATGGGCAATTAATGTGAATAGAGAAATACAAATGGAAACATGGGAGCACCTCTGGAAGAACTCAATGAAGATATCAACTTGTCAAAGCATTAAGGAGAACTGTTTTAAAATGATGTATAGGTGGTATATGACTCCGAAAAAATTGGCTAAGATAAGTAAGAAAATGTCGGATAGATGTTGGAAATGTAAAAAACATGAAGGTTCTTTCTTCCATATGTGGTGGACATGTGAAAAAGCGAAAGAATTCTGGAAGATGATACAACAAGAAATCACCAAAATTTTGGGCTATGATTTTAAGAAAATTGCAGAGACGTTTTTACTTGGATTACAATATGAAAAATACCCAAAAGAAGACAGGACTTTAATTTGGTACCTGTTATCAGCTGCTAGGACTTTGTACGCGCAGCTTTGGAAGCAAGAAAAAATACCAGAGAAATGGGAATGGACCATGAAAGTTTTATCGTGGTGTGAAATGGACAAATTAACCAGAACACTAAGAGACTATGATCTAGAGATATTCAAAAGGGAGTGGAGAAAATTTAAAGGATATATGGAGAAAACTTGGAAAGTAAAGAAATATTGGACAATTTTTTAGTTGTAAGAATATATATATGGAACTTTGAGCAGTCAGAAGTGCCTTTAGTATGGATTTGAACTTATAACCTCGGGGAAGTCGACATTGGAGGGAGGGGGGATGGAAATGTCATATGGGTTAATGTGAAAAAAGAAAAAAAAAATTAAGAAATAGAAAAGCTTTGTAACCATATGCTACCAATAAATTGTTTAAAATCAAAAAAAGATATGATGTTAGTCTGACATGACTTGTTCTTAAGAAACCCATGCTGGTTCTTAATAATTAAAGCCATTCTTTATAAATACTCAAGGACTGACTGATTTGATGATTTGTTCTAAAACTTTTCCAGGAATAGACATCAAGCTGGCAGAATGGTAGTTACCCCAGATCCTTCTTTTCCTCCTTCTTGAAGATGGGGACAACATTTGCCACCTCCAATCTTCTGGAATTTCACCTGTTCTCTGAGGATTCTTAAAAATAATGGCCAGAGTCTCAGAAATTACATCCATGAGTTCTTTTAGTGCCATTGGATGCAGTTCATCTGGCCCCGAGGACTTAGTTTCATTTAAAGAAACTAGATGTTTATGTACTACCGCTATTCTGATCTCAGGCTGCAACTCCCTTCCATTATCATGTGTTCAGTTTTTGCCAGGTTGAGCACCTTTTCCTTCACAAGATCAGAATAGTCCTACATATGTACCTTATCAGGTTGTAAGTCAGAGCTTTGTTATTGAATCTGGATTTCAATTTTTAAGTGTAGCCTTAAAATATCTTAGTTGTGATAGTATAATATGTAAAGAAGCCTTGAATAATTAAACCATCTCAAGTTCAGGATTTTTTCTGAAATTTATGAAATGAATCAAAATCAGAATCTGATTTGATCCTCCCCCCAACAGTGGCTTAATTTTTTGATCAGAAATGCAGAGGTCTATGAACGTATCAAAATTCTGGAAGCAGTTGCTGCTATATCCTTTTTTTGGATATGTTCCTGTGCAGGGCTTTTTTTGTAGCAGGAACTCCTTTGCATATTAGGTCACATGCCCCTGATGTAGCCATTCCTCCTAGAGCTTACAGTAGGCCCTGTAATAAGAGCCCTGTAAGCTCTTGGAGGATTGGCTAGATCAGGGGGATGTAGCCTAATATGCAAAGGAGTTCCTGCTACAAAAAAAAGCCCTGCTCCCATGTAGATGAGTGACAGCAGTGGCTGGTTGCAGTAACTTGGCTTGAGAAAGATATAAAAATTGCAGTAAGTTATCAGTCTAATAGTAACAAAAGATCTTTGTTGTAATGTGGAAGCAGTATAAAGCCTACCATGGTGTCATGTTCAAATGCATATACACTATAATTGTGTTATAGTTTGGAGACTATCATCCATCAGTGCACTGTGTTCTATCAGTACTCTCCTTTTTAAACCTGCCAAGGTTTAAGCAATTTCCAGAATCAGTTTCCAAGGCACAATAATTCCTAGGGGAATTATTATTATTTTGTGTTCTTATATGAAATGACTCATTTGAAATTGTTGTGACATTTTAGCAAATAAATTGAATTGAATTGACCCATAAGTAACCCATTTTGGATTAATAAGGCAATAAATTTATCTGAATCACTGTATCAGGAAGTCTTCCAGATTTTTTTGCAGATACCCAATAAAACATGAGTCCAGTGGTACCTTTGTGACTAACAGAATTTATTCCAGCATCAGCTTTTGTGAGTCAGATTTCAGTTCATCCAATGTATGCGGAATATGCTGGAATAAATTCTGTTATTCCTAAAGTGTCACTGGTCTCTTGTTTTATGTTGCTGCTACAGACTAACACCCTTCTGGAGATACTCAGTAGTTGCATTCATAGCTTGGTCTCACTGCCTCTGTTTGCCTCAAAAAGCTGTTAGTCTTGGTGCTATCGCTTGCCTTTGGAAAAGACAAGATCTCAAAGCTATTGGTTTATGTCATGTTAAAAATAACAATTTGTACCAGAATATATCTAAAAGGATCCTAACGAATCACAGCAAAGTCAGAACTGGGGAAATAAATTTCATAGTACAGTGGTAAGAGCATGTTTTGTATACATGAGATGCCAGGTTTAAGCCCTCATATCTTCTGTTAAAAATGGTGATTGGGAACAACCTTTGCCTGAGTCTTGGTAAAGTCACTGCTAATCAAAGTACATAATCCTGTGTTTGAAAAATCCTTGGTTTGACTGCACATTAGTCAGTTCCATATTTCCATGCCTATTATTGTTCTCTTGAAGACAATCTGAACCAGTCCTTTGACTATAAACATTTTACCAACATTCATTTTCTGAGTGTTTTAATGACATTGTTTTAAAATATTGGCTAATATTACACCTTGCATGGAACTCTTGATATGACATTTCTGTCCCAGACCTCTCAGTTAGTGAGAATAGAAAAAAAAATTATCTTACTAGAATAAAGATTGAGAGGCACAGCAAACCCTGTGTTTTATATAAAGATACAGATGGCCATTACAAAAGTTGAGTGTAAACTGACCTTAAATCTCATGTAAATAACTGTTTCAGTGGATCTCATAAGGCACAATACATTTCAGGTTTCAGAAGTTAGCCTCAGAGGAGGAAAATACCCAGATATATTACAAATGCAGACATTTTAAAATTCATTCAGTGCGCTTCAAGAAAGATATATGAATATAATTATTAACAAAAATAATTATATTCATTTTATAGATTATCTACACAGTAGTGGAACAAAGTTTGAGTTCAGTGGCACCTTTAAGACCAACAAAGCTTAATTCTGGGTATATGCAAGAACCAAGATAATTAGCATGTTTAGATGCACATTTCTTCAGATACCCAGAACCGAACTTTGTCTGAGGAACTTTATTTGAAGAAATGTGCATGCACACAAAAACTTATACCAAGAATTAAACGTTGTCTTAGAGGTTCCACTGGACTCAAACTTTGTTCAGCTACTCACCTCAATCTATCTACACAATAGTGGTTATATATATATATATATATATATATATATATATATATATATATATATAAAAGATCCTGCCTATATTGTCAGGTATGTTCTGTTCCACTGGACTCAAACTTTGTTCAGCTACTCACCTCAATCTATCTACACAATAGTGGTTTTATATATATATATATATATACCGTATTTTTTGCACCATAAGACTCGTATATATATATATATATATATATATATATATATATATATATATATATATATATATATATATATATATATATATAAAAGATCCTGCCTATATTGTCAGGTATGTTCTGTGTAAACCCAAGTTATCAAACACTTCATATTCACCACCCCAATAACTGAGTTAATTGTTTCAACATATAACTATAATTGTTTCAGCTTTCGGTGTGTACTTTTAAGCATGGAGATAAATCTCCATGTAAGGAAGATCACATGGACTATGACTATGATGTGTAGAATGAGGTTTATTCTGACATAAACACGCAAATTGAGTAGCTGCTATACATGACAGCTATACTATCTGGGTACTGTTGATAAAACATTTCTGAACCATTTTCATATGTGATTGTCTGCACATTTCCTTGGTGTAAGAAAAATGCAAAAAGCAGCTGTTCTTAATGCACAATCACATTCCAAGTTGTGCCCCTCCCCCTAGCATTAAACATACACCGGTAATACAAATGAGAAAAGTTTCTAGCATTTTAGTATGATATTGAATAGGGTCTTCATTTTATAACTTCCATATTTATTTAACTCTTTCAAATGAAAAATTCTCTCTAAGGTGAGAAACCATACCAGTGTGACTTTAAGGATTGTGAACGAAGGTTCTCTCGTTCAGATCAACTCAAACGACACCAAAGACGACACACAGGTTTGTTGGATATATTGCCTTTTGAAATCTGTAGCAGTCTGAAGTCCTAATTTCTTGGAATGTGGAGGATGGACTCCTGGTTATTTTCCTTAATACTTATGATGATATACTGCATCGACACATAACTGGATATTATGCTCTTATTGCACTATAGCAATAATTTGTAACTGTATTTTCCTGTGTGGATAAGGCAATCCTGTAGCAAATTTGTCACAGCAGAAAGAGGGTGCAATATCCAATGATGTATGGATACATCTACAAGCTCGGATCCAGTCAAATGTTTAAATATATTCAAAATTAAAATACAAAAAAGTGCTAAATGTATAAGGTGATTATTTTTACATCTTGTAATAATCATAGCAATATTTTTAGCACAGGTCAAACAATTACCCTTCTTTGAAGAAGGGGGAAGCAATGATATTTGGGTTTTTGGTGAGTAAAACTAATATGCAGGCCAAAGTCATTATTTCTATCAGTACCTAGTGTGTATAAAAAGAGTTATCTACTAATATAAGTGGTCTTGAGGAATTTGAAACTGAGCTGAGAGGAGAACCCCTTACTTATACTTATGTTCTGTAAACAATGCTCCTCTCTATTATGCCTAATATTTTATTATTGGATTACCAAACAATATTGCTTAGATAATAAAAATAGGAAAACTGTTCAGTAATAAAAACACATTATTAGTTGGAGGACCATGGCCCACATGGTATTTTACGTATTTTGTTTAAATGCTAAAGCTATTCAAGATATCATACTCAGACTGACCTTTTTTTAATGAATCATACATGTCAGCTTTAGCATCTCACAAATTCAGTTTTCTTGTACAAAATTTCTAGCCTTCTCTTTAACATTCTAAATAAGTACTATTGCCATTTTGTTTTCTTGGGTTTCTCTGCCAGTTTGACCATTAGGTAGTTTCATAGCTGGGAAAGAGGTAGGAATCCAGTATAGCAGAATCTAATCACAAAAGACCTGTGTTGATATATTTCTGAATTAGGGAATAATCCAGGGCTAGGGAAAGTCAGGCAGCCCAGCTGATCTTCCCTAGTCTATCTTCATTTCCCCCCTTCCTTCCCCATCGCAGCCCTCACAGAGTCATTCCTTTTCCTGATTCCTTTTTATCTATCCCACCTAACTGGTTCATCTCTCTATCTGGTACTTTCTCTCCTATCCTTCCCTTCCCTTGAAGATTTCCCTTTCCCTAGGGTTGCGAATCCCCAGGTGGCGGCAGGAGAATGCCTGGTTTGAAGGCACTCCCCCCGCTTTAGGGTCATCAGAAAGTGCGGGGGGGGGGGAGAGGGAAATGTCTGCTGGGCACTTCATTATTCCCTAAGGAGACCAAGTCCAATAGAGTATAATGGTGAATTGATCTGCAAGTATCTGGGGCTCTGGAAGGGCTGTTTTGTGAGGTAGAGGCACAAAATTTGCAGCATAGCATCCGGTGCCTCTCTTCAAGACACCCTCCAAGTTTGAAAAGGATTAGACCAGGGGGTCCAATTCTATGAGCCCCAAAGGAAGGTGCCCCTATCCATTATTTCCACTGGAGGGAAGGAATTTAAAAGGTGTGTGGTCCCTTTAAACATGATGGCCAGAACTTACTTTGGAGTTCAATTATGCTTGTCACATCCTTGCTCATGGCTCCACCCCCAATTTCTCCTGGCTCCACGTCAAAGTCTCCTGGCTCCATCTCCAAAGTCCCCAGGTATTTCTTGAATTGGACCTGGCAAACCCGCCCCCCCCCACTTTCCTGACTCTTTCCAGTTTCCATTGGGAATCCACAGCAGTCCCCATTTGAAATGAAGCTGCACCAGCCAACTTGGATTATCAGAGTTCCCTAAACAATCCAAATGGCTGCTAAGATTTTGGGAGGAAATGCTATGAGATCTCAGTATTTTAAAACTTTGTATTGCCCATTTTTATACTTCTAAGATTTTTCTGCCGACTTAGAGAATTTCTATATTTGTAGAATGATCTCCCTCTCATACATAGCCTAATTCCATACAAGGCCCAGTATTTTTAAATTTATTTATATCCCACTTTTCCCCCCAATAGGGACCGAAAGCAGTTTACATAATTCTCATCTCCACCATTTTATCCTCACAACAGCTCTGTGAGAAATTTAATTTAATTTAATTTTTCAATTTATACCCCACCCTATCCCATGAGTGGGCTCAGGGCGGCTTACAATGCTAAAACAACATTAAAATGAACCACATCAAAAGTTAGACAACATCATAAAAACAAATATTTCAATCAAAGAACAGTAATTCATACAATTGGCAACAAACCATGCAACAGCATATAGGCTGGAAGCTTTAAACACAACTTAAGCACCTTGGTGGTAAGGTGCTGAGGGAAGTGGTGACTTTCAAAGGACACCCAGTTAGTCTAAAGGTATGTGTGTCTGCCCCAAGGTCACATAGCAAATTTCATGGTTTGGGTTTCCCAAGCCTAGGGTTGCCAGGTCCAACTCAGGAAATATCTGGGGACTTTGGGGGTGGAGATGGGAGCTTTCCCATTCCCTAAAAAGAAATAAATAAAAATACAGCAGTGTAGTTCCCCTGAATACAGTCTTCATTTCCTCCTCCTCTTTTTTGCATTCAAATGGTTCTACAGCAGGTGCACTTCTACTAAAATGAAAGTAAACTCTCTCTCTCTCTCTCTCTCTCTCTCTCTCTCTCTCTCTCACACACACACACACACACACACACATACACAAACTCACAAGGCAGCCAAAATAAATAGTTTGCAAGCCCACATTTTTGTGATCTCCCTGGGGTTGCTGAATGTAATGATCTGCTGTATTTCAGCCAACTTATGGAGAGAGAGATCTAGGGGTGGAGTTTTCCTCTATCTCATACTCAGGTTCTAGTTAACTCTTTACTATCTCTTTTACTACACAAACAGCTTCAGAAAGGAATGCAAAACAAACAGAGGGATTAGGCTCTCTGGCTTCCTCTCTCACACAAGTGAGTCTTCCTGCTTGTCCCCCCAGCTTCAGTCTTGCTGAGATTTAAAGGCACACATACACCTTCCAAAACAGAAGCAGTTGCAAGCTTTTTGAGTATAGAATCCAGTGATGAGTTAGTGCTCACATTGCTAGGAATCAGGACAGTATTAGATTCAAAGCACTAGTAAAAAGAGTTTTAAAAAATACAAAGGGTTATAAAAGGTTAGATAATTATAGAATCTGATTAACGCCCTTTGGGAAATGTTGGCAAATAGCTGAAAAAACATTAACTATTAAACAATGACAAACTATCCAGAATTTGGAAACTCAGAAATAACTAATGTTCCTCATCCCTCCCAAAAGGCATTGAAATACAGGAATAGACTTCTTTTATCTATTTAGGTGTGAAACCCTTCCAATGTAAAACCTGTCAGAGAAAGTTCTCCAGATCTGATCACTTGAAGACTCACACCAGGACTCATACAGGTAAAACAAGTGCGTATACTTTTTTCCAATTTATATTTTTTGGATTTACTTTAACTAAATTGATTTTGTTGTGATTAACCAGTTCTTACAGCATGCTCAGGACATTAGCAAATGTATAGTTTACTTGATCTTAAGAAATGTCATTAATATTTTTAGTGATGCAAATGTATTTCTTGGACTAAGAAGCACTGAGTTCTTACTGCCATCACCTAGTGAGGGTGTAAAGTTGTAACAAAAGGAGTTCATGATTATTCAAAATATTTGGAGTCCCTCTAAATTATAAATTATTTTTCCTTCAGTGATGTATTCATACTAGTCCTAGTTCAGCCCCATAGTGTAATATCCAGTTCAACATACTAGATGGTGGTGATAAGTAAGAGAGACAGTGAAACTATCTGTGTTCCTTTTCTTTAAAAACAACAACAAACTGTTTTGCTGTACTTGATACTGTGCCCCTGGTGGCTGGGTGTCCTGTCTCTTTCCAAAGTTGTGATTTCATCATAGTATAGAGCTAACTGCTGAAAGTGGTTAGACTTATGCAAATGGTAATAATAACTATGATGGTGGAAAATATAATTATTTGCCTCATGTGAAAGGGGGACTTGCGGTGCAATTCTATGCAGAGTTATTCAAGCATAAGCTCATGAACTGAAAAAATTAGTTTAGTTTTAGTTTAGAAATTGCCCATCACTAAATTAACCTGTTTTAAAGTGAGGAGGTTTCTTCTTCTAAAGCTGTGGATTAGAGTTGAGAGAGGGGCAAAAATGGCTCTGGTAGGGTACTGTCCTTCAGGCCCAATAGAAGGGGAGAGAAATAGTATCAGTATCAGACCCTGTTGTGGGTCTGATACTGAACACCAGTTTGATAGTGGGAGACTTATTGAAGGAGCTATAAATAAATCATTCTGAGCTCTTTTGAGGCAGAATACAGAGAAGCATGATACATACGATCTGGGGTTGGTGCCATCATCGCCACAGTTATCCCAGGGGACTGCAACCTCATCAAAGGCATGCTGCACCAGCAAGTCTCAAAGCTGGGGAAGTTGTTTGCCAGATTGTAGCAGGGTGCGTCCTTGATCATTATTAATGTATGTATTGTGTATTTTATTGTACATTTTTAAAGTTATTTATTACTCATTTCTTCTGTTGCAAGCAGCCCTTAGCCGTGCTTGCACAGGAGAGTGGCTTAAAAATCTAATAAAATAAATAAAAGTCTATTCAGGAGTCAGCCAGCTTGAAGGAGCCCATCTGGTTCTCAGCAGTATATTAAGCAATAGAAGCCAAACCAGCTGAATTTCTACCAGAGGAAACTTTGGCACTGAGACTTAGGGGAGCTCTGCCAGAGGAGGAGGAACAGCAGAAGCACTGACCTTCTTAGAGGAGGTTGAATAAGGCAGCCTGCTCTTAAAAGAAGTTCAGGGGGAAATGTAGGGTTGCCAGTCCAGCTCAGGAAATATCTGGGGGCTTTGGGGGTGGAGCTGGGAGACATTCCTATTCTCTAAAAATAAATAAAAATACAGCAGTGCAGTTCCCCTGAATGCAGTCTTTCTTTCTCCTCTTTTTTGCATTCAAATAGTTCCACAGCAGATGCACTTCGACTAAAATGAAAGTGAACTCTCTCTCTCTCTCTCTTTCTCTCTCACTCACATGCACACACACACACATAGCAGCGAAAATAAACAGTTTGCATGCCCACACTTTTGTGATCTTGCTGGGGCAATGGTATAGATAGCTTTACTCACCAGAGTTGCTGAATGTAACAGCCTGCAGTATTTCAACCAACTTACAGAGAGAGAGGTCTAGGGAGTGGAGATTTCCTCTATCCCATACTCCTCTATTGCATCTTTATTGTCCCTTTTATGACACAAACAGCTTCTGAAAGAAATGCAAAATGAACAGAGGAACTGGGCTTTGCCTCTTCCTCTCTCTCTCTCCCCCACACATAGCTCTTCCTGCTCATTATCCTCCCCTGCAGCTTCAGTCTTGCTGAGATTTAAAGGCATGCACACACCTTCCAAAACAGAAGCAGTTGCAAGCTTCTGAACCTGTCTGATATCTAAAGGTACATCATAGCTGTTGGGGTGAGGCTCCCCCCCCCCCCGCTGACAACTGGCTGGTGGCATACAGAAGCCTACAAAACTGGGGGATCCCCTGCCTGGACCTGGGGACTGGCAAGCCTAGGGAAGTACCAGTGAGCTCATTAACCAAAGACAAGTATCCGTTAGCCCATGGGCCTGTCACTCCCCAGGACTGGATTGAGGAGACAGGATTGACTGAGCCCAGAGTTGGCCCTCTCTTGGAGAAGTGTTTAAAAGACATGCATGGGAGCAGCTAGGGAGGAAGAGCCAAACCCATTCTCTGGTGGGTTGGAATAGACACTTGGCAAAGCAATGTGAGGAAACTGGGTAAAAGAAACCCCCCTCTTCTTGCTTTGTCTCAAGGCACTTGCCCAACTGAAAGCAACCCTGGAGCAACTCTGACCCAGCTCTAGTACTTCTAACACATGTTAATTTATAAAACAACTGAAGTTTAAAATGCAGTCTATCTCCAACTGAAATCATTGGCAAGACTCCCATCATGTTGGTGAATGAAAGAGTACTCAAAGTTTAGCTACATGCTCTAGCTAGTTCAACATATGTGAGTTCAGAATTGTAGGAGTTAGACCATGAGCTTCTTCACATCATAAGGGTTCACTCCACTGTAAGCCCAGCACACTCTTCTGAACGTGAGCCTGGTTTGGCTCTCAGTGCTGTTGCCAGTAGGGTTGCCAGCTCTGGGTTGGGAAATACCTGTAGATTTTGGGGGTGGAGCCTGGAGATGTTTGGGGGTGAGGAAGGTGATGTCTGGGGAGGGGAGAGACTTCAATGAGGTGTAACGTCTTAGGGTTCACCTTCCAAAGTGGTCATTTTCTCCAGATGAACTCTATTGCCTGTAGATCAATTGTAATCCTAGGAGATCTCCAGGCACTACCTTGAGGTTGGGAACGCTGGTTTCTAGACAGTCAGTGCTCCACTGTCCAAAGGGGGAAAATTACCCTTAACAGTGGGAGGGAGTTACAGGGAGGGCTCACTAAGAAAAAGTCAGCTCTTTTATGAAAATATTAGCAGTGAGTTTGTGATTGTAATTTCCACTTTCTTCTGATTATATTTGGGAGGTTAACAAAAAAATCCAGTAATCCCTAGCAGGAAAACATGTCCCTCAATATGCCTCATTTCTTCTTAGTTTGGGTTTATTTTCTTGGTGAGAGAAAGAACTGAGCAGGAAGGAAAGGTTTGCTTCCCATATTTTTGCCAAGCTTTTGTTTTTTTAAAAAAACGTTGGAAAATACTCCCCTCCCAATTGTTTAGGAAAGTTTGAGAAAAACTCATTGAGTCCAACATCATGTAAGGGAGAGAAGGACCTATAATATGATGTTTCAGTTTACTTATATCCTAGTTTAATAATTGTATGTTTTCTTGACAGGTGAAAAGCCTTTCAGTTGCCGGTGGCCCAGTTGTCAAAAAAAATTTGCCCGGTCTGATGAATTGGTCCGTCATCATAATATGCACAACAGGAATATGACTAAACTTCAGCTTACCCTTTAGATGTTTCATACTATATGTACAAACCAGATGGGACAGTATGAACTACTGCAAACATTTCAACCATTGTCTTTCAACTTTTTAGGAAATCTTATGGTGTCTTCATAATGCAGTTGAGACAAGTTAACTACATTGTGGGATTCTGTCAGCCCTTTGCATGGACTTTTTGAATCTTCCCATTCAAAAACTTCAAATGATTCCAATTTAAATATTATTATATAAGTACAAGTTGACTATACTATACTTTAACTATTACAGTAATATTTGTATTTTTTCTCTTGTTCAGAAAGTTTTGTACTTTTATTTTTTACTTGAAATGCGCAAATACAAACTAGTGGCAGTGTTAATTCTTATTCATCCATTCAATATGATGGGTGTGATGGGTGTGTGTGAATGACTATTTATGTATCCTATATGCTTACTGCATACTGGGTAACCTATATGCTTACTGCATACACCCAGATTCCCACATTCTTCTGCTGTCCTATAAGAATAAGATAATTTTGGTAACCCTTGTACTGCTCAAGAGGACCACTTTTTGCTCTTCTTCCATGTCAACTGTTTCTGATATCTTGCTTGCGATCCTCAGGACTATAGACACTAGTTTCTCATAGAATATATTGGCATATGCATCTGAGTCCCGAGTCCACATTGAGTTTGTCCTCTGCTTGTTCTGGGTCCCCACAACTACTGCAGACAGGGACAGTGCTGTTGATACAATCAGCATGCTGACAGGAATGATGGCAGTATAGGCAGGGATGAAGTGTCTTTGTCTTGTTTTATGATTACAAAATTAAATAGTCAGCAACATTTTCTTGGAGTTGTAGTAGAGACCTGAATATATCTATTTTCACTGATACATTGGCATATTTTGGACTTCCTCTCCTTCTACTACCTTCTTTTTAGGATATGCTTAATAGATGCAGTGCTCAAACCTACTTGGAAAAGATAGCAATTGATTTTGAAAGCCTTCCTGCATTGTGTGTCATAGGCATGGGGGGGGGGGGGAAACAGAGCAGCAAAAACAATTCAGGAGGGGGTCAGTGGCCAAGGCCTGCAAACAGTTTTATTTTATTTTATTCAATTTATATCCCGCCCTCCCAGCCGAAGCAGGCTCAGGGCGGCTGAGTTCCCACAAGGGGGGAATGATTCCTGCCATCATCATCAGACCTTTCTCCAACCACCATGAATCTGTTACATTTTAATGCTGCCCTTCTTTCAAGGACCCTCAAGGCAGTCTACATGGCCCCCCTCTACTCAATTTTATCTTCACAACAACCCTGTGAATTGAGTATGGTGAAAGTGTGATTGGCCCAGGTTCACTCAGTATGTTTTAAGGCAGAGTGGAGATTTAAACATTGATCTCCCCAGTTTTAGTTAACATTGGTCTCCCCAGTTTTAGTTAAACCACTGACTGGCATTATTTTAGGTACTAATGCCCATTGGGTAAATAGAGTTTTGGCTCTGAGCAATACTAGACTACATAGTTCTTGAGGAAATAGTAGGAGCTACTGATGTGCCTGTAGTCTTCTGAAATACTAGGTTGCACCAAACTTTGTAAAAACAAAAAACAAATTGAACACAAGCTACAAGATTGCCAGTCTTGACTGTAAAGCTGGCAAAGTTAAATTCAAAACTTCTCTGAGCTGGAAGTGAGAATCTTGCTTTGAAGTTAACTTGGTCTGACCAACAGCATTTATCTTATCTAGAGAAACTGTATAATGTTCTTAAATCTTTGTGTGTGAAGTCCTCACACAAAATAAAACTGACATTGTTGTAGAAGTTTAGGATTTGTTTAACATGCAGCCATGCTGGTTATGTGGCTAGCAAGTTGTATAAAATAAAATTAAAGCTGAAATTAAGAAGAGGCTGGTCCAGAATTTCCATTAACATATGGCTCTTAAAGTAAACAGATGGCGCTTGTGTCTTGAATGTCTCTTCATTTACGATTATATGTGCAGAATGAGATGCCCAACGTGAGGAACTATATTATTTCAGGATTTAGGGCTTTATTATTTACTATTAATTGCTTGAAGTGTTGTATATATCTTATATATATAGCTATATATCTATTAATGCATTGCTCTTGAACAATTACAATTAGAAAGTAAATAAACATTAGATGAATCACAGTTCAGACGTTACTACAAGTTATTGATTCCACAAAAACTGTAATCTGCATTTTCACCAAGCTTTCAATTAAAGTCCATTTAAAGAAAAACAATGAGTCCAACAAATGTCTTGTTTCATGGCTAGTATTAAGTTTCAAATCTTTTGTCCAAATAGTGTTGATTTCTTTTTTTATGTGTAGCAAGGTGCCACCAGCACTGATGACCACTAGTTAACCAGTCTAGGTCTTGACCACAGTTTATCTTTCTCGCTGGGGAATTGTACTGTTAACAGTATCAGGTTTCATATTATGTTGCAGAGAGTTGCTCCTCTCCTTTACAATTACTTAACAGCCACTTTCCTTGAAGAGGATTATCCATAGGTAAAACTGACATTGGCATTGTCTCATTGGATTTAATTAATTACTTCTTCCTCTTCAGTAGACACATTGTCTTCAGTGCAAGCTATATTAAAATAATGATTCAACTTCCTTTAGTATAAAAACATTACTCCATGTTCTAGTATAACTATGTGGGTGAAATGCAAGGGGGGATGGTTTTATCTGCATGCAACTATGTCAAATTTACATAAAGCTATTTTCCAGTTACATAACAGTTATCATTTTCCTTCAATGAGTTATTTATTACATTTAAATCCTACTTTCTATTATGGAAAGACCATGAAGTAGTATTCTGCATGGATGCCTTTTTAGATTTTGACATAATCACAGGTAACAGGCAAGCTTTACATCTGCTATGCTTATTTCACAGGAGATATTTCACATATTACCCAGGTGCTGTAACTGGGAATCATACTAGGAATTTGACATGACAGTATACCAGCTTTGGAAAAGCTTGTTCTCTTTGATGTATGCTATGGCAATCACACAGCCCCTGTCCTGCTGCTAGGAGAGGCATGGGTTGCATACATGCAAGAGGAGCATTCAGACTGCTCCTGTGCATGTGGGGCATTTGCATTGCATGCCCTAGATATTCAGGCAGCTGGGAAATGTGTCCTAGCTGCATTTTAGAGATTTACTACTAGGAAGTCCCTGGTAGTTATTTAATCCAGTCCCAGCCCATTTTAAGATGAGGTAAATATGGGCGGGACTCAGGAGGCAGATCTAGAGGGGAGGCGTGGCTAGGTTGGGTCAAATCTCTCATGTGATCACACTCAATGTTTCCAGCAGATACAGGCACAATGTATTCACTGCGTTCAGTCTTTTATTTTGAGACCCAGTTTAGTGTAGTGGTTAAGAGTGGTGGATTCTAACCTGGTGAAACAGGTTTGATTCCCTACTCCTCCACATGCAGCTGCTGAGTGTCCTTGGGTCAGTCACAGCTCTCTCAAGAGCAGTTCTTGAAAGAGCTTTCTCAGCCTCACCTGTTTCACAAGGTGTCTGTTGTGGGGAGAGGAAGAGAAAGAAGATTGTAAACGGCTCTGAGACTCCAAGTGAAGGGCAGGATATAAATCCAATCTTTTTCTTCTCCTCCTCCTCTTTCTCTCTCCCCCCCCCCCGCAAAAAATAGGTGTTTACCTTAGTGGCCCAGGTAAGACTGACCATGTCAAATCTTGGAAGCTAAGCAGGGTTGGCACTGTTCAGTATTTGGATGGGAGACCAACAAGGAAGTCCAGGGCCACAATGCAGAGGCAGGTAATGACAAACCACCTCTGAATGTCCTTTGCCTTGAAAACCCTATGGGGTTGCCATAAGTTGGCTGTAATTTGATAGCACTATGTCCATGAATTGGCAGTTACTGGTTGAATGGTTTTTGCAATCCATAGAACTTTGTTATGTGCTCTAGTTGAGTACATACATGCTCTTAAATGTTTATCTTGTTCTACAGCTGTTTTCTCTCATCCCAACAAAAAAGTTGACAAAAATACAAAAAAGTTGTATTGTTACATCCCTCTCACACTCATGTCCAGAGCCAGAATTCTAAAGAGGTGGCTTTATTTTCATTTATTGAGTTCAGCTGCATCTTCCACAATAACTCAACAGTTAATTTTTCAAGTTCTCCCCCCTCACTCACATGGGGACTGAGCCACTCTCCCCCCCCCCAAGGTTTACCGTGACTCATTTGTATCAGTCAGTTTTATCTTTTGCTGTCAGAAGACTGCATGCCTCTGGAGAAACTCATAACAAGAATGGCAAAGGAGAGAATTTGGCAGAAAGTGTGTGTGTGCGAAAGAGTGTGAGAGAGTGCCTTCTTCCAGTTCAGACTTAACAACAATGTCCACATGTTCTTTTAGTGCAGAGGAAGCTGTTTTTAATCTGCACCCAAAACAGACACCTCAGAGATGAATATATGCTACAAGCCAAGACCAACCTAGTTAAGCAATGTAATATATGATCTGCAAAACCAAAGATGAATATAGCTATCTGATTGAAAATATAATCACAAGAACAGTTGCAACAAAGCCAGACATTTAGAACTGTCAAGTAAATAAGGAAGATAATATGTTTGTCAGATGATGCATAAATGAGTTGCAGCAGGTACCATCTTTAAAGAAGGATTTTGTCCTGTCTGAGGGCCAAACTAGATGTGTTAGCATTTTCATGGCAGCCACAAGGCTACCACCACCACCATTTAAAATTTTAAAATGCTGTGAGGGTCTAATCCTGATTAGGTTTGCAATGTGATGAATTTAGGCACTCTTGTTTCCTATCTCCCACTATGCCTTATCAAGTGTTGAAATAGCCACATTCCCTAGCTTGTTTCAGCACTTGAAATGGCAGTGCAGGAGGAGAGGGCAATGCCAAACTGTAGGCCCAATAGGGCTGCCAAGTGCTCCCTGCCCCAAGTCCTTGCCTGCTGCTGCTTGGAGTAGCCACAGGAGAAAATTTTCTTTTAAAAATGCAGTCTAATGTGCTTACCAGAAGTTCTTATTGGAAGTGACAAAAGATATCTCTAGGAATAATCAGAAATGTTATGGTTTTACCCAGGGGTCATTTTGTAGAAAAATAGGTGTTGGAGCTCACCTACTATTCAATGGACAAGGTGGGAAGGAGGAAGTGGAACTCTCAGAAAAGTTCAGGAGCTATGCTCCTGTGAGCTCCCACTGAATCCGAGGCCTGGTTTTACCATACTCTCTGGTCCTTCCTAGAGCTACCCTTTGTCACTTCCAGTAAGAAATTCTGGTAAGTACATGAGGCAACATTAAAAAAAAAATCCCATGATGCTGTGCTCTTCCAACCCTTGTACCGGTTGCTGGCACTGCCTGGCAATGTTATAGGGACCAATCAGGCCCCCATGATATTTTTCAATGATTTTAAAATGGCAGCAGCATTCTCATGGCAGCCATGAAGATACTGTCACATCTAGTTTTGCCCTAAGAAAGGAGGAAGAATATCCTTTCCTAGGTAACAACTCCATTCATGAATAAGCTCAGGAGTGACCTTTTAGAGATGTGGGTTTTTTCCCCCTCTCTGTTCTTCAGTTCAATTAGGGTTAAATTAGGAACTTTATTAAATATAGCTGATCTGCAACTGAAATATCTCATAAAGCATGGGTTGCCATAAGCTTGCAAAGCAAAGCAAGCCTCATCAACTGGACAATATCACCCCGTCTCAGAGCCAGGTCTGGAATTTTCCCCAAACCTTCTCCCTCTCAGCCCATACTTGAGTGTACAGCATGTATGGAGGGCACAGCCCCACCCACAACTGTTCAGCATAAATCTTGTCATATTTCCCCCAACCCTGAGAGGGCCACCACTGTGACACCCAGACTGTATAGCCAATAGTGCCCAGCTTGATAATCCCCTTATCGCAGATATCTCGGGGTGTTTAGCAATTTAAACCTCCCTCAACCCTTGCTTTTCCTCCCACAAGGAGGGTTAGCCTTGGCTTAACTCCCCACCCTCCCATTGCATCAGGAGGCCACACAGACCATCCTGAAGATTAGCTAAAGACAAGTCGGTCCCACTGGCTGACAAATGCAACTCACCAGGCCTACATAGATGCAGCAACAAGAATTTGATCCCATGGTACAGAATAACCTTTCCACCCCTTGTGCTCACTGGCCAACCAGTTCTGCTTCAGCCAATGAACCATGGTCTCAAGCAGTGGTCATTTTGTAGAAAAATAGGTGGTGGAGCTCATCCAGGGATTGTTTTGCAGCTGCACATACTATTCAATGGACAAGGAGGTGGAACCCTCAGAAGAAGAAGGTGGAACTCTCAGAAAGGTATAGGAGCTGCGCTCCTGTGAGCTCCCACTGAATTTGAGGCCTGGCCTCAAGGCAATGGGCCAGATTTGCCAGCGCAGAATCTGGCTGTGCTTCCAGCAGGAGAAAGAGCTTAGTGTTATCTCATCTGCATATTGGTGTCATCCAACTCAAGATCCTAATGAGCTCCAATAGAATGCGTATGTAGGGTTGCCAAATCCAATTCAAGAAATATCTGGGGACTTTGGGGGTGGAGCCAGGAGACATTGGGGTGGAGCCAGGAGCAAGAGTGGGACAAGCATCATTGAACTCCAAAGGGAGTTCTGGCTATCACATATCAAGGGACCGCACACCTTGTAAATGCCTTCCTTCCATAGGAAATAATGAAGGAGAGGGTCATCTTCTTTGGGGGCTCATAGAATCAGACCCCCTGGTCCAATATTTTTGAAACTTAGAGAGTATTTTTGGGAGGGCCACTGGATGCTATGCTGAAAATTTGGTGCCTCTATCTCAAAAAACAGGGCCAGCAGAGCCCCAGATACCTGCGGGTCAATTCTGCATTATTTCCTATGGGAATGTCTCCATAGGGAATCATGAGTACCCAGCAGACATTTCCCTCCCCTCACCCCGCTTTCTGATGATCCTGAAGCGGGGGGAGGGCCTCCAAACCGGGGGATCCCCTGCCCCCACCTGGGGATTGGCAACCCTATTTGTATGTGTGTAATAAAATCTGGGAAAGAATCATGCTTTGCAGAACCCCACTATCCAGAGAATGCCTGGCATGTTCTTTCTTTGTTTTTGTTTTTGTTTTTTTTTTAAAAATATTGATGCTCTGAGAAATTATTGTTAAGAAATTAAGTGAAAGAGATATCATACTTTTGTGATATGTAATCAGACTTGTGTCCTCTACAAAATCAAGATGTCATTAGCTGTTGATGATTAATTATTTTCTGACTACAATACCCACATTTTCTGCATTCTGTAGGGCAAGATAAAAATCAAAATACATAAATAAATAAATAGAGAAATATGTATGCTGGCTGGCTTTACAATTTGGAGGGTACCTGTTATTTGCCAGCCAGGTTTTTATAAAGTAACTGAAAAGGCTATCAGCTTTTACCCTACATGTCAACAGAGATGTGTGAGGAGTAACATAAAATGGCCACATGGTCTGCAGCTAAAATGGGTTTGACAGATAGGAATCTGTACATTATCATCCATGCAGTTTATTGCTGTTGCTTGTAATATCAATGATATTCCATAAGACTATTGCTAGTACTTCAAGAAGAGCCCCATGACGCAGAGTGGTAAAGCTGCAGTACTGCAGTCCTAAGCTCTGCTCACGACCTGAGTTCGATCCCAGGTTCCGCTGGGTTCAGGTAGCCAGCTCGAGGTTGACTCAGCCTTCCATCCTTCCGAGGTCAGTAAAATGGTACCCAACTTGCTGGGGGGGGGGAAGATGTAGATGAATGGGGAAGGCAATGGCAAACCACCCTGTTTATCTTTACCTTTAGTACTTTAAGAGGAAGAATCATTAGGAAACTCCCCAATAAGTGTGCCAGGGATTAGAAGTTTGTACCAGAAATCCTTCTCATCCTTGCTAAAAACTTTGTGGATCAGAATGATTTAATTATATAATTAAGAAATAAGCACATGAACAAAATCTGAACATATTTATTTTGCATTCCATTATGTCATTTATAAAAATAATGTTTCCTTTCAGAAGGAACACATGGAACTGGCCAGAGGGGCAGTAGTATACATGGGTAAGGAGACATGGATTGCATGGATGACTTTTAAGACTTCCGTAGGAATTGTCCTAATATTTTCATGCAAAACACATATACAAAGCTAGAAGTATCAGGATTTTTAATATATATATGTTTTACATCAAGACTGTGCAGCTTTTGATTTTGTGAGCGCTTCTGTCAAGTATGATTCAGACAAGAAAGTACATTTTAGGCTGCATTTATACATCATGATCAGGGCTTTTTTTTGAGCAGGGATGCACAGGAATGCAGTTCAGGCTGGATTGACACCAGGGTGTGTGTGGCCTAATATGCAAATAAGTTCCTGTTGAGCTTTTTAAACAAATAAAGCCCTGTGTGAAACAATGGTGATGACAGGGGGTGTGGCCTAATATGCAAAAAAGGTCCTGCTGGGCTTTTTCTACCAAAAAAACCCCCTGATCATGATAAACTAAAATTAAAGTTCACTTGTGTATGAATACAACTTATTAGTGAGCTTGCATGGTTTCCTCCATCATTACTTCCTACACAGAGCTTGATGCAAAACTTTCCAGTTTGATCAAACTCTGTTTCATCATGATATTGATATTCAGGTGCCTCAGTAACTGCATGCAGAGATTACAGTGAACTGGAGCTCTATCAAACTGCAAAGCTTTGCGTCAAACTCTGTGCATGTTAAAGCTGCAGTACTGCAGTCTTAAGCTCTGCTCACGACCTGAGTTCGATCCCCGGTGGAAGCTGGGTTTTCAGGTAGCCAGTTCGAGGTGGACTTAGCCTTCCATCCTTTCGAGGTCAGTAAAATGAGTACCCAGCTTGCTGGGGGAAAAGTGTAGATGATTGGGGAAGGCAATGACAAACCACCCCGTAAGAAGTCTGCCGTGAAAACATGAAAGCAACATCACCCCAGAGTAGGAAACGACTGGTGCTTGCACAGAGGACCTTTCCTTTTCCTGTTCATGAAGGTGGTAACATAACTAAGGTGTGTGTATGCTATGTTCACATACACTTGGAGTTTGTAGCAGTTTGTGTGACTTTTGTATGCAACCTTCACATGCCAGGCCTCAGTAACATTTCACTCAGTGACTTAAAGATGAACATGTGGACTGCCATCATTGATGTGGTGTGCTTAAAGTAACACTTTAAGACTTCAGCAGTGAACATGTTGTGTGTAACTTATTCTTCACAGCTTTCACCTGTGATTTATGACAATGAAACCTATGTGCGGTTTTAGATTTCCTGGTTGAGACCAGTGGGTACCTGGGAGCAAATATGTGGAATGATTTTCACCCCAGAATCACACGCTAATAATACCAATAACAATTTTTTAAAAAAAACCCTGCATCTTAACAGAAAGTCCAGAGTCTAGAGAAAGAGCTCCAAAGGAGCCACGAGGAATATGTATGGCCTCAGAAGTATCTGGAACCTGGAGTGCATCTATTGAAAGAAATGGCAAATACCATATTGATCATGAAAGCAATCACTGTGGAGACACAAGTTCTATTCCTCTTGTGATGGCATCATGAGAAGTCAAGCCAAATTACTGTTGTCTAGGTTTATGGACAGTTTCCAGGTAGTGCAGTACTCCTTTCACCTAACTAGAACAGCTGGATCTTGCCTCCTAACTTAGCAATAACAGCCACTGGCTGCATAAACTTGAAAGAATATTCAAATGCATGAAACAGTGAATTAACATGGAGCTGTACGGGAAAATTTAACATGATTATGTATCTGCCGGTTGTAGGAAGTGAAAACATACATTTCCTTTCACATATTATCTTTTCCTGTGTCCAACCTTTGAATAGACATAGGGAGGCCAAATGTCCCACATCCTTAGCAATGTAGTTGAGAGGTTATAAAAAAGTAGGTAGCAGGGCCCCCTTTAATCTGAACACTGATTTCCTGTGCAAATATTTACACACATGAAGTAGTAAATTAGGCATTAGACTTACACAGGGGAACTGGATTCAGATCTCTACTCAGCCATAAACCTCCATAGATGACCTTAGCTTAATCATTGTAGTTTAATCTAATCTAATTTTTGTTATAGGATAAAATTAGATGATCCTATGTATGACCTTGAGTGTTTAGAAGAAGAGTAAAAGTGTGAATAGAGAAATAGTCCTCTAGTAGGGTTGCCAACAACCTTGAGAAATAAATGCCCTGTCCCTTTAATAGCAGCTTAATGTGTGGAAATGGACAAGGGAAGCTTTCCTGGCCTTAGTGTAAATATTATTACCTAAGGCCTCTCTCTAATAAAGGCACAGGACACTTTTTCTCAAACTGGTTGGCAATCCTGCCCTCATAGGTATGTACTGTCATATTATAATTATATAGACAGGTGATTGCATTAATATTTTAGTATTTATAGATATTTCCCCCAGAAGAAGTCTTTAAATGTTTTTAATAATAAAAAGTGTACAATCCTGTGAAATAAGTTAATATAAAATTAATGGGCACAATCTAACCTAAATTTAGAAACTTAATTCTACTTTATTTCAATGCCAGTGTGAAGAAGAAAAAGAAGAAGAAGAAGAAGAAGAAGAAGAAGAAGAAGAAGAAGAAAAAGAAGAAGATGATGATGATATTGGATTTATACTCCACCCTTCACTCTGAATCTCAGTCTCAGAGCAGCTTACAATCTCTTTTACCTTCCACCCCCACAACAGACACCCTGTGAAGTAGGTGGGGCTGAGAGAGCTCTCCCAGAAACTGCCCTTTCAAGGACAGCTCTGTGAGAGCTATGATTGACCCAAGGCCATTCCAGCAGCTGCAAGTGGAGGAGTGGGGAAACCAAATCCAGTTCTCCTAGATAAGAGTCCAGACCACTACACCAAACTGGCTCTTAAACACCTTATTACAGAGGTGTTAAAACTCATGAGGGCTGGATCTGACATAAATGGGGCTCTTTAGCTTGGAGAAACGATGACTGAGGGGTGACATGAGAGAGGTTTACAAGATTATGCATGGGATAGAGAAAGTAGAGAAATAAGTATTTTTCTCCCTTTGTCACAATACAAGAGCTCGTGGGCACTCAGTGAAAGTGCTGAGCAGTCAGGTTAGAATGGATAAAAGGAAATACTTCTTCACTCAAAAAGTGATTAACAGGAGGTGGTGGTGGCTACCAGCATGGATGGCTTCAAGACGGGATTGGATAAACATATGGAGTAGAGGTCCATCAGTGGCAATTAGCCCCAAGGTATAGATGGAGGTCTCTGTCTGGGGCAAGTGATGCTCCATATCAGGGGTCATTTTGTAGAAAAAGAGGTGCCAGAGCTCATCAGCACAACTCATTTGTATACATCACACACCTCTGACATCACTAGAAGGTGTACTAAATTATATCCAGCATCTACCTTAAAATGCTTCTTGAGTTATAATTGTCATAACATAACCTTACTCCCACCATACTTTTTAAATTAAGATTTCCATCGATCTGCTTGATATGTTTGGTTATTTTCCCATTGTGGGGAAAAATATTAGAAAGTTTGTCAAATCTTAAAATTCATTTGTCAAATCTTAAAAAGATCCATTCCAGTCCGGCTTCCGCCCAGGACACGGAATGGAGACAATCTTGGTCGCTCTCATGGATGATCTCCGGAGACATTTGGATCAAGGCGGTGAGGCAGTTTTGCTGCTGTTAGACCTATCGGCTGCGTTCGATATGGTCGATCACCGGCTGTTGGCCCGCCGCCTTGCCAACGCAGGGATTCAGGGGTAAGCTTTACAGTGGCTTTCCTCTTTCCTTGAGGGTCGGGGACAAAGGGTGGCAATTGGAGGAGAGCTATCCCAGAGACACTCACTTAATTGTGGGGTGCCACAGGGAGCAGTTCTCTCTCCGATGTTATTTAACATCTTTATGCGCCCCCTTGCCCAGATTGCCCGGAGATATGGGCTGGGTTGTCATACTGATGACACCCAGCTCTATCTACTGATGGGTGACCGGACTGACAATGCCCCAGAAAATCTGAACTGGGTGTTGCAAGCCTTGGCAGACTGGATTAAGCTGAGTGGGCTGAAATTGAATCCAGCGAAGACAGAGGTCCTTTGCCTGGTCCTCTTTTACCTTCCACCCCCACAACAGACACCCATTTAGGGAACAGATGGCGGTTTAGGGAACGGGGTCTCCCTCCCAGTTTTTGATGGGGCGCCACTGGTAGCAGTGCGCAGAGTTAAGAGCTTGGGAGTTCTACTGGAGCCTTCCTTGACAATGGAGATAGCAGCTACTGCTAAGTCCGCCTTTTTCATCTTAGACGGGCGAGGCAGTTAGCCCCCTTCCTGGAGCGCAGCGACCTGGCAACAGTGATCCACGCTATGGTCACCTTGAGGTTAGACTACTGTAATGCCCTCTACATGGGGCTGCCCCTGTACCGAACCCAGAAACTGCAGCTAGTGCAAAATGCAGCAGCCAGGCTGCTATTGGGACTGCCTCGGTGGGAACATGTGCAGTCTGGGCTGCAGGAGTTGCACTGGCTGCCAATTGTTTACCGGGTTCAGTACAAGGTGCTGGTTATTACCTTTAAAGCCCTACATGGTCAAGGACCTGTCTACCTTAGGGACCGCCTCTCTCCATATGTTCCCCAGAGAGCACTGCGATCAAGCTCAAAAAATCTTTTGGAAATCCCTGGGCCAAAAGAAACCAAATTAAAAACTACCAGAGAACAGGCGTTCTCCACAAAGGCCCCCCAATGGTGGAATCAACTGCCAGAAGAGGTGCGGGCCCTACGGGATCTTAACCAGTTCCGTAGGGCCTGCAAAACCGCCCTCTTCCAATTAGTTTTTTAAGACGGAACTCCTGATAATATCTATAACACTGAGCCATCTTGCATATATTCTGATAGTACTATAATGTTATACTGTTTTATTGGTTTTACTGTTTAAATTATTAATTATGTATTCTGTTTTATTTGTATCATGGTTTCACCATGTCTTGTTAGCTGCCCTGAGCCTGCCCAGGCGGGGAGGGCGGGGTATAAATAAAAGTTGTTTATTATTATTATCATCATCATCATCATCATCATCATCATCATCATCATCATCATCATCATCATCATCATCATCATCAATCATCTTATTATTATTATTATTATTATTATTATTATTATTAAAATTCAGCAAAATTTTCACAGAGTTTGAACAATGGAGCCCAGAAGCAAGGTTTTTTTTTTTGGGGGGGGGAGAGTTGTTTAAGAAATAAAATTTAGAGGTTCTGGAGTGCTGCTCCTGTGAGCTCCTGCCTAAAATGATGCCTGCTCTGTATTCTTGGTGCTGGGGGTGGGGGGGCAACAGTGTCCTGGCCTCACTGGTGGACCTCCTGATAGCACCTGTTTTTTGGGCCAGTATGTGACAGAGTGTTGGACTGGATGGATCATTGGCCAGATTGATTAGACATCTCTTATATTATTATGTTCTTATGTCACTTTGTTGGGCCAGGCGGCCATGTCTGTCATAAAATGCGACATGAGGTACCGGAGATATAAACTTTATAAAGGTGATTTCAGATGTCAAATGGCCATAGCAAGTGAATGACAATAGCAGGCTTGATTAGATTTGGCATGATATGCAGAGGGCAGGGCCGACATGTGGGAGTAGGCCAGGTAGGTGGCCCCACCTGGCCGCAGGGATGGAGGGCAGGGGCAGGCACCCTCTCCCCATTCCCGCTTGCACTGACGGAGTGGCTGGGAAGCAGCTGCCCGCATGTTTCTTCCTTCGTTCCAATTTGGAACGGAAGACGAAGCTCACGGGCATCCGCTTCCCAGCCAGCTGAGTCCCTCTGAAAGGGAGGAATGGGCTGGGCAAGGGGTGGGCCAAGCAAGGGGCCGGCCTTGCCCAGCCCCTCTGCCTCTTCAGAGGGACTCAGCTGGCTGGGCAGCAGCTGCCAGCGTGCTTCTTCTTCCGTTCCAATTCGGAACGGAAGAAGCACGCTGGCAGCTGCTCCCAGCCAGCTCCCTCTGAAGGGGGCGAGAGGGCTGGGTGAGGGGTGGGCCGAGAGTTCTTGATTGGCCCACCCCATGCCCAGCCCACTCCCCCCCTTCAGAGGAACTCAGCTGGCTGGGAAGCAGCCACCCAGTGCCTCTTGCTCTGTTCCAAATCGGAACAGAGGAAGAAAGACACAGGCGGCTGCTTCCCAGACGGCTCCCTTTGAAGGGGGCGGGATGTCAAGTCTGCTGTAATTCTCTGTGTAGTTAAATCATTTCTTTGGTTCAGGAGAAGGATCCTGGGTAAAAACCACACTGTATACCAATGCTGCGAGCTCGAACTTTCCTCTCCCCCCTCCCTCCCTTTGTTATGTAGCAATGCTTTGAAATGGGAATATGGGAACAAGATTGTGGAGCCTTCTCAGAGGAGCGTGGGGGGAAAGTGGTGCCAAGCAGACGCTCAAGGATGACCTAGGTCTGAGAACGAAAAAGTAACATCAATGTGTGAATGTGCCCTGCATAGTGGTGCCCCTCCCTTAAGAATTCCTTTGATTCCATATACCTTATATGATTGCTTTGTTTGTATACTCGCCAGTCTCTCAACCTCGTTTTATAGTCTAACAACATGTTACAATAAACTAGCAACTTTTTATCAAAAAGGTCTCGTTATTGAAACATCAGACTTGACATTTTGAGAGACTCCCTTTTTTGGAGTCCAACCTTTCCGGCTACTTGAAAGCCCGATGGCTGACCAGATTCCGGACAACGGAGAACTCCCACCCGATGCGGGACTGGAGTGGACTGCCGCGCCGTGGCATGTTTTAGACCCAAGGAGAGCAGCGGAGTCACCTCCCGAGTTCCAGCTGGTGCTTTTACCCCAGCAGTATCAACCGAGGACCTCGACCACCATCATGGATCAGGCCCCACTCCGCCGGGATGCCATTCTGAACCTCCACATCAGGCCGATCCAGATGGTGGGAGTAGAAGTTGCCAACCCGGGCTCTGGGGAGACGGGGGAGGTGGACAGCATCATCGTTGTCCAAGACGGTGAGGACGAGGGCAAGAGTGCTGGGCGCAAGGGGACCGAGAGCAGGGAGCTGAAGTCCCGGGACGCCTATGATGAGGATTACCAGATGTTCCGTTCGATGGTCCGCCGGGAGATCGACAGAGCGATCTCGAGCCTACGAGACGAGGTCCACATCCTGACGACTCAACTGGGGGGTGCACTAGGAGGAGCGGTGTCCCGAAGGCCCTCGGCTTCCCAACCAGGGGCCCGTAGCCGCCTGAGTCAACTGGCCCAGGTGGCCGCCCCGCCGAGAGTAGGCGCCACCCCGGCACCAGTACTGGCACCCCAAGCTCCAGCTCCCCTGGTGGCTCTGCGGAACGTGGGAAGGGAGCTGGATGCAACCTTTGATGGGGACCCGGAGGAAGTGAATTACTTCAGGATCCAAGCGAACAGCTTCATGCACTATTGGGAGCATTCCTTCCCAGATGAGTTCAGCCGAGTTGACTACCTGGGCTCGAAGCTGAGGGGGGCCACCAAACGTTGGTACGTGAGCCTGTGTGAGACAAGGAGCCCAGTACTGGACAACGTGCACACCTTCCTACAAGCCCTGCTGACCCAGTATGAAGATCCGTTGCAGGAGTCTCAGGCGCTGGCGGCCTTATGAGACATGCAGCAAGGGGCCCGACCCATCCGCGAGTACGCAGCCAACTTCCAGGCCAACGTGGCCAGGGTCAGAGGGTGGAATGAAGTGATGAAGATCGAGCAGTTCACCAACGGGCTGAACGCGAGCATCCTGGATCGGGCCCTTACCCAAGCCCGCCTGACCACCCTAGTGGGGTGGATCCAGCTTGCAAGAGAGGTGGAAAACAACCTAAAACGAGTGGCCATGCTACGCCTGCACCAGTCGGGCAAGACCCAGGTGAAGCTTGGATCCGGGAAGGCGGAACCCCCGAAGGGGAAGAAGCAAGCTGTAGCAGTACCGGTGGGGCCCTGCCAGTGCTTCAGATGTGGGGACCCAAAGCACCTCGCGTCCAACTGCCCTCACCCCCCACCTCCCCGCGCCCTGCCAGCTCCCCTGAAGCCGACCACCCCCCGGGCCCAAGAAGACACCCAGCCGCCCTAAGGATGCGGTGAAGAGCAGCGCGGTGGCCGTGCAAGAGGAGCTACTGGAAGAAGAGGTGCTCCTGTCCGCGGAACTGGCCGATCTCGCCTGGGTGGAGGAGCCGGTGGGAAACGAGCCCGACCTGCTCTGAAGGGTGCCCACCAGCAGGTCGATCGAGACGAGGTGCCGCTGACGGTGAGAGTGACGGGGAGATTGTATTTTGTGACTGTGAAGCTGCTGAACCCCAAGTTGTGAAGGTTCTTGCAGATACGGGCCTTAATAGACTCGGGGTGCAACCGGGAGCTAATGTCCCCCAAAGTAGTAGAGGCCTTGGCCTGGAAAGCTCGCAGCTACCCCACCCCATGCTGTTTGAGCAGATGGACGGGTCCGTGATGTGCGGGGAACCCTGCACGCGCGAGACGCAACCCTGCCCCATGGGGATTGAGGAACATTGGGACCAGGAATTTTTTGTGATTGCCCCTTCGTGCTCATACCCTGTGGTACTGGGGGTGGGGTGGTTAGAGAAGCACGAGCCCCTGATTCGCTGGAGGGCGCAGACCATTAGATTCTTGGACCCCGGGTGCAAAGGACACTTGTGGAGCGCGGCGTGGGGCCCCAGAGCTCCCATTGCCAAGGAGAGGGCGTGTGTGTCAGTAGAAGAAGTGCACACGGTCTCCAACGCGTACCGAGACCTAATGGAAGTGTTTAGCGAGAGGGAGGCCAATCAGTTACCTCCCCACCGGAGCACGGACTGCGCCATAGAACTGATCCCGGGGGAAACTCTGCCCCGAGCTAAGCTATACCAAATGGGGTGGGCGGAGAAGAAGGAGCTCCGCAAATTTCTGGACCAGAACCTGGTGTGGGGATTCATCCGACCCGCCACGGCCCCCCACGCCGCCCCCGTACTCTTCCGGAAGAAGAAGGATGGCTCACTTAGGCTTTGTACAGATTTTCGCGGGATAAACGCGATATCTATGTCGAATGCCTACCCCATCCCCCTCATCCGAGACTTGCTAAGTACAGTGGCGGGAGGGAAGATTTTCACCAAGCTGGACTTGCGGGATGTGTACTTTCGAGTTCGCATCAAGGAGGGGGATGAGTGGAAGACCACGTTCAATACCCCGATGGGACAATTTGAGTACTTGGTCATGCCTTTTGGGCTGCAGGGGGCACCCGGGGTGTTTATGAATTTTATCAATGATGTACTAAGGAAATACCTGTACAAGGGGGTGGTGGTGTACCTGGATGACATCATTATTTACTCTCAGGATGAGCAGTCGCATGTGAAACTAGTGAGAGAGGTGCTGAGCACATTGCTGAAGCACCAGCTGTATGCCAAGCTGTCTAAATGTGAATTCCACCGAACGGAGCTAGACTACTTAGGCTTCCGGGTGTCTGAGCGGGGGCTGGCCATGGACCCAACAAAAGTTCAAGCAGTGCTGGAATGGGCCCCCCCGAGGACACGTAGACAGCTCCAATCATTTCTCGGGTTCGCAAATTTTTACAGACAATTCATAGAGGGGTTCGCCCGGATCGCCCTGCCCCTGACTGACCTTTTAAAAACAAAGGGGAGAGGTCCGGAGGCCAAACGGCCAGGGGCTGCCCTAAAATGGACACCAGAGTGTCAAAGTGCATTTGACCAGCTGAAGCGCCTGTTCACTAGCGAGCCGGTCCTAAGTCACCCAGACGAACAAAGGGCCTTCGTGGTCCAATGCGACGCCTCCGATGTAGCCGTAGGAGCCATTCTCATGCAGAGGGATGGGGAGGGGAAGCTGCGACCCTGCGCCTATATCTCCCGGAAATTCTCAGATGAACAGCGGAATTAGTCGGTCTGGGACAAGGAGGCGTTCACTGTCATGTTCGCCCTGAAAACCTGGAGATCGTGGTTAGAGGGGGCGAAAGTGCCATTCGAGGTGTGGACCGACCACAAAAATTTAGAAGCATTGACGGGGAAGCGCAAGCTCAGTGAAAAACAGATTAGATGGGCCGGGTTCTTCTCCAAAATTGACTTTACCCTGAGACACATCCCGGGGACGAAAAACTTGGCCGATGCGCTCTCATGGCTCCCACAACACGAGAGTCAAAAGGAGGAGGTGGTGGACTCCCTAATCCCGCCGTCCCAAGTGGCGGCCATGGTCACCACCCGGTCCCAAAAGAAAAGAGAGCTGGAAGGGATCAGCAGAGAGCGCCTCGCCCTAGAAACCGAAAGGGAGGGAGAAAACCGCCCCGAGGGGGTGCAGAAAGGGAAGGACGGACTGTGGTACAAGGGAGAAAAACTGTACGTCCCCGAATGCTTGAGGAGGGAAATATTGCAACTTTGTCATTCCTCCAAACTGGTGGGGCATTTTGGCTATGTAAAAACCCTGCACCTAATAAACCGACAATTCTGGTGGCCGTCCCTGCGAAAAGACGTGTCGGGGTTCGTCACACACTGCCCCGTGTGCATAATGGCCAAGCGGAGGGGGGGAAAACCGCCCGGGCTCCTGCAGCTGCTAGAAACGGCAAAACGGCCCTGGGCGGTGGTGTCTATGGACTTCATAGTGGAACTCCCCCCCTCCCGGGGGAAAACAGTCATCTTAGTGGTAGTGGACACCTTTTCCAAACAAACACATTTCATCCCCTGCCCCCAACTGCCCACGGCGAAGAAACTAGCGGCCCTGTTCTTTGATCACGTGATAAAATTACACTCATTCCCCGATAAGGTCATTAGCGACCGCGGGCCGCAGTTCGTTGCCACCTTCTGGCAGGAGTTCTGCAAATTAGTAGGAATTGAACAGGGGTTGAGCTCAGCGTACCACCCCCAAACAGACGGTCAGACGGAGAGGGTGAACGGGGTGCTGGAGCAATATCTCAGGTGTTGTGTGAACCAGCGCCAGTCCGATTGGGTAGACTTGCTCCCCTTTGCCGAGTACTGCTATAACAACAGTATGCAGAGCTCCACAAAAGCCTCCCCCTTCTCCATGGTATTCGCTATGAGGGGAAGCCGATCCCTTTATTACCAGGGGGAAACAGCCAGGGGGCCCCTTCAGCTTTTGAACAATGGTGGCAGGGGCCGAGTAGCAGTTGGCCAACCATCAAGGAAAATTTGGAGGCAGCGAAGGAATCTTACAAAAAACAGTATGACAAATCTCACATCCCTGCGGGGGAGTTCAAGGTGGGGGACTCCATGTTCCTGTCAACCAAGAATCTGCCCCTCAACCAACCCTCTAGGAAACTGGCTTACAAATTCTTGGGACCCTTCCGAATTAAAAGGGTGATCAATCCAGTAACGGTGGAACTAGACTTGCCACCCGCTTTGGGTAAAATCCACCCTGTGTTTCATTGCAGCCTGCTCTGCCGGGACCCCGGGCCGTCGAGTTGGCATCCTCCCCCATTAGGGGCCCCCGCTGCCCCACCGATCGACCGCTGCCTCACCAGTCAAGAAACCCCGGACAGTAAAACAACTCAGTCTCCTCCGCAGCTGCTGTAATTCTCTGTGTAGTTAAATCATTTCTTTGGTTCAGGAGAAGGATCCTGGGTAAAAACCACACTGTATGCCAATGCTGCTAGCTCGAACTTTCCTCTCCCCCCTCCCTCCCTTTGTTATGTAGCAATGCTTTGAAATGGGAATATGGGAACAAGATTGTGGAGCCTTCTCAGAGGAGCGTGGGGGGAAAGTGGTACCAAGCAGACGCTCAAGGACGACCTAGGTCTGAGAACGAAAAAGTAACATCAATGTGTGAATGTGCCCTGCATAGTGTGCCCCTCCCTTAAGAATTCCTTTGATGTATACCTTATATGATTGCTTTGTTTGTATACCCGCCAGTCTCTCAACCTCGTTCTATAGTCTAACAACATGTTACAACAAACTAGCAACTTTTTATCAAAAAGGTCTCGTTATTGAAACATCAGACTTGACACGGGAGAGCTGGGCGAGGAGTGGGCTGAGCAAGAACACCCCTTGCCCAGCCCTCCCCCCTCCTTCAGAGGGAGCTGGCTGGGCCAGCAGAGCATGCCCATGTGATGACATCATCAGGTCATGCACGCTCTCACGCGTGAGAAGAAACGGGGGGCGGGGGAACAAGCCTTGGGCTAGGAGCGCCAGAACCCCTAGCGCCAGGCCTGGCAGAGGGGTAGTAGTTGTGAAGATACAAGCATTGGTAATGAAACAAGAAACCTAGGTCTCAATTCCATTCATAAATATCGACTTCCTGTGGAATCTGGGGTGGCAACCCTACTGCTGGCAGATGTGGACCCTGAAATAACTCACTCGATGGCAAATAGTGCTCTCTCTAAAATGAAGGCCTGGTTGTGCTGCTAATATGTACTAAGATCTTAGCTCTAATTTTATATTGTTATAAAATTTTATAATGTTAAAGAGTTTTATGGAATTTTAATATTAGGTAGTCTTTCAGATTATTTAATTATGTTTTGCGATTATGGTTATTGGTTTTCCCTCTTGTTAGTCTATTTTGGCTTTAAATTATTTGTAATTTGTTTTTATTTACTGTTTTGTTTTATCTTGAGCTTAAGACCATTGGTCAGAGAAGCTAACAAATAAAAAGAAAGGTTCGCAGGTCTCAGTTCCATCCAGGAGGATTCAGTCTGGGAGGATGCAAAGAACAAATGGACATAAGCCTGAAGTTAGAAACATTGTTGCTGACCTAAGAGCAACAGTGCTCTTACAAAGGAACTTCAAAGGGAGATTAGAAAGAGAGACTGCTGAATTGTAATTGATAATGAAGCTCAAGACAATGCATCCTCCTGGACTGAATTGAGAGCTGTCTCCTGCCAATGTGTGTTGTCATCATTTGGCATCTGAAATCATTCCACTCTGACTCTCCAAGATATAAGGACCAATCCAAGTGTTCTAATTTCTAATCAGAGTCTTTTTGAAAGAAAACAAATCCAGGTAGGAACAGAGAAATTCTTTTTAAAAACAACAGCAACAGCTTTTCAGAATAAGCCAAAATAACTTCCTCAATGTACATTGCTTGTTAGAAGAATCCACTCATCCACCCTCCCTCCTTGCAAAGAGGATGTATGCTTGCATACAGAAGTTTATACATGGAATAAAACGTTGATGGTTTTGAAGTTGCCATGATGGGGGATCTGCAAGCACTTGGGGGAGATTGCATCTCATTTCCCCCTGCATCCTCTTCTCTCACTATTTCCTCTTTCTCTTTCCTGGCAGCTTCCACAGCCTCTCCCCCTTTTCCTGCTTCTTTTTCTCCTTCCCATCCACCATCCAACCTATCTTCATCTGCCTCATTGTCTTCAGCTTTTCTTTCCTTCCTACCAATGGCATAGTGTTTCCAACTCCAGATTGGGTAATTCTTGGTGATTTGGGGGAGAGTAGAGTTTGATGCCAGGGGCAGAGCTCAATGGGGTATAATGCCATACAACCTACCTTCCAAAGCAGCCATTTTCTCCAGAGGAACTAATCTTTTTAATCTGGAGATCAGTTGTAATTCTGGAAGATCTTCAGACCCCACCTTGAGGATGGCAACTCTACCATGACAGCCTCTTTCTGGGAAAAAAGTCTGGTTAAGATGCATGATGTTTGCCAGTTTGCATGATGCATGATGTTTGCCAGTTTGCAGGGTGTTTGCCAGTGCTGGTCCATACCAAGTCCAGTTTGCTGTGGCTGTTGCAGCTGTGATGCCCATAAGGACTTCACCCTTGGGGACCCCTCATTTTTGTCATGCCCTTTTCCTGTACACATATCACCTTAGTGTGGGCCCTATAAATGATATATGGAGCTTGAGTTAACATGATATCAAAAGGATATCTAAGTCATGCTAAGGTGGAAAAGAATGAGCCAGATCTCAAAGACAATAAGCAATGGGCTGATTTCAGCAATTTCCTCCACATGTCAACAACTGGACAGGAAAATTCCTACCCTTCCCCAATTATAGCAAGTACTCAATCATATCTAACTTCCAAATCTCCCCAAACAAACAGTTTAGATACTTTCCATGCAAAAGGAGAAAACTCCTTTCTACCAAAAAGAGAAAGGATTTCTTTTCAGGCTGGCTCATCTAAAGATCCAGGGTTGCCAATCCCCAGGTGGGGTCAGGGGATCCCCAGTTTGGAGGCCCTCACCTCACTTCAGGGAATCAGGGCCATAAGAAAGTGGGGGGAAGAGAAATGTCTGCTGGGCACTCCACTATTCCCTATGGAGACCAATTCCCATAGAGTATAATGGAGAATAGATCTGTGGGTATCTGGGGCTGTTTTTTTTGAGGCAGAGGCACCAAAGTTTCAGCACAGCATCCAATGGCTCTCCTTAAAACACTCTCCAAGTTTCAAAAAGATTGGACTAGTGGGTCCTATTCCATGAGTCCCAAAATGAGTCCCTATCCTTTGTTATTTCCAATGGGACTTACTAAAACTAGGAACAACGATTGCCAATAGACTTATACATGATTGCCAATAGAGAATGCACACTTGCCAATAGAGAATAATGGAAATTACACTTGTCCACAGGGAATACTGGAAATCATGCTTGCCCATAGGGAATACTGGAAACCATGCTTGCTCATAGTGAATAATGGAAATTAGGCTTGACCTAAGGACAGCGATTGCCCATAGACCAGGGGTGGCCAAACTTGCTTAATGTAAGAGTCTCATAGAATAAACATCAGATGTTTGAGAGCTGCAAGACATGAGCATCATATGTTTGAGGGAGGGAAGGAAGGAAGGAAGGAAGGAAGGAAGGAAGGAAGGAAGGAAGGAAGGAAGGAAGGAAGGAAGGAAGGAAGGAAGGAAGGAAGGAAGGAAGGGGGAGGGAGAGGTGGAAAGAAAGCAACTTTAAATGCATTTTCCATGCCGCCAGCTGGAGTAGCTTGGAGAAGTGACTTAAGCCAGTTTGTTGTAGTGGTTAAGTGCATGGACTCTATCTGGGAAAACTGGGTTTGATTCCCCACTCCTCCACTCCTCATTCCACTGCTGGAATGGCCTTGGGTTAGCCATAGCTCTGGCAGAGGTTATCCTTGAAAGGGCAGCTGCTGTGAGAGCCCTCTCAACCCCACCCACCTCACAGGGTGTCTGTTGTGGGGGGAGAAGATATAGGAGATTGTAAGCCTCTCTGAGACTCTGATTCAGAGAGAAGGGCAGGGTATAAATCTGCAATTCTTCTTCTAGAGAGTGAGAGTGAGAGAGAGAGATGCCTTCTCCAAGTCAGTTGATGGGGTAGTGGGGGCTTTGAGAGCCACACAATATGTGTGAAAGAGCCATATGTGGCTCCCATATCCTTCAAAACCTCACCAGTCCCCCCTCTCCCCACTGCTCTCACAGCCCTGATCTCCCACCTCTCTGTTAGTCCTCGCCCTCCTCTGCAGCACCTTCCCCCTCCTACCACCCACCTGGTAAAGTACCAGCTCCCGGGGCTCTTTCAAGGAGCCCCCCACTGCCGAACAGGTGATTGGCGGGAAAAGCGGCACTGCGGCTGGTGGCTCCTCTGCTGGCTTTCCGGTGCTCTCAGGACGTTCAGTGCTGTGGTGCCCATGGTGGGAAGGTCCTTCCCACCGCCGGTGCCCCAGCGCTGAACACACCAAGAGCCCCAGAAAGTCGGCAGAGGACCAACCGGGCGCAGCTGCTTTTCCTGCTGATTGGAGGTGGGGCTCCTTGAAAGAGCCCTGGGAGCCAGTGCTTTACCAGGTGGGTGAGAGGGAGGGGGGTGGCGCCATGGAGGAGGGCAGGGGCCAACAGAGCGGTAGGGAGATTAGGGGCTGCCAAAGCAGCGGTGGCAGAGAGAGTGGGGGCTGCCAGAGCAGGGAGGCCCTCCACCTAAAATTTTCTTTCCTGCCCCCCACCCCCTAAAATTTTCTGACTATGGCCCTGGGTACAGCTCCAGTGATAGACATTTAACTTTGAGTAGATGATGTATAAGTATCTTGAACTAATTTTTTAAAGCAAAACTTAATGGTTTATTAATTAATTTGATATGTTTAGCTAAATAAACAAATATTTGTTGCTGGGCTGTTAAATTAGCAGAACAAAATTAATGCATGCAAGCAGTCTTCATTGGGTACATTAAATGAATCACTTTGTTCATAATATTCAGTAGATTGTATACTGATCTATGATCAGTAGAAGGGCTCCACAGTAATATGGATTGTAGATGGTAGCTCTTCTTTCTCTCCCTTTCTTATGTAGACAGAGATGTGTTGACATTCAGTTCTAAGAAAATATCTTCATTCAGCCAAATGGTCTGTGGTTTCTGAGTCAACTATTCTAAGAAAAGATGAATATTTAGCCAACATTTTTTCAAAACCCTTAGCAGGCTGAAGACATTTAATCTGTGAGTTCTGCATTTTCACAATAAAAAGCAAAGTAAGTATACATTTTTATAATCTAAAACTTTATTTTTTAAAAAAAATTGGTTAGGTTCCCCCTTTGGCCTCATTCATATGACCATATATGACTATTGTCAGCATTGTTTTCATGAGTAGATAGAACATGTGATGATGTTTCTATACTACCCTTCCATCCTAAAAATGGCCTTCTATGATGGATTATGGCAGAGGTGCAACAAGAGGCCCTTACATGATATAGATAGCTGCTTTATTAAGTATATTTACTCTATTGGTTGCTTTATGCAGTGGTAGCAGCAGTTTTCTTGACCTTGCTAACTAAGATTGCAATTCTTTTCTGGAAGTTAGCTCCACTGAATAAAATGAGAATTACTTCCAAGTAGACCAATTTAGAAATAATTCTTAACCAGAGATGTCAGATAATGTACCTGCTGCCTTATGCATGCAAAACATGTGCTCAGCCACGAAGATTTCCATGTATTACAAGGACATCTTTGATTGCTCAACCCCTTGCTCTTATACCTGGGCTCCTGCTGGCTGCATTGCCATGTGGAGGTCTGCTGGACTCAACAAAGACTCCAAAGTAATGGGAAGCTTCTGAGTTAAACAGCCCACCTTAGAATAAGATCAGCTAGGATCAGTGTTCCCTCTAAGCTGAGGTAATGTGAGCTAGCTTACAGTTTTTTAGCCTCCAGCTCACACATTTTTGTCAACTCAGGAAAAATGGCTCCAGAACACACTAATTTATGCAGTAACTCACAACTTTAATGCCAGTAGCTCACAAAGTAGAATTTTTGCTCACAAGACTCTGCAGCTTAGAGGGAACATTGGCTAGGATATGTACAGAGTGAAGGACAGAGGAATTTTGTGTTTACACTTTTCTTTTGGATCCCTTGCTCAATCTGTTGCTGAGCTGAGAGTATGCATGTGGACATTCTGACAAATATTTTATAATTTTTAATGCTGCTAGAGGTTCTCTGTACCACATAGGCCTCCACCATTCAGACAGACTATTTAAAATGGGCACCAGGAGAAAGGATGGTAGTCAATCAGCTGGCAAGCTGCAATTGGTGGTGCCCAAGTACTGTAAGCAGTTCTTATGGTAATCAAATCTTGAGCAACTGAAGACACTGGACTTAGAACAGCAACACAGAGAAGCTGGAAACTCTGGTCCTCTCAGTGGGTAATTCCCACAAAGGCCAGGGGGCGGCAGTAAAAAACCCTCCAGAGTAGCATATGCCAAACAGAGATGGGGATGGCCAGCAGTGACCAGATGCTTCAGAGGGTAAGATGGAAAAGGGTCCATGAGTCAGTTCTACCACAGTCCAACAGCCAATAATCATCATTAGTGCTGACTGGGTCAAAACCAAGGGGCCCCTGCAATATTGCCTATACCTCTGGGGCTCATTTCAGCTTCTTGCTGGCCCCTAGTGGCAACCCACTAGGAACACTCAAGGGTCATTTTGTAGAAAAAGAAGGGATGGAGTTTATTAGCACAACTCATTTGCATATGCCACACACCCCTGATATCACTGGAATGTGTACTAAATTATATCATCTCAGTATCTAACTTCAAAGGTTTCTTGAATTATAATTGTCATAATAAAACCTTACTCCCATCATACTTTTTAAACTACTCTCTCCTGAATGGTCACAGTGGCATGATGAAGATTTCCATCTGTCTGCTTTATATGTTTTGGTTATTTTCCTAGTTTTTGTGGGGGGGGTGGGATTAGAAAGTTTGTCAGCCCTTACTGTCTGAAAGAGCTCATTATATGTGTGACTGGAAAGTGTGACTGGAAAGTTAGGAGAGCAGGAGGCTTCCCCTCTTTCTGGGAGGCTATTCCAGGGGCAGCCACTGAAAGTGCCTGAGCAGTGGTCCATGGAAGAACATGGAAGGCAATGGGAGACTGATATTAGACCTTGCTGGGAAGATCAGAGCTGCCACAAAGGAATATGCTGAGGAAGAGAGGGAAAAAAGGAAAATAATATCCCAGTACACTAAAAGCTGGTATAGGTAACCATCTCTGGACACAAACATGGCAACACTGCTTATGAGAAAATCTGCCTTGTTTAACCCAACACTATGGATTCATATGACAGGTCTGCATTTGCTGACACATTTATTTTGTGATCTTTCAAAAGATGTTTTACTTCTTTATGATCAACAAAAGAGTGTTATTCTTCCAACAGTCAAATGATATATTCTTTCAGAAGGCATTCAGACTTCCAGTATGGGTTACAGATAGAAGTACTTTTACACAATAATAATTTTAGCCACCAGATGGCTCACACCCAATATTATTTTTTACTTAAACAGAATGTAATATGCTATTCATAAGTAGCTCAGCCAAAGCTGAAAATAAAGAGGTCTCCCTAGTAATCAGAGAAAGAATATGTGACTGTTCTTCAAAATCACCAAGTCAGTCTCAGAGTGTCTCAGTCTAGAATACACACAGGTGCACAAGAGGTCTAGTGATGAATTAACAGACAGTTCCTAACTCTGGAGCTCACAGCTGTAGCCTGTATCTGACACCATCCCCAAGACGATGAAAAAGTTTAACTGAGTGCCAAAATACATAATACAGATCTGTCATCATTGTTAGCACTGGTGGTATGGGAGCCTTTGGATGGGGCCTTGGTACTGAGGAAAACAGGGCTCTAACCCTTTCCTCATGTTCTGTTTTCCTGACAGAAATTATTGCCTAGAACTGCTATTGGCCACTGTACAGAAGTAGACAATAAACAAAATTTTACCTGTTACAATTTATAGTTAGTGAGATAAAAATATTGATAGGACTGTGTAATCAAAACAAACTAATCATCCCTTGATTATTCAACACTTGATGTTTCGAATATTAATATGCAATTTTACTCAGTTGAAAAGCATCATTAACAAGAACAGAGAACATTAATACCTTTCAGTGCAATCTGAAGCAGAGTTATATTCTAATAGCAAAGTTGGCCACCTCTTAAATCTGGTGATTGCCTCTCAACTTACTCTAGGGGATAATCCCAAAATTGGTGAAAATTTTGTAGAGAAATGGTTTCGCTTTTTAGATTTTATAAACAACAATACATCTAAAAAATGCATAATGCCAAAAAAATACCTAAACTTTGTCCTTTACTGAATTTGAGCTGTATGAACTGGGTCAATCGCTAATAGGGTGCGCAATTGCTTACATATGATATTTTCTTTTTATTCTTTTATTTTTATTGTTATCATTTTTTAATTTATTGATTTCTCTTTTTCATTCATTTCTTCATAAAAATGTTTGGGTGTATCAACTTCAAAGAAATATGTATAAGCAAGTATGTATAAGACAGTGTCTTATGTTTGCATTAGAAATGTTGTTGGTTGTTTCTCATAAAATAAAAAAAATTAAGTTTAAAAAAAAAATCTGGTGACTGGAGCTGTGAAGGGGGAATATCTCTCTCTCTACAAACCTGAAAAGGGCCCCAGATTTGCAGAAAAATGTGGAATCTAAAAAATAAATTGACTGGTTTAAAAAAGCAGAAAATTATAAAAGGAGCCCCTATAAGCTTTAAGCAACGGATTCCCTCCGTGGCTGTTGCCAGGCAACCACACTATTCCAGGCTTCAGTATCTGTGAATAAAAAGGCAGGGGGAAGGGGCAGGGCTCTTTCAGTTCTATTTTGTCCTTTGTCTGATCCACAGGGGCCAGACCTGACTACGGCTGCCAGCTCCAGGTTGGGGAATTCCTGAAGACTGTGTGGTGAAGTCTGAGGAAGGCAGGGTTTGGGGAGGGGAGAGGCCTTAGCCTGGTATAATGCAACAGAGTCCACCCTCCAAAGCAGCCCAATAGACAGGAACAGAGTGGAACACTCCATTTTCTCCAGGGAAACAGATGTTTGGAGTCCAGTTGTAATTCTGGGGGAATCTCCGGGTATAGGGTTGCCAGGCTCCATCTTCTCCCCAGCAGGGGAGATTTGGGGGACTTCTGGGAGGGGGCAGGGCCATTCTCAATGCCATGACATCATGCAGAGTGACATCATTGTGCTGGAGACACAATGCAACGCACCCACATCCCCACCACTTTCTTTCCCTTTAAATGTGTTTTGTCTTGCAATCCGGTCCCTGAATTCACAACACAGCGCGTGTGTGCATGCACAGAGGTGACCAGTGGGAGACCGCAGATCACCGGATGTAAGGACGTAAATACCCTCCGCCTATGAAGATCTGTGGCGGGAAGTTAACTGGCCAGGATTAGACCTGGCCAGGTAAGAGGGTTGTTCCGGGCGATGTATATAATCAGGGACCCGGCCTTGCCATGTTCTCTTTTGTGATGTACTCGCCAATAAAGCATGTTGCCTTCTACAAGTCTAGTAACTCAGAACATTACAAAATGGTTGGGGGGAAAGGGGGCACCCTGAGTGCCTGGTCTGAAAACTGTGAATTTGCCGCTTGCAGAGCAGGCATGCATTGGCCCCTGCTAGAAAAGAGAGGGTGCCACACGCTCCTGACCTCCAAGCTGCAAAATTGCAGCTTGCAGGACAAGAGCAGGTGCGCCTGCTCAGAAAGAGTGGGTGACATTCATGCCTGCCTTCCAGGCAGCAAAATTGCAGCTTGCAGGGCATTGTAGGCTCAATGGTCACAAAGGACTATTGGGGATGGGGCTTCCCCTTGCTGGCCAACTGGCTGGCATCTGGATGAGTCCCCCAAAACAGTGAATCCCTGCCCCCACCTAGGGACTGGCATCCTTATCCAGGTGCCACATGGAGGTTGGCAACCCTAGACCTGGCAGATGCTCTAATGGCTTGATACCACTTGACTTGCATGACTCAACTAGGTTTGGCTGTTTGCTACTGTTCAACAGCAGCTGTCCTATGAATGCTAGAGTGGTATAGCACTTAGAGCTTCAGAGTAGAGTCTGTGAGACCCAGGTTCAAATCCCTGTCTTGCTGTGGAAGCTGGATTTTGGACCAATCACACACTTGCATCTTAGCCTACCTCCAGGGTTGTTTGGCAGATAAAAAGAAGGAGAGGTGAATAATATAAGCTGCTTTGGTCCCCACTGTGAAGAAAAACCATAGTTTTCCTAAGTAGAAGCTGCCAGGGGGGTAGGGAGAGAAAGCTGAAGACAGAGGGGCAGATGAAGGAAGGTTGACTGTTGAGTGGGAAGGAAATAGTGCCTGCAATCCTAGGCTGGGAAACTCCGGAAGATTTGAGGGGTGGAGCATGGGGAGGGTGGGAAGAGGGGATGGACCTCAGAAGGGTATAATGTCATAGAGTCCACCTTCCAAAGCATCCATTTCCTCCAGGGGAACTAGCATTGCCAAACTTCAGGTGAGGGCTGAAGATCACCTGGAATTACAACTGCTCTTCAGATAACAGAGATCAGTTCCCCTGGAGAAAATGGCCACATAGATTCTATTGCAAAATACCCTGCCCTCCCAAAGCTCCTCCCCCAAATCTCCAGGAACTCAGACCTGTCAATCCTAAGGAGAACTGATCTTTGGGAGATCCATTGTGATTCCTGCATGGCTCAGTAGGAAGGCACTGGGATAGTGCACCCAGTCTCCTGGTTCCATCCCACATGGGGAGAAGTAAGAGGCAGGCAGGCAGCCTGGAGCTGACATTGTTCCCCTGCAACCACAAAACGAAGAATGGGACAACCTGAAGATCTAACATATTGTGACACTCCACAACCTCACTTCCCCTTTGTACCCATGGCAGTGGCACCCTTGCTTCCATCCTTGGCCCCTTTACCTGCAACTTTAAGCTGCATGGCCCATTAGGTGCCAGTAGTTCTGTGGGGGAGCGGGGGAACTGGAGAACACCCCTTCCATGCCAGAGCAGGCATATCCTCTCAGACCACTCACCAGTCCATCATAAGTTGCATACAGCAGCCAGCAGTGTGTGTTGTAGGAAGACAGTGAGGACTGGGGACCCATAACTGGGGTCAGCCTTCAAGGTGCCGCTGACTCCAGCTATGTTTTGCATAGTCTGAACAACACAGAAGTTCAATGGCTTCAGAAAGACCAACAATAACTATCCCAGCATGAGCATCCCCGAGTCAGAGCCCACCCTCTTAGACATGTAAATGGGCAGCCCTAAGAGTGTTGAGAGTGAAGGACTTCGTGCTGTCTCTAAGCCTCAGACTTCAGAGGAAGACTACCAAGAGAGTCAGAGAGATAGATAGGCTAAAACACATAACATCCTTTTCTCTCTGATGCTATCCCTTTGATGTGTAGATTGTTGCACTTAGGCAAACTTCCTTCTGGTCTTACACTTTGCCAGACTTCTCCATCTTGACAGCATGAGAGCAGGATCTGCCTCCTGTAACTTCATCCAATTTAGCTAGTTGGATTGGATTAGAAACCTACTTCTACTCTATCCTGTCTAGAATAGAGTTCTTAATAATAAAGGACTCATATTAGTTTGCAACTATAAAGAGGCTCCATGTAACATACAAGCTCCAGATGGGCTCTGCTTTGTTGAGAGTCTTGAGCACTCTACTAACTACCAAATAATCTAACAAAGGGGACATTGCAGATGGTGGGGCAAGAAGAGACTTGGAGTTCATCTCATCTAGTCACAAACAAATAGACAGGAACAGAGTGGAACACTCCAGACTTTATTGAACAGCAAATCATGAAGTGGTCTGAGACTGTAATGCCAGCTCCCTCTGTCCAGTATTGAAACTGTACCTTTACAAGGTGCCCCCAGGGTCCATGAGGAAACAGGCTGGGCTGTCCCTAGTACAGTAGGCTTGTAAGGTGGACCTGCTGGTCAGAAAGCTGCCCAAGGCAGGATGCTCCAGGAGCTGTGGTTGGGCAAAGTGGCAGGGACTGCATTGGTCATGCTCCCAAGTCTCCCTGCTGAATCACCACCTGCAAAGATGCTAAACAGAAACATGTGCAGCAAAGACTAATGGTTCAGATCCCATGCAGGCCACAGCCATGCCTGTGTTGCACTGCTAGAGTTTGCAGTTGCACTCCCTTACAGAAGGCTATTTGCCAGGAATCCCGCCCCCCCACAAGTGCATGCTATAGCCATTCAAATGACTGATCCCATAACAGGTGCTCTCCAACTACAACTGCTCCAACCACTACTATTGCATAAGCTCCAATTCTGCAAGGCAATGAATCCCATGGGTGCTTGGCCAGCTGGTCAACAGCATAGTGGAGTAATTGCCAGGCACTCCTAACCACAGCTGACCACAGTGCACTGTTCCCTAGCTGAGGGGAGGGGTACCCTGGCAAGGGACTGTGCTAACAGTCCAGTTCAGGGCAGCAAGCATCCCTGTCTCCACTCACTATCATTGGCAGCTCTCCTGGGTTTACACCCAATGCTATGCACTCTGTGACAAGATCCTGTGCTGTGCCCCCTACGTACTAAACTTTGAGGCATCTGGACCAGAGTTTGTGTAGTGCTGGAGAGGGGTTTGGGCTTGGAGGCTTGGGAGCAGGGCTGGCCCTGCCATTAGGCAAACTAGGCAATTGCCTAGGGTGGCAGCCTTCTGGAGGTGCCATATTGGACACCCCCTTGTGACTCGGTGACATTGTCAGAGTAGGGAGGGGGTGCCAGAAGTTAGCCTTGCCTAGGGTGCCGGGCAGATTTGGCTGCTGCTGGGAGGGAAGTGATTGGTTGTGGATGTAATCCATATCCTGTGCTCCATTGGGGCTTGTGGGTGGAGCTACAATTGTGGAGGGCCATTTGGCCTTTTTTTCGCTGCATGGCCACCTATGGACTATGGCCATTCAGCAGTTTTTTCTCCAGGCCAGTTTGGCAAGGGATCCTGGAGGTTTTTGCCATATTCTAGGCATGGAGGAGATGTGTGTGGGGGAAGGTATTTGTGAAGTTCCTGCACTTTGCAGGGGGTTGGACTAGATGACCCTAGGGGTCCCTTACAACTCTATAATTCTATGACTATACTGTGGATTTTGATGGCATAACTTTTTGTGAGTATTCCTAGCATGAGACAGCTTAGGGAGCCAACTGTTGCCACACCCCTGGCCCATCTCTTCCCAGACTGCTTTAGGGGCTTTATGCTAGCAATCTGCTGACCAGATTGCTAGCTAGGGGCTGCACAGGAACTAGTGTGGTGGTGTCAAGGTGCTGTGCTGGTGCAACTCTGGCTTACATTGGCATGTCTTGGGGATATGCTGACATGGCACCTAGTTGGCTCCCTGAGTGATCCCTCCCACTTAGGATAGTGTTCTTAGTATGCATTTCTGTAATAGAAATAACACTATGGAAACACTAAGCTAGAAAATGTAGGTTCAGAGTCATTCTCAGGGCTTTTCTTGAGCAGGAAGGCACAGGAACACAGTTCCAGCTGGCTTGGTGTCAGGGGATGTGCCTAATATGCAAATAAGTTCCTGCTGGATCTTTTCTACAAAAAAGTCCTATGAAAAACAATGGTGATGCAAGTGAGTTCCTGCTGGACTTTTTCTACAACCCCCCCCCCCCCCCGGTCACTCTAATTTGGAAAAACAGTGACCTGGGAGTGCTCAAATTAGACCTGCTCAGATCAGAGGTAATATGCACCCAAAGCAGGATTGGAACAGTGAGAGATATTTGCTCAGCCATATATAGGGATTTGAAAATACCTATAAAAGGAAATAAGAACTCTATGAAATACATGCTAAATCACCACGTGTTGACATTGTTTGCCTACATTTTTAAAGTCTTTATAAATTAAGGGCTGTTCCTTTCTTGGGGCTGCATGTGGGCCCTGCAGCTTGCCAGGACTATTCATGGCAGCAGTGATAGCCAATTCACTTGTGAGGACCTGAAAAAAATTGGTGCTGATAATTCTGTCATGGTGCTGCTTTGTGTTCCAAAACTTCCTTATTGTTCCTATTACTGTGTTGGGTTCCTTTGGGCTTGCATTGCAATAAAACCCTGTCCAAGAATTTGGTTGCTGTACTATGCTGATTGCCTTTTTGTACACTGGGAGAAGGGAGCTCCTTGGTACCTCAGGGTATGCTCCACTGAACAATAACTTCTTGGGTAAACATGCAGAAGACGGGGCATATAGTCACACATTTCTGTAAGCAGCCAACTTGCACTGCATCTGTTTGACTTCAAAAAGCATGAACAAGCAATTCCAAATACCAGAGAGCTGGCTTAACAGTAATAACTTTGGACTGACAGAAATGGAAGATATTGCCATTGTGAACCCTGAGTGTCACTTCAGGATGGCTATCATGTAATTGTTTTTTGAACATTGCTCTCAGCAAAGCAGAACTCCTCAGTATGTGAGCTGACTTTTCATAATGTTGAAACCAAGACTTCATCTCAAGCCTGTTGCCAGCTTCTCTTCTTGGAAGACTGTCTGGAGAATATGAACTGTGGTCTGTGACATGGCAGGTCAAACAAGCAGGACAAACATTGTAATAACAGTCTAATATTTCTAAGCTCTATACATTCCTGATGTCTGTCCCAGGCAGAACTCAACATGCATGTGTATATTCTGTACTATGAGCCAGAAACCATTCATAGAAACATATTTATCTAAGCTGCAGCACTTTACAAGAATTCGTCAGGACAATATGCGATCTGGTGCTGAAAAAGAAGGCTGGGAGGATTTTCTGGCCAGCAATGAGGAAGTCTAGTCCCTGATGAACTTTTACAACTGATAAAGACGACTGTCTGCTGGCAGTGTTCATTTTTTACTGGGCCATCTGTATCTAGTCAAGGATAACTTGACTTTTGGCAAAAGCCATTCATCAGCATGAGCCCTGCACAACTTTCTCTTGAGGAGTAAGACAACACTGAGATGGTTAATATACTTCTCCTGGTGCCGAAGGTCAATGCTGGCATAAACAAACCAATGTCATAGTAACACACAGAAGCATTGAAGTTTCCCCAAGTGTTTATATGGCTGATGCTCCGTTTCTTTTTATCAGTGGTTGTTATCATTTATTTAGTTCTGCTTTAGCTGCTCCATAAATCATTATAACAGTGCTTTTTATTTTTGTAATTTTTGTTATTTCTCTTATCAGCTTTTATCACCTGCTTGTGTACACTGCATTTGCTGCTACTCTGCTGCACCTGATTAAAGTTGTGTTAAAATTTTGAGTTCTTCTTGTACTCATCCAACATTTGAAATCTCTTTTTCAGATGAACAACTGGACTTGTCATGTACATTTTGCACAATTTGGGTAACTGTTTGAACAAATAATGTTAATTATTTGAAATTGTCATAACTTTCTGTACTTTCCATATTTGAAAAAGTCATAACTTTCCATAAGTACCCTGACAGGCCTAGGATTGGCCACTCTGCACCAATTGATAACTCCTGGTCCCAAAGACTTCTGTCTAGCCTCAACTAGAGCCAGGGCCTTTTCAGCCCTGGTCCTGACTTGGTGGAATAAACTCCCCATAGAGATCAGGGGCCTGTGGGACTTGTTACAGTTCCACAGGTCCAGTAAGATGGAGTTATTCCTCCAGACTTTTAGTTGAGGCAATGATTGTCCAAATTGAATTGGTCCCTTCTGCCCTGAGCTTGTTTTAAACTTACCTAAAATCTGCTCGATTGCCTTAAACAGTTTATTCAGTTGGCCTAATCCATTACTGAGCAGACTTATTTATTAAACATCTGAACAGATCCAAGGAATAAATGTTTTGCCATCTAAATGTTACTTGCTAGTTTTAAATCCATGTAATTTTAGATTTTTTAGTGAAAGTGCATTATATTATGTTGTAAGATTTTATGTTGTAAACTGCGCTGAACCCACTTCAGGTGGGAAGGGCAGGATGGAAGTCACATAAATAAATTAATAAGTTATAAATGTCACCCCTACTAAAAACGGAGCCTACTAACTTCTTGTGGAATTCAAGAGCTTAATGATATGTCACATGGATTGGCTTAGCATATGTATGTGGTGAGGTGAATAATAGTTTTTGATCTTGCTCATTGTATGCTGGATGTTAATGTGGGGAAGAGAAGGAGAACCCATATGGCCAATTTGCACTGAGTTGCCATGCTCTCAAGGCTAACTTTGGGCAGATGAATTGGACCCCAGTCCTGATCTTTAGCATCAGTGTTAATGCTAATGCTTCCGTAAGCAAGGTCTGGTGCTTCAGTCATAACTTTTCTTATAGCACAGATTGTAGGACCTGATCATGGGCCATTTCATTCACATGTGTATGTCCTTCAGTCTTTAATCATTGCATTATTGAATCATTGAAGACAGAACTAAATCTGTGAACTGTTTGCATAGACCAGCGTTGCTGCACACTGCGGTCATTAAGTGCCGTACACTTATGAATCACTACACTGATTGGAACACTAAGAGGGGCAACATTCACAAAACAGAGAGTGTGGGCTTATACTTGCTAAACCCATCCTGAGCCTACACACATTCAGGTCCATATTAACACAGAACTTACGTGTTTCCAAATTGAATATGCATTAACTCTGTTCACATAGCTGGGCACCAGTGTTCCCTCTAAGCTGAGTTAGTGTAAGCTAGCTCACAGTTTTTAAGCCCCTGGCTCATGCATTTTTGTCTTATCTCAGGAAGGATGGCCCAGGAGCAAACTAATTTACGCAGTAGCTCACAACTGTAATGCCAGTAGCTCACAAAGTAGAATTTTTGCTCACAAGACCCCACAACTTAGAGGGAACATTGCTGGGAACCCTTGAAAAACCAGGATTCCTGCACCAGTTGACAGAACTTCTACAAGTTGTTATCTACATGTTATCCTCATAACAGTCACTCTGTGAGTCAGGTTAGGTTGAGAGAGAATGATTGGCCCAAGGTCACCCAGTAAGTTTCCAGGTCAGAGTGGAGAATCAAAAGTATGCATCCCAGATACTAGTCTGACACTCTGATCACTACACCAAAAGCTCTCTTTATTTGTACACATAGAGGATGAACATAATCTAAAGGGGAGTCTTGCCAATATTTTGCTTGTATCATTAAAAAGGCACATAGTAGGCCTCTGGATTAGGGTGTCCAAATCCTCCTTTTTGTTTGGCAGCTATAGATTTTTGTGTTATAACACAAAAGAAAAACACAAAGAAAAAAATGTCATCATAGATCTACATATTAAATTGTTCAGGTCAAATGTTCTTCAGTTCTTACTTTAAAAACTTGTATTACACAACACTTCTATGAATTCTGAGAAAAGTTCGTATGAAATATAGTTGTAAAAATGTAATTGTGGATTCACTAACAAGGCTGCATTGAAAATGGAATGGGGAATATGGATTGCAAAAGTGTCTCAAGACACATGATGTAGAAACCTTCTGAAGCTAAGCAGGGCTGAGTCTGGTCAATGCAAAAGAAGACTGTCCATGTATGCTGTTTTCAGAGCCATTACAGAAGAACCGTGAGACATAAATGAAATACATAAATTTAAATGAAGAAAGAGTCTGTTGATTTGGAGACGTAAATTCATGTTTTCTAACAGTCAGTCCTAGGAAAGAACTGGAAACTTTAATGCATTTTCAGTGTTACAATTTACCAGTAAAGCTGTTATTTGTTTTACATTTAGGAGTCAATATTTTAATCAATACTAATCTCAGTGACAGAAATCCCAATACCTTTCCAAGACTTAATTGTTGAGTCCAATTATGAAATCTAGCTTGATCTACTGACTTACCAGCTGTCTGCAAAAGAACGAATTTATAATTCTTTTTTTTTCCTTCCTTGAAACTGCACAATAATTTGTGGGAATTAGCCACTTGATAAAATACGAAGGGTAGATTACATGTAAATCTATCATGTACAATTTGCAGTTTTGTTGAATCCTTTGAGATGTATTATGAAGACATGAATTACCATTAAGGGATTAGACCTTTACTGAACTGAGTTGCTACAAAGAATTGAGGTTCACTAAATCACTGGAGTACTAGGTCATTATCACTGAATCCATTTGAGACAGTCAACATCTGTGTCCAAATGCATGGTAAGTAAATTGGACTGTACAGAGTGTATGCCAAAGATGAACAAACTTAAATGCTGAACCAATGCTTTTAAAGTTCTCAAACTTCCAGGTCATACACCAATCTCTTCCTCCCCTTTTCTGGCATGAAAATATTTTCACTGCTGTTAGTATCAGCATAGTTTGGTCTTCATAATCTATTTCTAGCCTCTTTCCTGCTTCTAAACTGTCTCAACCTTATACTTGCTCGGAAATAGATAACATTTACAATTTTTTGATCTTTTGTGTTAGAAGTTTTTCTTTCCAGCTTGATCAGTTAACACACACACACTAACTCCTCATTTTTGTTATCTATCTAATTTATTTACTGTCTGATTTTCTTTAGGCTTGAGAAAGGATGTTGGAAATGTTATTATCTAGAAACAACTTCTTTTAAAATAATAGGGTTTTTCTTGTGTTTTGAAAATCTGTCTCTCAAGAAAGTGAAAATTTAAATGATTTTTCCATTAGAAATCATTCCTGTGTCCATTCAGTACTCATAAAAAATGAAGCAAATGGCTAGTTTACATTAAGAATAAATTCAAGTGGAGACTGTCAAATGCTCCCTCTAAGCTGTGGAGTCTTGTGAGCAGAAATTCTGCTTCATGAGCTATGGCATTAAAGTTGTGAGTGAGCCATTTGTCTACTGCATAAACTAGTTTGTTCTGGGCCATCTTTCCTGAGTGGAGACAAAAATGTGTGAGCTGGAGGCTAAAAAACTGTGAGCTAGCTCACACTAACTCTACTTAGAGGGAACTCTGTTGTTAACCCCTCCTTTGCCCAACACAACAGTACCCATTCAAATAGTATGGTAGAAGTCTGAAGAGATGGCAGATGCAGTCAGGGATCTTCAGCTTCTTCTCTTGCTTGGCCTTGAAGGAAGGAAGGAAGGAAGGAAGGAAGGAAGGAAGGAAGGAAGGAAGGAAGGAAGGAAGGAAGGAAGGAAGGAAGGAAGGAAGGAAGGAAGGAAGGAAGGAAGGAAGGAGTAGGTCTACCTAGAATCTTTGGTAGATCTATTTAATGTGGCTGTTAGAACTATACATAGTAGAATATTCATCTGATGAATTCCAGAACAGGCCATATGAGAACTGTTCGGGAGGAGAAAGAAATCATTATGTCTAAATTGGTAGACATACCTTTTCATCAACATAATTAATAGTTTAAACTTTAACACATACATATTCAGACTGATATTTCCGCTTAGAAAGATCATTTTACATTAATTTGTTGTAGCCTACGAAAACCTACTTGTGACTTACACATTTTGTCTAAGAGTTAATTAAATGGAGGAAACAAAGATGAGAAGGACACCTCCATTTAAAATGACTTAATTTGAAACAAGAAGACATTGAGATCAGAATCAGCACTGAATAGTATCAGTGGAAAAATAATATCAGTGAAAAATATTGGGGACACAAAGAAAGGGCAAAATAGGTTGGGGACACCACACCTTTGTGATGAAGATACTTATTTGCTTATTCACCCTCTGGTGGTGCCAATGACAGGAAAGGGGAAAGGGAAGGATGAATGAGAAGCATTTTTTGGGGGGAGGGGGCGGGATTTATACCTGTTTAATAGTATGGCAGCACAACTGAATCCTTTGCTCCTTCCATTGGGGCTGAATAGTTCAAAAAACATTGACACTCAAGTATTCCCGCCTCATCACATCAGACTGTAATTATGAATGCAGTGAAAAGATTAATATGAAATCTATTCATACACACATACACAGAAGCATTAGTTCTGTATTATAATACCTAAGAGAGCTTTTTTCTGTTTACATCATTTCCTCCTCTGGAATGAAAAAATGCACCAGCAAGTACCATGCGATGATTTCACCTCTTGACAGAAACCAAAGAGATTGAACTGAGACACGATACATCTGCTTTACGACTTTTAATTGCTTTATGACCCGGTTCATACCAAGCCCTCTCAAAGCAGAGGCCCTTGGTATGCCCTGCTAGAATAAATCTTGATCTGAGATGCACTGCTTAAGAAAACACCGCCACCTAAAATAGCAACAGTATTTCTCCTTCACATAAATCTTGAGGTGCTTATGGGCGACCTAAGAAAGTGAGATGCTGAGAATCCAGTTGTCTGGCCAATAGTTTGTTAAAATTTCTGGTGTTGTGGGGTGGGTGTGGAACCCTCATACTAACACAAAAACCAGTAAGTAATAAATTAATACAACTTCTCTCCTGAAAGAGTTCAGATGGCACAATTCACATTCCCTTGAGTGGATTTCCACAGCATAAGTACATTGAATATAGATTTGCCTATGACCATTAACTGTAATTTGCTCACAGAATGCAGAAATACAGATAAATGTGGAATGTTAATGTATCCCATAGCAGCATGTAAGACACAAGAAAAGTATATTTATACTAATAAAATCTCTCTCATCCAGTTTAAGACCAGTAATCTATGCCCCTGATATCCATCATTAAGAGGGTAAGCAATAGACAGACTGTGTGGAAAATCTGCTTGCATGGCAGCATTTTCCCTAACCCTAATCTCTACATTAAAGCATTTTTGTCAGCTTGTATTGTCAGTGTTTCTAATAATTTTCACTGCATTTTTTCCTGTTATGAACATATACATTCTGCAAGATTTTTAATTAACCATGCATGGACATATAAGACCTGCTGAAGCCACATAATGCTTTGAGTGATTGTTCAGAAAAGTAAGCAATAGAATGTTCACTGGTGTAGAAATTGTCAGTGTGGTGGTTATAAATGAGAAAGTGGCATTTATTTGATTAGAGAACATTGTCTGATACTAATAAGGGATTTGTGTCTTGAACAAAACATTTTGTTCCATTGTGTGACTATAAGCTGTTTCAAGAAAAGATATAACTTCCACACACTGCATTTCTGAACAATGAAATGTGCTTGCCACAAGTAGCAAAGTAAACCAATTTGAAAACAGGAACTATGAGTGCCACCTACTGGCATGTTACCTATTTGCTACATCAAGTCTAGATTATTTTTTTTTAACAAGCTATTTTCTTGAATCAAGGGTAGGGAGAGAAATGTTTTAAAGAGCAAATTAATCTGTTTCCTGAGAAACGTCTCATGCATAGCTTGCCTTGTTCAGTTGATCAGACTATGGTGCTGTGCTGGCTAGCCCAGTTGACCCTGCCATACCTGATCAGAGGCTGCCATTTGTGCAAGCCCTTGCAGGAACCCTGGAGGAATGCTAAGCACTTGAAGCCCTGGCAGTGGGCTGTGACCATTGTGCCTGCCCCACTTGACCTAGCCTCACCTGCCTCAGTTGGCAGTTCAGAGGCAGCTGCTTGTTCCTCCATAGGCAGATGACCCATATTAATAACCAAATTGAACCATGCTCTATTCAGAGTTGGATGGACTGAACTTCTCCTTGCCTTATCAAAGTTTGCTGTTCTGCTAAGAAAGATCTTTGAAGCCCAGCCGCAGCCTCTCAAGATTCTCAAACTGGAGATGCTGCAGATTTAACCCAGGACATCTTTCTTTCCAAAGAAAGTTCTCTACCAGTGGCAGGGTCAGAAGGTTTGGGGACAGTTTCTGCCCACTTGGCTTCTCCAGGCACCAAGTGGCTGCAGGGCACCTGAGGAAGCCAAGGGGAGAAGGTTTAAACTGCCTTTCCTTGAAGCTCAGCTGAGCCCACAGGAGAAGTCTCCATGCAACATTGGCTGCTTTGCCCGCTCTGCTGCATTGCCTGGTTGAAACAGGGCACCCCAGCAGAACCTAAAGAACAGCTGATCCTGTGGGGAGATGCCACCCCGCAGGATTGGCGGCTTTGACAGTTCTGCTACACTGCCTAGTTGAAACTGGTCACCCCAGCAGAGCCCACTCACATAGGAGCTACCCAGTTCATTTCTTTTCCATTTGGTCTCATTCCTTCTCAACTGTACTCATGCTGGGGAGTGAAAACAAACTTAATTTATTTTTATTTTATTATTACATTTATGGATCACCTCATCCTTGCTACTGCAGGGCTCTGAGCCATGTACAATAACAGTAAAACATCAATATAAAAGCAATTAAAATAACAGTAGTACTACATTCTAAGAAGTCAGATGGCAAATTCTGGTTATTTCAGTTGCAGACTGCAGCTACTTCATGGTCAGTGGGGAAGAGGAGCAAGATGAATGTGTAGAGCAGAAGAAGGTACCAGTCAAGATGGTAAATGTTGCTGTCCTCAACCAAAAGCCTTGCAGGTCCTGCAGAATTGCAAAAGGTTCCACAGGGTCCTGATGGTATTTGGCAGAGAGTTCCACCTAGTTGGGGCCAGGCTCTGGCCCTGGTCAAGGAGCCAGGGACCACCAGCAAATAGAACAGAAAACCACTGTTAATATAGTGAACAGAAATATGGGTGTTAAGTTACTATTTCCCAATGATCAGTCAAAGTAGGGAATGGTTGATTCCCCCTTTCACCCTTTATATGAAGTGTGATCTGTATTAACCTGTATTATAGGTTATTTATAGGGGTGTGCAAAAAAAAAAAAAAAGAAACAACAAGAAACTTGGTATTTTACAGGTTTCGGTATATTGAACCAAAAAAAAAAAAATCAGAATTTCCAAATTTTCCTGAATCCCAATACTGGTATGGTATTTGGATTTGTGAAACTTGGTTTCCCCCCCCCCCCTCCATTATACATTTATGAGGAACATTTTTTTGAGGTTGAGGCACCAAATTTGCAGAATAGCTGCTAGTGCCTCTCCTCAAACCACCACCACCCCAAGTCTCAAAAAGATTAGATCAGGGGGTCCAATTCTGTGGCTCCTCAAAAGAAGGTGCCCCCATCTTCCATTGAAAGCAATGGAGCAGGAGAAAGGCGGGTAAAGAGATCATGGTCCCTTTAAATGCCTTCTCCAAGCCATGTCACTCCATGGTCTGAAGAACTCCAAAGGCATTTAAAGGGCTTGCAGTCCCTTTAAATACCTTATGGGTGAATTCACCAGCCAGGATCAGCCATGGCAATGGGAGCCCAGAGCTCCTATCTGCCTCGGCTGGGGCTGGCTTATCTTGCAGATCAGCTGAGGTGGCATGGAGCTGTCAGCTCCTATTGCCCCAGCTGATCCTCTCTTGAAGCTTGGACCTGCAGCAGAGGATCAGCTGGGGCCGAGCAGAGATGTCAGCTTCCACCATTCCTGGGCTGGCTCCTCTTGAAGCTCAGTTTAAATGAGCTGCAAGAGAAGCCAGCCAGTTCCAGCTGGGGTGGTGAGGAGCTGAGAGCCCTGTGCCACCTTGACTGGAGCTGGTCCATAGTATATTTGAGTACACCCAAATAAAAGCTGGAAACAATCAGCTTTTCTTGGGCTCAGCTCAGGCCTGTAGCCAAAACATTTTGAGTGGAGGGGCCCAGGAGCTTAAAAATTTAGTGGGGGAGCTGCAGGGTTTGGCTGCTTCTTCCCTCCAGCGGCCAGCCCGCCTGGCCCCAGCTGTCTTGCTCCCCCTTGCTCGCTCTTTCCCGTGTATCGACCACTCTCTTCCCCTCGCTTTCTCTCCTCCAGGGAGAAAGACGGCCTGGCTTCAGCCACTTGAGTGGGGGAGGAGGAGGGGGCCCTCCGAGCAAGGCGATGGGAGAATCTGGTTCTCCAGGCTGGCATCACAGCTCAAAGGGAAGATGTGGCACAGGAAACTCGCCGCTGCGGGGGGCTCCGGTCTTCCTGGCGGAGAGAAACACAAGGGAAAGAGGCGTTCGTAGGGGCAGTAGAAAGGAAAACCTTTGGGCATAAAAGAGAATCAAGCATTGTGAGGTGGTGGTGGTGGCAGCGGGTGGCCAGGCAGCAGGAGAGCCAAACAGTTGGATGTATGGCAGAGAAGCCCCTTGAGCCCAAGCCTGGGTGCTGCTCCAGCCACAGCCATTTTCTGGTTTGCAGGGAGCGGTGGTGGTAGGGCATGGGAAGAGTGCCGGGCTGCTGGGAGGTGCACATTCATGCATGGGCGAGCCTGCGCCAGCCTGGTGGAGGTGGGGTGAAGGAGCTGCAGGACTGCAGCCAGTGGGTGTGCGTCCTCAGGTGGGCTCCTGTTCATACCAATGCTGGACTTCTCCATGGCTCTGCTGCTGCCCATGCCTCCCTGCGGGCCAAGGGGGGGGGGGGTGCCAGAGCAGCTGCCTTGGCTGGGCTGTGTCCTGCTGAGTGATGGCGTGCCTTTCTCTCACTCTCTCTCCTGCCTAATGAAGGGGCCCTACAGAATAAGGGGGGTATCAATAGAGCGACCTGGGCCCCCCTCGTAGCTACGGGCCTGGCTCAACTGTACTGATATCAGAGCAGGAGAGGCTTTACATAACAAGCTGAACAACACTCTCTCTCTTTCTCTCTCTCTCCCCCCCTCGTCTTTGTGTGCGTCTGTGTATATAGCAAAGCAAAAAGTTCATAAAACTTCATTGGTCTCAAAGGTGCTTTATATCTCTCCTGCGTGATTGGTGGAACTGGGTAAAGCAAGCTCTTGTTTTTTCCATCGCTTCCCTCTCTCTTCCCCCAGGGGATGAGAAAGAGGAGGAGCCTTAGCCAATGGAAGGAACAGAGGCTTGGCTCAGAAGCTCTATTATGGGATTGAGAGAGCCTGACAAAGCAATCTCTCACTTATCCCCTCCCTCCCCCTCTCTTCCTTCCCAAGGAAGTGGGGAGGAGCCTCAGCCAATGGAGGAAAGGGAGGCTTTGCTCTGTAGTTCCTGTGAGACTGAGAAAGCCTGGCAAAGCAAGCTGTGATGCAGAAAGAAGCAGGAGAAGGGAGCAGAAGAGAGCCAGTTGCTAATGGAACAGATATAAGCCCTGTGAGGGCCAGATCTGGCCTCTGGGCTGCATGTTTGCCAACCCTGTGCTAAAGTGTCATGAATGACCGACTGACAGGTCTGGCACCAATGTTTCTGGTGCCCTAGGCCCTTGGGTCCCCCCTATGGTGACGAGGGCAGTGTGGTAAGGGAGGCTCCAAGCACCCTGCATGCCACTCTTGCCTTTCCTGGGTCTGTGCTTCAGAAGGGGGAAGGCAAAGGCAGCTGGATGGCTGGGGAAGGCAAGAGCAGCCAGGCAGCATGTACGCTCCGTGGAGCCTGTGTTCCCTTGGGGAAGGTAGACTCCAAGGAGCACATGTGCCACCACAGCCTGCACTGCCCTGCTGCTCTCACCTTCCCTGGTATGTGCTTCCTAAAGCACAAACCTGGGAAGGCGAGAGTGGCAGGGAAGTGTGGGCACTCCAAGACATGCATGGTGGGGCCAATCCACCCCCAGGTGGCATCCTAGCACTGCCTACCTAGCCTACTTGGATGCATCAGCCCTGCCCACTGATGTCACTTCTGGTCATGCTGGAAGTAACATCAGTGATTTGACATGATGACAATTGCCCTCGCAGTTCCCCCCAGTTTTTCTTCTGCTGCCCAGCTGAGTGATGACAAGAACAGCCCAATGGGGCACCTTGCTGCTAGTGGGAATTCAGCAAGCCTACGGTTGGGCAAACTCAGAAGATGGGATCTAGGGTCAGACTTGCTATAAGGCAGCTTCATTTGTTCACTACTTGCTACAAGGTACCGGTTGGGTATGTTTTGCTACCCAGCTGCACCCAGATGCATTCCTCTTCTCATGTGTTTTTGGATTGAGGGTGGGATGGGCTTTAAGCCTTTTTAAACTTGCACTATTCTGAGAATGAACTCTAATTCATATCTTATCTCTTGCTTGAAAATGAACATCCTTCTATACTTATCGTAATGTTTCTGTTTTGTAAAACATTTTTGATCCTTAGCCATCTCCCTTTTGGCAATTGCTGTGAAGTTGTTTCTGTTTAGTTATGTACTGCAATGGATTACCTTTGGAATTCTCCCTTTCCATGACTGCACCACAGAGGATCTCTTACTAACTTGCCGAAATGTAATCCTTCTGTGTGTGCTTGTTCTGTCTTTATTTTATAATTTTTATTAATTCAAATTACAAAAGGAAAAAGCAGTGCAGAAAAATACATAAAATGGGGGGAAAGGGCATTAACAGAATGGGAAAAACAGAAACAGAAAAAGTACAAATATATCAATTATAATTCTACCTCTAAATAAAATACTCAGATCATTTTACCTGCAAGTATAAAGATCTCCATATATTTTACCGTTCTTTTAAAATAAACTAGTACTAGCAATATGAATCTAAACAATTCTTCTTGAACAGAATTAAGTATATAAAGTTAAAAAAAATTCAAAACCATCTCAACGCCAATTTTATCTGATTTAACTTAACCCTATTATAGGCACAAATTAAATTGTTGGTTTAACAAAATCCTTATTAAAGCAAGCACATAAAAATCATATCTTTATGTTTAACAAATTACAAAAGATACAACTTAATAATTTGTCTATCTCATTCTAAACAGTTTCTCCAAAGAAGCATGTTAGAAACAAATCTACCAGATTACAAAACAATTGTGCTATCTGCCTTTTCAACAGTTAATCCAGCTCTTGCATCAGTATGAGCATTTTCACCAAATAAGCATACTATAAATAAATCTACGATATAAAGAAATAAGTTATCTGCACTCTTTAGCATTAATCCAAATTGACTATATATTTAATTACAATTTTACCAACTCTCTTCCTTCTTTAGGATCTCCCTTATTCTTTTAAATTCACATATCTGTTCATTATTATAAGCCACGTCTGGTTTATAAAAGCTAGCCAGACGTGGCTACGTGAACCACTACAAGGTATTGTCAACAGATCCCTGGTAGAAGGGATCTTTCCCACACCGCTTAAAGAGGCAGTGGTCCGTCCCCTCTTAAAAAAACCATCTGCAGATCCAGCCGTATTGGCAAACTATCGGCCGGTATCAAACCTTCCCTTTTTGGGTAAGGTTATAAAGGGGGCGGTGGCAACTCAGCTACAGGGATTCCTGAAGGATACTTCCGCACTGGATCCATTCCAGTCCGGCTTTCGACCAGGTCACGGGATGGAGACGGTTCTGGTCGCTCTCATAGATGACCTCATGTGACATCTGGATCGGGGCAGCTCAGCGGTGCTGTTGCTATTAGACCTGTCAGCTGCTTTTGATACGGTTGACCATCAGCTACTGACTAGCCGCCTTGCCGATGTGGGGATTCAGGGGTCCGCCTTACAGTGGTTGACCTACTTTCTCCAAGATCAGGGACAAAGGGTGGTGATAGAGGAGGAAGCATCCCAGAGGCACTCTCTCAGTTGTGGGGTGCCACAGGGAGCAGTCCTATCCCCAATGCTATTTAACATCTATATGCGCCCCCTAGCCCAGATTGTCAGGAGGTATGGACTGGGTTGTCATCAATATGCAGATGACACCCAGCTCTATCTCTTGATGGGCGGCCAGTCTGACTGTACCCCGGAAAATCTAGACCTGGCTCTTCAAGCTGTGGCTTCTTGGCTCAGGCTGAGCCGGCTGAAGCTGAATCCGACGAAGATGGAGGTTCTCTATCTGAGTCGGGGTGGTCCGGGGGGAGAGGTTCATCTGCCGGCTCTTGACGGGGTGCCATTAATACCAGCCCCTAAGGTCAGGAGCTTGGACATGCTCCTTGAGTCCTCCCTTACAATGGAGGCCCAAGTAGCAGCCATTGTTAGATCCACCTTTTTTCACCTTCAGCGGGTGCGGCAGCTGGCCCCGTTCCTGGAGCACAACGACTTAACAATGGCGATCCATGCTACGGTCACCTCAAGAATAGATGACTGTAACGCTCTCTACATGGGGCTACCCTTGACGCTAACCCGGAGACTACAGCTAGTGCAGAATGCTGTGGCGCAACTGTTAATGAGACTCCCTCGATGGGAGCACATTCAGCCGGTGCTGAAAGAGCTGCACTAGCTTCCTGTTGTGTTCTGAGTTCATTTCAAGGTGTTGGTACTGACCTTTAAAGCCCTTTATGGTCAGGGACCTGTTTATCTGCGGGACAGCCTTTCTCCGTATATCCCCCAGAGACCACTGCATTCAGGGATGAAAAATCTACTGTCCATCCCTGGGCCAAAAGAAGCCAGGTTGCATATGACACGAACCAGGGCTTTCTCGGTGGCAGCGCCAGAACTCTGGAACACTCTCCCGGAGGCCATAAGGGCCCTGCGGGATCTGCCTTCGTTCCACAGGGCCTGTAAGACCAAATTGTTCCGACAGGCCTTCGATATCTAACTGAGAGAGAGCTGCCACTGGACATCATATAGAGCACCATGTAGAGTACTGGTGGTCACCACCGAATTTTCAGAACCGCCTATATTGTATTGTATTAATACAGCACCATGAAGTGGTTTGAAATAATTTAAATATGTAATTGTGTTTTATATATTTTATTGGTTTTAATGGTAGTAATGTAATGTTGTGAGCCGCCCTGAGTCCACTTGCGGAGAGGGTAGGATATAAGCTTAATGTAATAAATAATAAATAAATAATATTAATAATTGCATATTTGTTTACCCACAAAAAAGAAAAATCAAAATTCTGGAATCCTTCTTCCCAAAATTTAAAAGCTTTTGAGTTCCTTTAATTTCTACATCCATATTACATCAGAGGCAGCCCATTTAATATGACCAAAACATCACACGTTGCCTTTTGAAATCGCATGCCACTTCTTAATCAGGGTTCCATATCCAACCATCCACAAAAGTGAAAAAAAATTCAAGATCCTTCTTCCGGAAAGCTTTCCATATCTTAATTTGCTGGTTGGAGTGTACCTTTTCTCTTCTCAATGTGGCCTGCCCCCTCAACAGTGGGAGGAAGAATTCAATGCCATTTTCCCCTCTCAGCATGACTTCACTGGATCTTAATTTCTGGTCTTGTTTTAATACTGCGACATAGGGAACCATTTTGGTTTTCTTTTGTTTGTTTTGGAGCATATCACTTTCCCATTCCGATTCCACAGACGTCAGCAGAATCTCTTTAGCACTCAACTCCTGTAGATTTGCAATTTCGCTAGCTTTCTGCATAAAATTTCGCTATTTGCAATTTCACTAGCTTTCTGCATAAAACAACCCATTTGTTCTTTAATAAGCTGCATAAATGAGCCAAGATCCTGTTTGATATTTGATATCTTTTTTATAAGACGTTTCGCTAGGCAGTGCCATTTTTCTCTGACAGCAAACTCAGTCTCTTAATCCAAGTTGTAAAGTAGCTTCAAGGTCCTGCTAAATCCACATTCCATGACAGCTCCAGCTGAGATTTCAAATGTTATCCTTTCAAATACAATCAGATCTCTCTAAAATATATCTATGTTCCGCGCATATTGTAGCCTAATAATAATCTCTTTAGTATATGTCCAATTATAATCCGGGTCAATTTTAGTAGTTGTATTCAATCCTATTTAAATAGTTGATACTTAAGACTGCTCATAACTTTCTGAGGCCTCATTTCTCTTCCTTTGAGCTGGTCTCTCATTATTATCCAAAGCGACCCATTAGCCAGTAAAGTTGAAAATTCACTTACTTGTCAAGTAGAATCATCACATTAGGAGTAGAAAGACACTACATCAAAGGCGTACTTAGAAAAGTGAAAGCAAGAAAGCAGTTGGGCATTCTTCTTTTTCTGCTGGTGCGCCAGCTTTTCATGGCCATGGAGCCTCAGGACATACAGGAAGCACAGGGGCAGCCGCCGCTGTACCCCTAGCTCCCCGTAAAAATCCCATGCCAAAAGAAAAAACCCTCCAGGGCTTTCCTATTGTGGCATCACTTCTGTGACACCCCTCCAACAGCCAGACTCAGAGGTGCCACAGGAGGACGATCTGCGGACACCTCTGAAGCAAAGATGTAGGAGCCCAGAAGACCTGTGTGTCCTTGTTCTGCTACAGCTTCACTGACAGCAAAGCAAAATGCTGACAAATCAATCATACAAAATCAGATTTAAAAGCACTCTGATCCATAGCTAGGAAATGGTGTGTTACATATCCAACATAAAAGGAAACAAATGCCTGCCTAAGAACCATGCTGACATTGCATGGCCATGGAACATTAAGCAATTGACAAAACATGGTGGGTAGTGTGTTTTCTTTCAAAATAATTCTATATTAGCTAAAGAATATATCTGTTTTATGGACAATTCCTATTTGCTGCCATCACAGGATCTGGCATAAAGTCTTTGGGAGACCTAGGTTCAAATTTCCACTCTTCCATTGAAGTTTTCTGAGTGATGTTGGGCAGTCACACACTCTCAGTATAACTTAACTTACAGGATTGTTGTGATGAATAAATAGAGGAGAGGAGCATGATGTCAGCTACTTTAGGCATACAAATGAAGTTGATTAAAAAAAAAACTAGCACTAACCAGTGTGGTGTTTTGGTGAAGAGACTAGCCTAGCAGGAATGGCAGCTTTTTGCATAATGTTCCATGTGCTCTTTTACCCTGAATTAAAAGATTTATTTTTCTTGCTCATAAGCAATCCACATTCTGTACCCCCCTCCTGCCCCCAAAAAGGCTGAATTGGGCAGTCTCTATTATCTTTGTTGTGCTATGACACAAAGCAGTGATCTATTAGGGAACTGAAGACTTGCTCAGAGCCACTGGAAATTCTATGCAACCACCTTCATGGTCTCAAAAAAGAAAGCTGTGGTTATCAGTCTGTGGGATATCAGTCTGAGATTTTTCCGCAGTCCTGTGAATTTGTGTTACACTGCCTTTTCTTTTATCTGCAAATGTTGTGGGATCAGAGCTCAAGCGGATCTCTCTCTGTTGGCAGCGAGATATACTGTATTTGAGTAAGGAACAAGTGGAGTCCAGGGCAGGGTCAAGTAGATGAAGAGCAGGACCAGAGCTTTTTTTGTAGAAAAAGCCCAGTGGGAACTCATTTGCATATTAGGCCACACCCCTGACACCAAGCCAGTCGGAACTGGTTTCCTGTGCATTCCTGCTCAAAAATTTTAAAAAGTCCTGGGCAGGACTATGTTGATTGAGGTTTGTATCAATTTTATGTAACTTTGATAGGACAACTAAATGTATTGTAATTGGGGGCACAACAGGACCTGTACCAGATATAGAGATCATTAAAGAAAGAGGCTGGTAAACTCTTGCTCCAACTGTACCCCAAATTATGCAAGGACCCAAAGCTGCTTACAACAGTCTCCCTTTCTCCATTTTACCCTCAGAACTAGCCTGTGAGGTAGTTTAGGCCAAAAGTTAGTGACTGGTCCAAGGTCCCCCAGCCAGCTTCCAAGGCAGAGTAGGGATCTGAACTTCGGTCCCTGAGATCCTTGTCCTACACTCTAAACCAGTATACCACCCTGGCTCTCAGTAGGCATTATAAGAACTTTTTCTGTCAATGTGTTATTGGAAAAGACCAAAATCATGTCATTCTGAGAGGAGAACTGCAGTGGCAAAGACTGGCATTTTCTCCCATTCACCACACCTGTCTGGGGAGCATATGGGATGGTTGGCAAGCTTACCTGTGTCAAGCTCTGTGTACTTGTTTGATGAGGCTAATGAGGGCTAATGAAGATGTCACTGTTTATTTACTTGAAATGTAAACTTGCTCTTATACTTCCACCTCAGGGTGAGGGGAAGTGTAACAATCAATTGCTGCATGAGCAAGAGAGGTTTGGAAAAGGTGTTAGGGTGGCTGTTCTATTTTAAAGGCTGGTGGTGCTTCTTCCTTAGCAGGCCTGTGCCCAGTCTTTTGCTACCTGCAGGGTGCAGCTCACGTACTCAAAGCCCAAGCAGCTCTCATTTGGACTGAGACCTTCTCATTTGATCTGTGTCCATCTGGCAGGAGAATATTTTAACCTTCACACTTCACATAGATCATCTACATTTGTTAGACTTTTCAAGGGTTGGGAGTTCTTCATGAAACATGTTTTGTTTGTATTGGACACCAAACACAGAATAATTCAAAACAGGAAAAAAAAACCTGGAGCCCATCCCAGCAGAAATATAAGGTTTATCTGAGTGTGATTAAATGAGCTTGCCTGCATGCTTGTGAGTGAAAAGTGCTGGAGCTGCTCAAGACTTTGAACAGAACTTTGAACAGTGTTTGATATCAAAAGTCTTGAATCTTTTGTCTTCTCCAGGACAGCCACACCAAAAACTTTTTTAAGAGAAGAGGGAATAAAGAAAAAGCATTCCATACACAGAGAGAAAAAGCCCAAGGCTCATAGTCATCCACTGCTATAGAAACTGCAGTTTAATCCATGAATCTGCACTGGTGAAAGAGCAGTATAATTCTTTTGGAGGGCCTATAGTACTTTGAAATGTCAGTTTGTTCTCCAGTTCTGATTACGCAAGCGTAACAGTGAGACTATGCTCTCCTGACACACAAACTCCTTTGGCCAGAAAACCAGGGCAAGAGACCATATTTCTCTCATGAAAAATTCCAGAGAGATACCCATATGATGCAATCATAAACAGAGTTATATCCTTCTAAACCAATTACAGCAAAAAGGAGTCTCGTGGCACCTTTAAGACTTATTCTGATTTAAGTTTTTTTAATAAACCACAGCCTACTTGGTTAGATGCATAAAGTTTGCTCTCATCTAACCAAGTAGGCTGTGGGTTTAAAACTTGGATTGCACTGTAAATTGTCATCTGTAGTGAGCGACAAACTCTAATCCCCTTTAAGTATTCCTATTGGAGAACCAACCTGCTCACATTAGGTTAAACTGAGAAAAAGTACTTCCAGGGCTGGCTCTAAACTATCTGACACCCAAGGCAAGGCTAACTTTTGGCATCCCGCACCACACACACACTCTTGAAAACAGGGCGGGAATCCTCATTTGGTTTGCAGGAATAGCAAGTCTAGGGTTTTTTTTTGGGGGGGGACTCGGGGAGTGATTCCATGGAATTGGGGACACACACAAAAGACTAACTCCCCGTCTCCAAATGCAATTGAACCAGCTTCCCAGCTAATAGGTAGCACATCTGTGAACTACTTTGAACTGGAGTCTTTAAACCAGTTTATGCCAACTTAGGGGAAAGCCCAGGAGGAGGAAAGCTGCAACGCATGATGCAGGGCTTTTTTGGTAGAAGAAGCCCAGCAGGAACTCATTTGCATATTAGGTTGGCATATTAAGCCACACCCCCTAACTACAGAGCACACTGACACTCCAACAGAATCCAAAGAAGAAAGCTGTGTGGAGGTGTGCATATCCAAACTGGGGATCTCTCTTCCTTGTCCTGTGAGGTAACCACTTTCTGGAACAAGGGATGAGTAATACAAACAAAACCACTCTAACTGAACATCAAAATAAATAATTTTAGGGTTTCCAGCCTCCAGGTAGGGCCTGGAGATCTCCTGCTTTTACTACTGATCTCCAGCTGGCAGAAATCAGCTTCCCTGGAGAAAAGGCTGCTTCTATGGCATTGTACCATGCTGTGGCCCCCTCCCCTCCTGAAACCCCAACCTCTCCCAGCTCCATTCCTAAAGACTCCAGGTATTTTCTAACACAGACCTGGCAACCCTGATACTAATACCTGCAAGTTCCTACCCAGTTTCTATCATATTTTATCAGGGATAGTGAAATAGATAATTCTAACTTTAGGAAGAGAGAGGTTAAGTAGTTGATGTATTGAATGTTGTTCCTGAAACACTTTCTTTTTAAGTTTTATCATTTTCTTCTTCCTTAGAACAAGCTCTCGTTTTCTTATATTGTCTGTATTATTGCTAGAGTTGCCAAGTCCTACCTTTGTTGGGGTGGGGGAGTCCTCTTGTGCATGCAACACGATGACATCCCTTGGAAGTGACAACAATGTGCTGGGCACATTGTGAGACAACGGACCTTTTTGGGGTTGGGGATCTCCCCCCCAGTGATCTGCTCCATGCTGAAGGGTTGGGGGCCCCCAAACAGGGTAAAACCGCACCCCAAGCAAGAGCATGGCAGCCTTAATTATAGCACTTTACATTTTAAAAAAGCAATGTGCTCAAACTGGATGGAACTGAATACTTCTTCTAAAGAAATATTAACATAATATTAACCTTTTTTAAAAAACCTATTTTTAAAAAAGAACTTATAACTATAATAAGATACAAATAAGAGCAAAATTACTTACTACTATTATTTACCTTAATTAATAATCCATTTATAGTATTATTATACTTAATTCTTAACATTGCCTATCTTAATTGTAATCCATTTAGTCCCAAACCTTATAAATGAAAAACATTATATATTTCTATAATTAACTATAACACTTAGTAAAACTTTACTTAAAAAAAAATAACCATTATTAAAAATCACCAAGTGTCCTTTCACCTTCCACTGTTTTTCAACATATTTTTGAAATTTCTCCCATTCCTTGTTAAATTTATCTATGTCGAGTTCTTTTACTATTCTAGTAAACTTGTACATTTCACCCCAATGCATAATTTTCATAACCCAGTCCCATTTTTCTGGTATTTTGTTTTGCTTCCACAACTGCGCATATAATGTCCGTGCAGCTGAAAGCATGTACCAAAGTAATGTCCTGTCTTGTTTCGGAAAATTTTCCATTTGTAATCCCAACAAAAAGATTTCTGGTGCCTTCTTTATATTGTAACCCAAAATCTTCGTAATTTCTTGCTGTATTATTTGCCAAAATTGTATCGCCTTTTCACAGGTCCACCACATGTGATAGAAAGATCCTTCATGTTTTTTTACATTTCCAACATCGATCAGACATCTGACTGTTCATTTTTGACAGTTTCTTAGGAGTCATATACCATCTATATAACATTTTAAAACAATTTTCTTTGATGTTATTATATGTCGATATTTTCATAGAGTTCTTCCATAAATATTCCCATTGTTCCATCTGAATGTCTTTATTTATGTTAATTGCCCAATTTATCATTTGAGATTTAATCACTTCATCCTCTGTAGTCCATTTCAATAGTAGTTTATATACCTTCAAAATCATTTTTTTCATTATCGCCAAACAGTATTCTTTCCAGTTTAGTTTGATCCTGTCTTATTCCATCATTTCTAATATCTTGTTCAAACAGACTTTTAATTTGTTGCAATTTGAACCAATTATATTTATCATCCAATTCTTCCACTGATTTTAATTCCACCTTGCTGCCTTGTATTTTTAGCAATTATTTGTATGTTATCTGTTTTTCTTCCTGAATATCAGAGTATAATTTTATTACTTCTGTTGGCACAATCCAAAGCGGTTTCCTCTCATCACTATATTTCTTGTATTTCAACCAAGTTTTTAACAAATTACTTCTTATATAATGATGTGAGAAAAAAACATCCACCTTACTTTTCCCATAGCATAAATATGCATGCCAACCAAAAGTATTTCTGTGGCCTTCTAATGTTATAATTTTTTATTTAATAACATTATCCATTCCTTTATCCACACCAAACAAACTGCATCATGGTATAATTTTAAATCTAGCACTTGAAAACCTCCCATTTTCTTTGCATCAGTCAAGATCTTCATTTTAGTTCTTGGTTTCTTGCCAGCCCATATAAATTCTGAGTTTCCTCTGCCATTTATTAAATTGTTTATCTTCTTTCACTATTGGAATTGTTTGGGATAAAAACATGATTCTTGGTAATACATTCATCTTAATTGCTGATGTTCTACCCAGTATAGACAGATTCAACCTATTCCATTTTAATAAATCTCCATCAATTTTCCGCCAGAGCTTTTCATAGTTATTCTTATATAAATCAATGTTTTTTGTTGTGATTTCTACTCCTAGATATTTTACTTTTGAAACCACTTCACAATTTGTTAAATTTTGTAGTTCTGCCTGTTTGCTCTTTGTCATATTTTTACACAGAAGTTTTGACTTTTCTTTGTTTACATAAAAGCCTGCCAGTTCACCATATTCCTTAATTTTTTGAAGCAGCAATGGTGTAACTTGAGTCAGGTTTTCATTTATAAACATAACATCTGCAAAGGCTCTGTACTTATAAGAACAACCTTTCAATTTCAAACCCTCTATCTCCTTGTCTTCTTGGACTTGCATAAGCAATATCTCTAAAGTCATTATAAATATCAATGGGGATAGAGGGCATCCTTGCCTTGTTCCTTTACTAATTACCATTTTCTCTGTCAAATCTTAGTTAATACAAAGTCTTGCTTGTTGGTCAGTATATATCGCTTTTACCATTCGTTCAAAGTCTTTACCCCATCTCAATTTCTCCATTACTGCAAACATAAATTCTCAGTGTAGATTGTCAAAAGCTTTCTCTGCATCTGCAAAGAACAAAGCCACTTCTTTTTCTGGATGTTTATCATAATATTCAATTATGTCAATTACCGCTCTAATATTGTCTCTAATCTGCAATCTAGGAAGAAACCTTGCTTGCTCTTCTTTAATAAAGTTATTCAAATGCTGCTTCAGGCATTCTGCTAGTATACTAGCATATAGTTTATAATCATTATTAAGTAATGAAATTGGTTTATAATTTTTTACATTTGTGGCATCTCTGTCCCCTTTTGGAATTAGTGAGATTACTGCTTCTTTCCAAGTATTAGGTAGCTTCCCTTCAACTCTTATAATGTTCATCAATTTCAGAAGCTTTGGAAGTAGAGTCTCCTTCAACGTTTTATAATACTTTGCTGTAAATCCATCTGGACCAGGAGCTTTCCCCAATTTCATTGAATTAATTGCCACCTCTATTTCCTCTTTTTCAATCAGGTCATTTAACACTTTCTTCATATTTTCTGTTAAAGGTTTTACATTTATTTTCTGTAAAAATGTCTCTATTTTTCCTTTATCCACCATGTGGCTTTTAAACAATTTCACATAATATTTATAAAATTCTCATTTAATTTCTTCCTGATCCACAATTTCTTTATCTCCCGAAATTATTTTATTGATAATTTTATTTTCCCTTTTTTGTTTCATTTGCCAGGCCAAGTATTTTCCTGGTTTGTTGGCACTCTCAAAAGATTTTTGTTGAAGCCTTTTTAAATTCCATTCCACTTCTTTATTTAATAAATATCTTAGTTGTTCTTGTAGAATTGTAATTTCCTTTGAGATTTTCTTTTTTCCTGGCCTTTCTTTTTAGTTTCCTCTCTTTCCAATTTCTTTTTGTAAATCCATCATTTGTTTTTCTTTAGCTTTTTTGTCCTTATTATTCAGTAATGCCTCTCATTACTGCTTTATATGTATCCCACATCATTTGGTATTGGACATCATTATTTTCATTTACTTGGAAGAAAGCTTTGGTCTCTTTCTCCAGAGCCTCTACTACCTCCTTTTTCTGCAATAAATCTTCATTTATTCACCATCTCAAAGTCTTTTTAGTGTCCTTAGCAAAACATATTATTGGGTTGTGGTCTGCACTTACTTTAGGAAGAATCTCTATTTTCTTTGTCATCAACCCCAATTTTTTTGTAATCCAGAACATATCAATCCTTGAGAAAGAGTTATGTCTTGCTGAAAAAAATGTATAGTCTCTCACTGTAGGGTTCATTTCTCTCCAAATATCCACACAATTTTCTTGTTTAACTAATTCAAAAAAGATTTTGGCAATTTCCCTTCTTTATTTTTCCCCCCAGATCTATCCAAAATATTCTTAACCATTCCATTAAAGTCTCCCATTATCATAATTTGCTCATATGTCACTTGGTCAAGTTGTTGCATAATGTCCTTAAAGAAAGAGTCTTTAGCTCCATTAGGAGCATACAATCCCAATAACAAAGTTCTTTTGTGGTTTAACATCACTTCCACTGCAATAAACCTACCATTATCGTCTTTAAAGATCAGTTTTGGTTCTAAGTCCTGCTTCACATAAAAAACCATGCCTCTTTTTTTCTCCTTGGCCAGTGAAAAAAATTCCAAACCGAATTGCTTATTCCATAAAATTTGTAATCCAATTGTTTAATATGTACTTCTTGCAAATAAATAATGTTACACTTTTGTTTCTTAATCCAATGAAAAGTTACCCTTCTTTTTTGTGGTGAGTTAAGTCCATTTACATTCCAAGATAATAATTTGTAATCCATCATGATTTTCTGGTTTTAATCTGTATCCCCAAATTCTTTATTTTCCATCAGGAATTTCTCCATATCTTGCACACTTGTAATGGTACATCTCTTCCCTTTGTATTCAAAATCCACACCTTCTGGAAGAATCCACCTATATCTCATTTCACTATTTCTCAATGGATCTGTCAATTTTTATATAGTTTCCTGTCACTTAGAACTTTTCTTGGTAATTCTTTCATGATTCTGACTTCACTACCCTCCACCACCAAATTACCATCATATTGTTTACTGAAGATTCTGCCCCCAAGTCTCTTGTTACACATCTCACTACCACATCCCTTGGTAGTTTATTTTTCCTTGCATACTCTGAATTGACCCTATAAATATAGTCATAGAAATAGTTAGTCTCATCAGGGTCATCACCAACAAATTCAGCAATAATCCTTATTATGTATGTTCTTAAATCCATTCAATCTTTTTTGGGCACCCCTCTCAAACGTATCTGGTTCTCCATTAATTTGCAATCTTGCAGTACTGCTTTTTCCTGCATTTTTTAAATAGTGGAATCCACTGTATTAATTCTTACATCATGGTCTGTCACTTTATCTTCCACATTTTGAATTCTTTTAGATATTGTTTTAACTTCTTTAGTGAGAACTTCTTTATCCTTTCTTAATTCCTTCTTACATTCACTTACAGATTCCTTAATCACCTTCACCGGTCTTGCCTCCATGGCATCCATTTGTTCTTTTTTTCAGATTTTTTAACTTCTTCTAGTGTTTTGGCTCGTCTGTACCTGTTTCCCTGGCTTTTGAGCTGACATTACTGCCTTCCCATTATAAATATAGGCACCAAAGTTGATATCACCAAAGTTCTTTAAAACTGTACAGTCTTATAGATCAAGACATGCCTTTTCAGGCAAGCCCAAAATCGCTGTCCTCCTAAGCTCCAAAGCCAAGATATTAATTTTTAAAACTTTGTACTTTCCAAATAATGGCTGCCGATGTTTCTCTATGATTGTGATCCTAGAGAGGCTTAGGAGGCTTACTTTTTCCCCTTCTCTTAATGGCCACCACTTCCCTTTCTTGCCATGAAGTCTCGTTCTCTATGGTAAAGAAGTCTCATGATATTTCTATGATGTCACTTCCTGTGACATCATTGTTCTGCAGTCCTCTTCTAGTTCGGAGGGGGTAGCTGTCCACAGGTATGCATAACAGTTTCAGTTTCCCCCCTTTTTAGCCGTTACTTTAATTTTCTCAGTTCCAACTTTCCCCCTCCTCCTTCTTCTTTGTTTTAGTGTCTTATATTAGTATCCAGCCTTTTATTTTTCTTCCAAATAAATCTTAATTTAGTCCCGGAGCAGTAGATAATGATCTTTTACCTTTTAACAACATGATCCTTCAAACGCACCATTCAAACCATCTTAGAAGTTAATTAGTCCCAAAGAAGCTTTGCCTCTTGATGAATTTAAGTCGATTTAACGACTCCAGATACCCTCTGTAGACGTTGAAAATGCGATTCTTCTCTGGAGACTCTTCAAAGCCAAAAAGAAACCCCACTGGGATTCCTCGTTAGCCAAAGTAAATCTCCTCAGAATTTAATAAGCATGTCTTGGTCACCTTCTTATCTAGAAGATGCGGACAGCAGGCATTAAAACACCTTCTCTGCCCAAAACAGAGGGTCTGGGCTGCTCCTCACTGAGAAGCACGTCAATCCTCCATGAATCCAAAACCGGAAGCCTCACTTTTATTGCTTTCTTATGTGTTGTGTCTTAACAGATATTCCTAAAAGATGCTGTGCAATCTTTGATAATTTGGTTTTGTTGGCCCTTCTGAAAGAATATCATAAGAGTGTGCCTGTGTGTTAAGAAGGGAATAGTGACAAAATGAAAATGCTATGCAAAGTTCATTGTTTTTCCCAGAACCTTTGAGCTGATTGTCAAAAGTCATCCTATAGCAATATTTATTTAGAGAATTTATATCCCACTTTTCTGCTCTTGAAGAGCCCCATGGCACAGAGTGTCATGTACTGCAGTCCTAAGCTCTGCTCATGACCTGAGTTCGATCCCCAGCAGAAGCTGGGTTTTCAGGTAGGTGGCTCAACATTGACTCAGCCTTCCATCCTTCTTAAGGTCAGTAAAATGAGTACCCAGCTTGCTGGGGGGAAAGTGTAGATGACTGGGGAAGGCAATGGCAAACCACCCCGTAAAAAGTCTGCCATGAAAACGTTGTGAAAGCAACGTCACCCTAGAGTCGGAAATGACTGGTGCTTGCACAGGGGACCTTTCCTTTCCTTTCTGCTCTTAAAAAAGTCAAGGTGGCTAACAATTTAAACATAAAATTAAACTATTAAAATCAACCCCTCTTCTCAAACATGCATCATTAAAACAATTTTAAAATAGTTAAAAAGTTAAAATATATACTCACTGCACTAAGGCCATGACTGCAGGCAGGTACTGTGTCTTGGGCGGTGGCAATGCCTGTGGGGTGCTGCTGCTGGGGTGGTGAGGAGTAGCATGACTGGCTGCCCATAGCACCAGGGCTCTGCTCAGCCGATAGCAGTGGTGGTTCTCACCTCCTGCATGCACAGCCTGGCCAGGGCAGAAGGAGGCTGCAGGGTGTTGCTGCTGGGGTGGTAAGGAGTGGCACAGCCAGCTGCCCATAGTGCCCAGGTTCTGCTCAGCCAATGGCAGTGACACTTCCCTCCTCCTTGGCTGCAACTCGTGAGTAGAGAGGCCAATCCCTCACTTCAGAGAGCCAGTTTGGTGTAGTGGTTAAGTGTGCGGACTCTTAACTGGGAGAACCGGGTTTGATTCCCTACTCCTCCACTTGCACCTGCTGGCATGGCCTTGGGTCAGCCATAGCTCTGGCAAAGGTTGTCCTTGAAAGGGCAGTTGCTGTGAGAGCCCTCTCCAGCCCCTCCCACCTCACAGGGTGTCTGTTGTGGGGGAGGAAGGTAAAGGAGATTGTGAGCCGCTCTGAGACTCTTCGGAGTGGAGGGCGGGATATAAATCCAATATCTTCTTCTTACTTTTCAAGGTTGTTGTGTTCTTTAAGAAAAGAGTAAAATGGAGGACAGGAAAATGATGTAAGCTGCTTTGGATCATCATTGTGATAAAGGCAAGGAATATATGAGATATAGTTGAAGATTGGGGCCAGATAAGGTAGGTTGGCTGGGGGTGGGAAGAGAATGAAACAGGGAAAGCTGAGGATGTGAGGGTTCCAGGAGGAGAGAAAAGGAAATCGTGTGAGGAAGGCTGTACCGTAGGCTTACCAATCCCCAGGTCTCAGTGGGGGTTCTTCTGCTTTCCCAGGCTCCTTTCTGCCCCCAGTCAGCTGGCTGGCGGAGGGAAGCCCCACCCCCAAAGCCACCATGTGACTTTCCCTCTCCGGAGGCTCCAGTCTCCGATTGGAAAGGCTTCCTCTTGGGATGGGGTGTCTGTGTTACTTGGAAGAAATTGGCTGCAACTCGTGAGTAGAGAGGCCAATCCCTCACTTCAGAGTCACCAGAAACTGGCGGGGGGGGGGAAGGGGGGACGTCTGCTGAGCATTTCATTATTCCCTATGTGGAGATTGATTCTCATAGTATATAATGGGGAATTGATCTGGAGGTTTCAGGGGCTTTGGCGGAGCTTTGTTTTGAGGTAGAGGCACCAAATTTTCAGTATAGTATCTAGTGCCTTTCCCCAAAGTACCCCCCAAGTTTCAAAACTATTGGACCAGGGGGTCCAATTCTATGAGCCCCAAAAGAAGGTGCCCCTATCATTAATTATTTCTTATGGAAGGAAGACATTTAAAAAGGTGTGCTGTCCCTTTAAATGTGATGGCCAGAACTCCCTTGGAGTTCAATTATGCTTGTCACACCCTTGTTCCTGGCTCCACCCCCAAAGTCTCCTTGCTCCACCCCAAAATCCCCAGATATTTCTTGAATTGGACTTGGCAACCCTACCATACAGGGGGAAATTAGGTGCTCCTGCAAGTCCTTGAAGATTCCCCACTGGACTACTGGGCCCAGCCCAGTGGCCCACACTGTGAAACTGGGCCATAGTTTTCCTTTGTAAGGGGCTGCTGAGGAGGGAAGGAGGGAAAATTGAAGGTAGGAGACAGATAAAGATAGACTGGTTGGTGGGTGGAAAAGAAAGAAGGAAGCAGGATAAGTGGAAAGGCTTTGAGGGCTTTCCAGGAAGGGAAATAGGAAATACTGCACAAGGGGAAACTGAAATACTCCCTGCAAATCCTTGCCTGTAACTAATATATTGCATGAATACGTTCAAGTATTCATATATACACACACATACACTTTAAGTAGAACATAATCTTTTTAAATTGATATTTTCATTTTCAGAGGGCTGACAAATATCTGAACAGACTCTGGGAAAGCTCTGTTCTCTGTCAATGTACTTTATTACCATTAATCAGATCAATATGTGCTATATGTTAACCAATGCATTAAGGGAAATTTTAGTGACATGCAGTAAAATGAAATATGACTTTTTTTCAAGGCAGCTTTGGATCCTTCACCTTCGGCAATTTTTTACATTTTTCTTCCTATATATATTTTTTTGGGGTAGGAGTTCTGTGCTGTTTCTTTCCCCTCCAGTTCTTATGGAGAATTTAACTTTTCAGTTCAGTTAATAAGTATTCATGACATCTATGCTCTTAATAGCAGCAAATTAAATTTAAAACCAGATTTGTTGTAGCGATTCTAAATGAAAAGAATCCTAATGTTTCTAGAGGGCTATATTTATAGAATGCCTTTCAAATGCCTAATGGCAAGTAATGATAAAAAATGATATAGAGGTAAAAGTCTGAAATAATGGCTGTTTTTTTAAAAAAGAAATATAATTGCAGAAATTCGCACTAGTAACTTAAAATAATGTGAATAATTATAGCCCAAAATAATGCAAAGAAGTTCAGCAAATATTTTCCTAGAAGAAATATACACTAGGCTGCACTCCTAAATATACATCTTTACTTGTGAATCTTAGACCAATTTCGCACTAGAGCTTTAATCCTGGTTTAACTCTATCCCCAAACTGTCTTTCTACACTAGAATCAGAGAATCAGAGAAACCAACTTTATGACTCTATGATTCTATGGTTTTAGTGTAGAAAGTCAGTTTGGGGACAGAGTTAAACCAGGATTAAAGCTCTAGTGCGAAATTGGTCTTAGTGAAATCTGCATTATTAACACTGCAGTGACACATTCAGTGTGTATGGTGCTTTATAAAATACAAGTAAAACACAGGTCCCCATCATGATGATTTTACTGTCTCTATTTATCTGGGAAAGAATAATGGGTTGTATCCTTTTACTGCTTCCTGCAGAGATGGGTCATTAGTAGGCCTTTTTTTTTTTGTAGCAGGAACTCCTTCGCATATTAGGCCACACATCCCTGATGTTGCGAACCCTCCAAGAGTTTACACGGCTCTTCTTACAGGACGTACTGTAAGCTCCAGGAGGACTGGCTACATCAGGGGTGTGTGGCCTAATATGCAAAGGAGTTCCTGCTACAAAAAAAAAGCCGTGGTCATTAGTATTTCTCTTCCAACTGCAGATCCCTAAAACTCACCCAAAGGCAATGCCAGCGATCAGCGACAAAATGTCATGGGCTATGGGGAAATCAGGTGACATCACCCCTTCTCCTTTTTCCACCAGTGCAGAAAGTCACTAAAGAAAGCTCTCCACTGACAGATGAGAGAGAAGGATGATTTTGCCCAGTTCCCCTCTTTCTGGCAGCTCTTTGTGTTGAATGGAATTTGTTCACAAGGATTCACTGACCCTCAGTATAACCTTTTCAGATGATTTGTCTCCATGAGTGTCTTGTACTTGCACGTTATGTGATCCAGCCCTATGAAGGAAAGAGATTGAGAAAAAGACAAGCGGATAAAGGAAGCAGTAAGAGGAATGAGAAATACAAAGGTAACACAGGATGGATAAAAGCAAATGCAGTTACATGTAGTTCATGTAGGGCTAAGATGTTAATTAGGGACGGCTGGCTCATGGACTAAAGTTTCTCTAAACAATAGCATTTCTATCCTTTTGCCTTGGGGTTGCCAACAGACATGGGGAAAAATGTCTGGTCCCTTTAATGTGTGGAAATGGCTGCTGAATGTTTTTATGGCTTAGAGGTAAATAACATCACTTGGCCAATTAAGCTACTATTCAAGAAACAGGATATTCTTTCTTTCCCCAGGCAGTTTGAAACCCTACTTGCCTTGCAGGTATCTTTGAGCCAACCAACAGCATTTGACTAAAGGATATGTCTGTAGTAGCTTCTTGAGCTGTTTGCCAGCCAATGATGATACTTTTCATGCTTTCACCATTACTCAGCTGCAGCTAAGACCAGTAGATGAAATAAAAATATAAAGAATTCCTTTTAAAAAGACATCACAAATTAATGGCATCTGTTTGGTGCCTTTACTAAAACTGACACTCTTTTGTATTATTTAGTAAAAGATCCTAGTCTGGAAGTCAAACGCTATTAACTTTAATGAAGCAGCTTTGATGCCTGGGAAAAGACAGTCTGTGCTGCACTTCCCTAATAATAAACCACAATGACAGATAAAAACAAACATGTGGAATATAATGTATACCATTTCAGAGGACCGGGCCAATAACTAATGTAAGCTGATGTGATCTTCGCTTCTCATAAAAGCCCACAGTTTCTTATGTTGTGGTAACTTCTAAGAGGTGGGAAAATGTACCCCATTCTTGCAGCAAGGTTGGAGCATGTTATTACAAAAAAAGCATAATGATTTTGATAGGCTTAGAACCAAACATGTGGAATGCAACTGACAGATCTTCTACCCTTAAACAAACCCACTAGACATGATAGGATCACTACTCAAGCCCTTGGGCCTATGGAGGAAGGTGAATCTGTGCCACATACTGATATCATTGTACAAAATCCTAATGGGGTGCCCCCAGCAGAAGGGTGGCAGTAGGTGAAGTTGGGAGGAAGGAGCAGAGCTTCACTCAGGAAGGGTTCCTAGCTGCTCTACTAGCATCTTAACATGCCAACAAAATTGCTATGCCTCCCACTGGAGAAATGGTGAGCTTCAAAGTGCAGCTGTGACTGGGAGGAATAAAGGTGACTGGGCACTCAGCTAAATGAAAAGCATCCAATGGGCATTAATGAGTGAAGTAGTTATTTGAATGAGGCCATTGTTCTAGGTGTCCTCTGACTGACTTCAGGACTGTGTCATCTCAGATGTATGCCTTTTCTCCTGCAAGTCTGTATCAGGACTTAAACCAGGCCTTGGAGATTCAAGCCATCCAATCAATTGCTTCCTTGAGTTCCTCAGACAGGGTTAAAATGTGAACCAATGGGTGGAACCAATATAAGCTGGCTTCATAATAGTGTATGTGTTGCTGCTAATAATTTTAAAATAGATCCTTGGCGATGCTACATTCCTATATTGTTGTTCACTCTTTGGACCTTTCTTTCTTTAGGTTTCTGCTTATGGTGACTCATTCTAATTTATTCATTAAAATCAAGGTCACCAGGAAGTATGATTGGGTTCTGTGTGTATGTTTTGCTCAAGTTTGGAATTTAGGTGTCTGCAGTTTGAGGGGGGAATTGGTGGAAATGTCCTCTCCATGAACAGGACATTTTTATTGGTGGCAACACACCATACAATAGGAATATATAATCCCTCTTTCAATATTTTTCCTAGTTGTAACAGTAATGACAACTGTATAAAAACACAGCAGAAAACACCCTGACCACTGGACACACTGTTCTTGCTTTATAAGGGTTCGTCTACACATTACAAAGTACTTGTGTTCATTGGAGAAGAACATGAAAAATTTCAATCAGACATGCAATGGGAGTTTTCTGTCTTCACCACACAATACTGGTTTGTGACAAAAGTATGAATGGAGAAAGCATCTTTAGTCTTTCCTTCCTGCTATTTTTGCATGGTCACAAGAAGAAAAGAGCTGGGGTGGGAGGAGAGAAAACTCTGATTGCAAGATTGATGCCATGTTCTTCCCTGAGAAACACAAGGACTTTGTAGATAAGCCCATAAGAACCAACTTCTATTGAGAGGTACTGTGAGGAAGCAAAGTCTCATCATGCTCTATCCCATCTTCTGCGCCTTTGCAGTCATTTAGAAACTTGAAGATCAGTGCAGTTATAAACCAGCTGCCGTCTGCAAGAATTTCAGGGGATGTTTCCCCTAGCAATATGAGGCCAAGGAGAAATATCCATAAACTCATGCTGCTGGATATAATTTTTAAATATTATTAATATGTAAACTGTCCATTATTCCTAATCTAGATACCGCCTCTAAGCTGTGGAATTTTGTGAGCAGAAATTATTCTTTGTGAGACACTGGCATTAAAGTTGTGAGCTGTTGCATAAATTAGCTTGCTCTGGGGCCATTTTTCCTGAGTCAAGACAAAAATGTGTGAGCCAGAGGCTAAAAAACTGTAAGCTTGCTCACACTAACTCAGTTTAGATGGAACACTGACTGGAACCTATTGCTGTGTATAGCAGGCAATCATAAGAGCCTCAGTATAGTTAGGCAATGAAGTTTTAACTGGACTTTATGACTTCAGGATAGGAAATCACACATTTGAATGGTTTACCATATTAAAATAAAAACTCCTTGTACATATACAAAATGAGCTGGACAAGAAAAATTTTGAATTCAGCATTCTCCTTGTCTCACTTGCTTTGAATGTATAGGGAATTAATTTAAGATAGGAGAACATTAAAACATGCATTCTCCCTTATGCAATTTGAAAGGGGGTCATCTAGCAAAACTTCACTAGATAGCTCTTCTAGTTGTAGAGTTTGGGCTCTTAGCCACTTAAATCCAATAATTAACATTACACAATTTCAGAAGAAATAAAAAATTCTGCTAGATCATACCAGTGTTCCATCTAGCCCAGTATCCTGTCTCACACAGTGGCCAACCAGTTCTTCTGGATGGCCAACAACAGGGCATCAAGGCCAAAGCCTTCCCCTGATGTTGCCTCCTTGTACTGGGATTTAGAGGTTCCTCTCAGTCACCATGGCTAGTAGCCACTGATAGATCTATCCTCCATGAATCTATCTAATCCCCTTTCAAAGCTGTCTATTCCTGTGGCCTTGTTAAATTATCTTTTGCCATGCAGCCCTTCATTGATTTAGCACATGATGGAAATCACTTCATGAAGTTTGTGATGGAAAGCCACCAAAGAGATTTTTGTTAAGCTGGAGACAAAGTTTTCTCATCACTGCCCAGCTGTGGAGAAGTCATTCCAAGTTCTGTGCAAAGTCCAGTGTGCTGAGAGATCATTTGGGGAGTATCTGCTTGAGGAATAATTGAAAACTAACCTCTCAGTGAAACAAGCACAGCCTTTCTAAAACTTTGTACAGAGTTTCTTTGTAACCACTAAGATGCATAACATGCTAGTGGGGAGTAAGTAACCCTGTAATCAGGAAGCCATACCAGAGAAAGCTTCACAGGGCAGCCACATTCAAATAAGTCATGTGCTACTAAATAATTCCTCTGACATTTGCCATTTGCAGCACTGAAAACATGCTCTTGTGGAATATCTCTAGGAGCGAATTTCGTCTTGTTTGACTCTTATCAGCACTTGAATGTCCTAAAGGAATGTCTTAAAGGAATATTAGATGTAATGCTCAGGTTTTTTTCCTCTTTGTGTTTTCTTTTCTTTATTTCCAAAGAGATTTATATACGAAGTCAGGATGCCTGCAAGTTCACTTGCCCTGACACAGATTCCACAGGAACTGCTAGCTTTGTATTATGGCACCATAAAACATGCATGCTGGTCACCTGAAAGTAAACAAATGCAAGATTATTTGAAGTTGGAAATATGTATGATAATCATATAAGACAATAATAAGTATTCTTGGTGCTTTTTTTGGGGGGGGGGAGTGGAAGGGCTTCTAGATCCACTTATGAACCTCCTGATGGCACTTGGGTTTGTTTGTTTTTTTGGCCACTGTGTGACACAAAGTGTTGGACTGAATGGGCCATTGGCCTGATCCAACATGGCTTCTCTTATGTAAAGCTTTTCCATTCAACTGAGAAGCAAAAAGGAATTTGAGAAGCGGAATGGCTATAATAATATACGGAGATTCATACTTCAATTGGAAAGGACATAAGTTGGATCTATTATTCTCATTATGTATTAAATAGAATTTGGATGATCTGGTTAAGGAGCTAGAAAAACCCTGGTTGGATCATTACCTGCTGAAGGCCCGATTCATTCCCTCTGTGCACAAGGGTGGTAGATAAATTAAAAGCAGGGGTTGTTTTGTAGAAAAATTGGTGGTGGAGCTCATTAGCATAACTCATTAGCCTATGCCACCACCCGCTGCCAAAAGCAGCTCGGCACAAGAAAGGAGTGCCCCAGGCAGGCGAGGCCTGTAAGCCAAAATGCCCTCAAAACGAGGTTGGGGAATTGTCAGGTGGGCACCTGGCTCAATAGGATCTTTTATCTGTGTATACAGGATTCCACGTCCAGAAATTAATGCTTAAATTTATCAGGGACACTAATTAAGTAAAAACAATTAAAATTTATTCCAGAAAAATATAGGCTTACATACAAGACAAGTAATTCACAAAACAAACATACAGTCCTAAGAAAAATAGAGAGAGAGAGAGAGAGAGAGAGAGAGAGAGAGAGAGACAACACATGGGTAAACAAACAGGGTGATAATTACTGATCGTAGTCTTCAAGGAAGGCTCCAATGGCGACGAAAGAGGATGGGGAAAATGGACCCAAAACTGGCCAAGAATTGGGGATGGATCTAGACAGCAGAAATGGGATACTGCTAGATGCACACATGAGTGGAGCTGGGTCAGAGGTTAAATAGACTACCTTAAACCCTCAGGGAATGGGAGGTACAGGGGTGAATGACAGATGGTCAGCTGGTACATGACCTCAGAAAAGGGGAGGCTCCGCAGTGACCATAAGGGCTGGACTAGTGCAGTAGCCAATAGCCAGTTAATTGGCAACCCCTGATTGGACGCTCATAGCTAGCCAATGAGTGGACTTGGCCTTAGTTACCTGATTGGCTGTCCAGGTAGCAATGGGCCAAGGGGGGGGGGCTCCAAGATGACTGTTGGGGAAAAGAATGGGGGAAATTACTGGGTGGAGGTGTGCTTAAGACTATTAAACTTATCTAAAAAGGTGACAATAGATGGCCAAATTGCTACCTAAGGTAACACCGAGTTTACTCAAAGGAACTTGGCTCTGGCTGAAGATGGTCTTCCTCTTCTTCAGTCTTCTCTTGGCACCAGTCTTTGTCTTGAGTTCTGCTAGACAAAGGCTTAGGTGGTCTGGCAGGATCCACGCCTAAGATAAGCTTGATTGCCTTATGCAGAAGTTGAAGCAGCTGTTGGATTCGTGAGTCTCTTGCTTTGCTGTAATGGAGTCAGGAAAACAAGATGGATTCTGGTGGTGTTAGCTTTTGGTTCATGGAAACAGGCTGGAAACTGTTTGCCTGTACAGTTCATGGCGGTGTGGCTTCTTCCACTGCAATGGCCAAGACTGGGCACTCAAGGAGCAGCTGGAAGCTCGTCTGTAGTTCTGGCTAACACCCATCCAGAGATGTAGAATGCTGCTGCAAAGCTGAGGCTTATAGTATCCACATAAGCCTTAGAAACCATGGGCAAAGTCCACTTCTTCGAGCAGATGTGTGTGAGTCAAAACTCCAGGCACCCTGGCAACCATACTGGTGATCATGATGTCAATGTGTATGAAAAGTAGGGGGCTTTTTCTTACAGGCCTGCTTGGGCTGGCTACAGATCCAGCCAGCCCAAGCAGGCCTTGCTCACCTGGGACTCTCCTTGGCTGCCCCCTCCACAGTCAAAAGGCCAGCAACCCACCCACTGCCCAAAATCACATAAGAAGGGGGAAAAGGGTGGTGCAGGCTTCTCCATGGGGTAATGAGGGCTGCTGGGGTGTGTGGCAAAGCTACTGGTGGTTGGTTGGTTGCCCACTCTCCTAATCCAGGGATTGAATTTGTTATGCAGCTGTACCTACTATTCAATGGACAAGGTAGGTAGGTAGGTGGGGGGGAGGGTGCCGTCAGAAACTTTCAGGAGCTATGCTCCTGTGAGCTCCTTCTGAATTCAAGGCCTGTTTAAAAGAGTTCATTTTTGGAGAATTATTTGTTTAAAACATTTCTACTCCACCTTATCAAAGTAATGCACATTGGGGCCAAGAATCCCAGCTACAAATACAAGTTGATGGGTTGTGAACTGGCAGAGACTGACCAAGAGAGAGATCTTGGGGTCGTGGTAGATAACTCACTGAAAATGTCAAGACAGTGTGCGTTTGCAATAAAAAAGGCCAACGCCATGCTGGGAATTATTAGGAAGGGGATTGAAAACAAATCAGCCAGTATCATAATGCCCCTGTATAAATCGATGGTGCGGTCTCATTTGGAGTACTGTGTGCAGTTCTAGTTGCCGCACCTCAAAAAGGATATTATAGCATTGGAGAAAGTCCAGAGAAGGGCAACTAGAATGATTAAAGGGCTGGAGCACTTTCCCTATGAAGAAAGGTTGAAACGCTTGGGACTCTTTAGCTTGGAGAAACGTCGACTGCGGGG